>NC_042624.1:30040916-30769013 GCF_901001135.1 Rhinatrema bivittatum | reverse complement strand
TCATCAGCTAAAGTGCATAAGATGCGTTGATGAATAGTTTTGAAGATGACACATATGGCTTTATAGATGATACGGAAGTGGACGGGTAGCCAATGTAACTCTTTCAGAATGGGAGATATGTGGTCTCTCTTTCTTGCGCCTGTTAGTAATCGGGCTGCTGAATTTTGAACCATCTGTAGTGGTTTGGAATAGGATGAGGGCAGACCAAGCAATAGGGAACTGCAGTAGTCTAATTTCGCAAAAATGACTGCTTGGATGATCGTTCTGAAGTCTTGAGCATGGAAAAGAGGTCTTATCCTCTTCCGAACCTGGAGTTTATAGAAGCAGTCTTTGGTTGTTTTGTTGATATGTGCCTTGAAGTTTAGCCGGTTGTCTATTATCACTCCTAAGTCTGTAACTTGTGTGGTAGGTAGGTTGGTGGGAAGAGTAGTGTTGGAGATATTGTTTTCAGGAGAGATGAGTAGGATTTCTGTCTTGGATGAGTTTAAGATGAGGTGTAGGTTGTTTACTACTTGTTTGATTTTCTGGTGGCATGTTTCCCAGTAGTCAAGAGTTTTAGAGTATGTGTCTTTGATATGGATGATGATTTCAATATCATCTGCGTAAAGGAAGTACTTTAGATTGAGGTCGGTAAGAAGTTGGCAGAGAGGAAGAAGATAGATATTAAATAGGGTCGGAGATAATCAAGAACCTTGAGGGACTCCTATGACAGAGTCAAATCTTGAGGATTCCTTGTTTTGGAGTTTAACTTTGTAACCTCTGTTATCGAGAAACGTTTTGAACCAGGATCGGACGGTGCCGCTGATTCCTATGGACGAAAGCTGGTTTAGGAGGATGGCGTGGTTGACCGTGTCGAACGCTGCGGAAAGGTCTAACAAGATCAATAGGAAAGAGTTTCCTTTGTCGAGGCCCATTAAGATATAATATTATATCTTACAGTTGTGGTTTGGATCATATTCTTTAGGTGAAGACGGTTGTCTATAATTACTCCCAGGTCTCTCACATGGTTGTGGGTGAGAAGGTGTTTGTGATGGATCTGAGATGGGAGGTTTTCTTGCTTGTAGGAAATGAAGAGGAGTTTAGTTTTAGAGGCATTGAGGACCAGGTTTAGACTGTTGAGGAGATTAGTGGTGGCTTCGGCTTGTAAGCTGTTGTTCCAAAGTGCGATGGCTTTCTTAATAGATTCTGTTATGGGAATAAGAATCTGAACATCGTCTGCATAGATGTAGTGAATGAGGTTAAGACTACTTAACAGTTGGCAAAGGGGAAGGAGGAAACGGCGGGGGGAAACGGCAAAGCTGCTGCCAGGGGGGGGCTATAACACGCGCCGCCGGAGCGGCGGGCCACCTGCCCCCCCTGGGCCTTCCCAGCTGACACGGAGCCGGTTGCGGCGCTCCGCCGCGGAGGAAATGCGCCCTGCGGCCGTCCGGGAGGCGTTCCCCGCCCCCCCGCGAAAGGGGTGGGGGATGCGCCGAAAGTCCCCCCGGTCCCACCGAACCCGCCGCCGGGTTGAATCCTCCAGGCGGACTGCACGCACCCCACCCGTTTACCTCTTAACGGTTTCCCGCCCTTTTGAACTCGCTCTTGAAAGTTGTTTTCAACTTTCCCTTACGTACTTATTGATTTTATTGCTTTACTTTATTTTTTTTATTCCTGGACGGGGCCGGGGCCGTCCGGGAGGCGTTCCCCGCCCCCCCGCGAAAGGGGTGGGGGATGCGCCGAAACCACCCCCGGTCCCACCGAACCCGCCGGGTTCAATCCTCCAGGTGGACTGCACGCACCTCACCCGTTTAACTCTTAACGGTTTCCCGCCCTTTTGAACTC
Source organism: Rhinatrema bivittatum (assembly GCF_901001135.1). Classification (NCBI taxonomy): domain Eukaryota; kingdom Metazoa; phylum Chordata; class Amphibia; order Gymnophiona; family Rhinatrematidae; genus Rhinatrema; species Rhinatrema bivittatum. The sequence goes on along the minus strand of NC_042624.1, from coordinate 30,767,189 downwards.
GCTCTTGAAAGTTGTTTTCAACTTTCCCTTACGTACTTATTGATTTTATTGCTTTACTTTATTTTTTTTATTCCTGGACGGGGCCGGGGCCGTCCGGGAGGCGTTCCCCGCCCCCCCGCGAAAGGGGTGGGGGATGCGCCGAAACCACCCCCGGTCCCACCGAACCCGCCGGGTTCAATCCTCCAGGTGGACTGCACGCACCTCACCCGTTTAACTCTTAACGGTTTCCCGCCCTTTTGAACTCGCTCTTGAAAGTTGTTTTCAACTTTCCCTTACGTACTTATTGATTTTATTGCTTTACTTTATTTTTTTTATTCCTGGACGGGGCCGGGGCCGTCCGGGAGGCGTTCCCCGCCCCACCGCGAAAGGGGTGGGGGATGCGCCGAAACCACCCCCGGTCCCACCGAACCCGCCGGGTTCAATCCTCCAGGTGGACTGCACGCACCTCACCCGTTTAACTCTTAACGGTTTCCCGCCCTTTTGAACTCGCTCTTGAAAGTTTTTTTCAACTTTCCCTTACGTACTTATTGATTTTATTTATTTATTTTATTTATTTATACCGGCATTGCATCCGCTGTAGGCTTCCCTGGTCGGTCTTGTGCATTTGAATAAACGGAGAGGAATTTGTAGGTCGATTATGGTGTGTTGGTGAATGATTTTTGATATCAAGGTGATGGATTTGTAAATGACTCTGAACTGAATTGGTAACCAGTGGAGGTCTTTTAGGACTGGGGAAATGTGGCCTCCTTTCCTAGTGTTTGTTAGTAGATGGGCTGCTGCGTTTTCAACCATTTGGAGTGGTTTCGTGTATGAGGAAGGGAGTCCAAGTAATGTAGAGTTGCAGTAGTAGAAAATGAGGGCTTGGAGGATGGTTCTGAAGTGTTTGGCGTGGAAGAGTGGTCTTATCCTTTTTTAAACTTGCAGTTTATAGAAGCAGTCTTTGGTGGTTTTATTGGGGGGCCACTACCGGCCTAGCACCGTCCGCCGGCTGATCCTCCATCAGAAGGACTTGGGCCCCCGAGCGGCGCTGGGGAGCCGGTCTTCCGTATGCCACATTTCCCGCGCCCGCCGGACAGGCGGGGATTCGGCGCTGGGCTCTTCCCTCTTCACTCACCGTTACTGAGGGAATCCTGGTTAGTTTATTTTCCTCCACAGCTTGTGTCCCTAGGTGGTCCCTGCGGGTCGGTACGGCAAGAGCGGTATTCAAACAGCAAGCACTGGGGTATGAAAATACAGACCCCTGTGTACTTACTTGGTAGAGGTTTTGCTAGGAGTAAGAATTTGTTGAGGATAATGTCAGTTTCTTAATAAGATCTCATGCTTTGACTGTTGAGGAGATTAGTGATGGCTTGTAAGCTGTTGTTCCAAAGTGCGATGGCTTTGTTAATAGATTCTGTTATGGGAATAAGAATCTGAACATCGTCTGCATAGATGTAGTGAATGAGGTTAAGACTAGTTAACAGTTGGCAAAGGGGAAGGAGGAAACGGCGGGGGAAACGGCGAAGCTGCTGCCAGGGGGGGCTATAACACGCGCCGCCGGAGCGGCGGGCCACCTGTATATACAATATATACAGCTTCTGAGCAGAGAATTTATTGATGGTGCGTGTTAGGTGGAGTTCGGGAAGGCTTGCCTGAAAAGCCATGTCTTGAGTCTTTCCAGAAAGGTTAGGAGGCGAGGTTCATTTCTGAGATCTCCCCGTGTACAACATTTTGAATTAAACATGCCACTTTATATTGTATGCGATATTGGATGGACATGCACAGCATTCCAGGTCAAACCCTTTTAGAGACGTCAAGCCTCGACAGACAAAGTAAAGAGTAAGAAATTGTTGAACTTGGAGGTGGACCCTTGTCCGGGGGAAACGGCGAAGCTGCTGCCGGGGGGGGGGGGGGCAATAACATGCGCCGGAGCCGGTATTTACCCTTAGATGGAGTTTACCACCCACTTTGGCCTGCATTCCCAAACAAACAGACTACGAGAAAACCCGGTCCCGGCGCGCCGGGGGCCGCTACCGGCCTAACACCGTCCGCGGGCTGAGGCTTGATGAGAAGGACTTGGGCCCCCGAGCGGCGCCAGAGAGGCGATCTTCCGTACGCCACATTTCCCGCGCCCGCCGGACGAGCGGGGATTCGGCGCTGGGCTCTTCCCTCTTCACTCGCCGTTACGGAGGGAATCCTGGTTAGTTTCTTTTCCTCCGCGGCTTGTGTCCATAGGTGGGATTGACCTCTGTCCTAGAATGATGTGCCTCTTCATCCAGGCCTAGTGTTCCTACTGGTGTTTTAAGTCCATTGCTGTGCCTGCCTGTTCATCCAGACCTTGTGTTCCCACACGTATTATTATTTCTGAGAGATCTTCCAATTCCTTTGTCATTTTCTGAAGTGCATAAGTAGGGTAGCTAAATGAGGAGAATATTGGAGGGGCGAAGTTCCATATTCAAAGCTGAGTAGCTGTACTTATCTAGTGAAAGTTTGAAGGATCAGGGAAGGCTTGTAAGAATAGCCAAGTTTGTTAATAGATTCTGTTATGGGAATAAGAATCTGAACATCGTCTGCATAGATGTAGTGAATGAGGTTAAGACAAGTTAACAGTTGCCAAAGGGGAAGGAGGAAACGCCGGGAGGGGGGGCTATAACACGCGCCGCCGGAGCAGCAGGCCACCTGCCCCCCCTGGGCCTTCCCAGCCGACCCGTTGCCGGTCGCGGCGCACCGCCGCGGAGGAAATGCGCCCTGCGGGGGCCGGGGCCGTCCGGGAGGCGTTCCCCGCCCCTCCCCCACCCCCCGCGAAAGGGGTGGGGGTGGGGGATCCGCCGAAACCCCGGTCCGACCGAACCCGCCGGGTTGAATCCTGCGGGCGGACTGCACGGACCCCACCCATTTACCTCTTTACAATTTCACGCCCTCTTGAACTCCCTCTTCAAAGTTGTTTTCAACTTTCCCTTGCGGTACTTACTTATTTATTTTATTTATTTAAGGTTTTTTTATACCGGCATTCATGAAATCGTTCACATGATGTCGCTTTACAGAAAACAGGGGTGCAAAGAAAACAACCTATAACATAAATACACGTGGTGAAGAGATGCAGTTACAATTAACTGGGGCTATGAACTGGGAGTGTAAGAAATAAAGAGGGATAGAGGAGGTTAATTATATACATGTGTAGAATATAAAAATATACAAGAGTACATTACAAATATGGCGTCCAATATATACAGCTTCTGAGCTGAGAATTTATTGATGGTGTGTGTTAGGTGCAGTTCGGGAAGGCTTGCCTGAAAAGCCATGTCTTGAGTCTTTTCCGAAAGGTTAGGAGGCAAGGTTCATTTCTGAGATCTGGGGGGATGGAGTTCCATAACGGTGGACCTGCTGTGGAAAGGGCTCAATCTCTAAAGGTGCTGTGATAAGTGGTTTTGGAGGGTGGAACAAGGAGGCATCCTCTGTAGGCTTCCCTGGTCGGTCTTGTGCATTTGTATAAACGGAGAGGAATTTGTAGGTCGATTATGGTGTGTTGGTGAAAGATTTTGTATATCAAGGTGATGGATTTGTAAATGACTCTGAACTGAATTGGTAACCAGTGGAGGTCTTTTAGGACTGGGGAAATGTGGTCTCTTTTCCTAGTGTTTGTTAGTAGACGGGCTGCTGCGTTTTGAACCATTTGGAGTGGTTTTGTGTATGAGGAAGGGAGTCCAAGAAATGTAGAGTTGCAGTAGTCTAATTTGGAGAAAATGAGGGCTTGGAGGATCCTGGTTAGTGTCTTTTCCTCCGCGGCTTGTGTCCCTAGCTGTGATTGAACTCTGTCCTCGAATGATGTGCCTCTTCATCCAGGCCTTGTGTCCCTAGCTGGGATCGACCTCTGTGCTCGACTGCTGCGCCTCTTCATCCCGGCCTTGTGTTCCCACAAGTGTTTTAACTCCGTTGCTGTGCCCGTTCCTGCAGGCCTTGTGTTCCTCTGGGGATAGGGAAATACATACAGTAACTGAGTGTAAGCAAGTATGATTTGCATTGAATACAAGAATGTCAGTATATAAAAATGACAAATAAATATAAAAATAAATGAAGTGCTATAAACTTTTTAAAAAAGAATATAAATCCATAAAAAAAAAAATTGTACTATCCGAGTATCAGTGTTCATCCATGTTCCTACTGGTGTTTTAACTCCATTGCTGTGCCTGCCTGTTCATCCAGGCCTTGTGTTCCCACAGGTGTTTTAACTCAGTGGCGGTGCCTGTTCATCCAGGCCTTGTGTTCCTCTGGGAATAGGGAAATACCTACAGTACCTGAGTGTAATCAAGTATGACGTGCTAGAAACGTTTTCGAATAAGAATATAAATACATTAAAAAAACACATAATTACTATCCGAGTATCCGTGTTCATCCAGGCCTTGTGTTCCCACAGGTGTTTTAACTCAGTTGCTGTGCCCATTCTTCCGGGCCTTGTGTTCCCACAGGTGTTTTAACTCAGTGGCGGTGCCTGTTCATCCAGGCCTTGTGTTCCCACAGGTGTTTTAACTCAGTGGCTGTGCCTGTTCATCCAGGCCTTGTGTTCCCACAAGTGTTTTAACCTGGTTGCTGTGCCTGTTCATGCAGGCCTTGTGTCCCTAGCTGGAATTGACCTCTGTCCTCGAATGATGTACGTGTTCATCCAGGCCTTGTGTTCCCACACGTATTCTTATTTGTGAGAGATCCTAGGCTCCAATTCGTTTGTCATCAGCTGAAGTGCGTAAGTACAGTCTGAATTCACTAGACGCCAACGGAATTCACTAGACGCCAACGATATTCACTGGACGCCAATGTAAACACCGGGTACACACAACTCTAGGGGTGGACCCGTTCCAGGGAGTCCTTCCCTGAACAAGCATGAGGGTGGAGGTGGGCTTTACTGCACACCCACCTGACGGACCATGCCCATACCGCTGCCAATATTCTAGCATGCATCAGAAAGATGCTGGCGAGCTACCAGTGTTTTAACCTAGTTCCTGTGCCTGTTCATGCAGGCCTTGTGTCCCTAGCTGGGATTGACCTCTGTCCTCGAAGGAAGTGCCTGTTCATCCAGGCCTTGTGTTCCTACTGCTGTTTTAACTCCATTGCTGTGCCTGCCTGTTCATCCAGACCTTGTGTTCCCACACGTATTCTTATTTCTGAGAGATCCTCCAATTCCTTTGTCATCTGCTGAAGTGCGTAAGTACCGTCTGAATTCACTAGACGCCAACGGAATTCACTAGACGCCAACGATATTCACTGGACGCCAATGTAAACACCGGGTACACACAACTCTAGGGGTGGACCCTTTCCAGGGAGTACTTCCCTGCACAAAGGAAAGGGAACTCTCTCCTGGGCCAATTGATAAGAAAACCACAATTCTGCAGCCAAAAATAGGCTGGAAATCCTTCCCCCATTGACTTTAATGGGCGACATATGTACATATACACAACTCATTAGATTTTTTTTATGTCCATATTGGCCGCAAGTGGGACCCCCTTTCGGACATAAGAAATATGAACATAAAATTTTGCTCTGCACATCCCTAACATTTATGACTAATTGGAGAAAATTCTTTTTCACTTGACGCACAATAAAGCTCTGGAATTTGTTGCCAGAGGATGTGGTTAGTGCAGTTAGTGTAGCTGGGTTCAAAAAAGGTTTAGATAAGTTCTTGGAGGAGAAGTCCATTAACGGCTATTAATCAAGTTTACTTAGGGAATAGCCACTGCTATTAATTGAATCAGTAGCATGGGATCTTCTTAGTGTTTGGATAATTGCCAGGTTCTTGTGGCCTGGTTTGGCCTCTGTTGGAAACAGGATGCTGGGCTTGATGGACCCTTGGTCTGACCCAGCATGGCAATTTCTTATGTTCTTATGAAGGGAGGGGACCATAACCAGATGAGAAAGCAAGGAAGCAAAGTGAAGGGAGTAAATGAGAGGGTTGAGAGAATGTTGAAGAGTGGAATGAATGAGGAAGGGAAAATAAGGCAAAGGTATGGAATATGAGGCCTAACTGGAGGGGAGAGAATGAGAGAAGGTGGGAAGGGAGTGAATGTGAGGGAGGGAATATGAGGGGTGAGTGGAGGAGAACATAAAGAAGATCCGTGCACCAGCAGGACTCTCTCTTCCCCCCAGCAGAAAGACAACCTAGGAAGAGGAACAACATTGGATGAGTGTGTGTGTGTGTGTGTGTGTGTGTGTGTGTGTGTGTTGGGGGGGGGGGGGGGAGGAAAGGGAAAGAGGCTGTGGGTGAGTAGGGAAGACAGAATTAGGCCTGACATTACCGGGGGCACTGAGCAGCAGTGATAGAAGAGAGGGAAAACCTGGTGGGGTCATCACAGCCAAAGTAAGAAAGGAGAAAGGGCTGGTAGCCAAAGAAATAAAGCCCATCCAGCTGGTAGTGGAAGGAAGGTGAGAGAGAGATCCTGGTGTATGTGTATGAGTGAGACAGCATGTGTGTGTGTATATATAAGAGAGAAGGGAGTGCATGGGAGAGTGCCATAATTGTGAGTAGGACAGAGAAGGTGATAGTGCTTGAGGGAGAGTAGGAGGGGAGTGCATAAGAGAGAGAGCATGCATGTGAGGGGAGAGAGGGAGGGAATGCAAGAGTATGCATGTAAGGGAATGCATGTAAGAGTGAGAGGAAAGGAGCGTGTGTGAGAGAGAGTATATCCATGTTAGTGTGTGCCTATGAGAGAGAGCAGAGAGTTCGTGCATCTTTCTCCCCCCATAAGTCCATGCCAGTCTCGGGGTGACTGGAAACCAAATGTTCCCAGGCATGGAGAGTGAGTAATATATTTAATCTTTATTAATTTTAATTATTGGGTGTTATTTGGGTCTGCAGTTTTGAAATATTTTATTGGTGTTTGAGACATTTTAAAAAATGTTTAATTATTAGATGTTCTGTTTGTCACCGGTTTAAACATATTTATTCTTTTTATTAGTAAGATTGTTATATATTTCTTGATTTTATTGTTTAATGTTTTGTGAGGAATGGTAATGTTTCAGTTTTCAATTGTTGCACTATATACAGTGTCTGTTTTGTTGCAGTTTTCTTTTCAATTTTTGTCTGCAGGTTTCCATTTATGCTTCATGGTCTCTTTTTATTCTGTATTTGGTGAAGATCTGTCTGCATTCTGCATGTGACTGAGGTAAAGTATTCTGCTAGTGTTTAGGGATCTATAGCAGCTTGGCTTGTTCCATTTCCTAATAGCAGGTGTATTGGTGTTTTAGGGCCTGGTGTAATATTTGCAGTATTGCTTTTCATAGGAAGGCAATACTGTTACTGTTTGAAGGATGACAATTATCGCTGTTTTGGTATAAGAGGTTTATTATATTGTAATTCAGTTTACTTATGGCTGTCAAAGGGTCAAGCCCACACCTAAAATGTATTACAGTAGGCCTAATACCATATGATTTCTAAGTGCCTTTTTTGGAGCATTTTTTTACCTAAATAGTGCATGTAAATATATACATGTTTTTGTAAGTGATTTTTTTGAGAAGACTGTACTTTGATGTCCTTTTTCATGTAAGCTCTGTTATTAATGCAGAATTTTTAATTGTGTGTGGGAAGGGCTGGGGGAGAGGGAACACCTAGAGCACCACACACACACACACACACACACACACACATATATCCCCCACCATTCACCCATCTCCCAATTCCCCAGTGCACAGATGCTGGGAAAACATGGGAGACAGGTTAGGGTTCCTGAGAGTGTGGCTGGGTTGCCAGATTCCTAGAATTATTATCATTGACATTATCTGCCACTCCTCTGGGAGCATGGATGTTTGAGGACTGAGGGAGCTGGCCAAACGGGGACATTTTGCTGGTGCTGCCTTACAATTTTGTTCCATGCCTGGCCTCAGGCCCTGCCTAATTGTAGAATTGCACGGTTCGCAGGTATGGAGCGAGGGACTGGGAAATTTCTTTATGCTTATTAATTTTAAGGTATGTCTGTGCATATATATATATATAAATTATATTGTGTGTATAATTGGGTACCCTTGGGTCAGTATGGGGAAAAATCTCCCAGGCCAATATTTTCCCACAATCTGCCCCTAAGTGTTCCTAATAGATATGCATACCATAACCACAAAAGCAGGAACACTAAGCAAAATCACAGAACACTGAAATTATTTATATTTATTCATTTATACAAAGTTAGTATAGAGAATCACAGAATAAACATTATTAGCTATCTCTGCTTCAGCGTCTATACTAGAAATGATGACTCATTGAAAGTCCTCATAAGAGTCCTGTTAGAAATAGGAACCTGCTAATTGCCTGATGAAAAATTCCATGCAGTAGTTCTTTTAGTTAGCAGCTCCTGTGCAAATGTGCACAGACGAGCACAGGCAGTTCCAAGGGAAGTCTGTGTCGGTAGAGTTGGTCACAGCTGAGTGCATCCCATCTTTTTTTTGTCAGAATAATTTTTATTGGCAAAACACACCCATCCAGCCAAGGAAAAACACAATGTAACAAAGATCAACTCCCCACAAGGAGGGAAACACAGCAGAAAGGCAAAACATTCCCTAAGAGCAGTAGCCGCCCAGGCCAGTAGATGCGCTCTGCCCTTTTCCTATTTTTGAAGAAACCACCTCACCACCCACCCACATATCCCCCCAACCAACCCATCCACACTGCAGTCACACCGGGCCACCCCCCCCCCCTTCCCACCCCCGTCCCCCCAGAGACCATAGTATCAATCCAATCATTAGTATACCCACTCTCCCGCAGTCCGGCCTGGACTGAGGCCGGCAACAATAAAACACACTGAGTCCAACAAGCCCCATACAGTTTGTCAGTCTTACGGTGACCTTTCAAAAAATCCAAACGTTCCATCTGCAAAACCAAGGCCATACGCTGGAACCACTCTGCTGAAGTGGGGGCCGTCACGGGTGTCGCCCATCCAAACAATATAGTGCGGCATGCCAGCATGGCCGCAATGCACCCAAAGCGGTCCTTTGATCGGCTGACTACAGCAGTACAGGCTTGAGGACTTGAAAGAAGAAACTTCCCCGTCGTGGGCGGAGGTGCTCCAGTGCACTTGGAAATCACGCCCACCACCGTGGCCCAAAAAGAGTGGAGAGTGGGGCAAGAATACAGTCTATGCACCAAAGTGCCCTCCTCTTGGCCACATTTAATACAGAGAGGAGAGTCAGTACTCCCCATCTTGAAGCGTCGCACATCGTCGCAATAAATCCGCTGAAGAATGCGAAACTGCACCTCCCACAGTCCAATGTCCGGTAGCTGGCGGTGTACCGCTGCAAAACATTTCGCCAAGTATTGCTCAGTAATGGGTTCTCCAAGAGTAGCAGTCCATTTTTCCGCCAGCACAGCAAGGCGCGGGTTTAGGCGCCACGATCTGCCAAGCTTAGCCCAAGCCGTGATGGTATTGGCAAGGTACGCTGTGTCAAAGACCTTGTTAGCACAAGAACACTCCAAGCTCACCCTGTCCGACGTCCAGTGAAAAGAGTTCAAATAGTGCCTGGTTTGCAGATACGCAAAAAACTGACGAGTCGGTAAGCGATAAGTGCGAGCCAAGGTAGCAAAGTCCAACAGTGTATGAGTGTCAGTGTCATAGAAGTGAAAGGCAAACATCGCTCCCTGAGACGCCCACTTGTGAAACAGAGCCCCACAGTCCCGTCCCGGCAGAAAGCCCACATTGCCAGTCAAGGGCATTAGAAGGGAGACCACCCCATCCAAGCCCCGCTGCCCCCGTAACCATCTCCAAGCCGCAATGCACGGAGACAGCAGAACCCTAGGGTATGCCAACCTACGTCGCTCCCCAGCACTAGATTGGATAAGACTCAGGGGCGACCAAGGGGCAGCCATGCCGGATATCAGCCCCTGCGCACAGAATTTATAGTCCCCCGTAAGCCATTCCCCTATGAAGCGCAGCTGACATGCAGCATTGTACAATCTGAAATCGGGCAGGCCACAACCCCCTTGATCCCGAGAGTAAGTCATCGTCTGATAACTAAGACGGGCTTTCCGTCCCCGCCATATAAAGCGCTGGATGGCCGCATACAACCCTTTTAAGTCCGTATCCCGCATCCAACAAGGAACCATGGACAGGACATACAATATCTTGGGAGCAATGATCATTTTGATAAGAGCGCAGCGACCAAAATGAGACAAGGGGAGCGAGGCCCAAGCCTCCAGCTGTGATCGGATCCGCTCCATTAAGCTAGTAACATTCAACTCATACAAGTGCCGTAAATCCCTCGGAATCCAAATACCTAAGTATTTCAGCTTATCTGGTGCCCATCTAAATGGAAAAGTGCCCACCCATGAAGATTGCAGCTGGGGATTCAAGGCCAACGCCTCCGATTTCCCAAAGTTGATACTTAGACCCGCCACCCCCCGAAATTGGTCAAACAGATTAATAATGACGGGAACGCTGGCTTGTGGTTTGCCAACAAAGAGCAAAATATCGTCCGCAAAAAGAGCAGTATGAAGGGATTGCTGGCCCACACGCAATCCCCAAATCTGTGGCTCCTCCCTCAACCGAATGGCCAGTGGTTCCAGCGCTAACACAAAAAGCAAGGGTGAGAGGGGGCAACCCTGACGGACTCCACAATGTAAATCAAACGGGGGGGTCACTGCCCCATTCAATAAAATACTAGCACTGGGGTTACTATAGAGAACCTCCGCCCATTGTACAAAAGCCCCTTCAAAGTCATATTGGCGTAGCACCCAAAAGAGAAAGTCCCAAGACAATGAGTCGAAGGCCTTCTCCGCGTCGAGACTCAGGACAACCGCGTCCGCACCAGCTGAATAACTAAGAGAAGCCATCAGGCGACGCACATTCCGGACACCTTGTCGACCCCGTACAAAACCGGTTTGATCGGCTTGAACAAGTGTGGGAAGAAGACCGCTAAGTCTAGCAGCCAAAATAGCCGCGAAGAGCTTAATATCTACATTTATCAGGGAGATGGGTCGGTAAGACCCCACCTCCTCCGGATCCTTTCCCGGTTTGGGAAGAACCACGATAACCGAGTGATTGAGCGCTGGGGAGAGGCCCCCCCCCCTTCCAACAACGCATTATAGAAAGCCGCAAGTGGGGAAAGCAAGTGAAATTTTAAGATTTTATAAAACTCGGAACCAAGCCCATCCGACCCCGCAGCCTTGCCCAATTGGAGAGCATGAATAGCCCGATGCACCTCCTGATCAGTAATGGGAGTGTTCAGAGCTTTCAACTGATCTGGAGTCACCCTTGGCCATTCAAGCGGTCGGAGGAGAGCCTCCCGAACCAGCGGATCGCTACGACGCTCCGCATACAATTGGCGATAGTATTCTAGAAACCGAGCCTCAATATCTGCAGGGGACGTTCGGCGTTCTCCCCAACTGTCTTTAATACTAACTATGGCCTTCCTCTGACCCCGAGGGCGGACCAAGTGGGCCAAAAGCCGACCGGCCCGATTACCATATTTATAAAGTTGGTATTGATAGTATTTGAGTGATTTGGACGCCCTTTGATGGAGCAAAGAGTTCAGCGTGGCTCGCGCCTGGTCAACCTGTCCTTTAACTTCCGGGGTCATATCAACCACGTGGCGCTGTTGGGCAATTTTAAGGACCTGCGTAAGGCGGACTATTTCGGCATTTCGTTGACGGTTCGTCTTAACCACATACGCAATGATTTCCCCGCGCATCACCGCTTTCCCGGCCTCCCACAAGGTCCCCGCGGTAACGTCTGGGGTAGAATTATGCTGGACATACTCCTTCCAACACCTTTGTAAGTGCTCCCGAAACTTCTCATCATGATACAAGTCCGGGCGCATACGCCACGAGAACGGGGGCCTCTCTCCCATATCACTCCGCAACAAGACAGACACCGGGGCATGATCAGAGATCGAACGGACGCCTATGGATGCCTCCTCCACCCTGGTAAACCACTTATCAGACACTAGCAGATAGTCCAAGCGGGAGTAAACCTGATGTGGGTGAGAATAAAATGTAAAATCTAGTTCACCAGGGTGAAGAACCCTCCACACATCTAACAGCTGAAGTTCGTCACACAAAAATTGAACTCCCAGAGAACGGCCTCGGGCGTCAACAGGCCTGGGCGGCTTTCGATCCAAAAGGTTATCTGCTACAACATTGAGGTCTCCCCCAACCACCAACACATAATCCAGAAACTCTGCAAGCAACCCCGCCAGGGACGTAAAAAACTCCTGAGAAAAAACATTGGGCCCATAAACATTACAAAAAGCTATCTTTTGGTGACCTAGGATCCCAGCTGCAATCACATACCGACCCTCTTTATCATGACAAGTTCTAATGAGGCGAAAGGGCAGGTTTTTATGAATAAGGATAGCCACTCCCCTCTTGCGAGCTGTGTAAGAGGAATATATGCATTGACCCACCCACTCCCGTTTAAGTTTGAGGTGTTCCGCATCGTTCAAGTGAGTTTCCTGGAGAAAAACAACTTGGGAATGCATGCGACTGAACATAGTTAATAACTTTTTCCTCTTAACTGGGGAGTGTATCCCATCTACATTCATGGTAGTAACTCTAACCTTCGCCATGGCGCGCAGTACCCCGCACAAAGTGTATGGGAGCCCAACCAGTGGGCTCTAGAAGCATACTCCACCTCCCCCCATGGCCCCCCAGCCTAGACCACAAGGAGATATTAAATACAACAGGAGAATAGTAGCACCCAGGTCCCTGGACCCAACCCCCCCAACCCCCTACTTCCCCACCCCGCCTACCCTTCCCCCCACACAGTGTCTCCCCGGGACCCCACAAGCACACCCACACACACACCCCCACACATACCCAAAACCGCTCAAGGAGGTACAGAGGCATCTCACCCACCGACCGTTCCAGTAGGTCAAGCATACCCCCCTCCGTCCCGCTCCCCACCCCACAAAGCCCCCATCCAACATAGTAATTGAAACATGGTCAATGCCACAGAACAACACACACAAACATCAAGTCAATGAAACCAAAGGCATGAATCAAGTATCATCCGTGGGCACTCAAGCCGGTAGCAAAAAAAAAAAAGAGTTTCTTTGAGTCCTTTGTAAGCCCTGCCGTGAAGGGACACTGAAGAAGAAAAACAAAAGAGTGGCAGACGGCAGAGTAGAATCAGTGATGAAAGTCACACCATCCGGAAGAAGCAAACCAGTGGAACTTCGACCCCCCCCCCCCCCCTCCACGGAGAGGGGTCAGCCAGCTCACAACCTCAACAGTGGAAAAAAAAAAATGAGGCATAAATCCTGTGGGAGCCCTAGCTTGTTCAGTCCCCGGCTGCCCCAGGTAGACTAGCAAGGAATCCATCGGCTTCCTCCTTGGTGTTAAAAAAGAGGACTTTGTTATTATGATACACCCGGAGTTTAGCAGGGTACAGCAATCCAAATTTTATGCCCCTCCTATAGAGCTCCGAGCAAGCTGGCGTCATCAGTTTCCTTTTCGCAGCAGTAGATGCGGAAAAATCATTAAATAGTAAAATCTTGTGACTATTGTACTCCACAAGATCTTTTTGCTTAAAGGCTCGCAGCATTTTAGTCTTGTGCTCCCAATTCAAGATCCGTACCATCACCGGTCGGGGTCTGGGCGCCCCGTCTCGCAAGGGTCCGACCCGGTGTACCCGCTCACATTTTAGCTCCCCCGGGGGCAAGTCCAGACCTATGTGGGCAGGGAGCCAGTTCTCAATCCAGTCCAGGAGCTCAGTGTCTTTTACCGCCTCTGGAAGCCCCACTATCTTAAGATTATTACGGCGCCCACGATCCTCCAAATCTTCTACCTTGTCTAGCAGCTCTCTTTGCTGGGTGCGCAACTCGGCCACGTGGCGCTCGGCCGCCGCCATCCGATCGCCATGATCGGAGAGCACATGTTCTGCCTCATCTAGTCGCTTAGACTGGCCCTCCACCGCCGCCTTAAGGTCCTCCATCGTGGATTGTATCCGAATTAGCCGGGCATCCAGAGCCGCAGTCACACTCTGGGAGATCTGCAACAGTGCATCCTCCGACACCGCTTCCAAAACTTTCGCGCCCGAGGGGGAAGAAGGGGCCGCCGCCATCTTGGAGCAGCCAGGACGTCGCACCGCAGCCTTGCGGAGGTTCCTCTGCCGCATCCCCCGCACCTCCCACTCAGGTCGGAACCGCTGCAGCCCGTCCCAAGAAAGCTGGCAAATTAATTCGGGGCCGTTCCGTCGCGATTTTTGGGGGCTTTTTCGCCGAGGCAGGGAGCGGGACTCCGGAGCTCAAAAGCCGTGCTGCCGGCGCCTCTACGTCATCGCCGGAAGTCCGAGTGCATCCCATCTTAAGGCCTTTTGTTGGGGTGCGCTCAGCTGTGAACAACTCTACCGACACAGACTTCCCTTGGAGCAGCCTGTATTCGGCTGTGCACATTTGCAACCATACAGACACTTGTAGGAGCTAAAAATATAAACAATTTCAGTTTTCTGTGATTTTGCTTAGTGTTCCTGCTTTTGTGTTTATGTTATAAATTTTCTTGTAAAACAAAGAACCAGGCACTCCGGTGAAGGTCTCATTGGCAGGACTGAAACATCAGCTTAGCTTCTTTTTTTTTTTTTTTTTTTTAATTAAATATGCATTATTCATTTTGAATATATTATTGGTATGCCTGGTTCTTTTATTTTTCAATTAATTGGGGTGAGATTCCCAACCATGGTACCCTAACTAGTTGTTTATTTTCTGTGTGTGTGTATATATATGTGTAGATATATATATAGATATAGATATATATATATATATATACACATAAAACACAAAAGAAAATTTATAACATAAACAATTTAAATCCTGTACTTAATAGAAAAAAAGCTCCTGGGTTTGATTGATATTCAAGCATTGGATAGTATAGCACTGTGCTAGCAGCCACAGAAACATGGGTTTACTTATACAAGGTTAAGCTACATTTTGAAATATTTACTATTGCTTTGTCTCAGTTTCTTTTATTGATGTCTTGCCAGGTTACTGGAATAGGCAAGGAAGGGTCCCCATTGGAAGACGAAGGAGTAAGTGTTAATAGGGCTGCTTCTGAAACGGCAGTAGCAGCAACAAGGGCCCACGGGTTTGTGTCAGGCTGGGCTCGACAACTCTTTAGAAGCAATCTGCCCTGTGGGCCCTGGATGTTCCCAGCTGTGTGTGAATGCCGGCTACAAAGGCCACATCAGGAGAAGTGCCACCCAGGGCAGGTCTCCCTCAAACAGAGCGAGAGATGTTGGAGCCCTAACATGTCGCTTTCAGCTCCTGCCGAACATCAGAGGGAGCTGGAAGAGAGACACCGCCAGGGTTACCGACCCCTAATTTTACAGGACATTTTATGAGCACCTGGTACCCTGATATAGGGGGTCATTCTCTAGCTCAGGGCGGAGTCGGCCCCGGAAGAGGAGGAGTCGGGGCAGCACCGGGGCCAACACTGCGGACACATTGCTGGCGGCGAAAGGTAATATTCCTTATTGCCGCCAGTTTCGCGCCGAATAACTTCACCTTTTATGGTGTAGTTATTCAGCGCGAAAGCTGGCAGCAATCATACTGCGGAGGTGTGATCGCTGCCGGCTATCGCAGGACCGCCCCCCGCTTCGCCCCCCGCCCCCCGTTATCACCGGGCGGGGGGGCCATAGATAGATAGATAAATAAATAAATGTGTGTGTGTATATATATATAGAGAGAGAAAGCGTATAAAAATGTATTTAACTTGATCCTGAAAAGAAAATGTTTATAAAAATACAAATGGAGGGCAACTTTCTGACAATTGTGCACAATTGCATATGTACATGTATATGTCTGTGCATAGTTTTACCATAGTATTTTATAACCCATGCATATCGCATACGTGCATATTATAAATATGCATATTTTTACCCTGCAACATGCGCACTTATGTATGCTTACAGATCAATACATGCACTGCATTTCAAGAGAGTATTTCAATGCATTCAACACGTGTACTTTTCCTACCTATTTTAAAAATATATTTGGGCATATTTTATGCTTAAATAAAGCTAGATTTACACACTTTAAATCAGTATATTAAAACATGGATACGAAAGTGAAATTACCAGTTTTACCAGTTAGTCCACCAGTTTGCCCAGTCCTTCTCCGGGTCATTGAGACCCTCCTGGTTCTTCAGCCTGAACTTCCCCCCTTCACCCAGTCCTCTCCCCCTAGCCAATAGTATGCAATAAACAAGTCTGATATCAATTACACAAGATAATGAGCAGGTGTAAAACTATGCAAAGACGTTGACAAACCTACATGTGTGTAAATGTTGGGCCCACCCTAGAACATCCCTAGACAATGCATATATGTTCATGCGAAATTGAAAATAGGTGCTTATGTTTGAGGTTTATAAATTAACATGGCATCTACTCACATACAATTAAGCACATATATGTTCATTATTAAATGTGTAAATCTTTGAAAATTCACCCCACAATCAAGCCGATGCAATAAAACGTGTGTTAAAATGGGCATTTGTATTGAGCGCCCATTTTCCTAATGGGGGCAGCCATGTCTGCTGGGCGCCCGATGCAATATTTAAATTAGTTCCTGCATTAAAAAGGATGTGCTAGGGAAGAATTCTGTGTCCCTAGCGCTTAAATGCATCGGGTGTCCACAATTACAATGGGTGCTCAATGTGAATGCCTATTTTATCCCGCTTCAGGTCAGTTTTGCCCAATATACATGCACAATAGCAGGGGCAAAATCATCCTGGCGAGTGTCTATTTTGCGTGTGTATTGTGCGGCCAGAATGTTTTTTTTCATCAAGCCATTACATTATACCTTTTTTCTTAAACACCACAGTAGATTTAAGTATCGCAACGATACTATTAGGAGGAACCACAGAGGACAGGGCTGGAGTTAAATTTGCCGCAATAAAAAGTGTGCGTTGGACGCTCAATGATTTTCTGCATCAGAGTGTGCGTTGGGCGCCCAGCAATTTTCTGCATTGGAGGGGTAATAGCTAATAGCCTCATCTACATTGAAATTTACATGTGATGGGCACTATCAGCTAGGCGTTTGTTTGAGCATGCGGTTTGGATGCACTAATTTCCTTATTGCATAGTGTGCTAGTCTAGCGAGTCCATCCACATGTAAACCTGTGTGCTAGGCTGGGCGCACTTTATTGCATCGGTCTCAGTTTATTTACAGTTTATGAAGACAGCAGTGAGTAAGCATTGTGTAAAATGCAACCTCAGTTCACATCAGGGTTCTGATTTTGGAAATTGCTCTCAGGCCGAAATGTCAGAAGCCATTTAGGTATATTCCTTTTTTTTTTTTCAATTCTTTATTTATCAATTTTTCATTTATACAAACAGAAAAGTTTACATCAATAAATCTCATTTTTCATTTATACAAACAGAAAAGTTTACATCAATAAATCTCATAATTATGATCCTTATAGACAAAAAACCCCCAACTAAATGAACATATTACAATTCAAATTATCTTAATACAAATTATTTTTCTGCAAGTTATATTATAAAGAAATAAAAGGATCTCCGGATCAACTGGAACATATCTTTATCTATCACAAAACCAAACATAAAGCAAATAGGGAGGAAATATCAGCCTTTTATCCTTATTTCACCTGAAATGGCTAGGTGGTATTGGTTTCACCTTTACAATTATCTATAAAACTTCTTAATTGTGATGGTTCATAAAAAATATAACTTTTACTATTATATTGCAACATACATTTACATAGATATCTAATGTTTACCTGCGCACCTAATGATCTCGCTTCCTGACACATTCCTACAAAGGATATTCTACGAGTTTGTGTATCTCTCGTTATGTCTGGATATATCCAGACTTTTTGACCAAAGTACAACTTATTTCGGTTTTGAAGGAACAATTTTAGGACTAAGTCCCTATCTGTAGGAAGAATACAAGAAAGATTCCCCGATATTCTATCTGTTCTTCAGTTGGTGCTTCCAAGAAAGCAGTAAGATCTGTTTCAATATTCAAATTAGAAGCTCGTATACCAATATCACTAGCATTCTTCGGTATTGGAGCATAATACATCTTAGATGTTGGTGGTAATTTATCAGAGGATAATAATAAAACATCCATAAAATATTTTTGAAATTGTTCTTTAGGAGAAATTAATTTCATACATGGAAAGTTTAATATTCTCAAATTTAGATACCACATCTTATTTTCAATGTTTTCAATTTTTCTCCTCATCATATTATCGGATTGAATTAAATTAGTTTGTACTTCTTGCACTGTTATTTTATCCAATATATCCTTAATTCTGCTCTCATGATTATGGTGGGGAAGCAGGTTGAAGGACGAAAAGGCTCCAGAGGTGGTGTTCTCAGATTTGTATTCAAAATGGCAGATGAAATTTAATGTGGATAAGTGCAAGGTGATGCATATAGGGAAAAATAACCCATGCTATAGTTACACTATGGGCTTTATTTTCCAGACGGATCTGTTGCGATCCTGCCCGTGAGGAGCGCGGGCAGGCTCTTACCTTCTCACAGCCAGTCGGGCTGCTGACGCTGCTGCTTGTCTTTCCCTGAATCAGCTGAGCCGTCCCCACAGCTGTTGCCATGCAGCCGGCTCCTCTGCTCCTGTTTCTGCCTCCCCCCGACGTGCTGCTGCGATCCTGGGACCTTCTGCCAGCAGGGAGGCTGTCCCTCCCAGTGCCTGCTTCAGCCCGGGTCCTCACCCGGCAGGGAACCGTCCCTGCCGGTGCCTGCAGCCTCTACAGCTCCCTGCAGCCAGCCTTACCTCTCTGCCTGCAGCCTGCTACAGCTTCCTGCTCATCCTGCAGCCAGCACTTCTCTCTCTCTGCTTCAGTCCTGGCGGCTGGGAGCCGCTCCAGCGACCTGCCTTCACCCAGCTCTAGCCCAGGGCTGCTCCGCTGCTTCCCTGGGTTTTCCACGTGGCTGAGGACGCCACCAGCTTCCAGCTCTTCACTCCAGCTCCCTAGGGCGCGGGCGCGCGCCTCTTGTCAGTTCTTCAAGGGCCAGCTAGGTGTGGCCCCTGCTGGCTCCTCCCTGGGCGTTGTCCACCTCAGCTCTACAAAGGGATTCAACGTTCAGTCTGTCTTTGCCTTCGCAAGGAGTTGGTCACTCCTGAGATCCTCGTTCCAGGAGCTGCCTTTTGTTCCAGCCTTCTGCAAAGTCTAAGTGTTCCATGTTTTCCGTTGAAGCTTCCTGTCCTGTGTTCCAGTCCTGATGTCTCTAGTGGTTCCAGTCCTGATGTCTTCAGTTGGTCCAGTCCTGATGTTCGCTTGTTCCTGTTCCTGTCTTGAGGTCCGATTCCTATCCAGTATCCATGATCCAGTCCAGATATTACAAGCCTTGCACCTGTTCCTGAAACCCGCCTGAAAGCTAAGTACCTTGCCTTGAATCTCCTGAAAGCTAGCACCTTGATCCTGTGTCCTCTAATGTCCTGGTACCTCGCGGCAAGCCACGCCGTGGTCCGTGACCAACCCTCGGGGCAGGCTGGTTAGGGCCATCTGTGATGCAAGCCATGTACCTCGTTTCCAAGTCTCTGAGAAGTCCTTGTTCCTGACCCTGTATCCTGCCTTGGCTGCCGGTGCGCAGCAATCCAGCTTCTCCCCTGTGACCTTGATGTCGGTGCCAGATCCAGTTCCTGATCCAGTCCTATATGTGTTGCCCTTCGTCTTTGTCTGGTTCCTGAGCCTTCTGGCCTGTTGGGCCCTGGAGTGGCCAACAGGTGGGATTCGTCCCTGCGCTTAGGAGCTTCTGCCCTGCCAGCCGACGGGGCTTCGGATGTCAGTATCCCAGCATCGGAGTTCGCGTCGCCTGGTTCTCTCCTGCATTATCCCGTTCTCTGCGTGGTCCGTGACCTGCCCTCCAGGGCAGTGTCGGGGATGCGTGGGACAGGGTGGCTCGTGTCTCAGTCCTAGGAGTGGTCTGAGCGGGGTGCCCTGAGGGACTGTGCT
Organism: Rhinatrema bivittatum; assembly: GCF_901001135.1. Taxonomy (NCBI): domain Eukaryota; kingdom Metazoa; phylum Chordata; class Amphibia; order Gymnophiona; family Rhinatrematidae; genus Rhinatrema; species Rhinatrema bivittatum. The sequence goes on along the minus strand of NC_042624.1, from coordinate 30,747,307 downwards.
CATGTCTTCCTTCAGTCCTTGTTTCTGAGTCTACATCCACACCTTCAGTACCTCGCTTCTGAACCTACCTCTGCATCTACAGTTCCTCGCTTCTGAACCTACCTCTGCATCTACAGTACCTTGCTTCTGAACCTACCTCTGCCTCTACAGTACCACGCTTCTGAACCTACCTCAGCATCGTCAGTTCCTCGCCTTTGAATCGACTTCAATACCTTGCTCCTAAGTCTAAGTCAGCACACCTAGTATCTTGTCTCTGAGTCTTCGTCTGCACTTCCAGTATCTTGCTTCCGAGTCTACGTCAGCACGTCCAGTACCTTGCTTCTGAGTCTACGTCTGCACTCCCAGTACCTTGCTTCTGAGTCTACGTCTGCACTCCCAGTACACTGCTTCTGAGTCTACGTCTGCACTTCCAGTACCCTGTTCCTGAGTCTCGTCAGAATCTATGTTCCAGTCTTCGCTGTCCTGGCCTCTGTCCGGCCTGCCGCTTCGTGCCGTACCCTGCGGCAGGTCCGAAAGGGCTGGGAACGGTCGGAGGACTATTCACAAGACCAACATTGCATTGTTGGGTCTTCCGAAGCGTGCAGGTCCGGAGGAGGGCCTGTCGCCTGGTCATCACTCCAGTCTTCCTTCCATCCTACCCATGCTCGGGCATGCCACGCCTCCCGCGGCCCTCTTCGGAATCTTCTGGGGTCGAGCCGCGGCCCAAGGACACACCTCTCTCAGGAAGTGGGATCGCTCTCCGAGCGCTCCGCAACAGGATCGCACGCGATAAGGGACGTTTCGCACGCGAAAAGTCCCTTATCGCGTGCGCTACCAAGATGGGGGCGGAGTCGGCCCCGGAAGAGGAGGAGTCGGGGCGTCACCAGGGCTGACTCCGTGAAGACGCTGCGGACGATGAAAAGGTAAGGCCCTTTTCGTGTCCTAGTTCGCACCCAATAGCTACACCTTCTATGGTGGCGCTATTGGGTGCGAAACCGGCAGCGATCACACCGCTGCGGTGCGATCGCTGCCGGCTAGCGCAAGATCGCCCCCCGGGTCGACCCCCCACCCCTCATTACCTAAAGTATCGCAGGCCTGCGATACTTTAGAAAATGAGGCCCAATGTTAGGTTCTACAACCCAAGAAAGAGATCTAGGCGTCATAGTGGATAACACATTGAAATCGTCGGTTCAGTGTGCTGCGGCAGTCAAAAAAGCAAACAGAATGTTGGGAATTATTAGAAAGGGCATGGTGAATAAAACGGAAAATGTCATAATGCCTCTATATCGCTCCATGGTGAGACCGCACCTTGAATACTGTGTACAATTCTGGTCGCCGCATCTCAAAAAAGATATAATTGCGATAGAGAAGGTACAGAGAAGGGCTACCAAAATGATAAGGGGAATGGAACAGCTCCCCTATGAGGAAAGACTAAAGAGGTTAGGACTTTTCAGCTTGGAGAAGAGACGGCTGAGGGGGGATATGATAGAGGTGTTTAAAATCATGAGAGGTCTAGAATGGGTAGATTTGTATCGGTTATTTACTCTTTCAGATAATAGAAAGACTAGGGGGCACTCCATGAAGTTAGCATGTGGCAGATTTAAAACTAATCGGAGAAAGTTCTTTTTCACTCAATACACAATTAAACTGTGGAATTTGGCCGCTCTGAAATCAGAGCGGCCTCGGAGGGAACTTTCCTTCGGCCTCCCCCCACCTTCCCCTCCCTTCCCCTACCTAACCCACCCCCCCGGCCCTATCTAACCCCTCCCCACCTTTGTTGTACAAGTTATGCCTGCTCAAAGCAGGCGTAACTTGCGCGCGTTGGGCTGGCCGCCGCCGCATCAGGGTCCGGTCCGGGGGCTGGTCCAGAGGCCGCGGCCACACCCCCAGAACACCCCCGATGATGCGCCGGCTGCGACATGCCCCCCCGGCATGCCCCCCGGAACACCCTCGATGACGTGCCGGCCGTGACACGCCCCCAACATGCTCCCCGGAACGCCCCCCCAGGAAAGCCCCGGGACTTACGAGTGTCCCGGGGCTTGCGCGCGCCGCTGAGCCTACTCAACATAGGCTTGGCGCGCGCAGGGGGAGTTTGGGCCAGGTTTTCAGGGGGTACGCACGTATCTTACGTGCGTACCCCTTTGAAAATCTGGCCCTTAGTTTTTGGGTACTTGCCAGGTTCTTATGGCTTGGATTGGCCACTGTTGGAAACAGGATGCTGGGCTTGATGGACCCTTGGTCTGACCCAGTATGGCATGTTATGTTCTTAACAAGAGTTCCATAACTTGTATCGTTTTAGGTATTTATTACGCTAGTTAGTGAAAAGATTGACTTTTCTAGTGTTATTAACGCATTCCAAATAGTATCTAAAGTTATTGTATTTGGTTTAATTTAATTTTTTTTATAGTGAAACCAGTACTCATCCCCCCTTCTTGGCAGGCTTCAGAAATCAATTTGATTTCTCCATTTATGTATATTCTGAATCACAGCAGCAGGCTTCATGCTTTTAAATACAAACTTCCCTCTTCTAAGATTCCAACGAAACCGCTGCTTCCGATTACATCATTAGCTGGACAGGGAATCCGTGGGAAAATGTGTGTGATCTGCAAGCAATTACTGTAGTTGGTTCTATGCCATGTAACCACCTGCAGAGAAGGAATACAATTGTTTGCAAATACCTGGAAATTATCTCTGAATCTCAATACAGAAAAATTGGTATAGACAGGGTGTATATAAAAAGAAAACACATCCACAAACACAGTGCTTTGTTTTGTTTTGTTTTTTTAAGAAAGAAAGATGCTGGTACTTAGATGCAGAGCCATCCTTGGGAGGCAGGAATGTGGGAAAAATCAGGGCAACCATCCACTGCTCTGCCCCATCAAGGTAGCCCCGCTTTCTGTGACTGGCCGCAGGGTTCAGTCACAGCATGATTCTTGGAGAAGAGACGACTGAGGGGGGATATGATAGAGGTGTTTAAAATCATGAGAGGTCTAGAACGGGTAGATGTGAATCGGTTATTTACTCTTTCGGATAGTAGAAAGACTAGGGGGCACTCCATGAAGTTAGCATGGGGCACATTTAAAACTAATCGGAGAAAGTTCTTTTTTACTCAACGCACAATTAAACTCTGGAATTTGTTGCCAGCGAATGTGGTTAGTGCAGTTAGTATAGCTGTGTTTAAAAATGGATTGGATAAGTTCTTGGAGGAGAAGTCCATTACCTGCTATTAAGTTCACTTAGAGAATAGCCACTGCCATTAGCAATGGTTACATGGAATGGACTTAGTTTTTGGGTACTTGCCAGGTTCTTATGGCCTGGATTGGCCACTGTTGGAAACAGGATGCTGGGCTTGATGGACCCTTGGTCTGACCCAGTATGGCATTTTCTTATGTTCTTATGTTCCCCCTTCCCATCCTTTCTCCCGCATGGAGGCGGCATAAGAGAGCAGCACTTTTACCTGCTGGTGCCTTCTCTGCCACCGTCATAGCATGGGAAAAGCAATGGTGGGGAAGCAGGTTGAAGGATGAAGAGGCTCCAGAGGTGTTCTTCTCAGAATTGTATTCAAGAAACTTTATCGTCATGACAAAATTCAAATATATGTTGCCAAAGTTTATTTATTTGATTTATATTCCACCTTTCAGTCATACATAAGATAATTGAAAGGAGAAAAAAGAGAAGAAAAAAACCCCAGAGTGCTAATAAACAGTAATTAAAATTACAGGGTACAAAATGGCTAATAGTGTAGACAATTACCAAATTATGGTGCTGTTTGTACTGAAGCCTGGTTTTGGCATTTAGGGCTGGTGCCTGAATAAATAATAAAAAAAAACCCTCTATTGGCCAGTGCCCTGCAGAACACAGCTCTCTGCTTCCTACTCCATTCAGCCTCTTCCTTCCCAGGCAGCAGTCTGCAGAGATCTGGAGGGGAGGGGTGAGACTAGAACAGACAGAAGAAAGCAGAGAAGAGCTACTCTCTCTAATCCAGACCCTCCCCTCTTGTTTCCTAGGGGATGATGCAGAGGGGAAAAAAGATGCCGGTACTAAGTACTGGCAGAAAAAAAGCCTTGCGTGTGTATCTATATCTAGACACACACATATATATATATATATATATATATATAAATACGGAAGAAGTATATACATAAATTAAAATAAACAATATTTTTTATTATTTCATTATTAAAAAGAGAGTATAAACAAAATACAACTTTCAAGCAGAAGTTCATGGCTGGGTAGGATTTTTTTCACAACACTTATGTATTTAAGAAATAAAAATAAATACCTGTAAATATTTAGTTAATTACCTAACAACATAAGAACATAAGAAATTGCCATGCTGGGTCAGACCAAGGGTCCATCAAGCCCAGCATCCTGTTTCCAACAGAGGCCAAACCAGGCCACAAGAACCTGGCAATTACCCAAACACAAAGAAGATCCCATGCTACTGATGCAATTAATGGCAGTGGCTTTTCCCTAAGTAAACTTGATTAATAGCAGTTAATGGACTTCTCTTCCAAGAACTTATCCAAACCTTTTTTGAACCCAGCTACACTAACTGCACTAACCACATCCTCTGGCAACAAATTCCAGAGCCTTATTGTGCGTTGAGTGAAAAAGAATTTTCTCCGATTAGTCTTAAATGTGCTACTTACTAACTTCATGGAATGCCCCCTAGTCCTTCTATTATTCGAAAGTGTAAATAACCGAGTCACATCTACTCATTCAAGACCTCTCATGATCTTAAAGACCTCTATTATATCCCCGTCTCTTCTCCAAACTGAAAAGCCCTAACCTCTTCAGCCTTTCCTCATAGGGGAGCTGTTCCATCCCCTTTATCATTTTGGTTGCCCTTCTCTGTACCTTCTCCATTGCAACTATATCTTTTTTGAGATATGGGGACCAGAATTGTACACAGTATTCAAGGTGTGGTCTCACCATGGAGCGATATTATATTATCTCTGCTCTTACTGCTCTGCTTCTTTAACTTTGTAAATTTTGTTTTATTATTTTACTGTTTTATTTTATTTGTTTTACTAGTTTATAATGAAACTTTGTATTTTCTTCTCTTCATTTAATTTTGGAAATGCAAATATTTTTAAATGAATATTAGTTAACTAATGTAAATTGATGTGATATGTTCTCATGAAACTTTGGTATATAAAAATATAATAATAATAAAATGAAACAAGCAGTAATGCTTTGTAGCTTCAAGGTTAACTTATTTTGCAACAGGAACTACAAAAAGAGAATCAGAAAACAAGTGCTAAAATAAGATTTTAGTCCCTCCGTTTTCTCAGTGTTTAAGGCAGAAATGTCAGACTACTTGGGCTCCATTATTTTGGTTGCTGGATGTGCTAGAAAATTATAATCCTTGCCTTGCATTTCTTCCCCAACTGACTTTAAAACAAGATTAATGTTGAGTGTATTTTTCCAGGATATTTTGTTCCGAAAGGGTAGGTTCATTGTGAAAGAAAGCAAAAATTCTAGAGAAGAAAATTTGCAATATTCACATTTTCAGACCTCCGGTTTCCCAGTGGCCTCAGATCTGCCTAAGGACCTGATATACTGAAGGGTTTTTCCCATTTGCCTGTGGGTTACATTTTTAAGGTGAATTTTAAAAGCCTGAAGTGCTCCAAAACCAGGAGATACGTGAATATGTCAGGCGGGCGCATGCTGAGCGTATTTTAAAAGCCACCTGTGCATCTCCTGCTGCGCGCACTAACGAGAAGTTCCAAAAAAGTGGCATTCCTGAATTTCAACTTGAAATTAGCGCGTAAATGCTTAAATGCACAGGTCTCCTGCTGCGTAACTTTACTTCTGCTATGGAGGACATGCAAGTAATAAAATAAAGATAAATAGATAGATTGGCAGGGTTTAAAGGGTCGGGGCTATCAGGGGAGAAGGGGGTTTGGAAGTCCTATTCCTTACCTGGGCGAGCTGACAACAAACTGGGAAAACTGGTAATGGCGTCAGTGCACATGTCTATTAACCCTCACGCAGTAGAAGCGGCATTTGTGCACACAGGTGTGCATCCACTTAAAATTGTGCGTCCATGTGCGCGCGTTCAGCCTATTTTATTACACGTATGCACATTCGCACATATGTTATAAAATGGCTGTGACCCTGGGTGTGGGCCAAAAAATGCATGCACGTGCGCCCGCGCGCCTGTTTCAAAGTTTCCGTCCCTGTATATTTGGCCTTTTATGGTCAGTGTCACCAGAGTAACCCACCTTGCGTGTTTTCTTTTGGATTATCATGTTGGGGCGTAATTTATAAAAACCATTCCTCTCATTCTGTGTCTGTATGGAACACTCACTCTCAAAGTCCATTGCCAAACTCATTTAATTTATGCTATTGTAAAAGAAAGGAAAAATAAACAGCATGTGACTTGTCCCAGAACTGGAAAACCTGTAGAAACTGTCCTTTTCAAGCAAAGACATTGAATGGTTATTATGTAATTACCTTGTATAATCTTTCTGAAGTCAGGTTAACATTTAATTTCCTCTACATGTTGGGACCTCTCAGAGTACCTAAGAAAAAAGTGTTGCTGATATACATTATTTCATTAGCTATACGAGAAACCAAACTTTCAGTTGTTAGACTCATTGGACACCCACTAAGGTTATGTATTACCTTATTTCTTGTTCGGTTCATGCTTTCAAGATTTATTGGTTTTCAGAAACGAACCTGCAAATCAGCAGAGACAATACAATTTGGCATATTTGTTCCAAAGTTCAATGAAGCCTAATTTGTTTAGATGCCATCACATTGTATACTACAAGTTAACTCATCTTGATTAACTAACAGCCTGATACAGTACAGTGCGCTCCGACGGAGTGCACTGTTAACCTGCTCTTGGACGCGCGTTTTCCCTTACCCCTTATTCAGTAAGGGGCGGAAAACGCGCGTCCAACTCGCGGCACCTAATAGCGCCCTCAACATGCAAATGCATGTTGATGGCCCTATTAGGTATGCCCACGCGATACAGAAAGTAAAATGTGCAGCCAAGCCGCACATTTTACTTTAAGAAATTAGCGCCTACCCAAAGGTAGGCGCTAGTTTCTGCCGGCACCGGGAAAGTGCACAGAACAGCAGTAAAAACTGCTTTTCTGTGCACCCTCCGACTTAATATCATGGCGATATTAAGTCGGAGGTCCCGAAGAGTAAAAAAAAGTAAAAAAAAAAAAAATTTAAAATGGGCCGGCGGCTGTCGGGCCGAAAACCGGATGCTCAATTTTGCCGGCGTCCGGTTTCCGAGCCCGTGGCTGTCAGTGGGCTCGAGAACCAACGCCGGCAAAATTGAGCGTCGGCTGTCAAACCTGCTCCGGACTAAAAGGAGGTGCTATGGACATGCTAGTGTCCCTAGCGCCTCCTTTTGCCTGTTTCTACCGCACCACCTAATTTAAATACTGAATCGCGTGCACCAGCGAGTGGCCGGTGCACGCGCACCGGGAGAGCGGGCGTTCGTCCGCTGTCCCGCGGACTTTACTGAATCAGCCTGTTAGAGTTTTGTTAAAAAAAAAAAGACTAATGCTGAAAGATAATGCCACTATCAAAGCAAATAGAGTCTATTACTCCAGAAAAAATCAATCAAGCTGGAAAAAAAATGCGATAAGGCGTTTTTGCATGCGTTAAGGCAGGGGTCGGGAACCTTTTTGGCTGAGAGAGCCATGAACGCCACATATTCTAAAATGTAATTCCATGAGAGCCATACTAACTACAACCCCCCACCCTCCTGACCCCCCCCAAGACCTACGAAAAGTCCCTGGTTGTCCAGCGGGGGTCCAGGGCTCGCAGACAAATCTTTAATAAAAAAGTAAAAATCTAACAAAACCCCCCACCCTCCTGACGCCCCTCAAGACCTCCAAAATTAATTTACTACAACCCCCCAGCCTCCTGACCCCCCCAAGACCTGCCAAAAGTCCCTGGTGGTCCAGCGGGGGTCCATGAGCGGTCCGGGAGCGATCTCCTGGACTTGGGCTGTCGGTTGCCAGTAGTCAAAATGGCACTGACAGCCCTTTGCCCTCACTATGTCACTGGGGTTGACCAATGGCGGCGGTAGCCCCTGTGACATAATAAGGGCAAAGGGCCGTCGGCTGCCAGTAATCAAAATGGCGTCGATGGCCCTTTGCCCTTACTATGGAAACAGGGGCTACTGCCGCCATTGGTCGACCCCAGTGACATAGTGAGGGCAAAGGGCCGTCGGCGCCATTTTGACTACTGGCAGCCTACAGCCCAAGTCCAGATCGCTCCCGGACCGCTCCTGAACCCCGCTGGACCACCAGGGACTTTTGGCAGATCTTGGGGGGGGCGTCAGGAGGGTGGGGGTTTTTGTTAGATTTTTACTTTTTATTAAAGATTTGTCTGCGAGCCAGATGCAGCCATCAAAAGAGCCACATCTGGCTCGCGAGCCATAGGTTCATGACCCCTGCGTTAAGGGCTTATCGCATGTGAAAAGCCCAGGTAGAGAGTCCCTCAAGCTAGGTTGAGAGAACCCAGGTAGAGAGTCCCTCAAGCTAGGTTGAGAGAACCTTGCCCAAATCTCATCTTGGAGTGAGTTTCCTCACTCCGAAGGCCATCAAATCTTCACAAGAGATCACTGTTCTGTTCGTAGGTGTCACGTAGAATGTCAAAGTGGCCCCTAACCCCCTACACTCTTACCTAAACCCCACCTCGAGTTACTAGGTGGGCCTACCATAGGGATACAAATACCTACCTATGGGCCATAAATAACATTATGGCCAGTTTCTCTCTCTCTCTCTCTCTCTCTCTCTCTCTCTCTCAACAATGGTCCCTTGGTCCTTGAATGAAGGAAATACAACAGGTCTGGCATCACAATTTGTGGTAACTTAGCTCTTTGCACAGGTAATTAGCAATAAATGCTATATTAGCATAAAACATGCCCCTTTTGCTATTGCATGTGGTACTTACCACATTTTGATAAATCCAGGCCTTAGATTGTAAGCCCTCTGGGGATAGGGAAATACCTCCAGTACCTGAATGTAATCCACTTTGAAGCGTTGAGAAAAAGTGTGAAAAGTGGAATATAAATAAAATAATCAAACAGGCCAAATCAGGACTGTTCCACCACATCCAAACCATCACCAACACATCACTTACTGAGGCCCACCTCCCAAACCCCCTAAAATGAACAATAATAAAACCCACTCTGAAGAAACCTAACATAGATGCAAATAACCCAAACAACTATTGCCCAGTTTCAAATCTCTCCTTCCTAAGCAAAATCATAGAAAAGGTGGTGCTACTGCAACTCTCTGATTATTTACTCACCACAGTGCCCTGGACCCCTACCATTCTGGTTTACAGCCACACCACAGCACCAAAGCCATACTAGTCAGCCTAGTGGATGAACTCTGGTTATGCCTAGATCATGGACAGTTAGCAATACTAATACTCCTGGAACTCTTAACAGCATTGACAAAATATATCACAACATCCTTGCCTCCAGACTAAGCACCTAGCAGTGGGAAGCCCAGCCCTAACCTGGTTAACCTGCTTTCTGTCTGATCGTACCCAGTCTGTAGCACTGGGAGCAGCTCTAAATCTCATGCCCTATCCTGTGGTGGTCAATTTTTCTCCTGATGCAGTTATGTAGACAAAACAGCTCTGATGTTGGGAACTGGGTCTTATATTGAAGGGATTGATTAATATTGAATTTTGAGGTTTTTTTTGCTGCAGTATATGAAAAGAAATGAAAACTACTGATTGGGATAAATGATAGAGAAGACCGGCAGTGGCCGTTGAAGGCCATACGTGTCTATCGGTTTGCAGATACCCTGTTTAAATGGCTCTGCTTTGATGTGTGATTTCTTTGAACAAGAAGTGCACTTATTTTGTGTGATTCTCCTATGGTGGGTCCCAAGGCTCTATCCTGTCACCTACACTATGCAACATTTACATGGCCCACCTGGGCAAATTCATCAGAGACCATAAAATCACGTACTATTCCTATGCCAACAATATACAACTATTTATCCCACTCAGCACTAACTAAGCCAGAACTATCAACAGTCTCATTGATTGCTTAACAGAAATAACTACACCAAAACAAACTAAGCCTAAACCCATAAAAGACGACAATGCTATAGATTGCAGAAAAAAGAACCCAGCCACCACTGCCCAAAGATAACTTTCAATGGAACAGAAAACTTGCTTTTTGAAGAAGCTTTTATCCCCAACCAAGGACACAAATCCTAATAAAGACTATCTGCATATAGCCCCTTAACTGTTCTGTACTATTTATCAATATTGTATTATTTATATGATATACCTATCTCAGGAATTGTTATGTATTATTATTATCTACTGATTTATCTGTTGATATTTAATAGGGATGTGCATTAGTTTAAAACAAATGCCAAATCCACAATGAATGACTCTAATTCATTTCATTTCTGGGCCCTCGAATAAGAATGGGTACTTCCTACGATTGAAACATATGTCATTTATTTAATTTGTTTACACTTCCCATAGAAAAGCATTGGCTGCATTCAAGTGCATTGTAAAGAAGAGACCCCATCCGAGGCTGGTCATGTGGGAGTTTCCATAGCAACCAGTCTTTGGGGCCGATGCAATACAGTGCGCTCAGCCGAGCGTACTGTAAAACCGCAGTCGAATGCGGGTTAAATAGGCACTAATCAATCCCCTAATGCAATAAGGGGATTAGTGCATATTCAATGTGCGTCCAACGTGGAGTGAATCTAATAGCGCTCATCACATGCAAATGCATGTGAATGAGGCTATTAGGCATTCACTCCGATGCAAAAAAAAAAAAGTGTGTCTCGAGCACACATTTAGCGATCAGCTATTAATGCTTGCCTGGAGCAGGTGTTAATAGCTTAGCGCATTTAAAACAAGTACAGAAAAGCAGAAAAACTACTTTTCTGTACTTCTTCCTACTTAAAATCGTTGTGATATTAAGTAGGAGGAAAACTTAAAGAAACAAGTTAAAAAAAACAAAACACTTGATAGTCGGCTGCAAGAAACGGACGCTCAACTGACAACCCCCGGCATCAATTTTCCTATCCAGCGAACGGCCGAGTTAGGAAAACTGATGGGTGCACAAGCGACCCTAGCACCTCCTTGCTAACTCGACCCCCTTTTTTAAATATTGCATGGCGCCCCCTTGGGGGGCACCTGGGGTGTGTTAAGGAAGCGGGCGCTGACTGTTCAGTGTCTGCTTTCAACTTACATTTATTACATCAGCCCCTTTGTGCCTATAACTCATGTGTGACATCAGAGTACCCAGGGTCTGTTGGCAAGGAAACCAGACTGACAACATAAGGTAACATATCAGAGTGAAGCATCATTCTAAAATCAGCAAATCACTGATCGCTCAGTGTGCTGCAGCAGTCAAAAAAGCAAACAGAATGTTTGGAATTATTAGGAAGGGAATGGTTAATAGAAAAGAAAATGTCATAATGCTGTGTACAATGTCATAATACAATGTCATAATACTGTGTACAATTCTGGTCGCCGCATCTCAAAAAAGATATAGTTGCGATGGAGAGGGTACGGAGAAGGGCTATCAAAATGATAAAGGGGATGGAACAGCTCCGCTATGAGGAAAGGCTGAAAAGGTTAGGGCTGTTCAGCTTGGAGAAGAGACAGCTGAGGGGGATATGATAGAGGTCTTTAAGATCATGAGAGGTCTTGAATGAGTAGATGTGACTCAGTTATTTACACTTTCGAATAATAGAAGGACTAGGGGGCATTCCATGAAGTTAGCAAGTAGCACATTTAAGACTAATCGGAGAAAATTATTTTTCACAACGCACAATAAAGCTCTGGAATTTGTTGCCAGAGGATGTGGTTAGTGCAGTTAATGTAGCTGGGTTCAAAAAAGGTGTGGATAAGTTCTTGGAGGAGAAGTCCATTAACTGCTATTAATTAAGTTTACTTAGGGAATAGCCACTGCTATTAATTACATCAGTAGCATGGGATCTTAGTGTTTGGGTAATTGCCAGGTTCTTGTGGCCTTGTTTGGCCTCTGTTGGAAACAGGATGCTGGGCTTGATGGACCCTTGGTCTGACCCAGCATGGCAATTTCTTATGTTCTTATGTTCTTATGCCTAGTCTTCTTATAATATGTGCAGACTGAAAGAGCATTTGAATCTTTCTCTCAAGGAAGAAGCATTGCTAGCTGTTGTGTGAGCTGTGTTGTTCCATACTCCACAGTGTTTAATCAACAGTGTGCTCTTGTTCAACATCAGAAGCATTCCATTCCAGTCCTTTTGGCTGCTGTGTGTGTTCATCTGCACAGGTTTTTAATTTTTATGCACTGTAACAACTCACTGTCATGTTAAGCCTTTTCTTCCCTATGGGGGAAAGGCTGAAGGCTGCAGCTCTGTCTACAGTGCAGTGATTGATTTGTTTGGACCTATTGCAGTGGAACTAGCAGCTGTGCTAGGCAGGCAGCTAGCACTAGACAGTGCTATACTAGCTGTGCCACAGTGTCCAAGAGAGAGAGGTTTTTTCTATGATCTCTATCTGTCTGGGTCTGTGCACCAGAGTCAGTGAATCTATGAAGAAAGGAGGCAGTCACTGTCACAGGTGCAGCCAGCCACTTTGTAGATTATTTTTTTTACTGCAGTACTAGTGCACACACGGCTGCACTCATGCACAAATTATAGCATTATTCATCATTCTCTGCTTTGTGTGTGTGTGTGTGTGTGTGTGTGTGTGTTGTTCAGTGCACTAGTCTGAAGAGGAAAATATAGTACATTAAAATAGAACTGTAGTGCATTCTCTCTGGTTGTTGTTCAGCCTTACACACAGACAGGTAGATTTTAAAAGCATTGCTCATGCAAAAATGGCCCCATACACGTGTATGTGGGCCATGTGCGAGCAACGCAAATTTTAAGAAGCCAGAAAGTATGTGTGTACATACCTGTCACATGTCAAGAATAAGAAGGTGGAAAAAGGGCTGGGCATGGATGTTCTAGGGTGGGGCCAAGACTTACACACGTAACCCTGAATTTTACAAATGCTGAACATGGCAACATAAACCATGTTACCTGTGTAACTTTACTAGTTCTGTTGAGGTGCAAGTCTAGGGATCTGGAGCCGGGAGGGTGGGAGAGAGAGAATCGTACACTCTATATATCTGCCATTGAAAGAGAGGCACTTTCAATTCAGGGTGGGATTTTGTAGGTGGGTGGTATTACAAGGGTCTGTAATTAAGCGTATCTTTGCTTGCGTGCCCAATACGTGCATTTATGGGCACAAGCACACTCCTTTTAAAATTTACCTGAGAGTGATCACACACATTCAGCTAATTAAAAATAATAATGATTAAAACATGTTTTGTCCAATCCATCATTTAAATCCCAGTAAGCAGGTACAGCACCTGATAAATTCACATCATGTCAGGCAAAGGTAAAGCCTGTAGCAAGCCCACATTTAGAAAAGGATTCTTTTATAAGACAACAGTGAGTCTCCCAACCAAGAGGTTTTTTTTATTAAATCCAAAACAGGAGAGGCAGGCATGTCAAGCCACATGAAACTGAGATTTGGGGAGGAGGATACACAGGCAGCAGCAATATATTAGCTGTTGTGTCAGAGGAGAGGGAAAGGGCAGGCAGCACCTGTAGGGTACAACCACCACCAGTACCTGTGGAAGTTGAAGTGCAAGTGGTAAAATTTAAAGCTGGCAGTGTGATCAACCATTGGTACAGATCAGGCAGCAAAAGCGGTTATGCCATCCTCTTCCTCTGAATCAGGGTTTGAAGAATCTCCCTTTAAAGGATTTCCTGACTCAGAGATGGGAGAACTGATAGCTATAGACCCTGATTTAGGAGGATTAATGAGTAGGGGTGTGAATCGTGTGATCGATCGTCTTAACGATCGATTTTGACTGGGGGGGGGGGAGGGAAATCTTATCGTCGTGGTTTTTTTTTTTTTTTTAATTGTTAAAAATCGTAAATCGGGGGAGGGCGGGAAAACCGGCACACACAAAAAAACCCTAAAACCCACCCCGAACCTTTAGAACAAATCCCCCACCCTCCCGAACCCCCCCAAAATATTTTAAATTACCTGGGGTCCAGTGGGGGGGGGGGGGGTCCCGACGCGATCTCCCTCTCTCTGGTCACGACTGCGTTGAGAGAAATGGCGCTGGTGGCCCTTTGCCCTTATGTGACAGGGCAAAGGTAGTGCCGGCGCCATTTTGGTTCCTGGGTCCCGACGTCACTCGTGCAGGAGATCGCCCCCGGACCCCCGCTGGACCCCCAGGGACTTTTGGCCAGCTTGGGGGGGGGGCCTCCTGACCCCCACAAGACTTGTCAAAAGTCCAGCGGGGGTCTGGGAGCGACCTCCTGTGCGCGGGCCGTATTGCCAATCTTCAAAAGGTAGTGCCGGTTAGTACCACACTCCCCACCCAGGCAGCCTCAGCGCCGACAGCGCAGCAAAACTCACAGAGAGAAAAAAATAGAAAAAACGCTGCTAGGACTCAAAAACCGCGCCGAGAACCGAAGCCCCGCCCGGCGACCCAAGCCTCCAATCGGAGCCAGCCCAGAGGGGCTTTAAATCCTCTTCAGCCCGGCGCCGCGCGCCGAGCGTCGCGCGCCAAAGGAGCAAGACAAAGGGGCCTGCCCCTTTGTCTCGCCCCTTCGGCTCTGCCCCGAAGGAGCCTCTTTTCAACCCCTCGATCTGCAGTCCCGGTTCCCACAACTCAATGTCTCTTCAACAGCCTTCCTGGTCAGCTCCTTCCTCATAACAGCGTCACCAACCATTATTTAAGCACAAACGTCTCAAGACAGCGACATTAACCTTCAATCCCTACCTTCCCACAAATATCTCACCAAGCCGTTCCCCAGACAGATGCGCCCATGATTCCAACTACAGACCTGCGCAACTCCAGATACCAACTCTGGACCTCCAGAGCAAAATCACTCCAGATTCACACTGAGAACCAGAGTTGCCAGCTGATACTACAGATGAACTCACATAACTATAAAAGGGAACACTCTTCAAAACTCAACTGCCCAGCTTTCGCCCAGCATTCGTCTGACTGCATTCGCCTGACTGCATTCGCCCAGCATTCGCCTGACTGCATTCGCCCAGCATTCGTCTGACTGCATTCGCCCAGCATTCACCTGACTGCATTCGCCCAGCATTCACCTGACTGCATTCGCCTGACTGCATTCGCCCAGCTTTCGTCTGACTGCATTCGCCTGACAGCATTCGTCTGACTGCATTCGCCTGACAGCATTCGCCCAGCATTCGTCTGACTGCATTCGCCCAGCATTCGTCTGACTGCATTCGCCTGACTGCATTCGCCCAGTCTGACTCGTCTGACTGCATTCGCCCAGTCTGACTGCATTCGCCCAGCATTCGTCTGACTGCAGCGTCTCATCTCTAAGTAAATATGAGACTCAACTCAATCCCAATAATATATAAAATCAGGAGATTCACACCAAACAAACAAACCGCCCCTTATGAACCACAAACTCGACAAAAAAGGCTCTTACCAATCATGATTTCCCCGCTAAACCAACTCCTAGGCCTCACGCTTTTCTCTGTTACCCTTTTGAATGCTCAATCTCTCTCAAAAAAAACTCACCTACTAAGTGACTATCTGGAGGAGGAAAAACCAGATCTATGTGCCATCACTGAATCATGGCTAAAACTAGAGGATGCAGCCCTGATCAATCAACTTCCTCTCCAAACATACGACATCTTTTCCATCCCTAGACCTAAGAAAAGAGGAGGTGGTTTGTTATTAGCATCAAAAAAATTTATAGGATTATCTCTGCTCACATCTATTGCCACTTCTAATATTGAATTCGCTGTCTTCAAATCATCTCACCTACAAATAGGCCTCATCTACGCTCCTCCAGGCCGCCTTGACTCCGACCCTTCCCCTTTAATAGAATATATAGCTCGTCACATCAACACGGACTCTCCAGCCATACTGCTTGGAGATTTCAACCTTCACGTAGATGCTAACCCTCGTTCCTCCAATTGTGAAACTTTTATCAACACTCTCAACTCCATGGGATTTCATCAACTAATAAACGAATCAACTCATAAAGCTGGCCATACCCTAGACCTAATCTTTATAAATAAAGGTCTCTCCCTATCAGCACCAGTAGTTTGCTTGCCAATCCCATGGTCTGATCACAAGCTAATCCGCTCATCCTTAGCAACCCACCTCCCAAGCACTACTACCTCATTAAAAACCTCGATTCAATTCAGAAAACTATGCAATCAGGAAACCCTTATCACACATCTATTGGAAGAACTAAAACACATAAACATCTCGGACGCTGACTCAGCCCTCTCATCCTGGTCCTCTATAACCAAAAAAGTTGCAGATCAGACATGCCCTCTTATCTCCAAAACCATCAACTCTAACAAAGAAAAGAAAAAGCCGTGGTATACCCCCGAACTTAGACATTTAAAGCGGGAACTTAGAAATAAAGAACTCATCTGGAGAAAAAATCCGACTTTGGAAAACAACTCAGCCTTCAAAACCATCATGCACCAATACAGGATCGCTATCCTACAGAAAAAAAAAGATTTCCACTCTCGAAAAATCCACCACTTCATCTATGATCCTAAAGCTCTTTTCTCCCTGGTCTCATCCCTCACTAAACCACCCACATTCATCATTCCAGATGAAAAATCTGCAAGCAAAGCCGAAGAACTCGCTATCTTCTTCAAAGAGAAAGTATATAACCTACTTAAACCACTCCTGGATCAGAAAAAAACTTCCCCCCAACCTCCTCTCTCAACTTCCAATCCTCTTCAAATTTCAAGCCTTGAAGCCTTCGAGCCAGCATCCACTATTGAGATTGAAAATATCCTAAAAAAACTTAAACCTGCATCCCACCCGCTTGATTCGATTCCTGCTAATATGCTCATTGCTGGCGCCAAAGCTATTTCTAAGCCCATTGCTCAAATCATTAATGCCTCCCTCACACAGGGCTTAGTGCCAACCCCACTCAAACTCGCTATACTAAAACCCCTCCTAAAAAAGCCCAACCTCTCTCCGGAAAATCCAGCCAACTTTCGGCCTATAGCCAATCTCTCATTTATAGCTAAAATCCTAGAAAGATTAGTCAACCATCAACTCTGCGAATTTCTGGACGATAACAACATTCTCGCCACAACACAATTTGGATTCCGCAAATCCCGAAGCACTGAATCCCTTCTCATTTCTCTAACCGACAATATTCTCTTAAACCAAGAGAAAAAACACCCTTGCCTATTGATCCTCCTTGACCTCTCAGCGGCGTTTGACACGGTCAACCACAAGATCCTCTTAGACCGTCTAGCAGAGATTGGTATCAAAAACACAGCACTCAACTGGTTTAAATCCTTCCTACAAGACAGGTTCTATAAAGTTAAGATAAACAACTATGAATCTCAACCGATCAGTTCTAACCTTGGCGTCCCTCAAGGATCATCTTTATCCCCGACCTTATTCAACATTTACCTGCTCCCACTCTGTAACCTACTTTCTAAGCTTAATCTAACCTACTACCTTTATGCGGACGATGTCCAAATACTTATTCCTATCACCAAATCCTTGCAAGAAACACTTCACTTTTGGAATTCATGCTTCCTCTCCATATCCAATCTCCTTGCTGATCTATGTCTAGTACTGAATACCAACAAAACAGAATACCTCCTAATCACCCAAGAAGGCAACTACCAACTCTCCAACACTCGCTCGTCGGCACCACCTCCTCTTTCTACTCTCTCTACTCAGGTTAGAAACCTAGGAGTTACCATGGATAACCTACTGAATTTCAAAAGTTTTATCAGTAACACAGTGAAAGAATGCTTCTTCAAACTCCAGGTTCTAAAAAGACTCAGACCTTTATTGCACCCCCATGATTTCAGATCAGTTCTGCAAGCAATCATATTTTCTAAAATTGATTACTGCAACTCCCTTTTACTTGGACTCCCTGATATCTCCCTGAAACCGCTACAAATGCTCCAAAATGCCACTGCCAGGATCTTAACTAAAGCAAAAAAAAGGGACCACATAACACCAATATTAAAAAATCTCCATTGGCTCCCTATAAAACACAGAATCACCTACAAAACCCTTTCATCCATTCATAAATACATTTACAAAGCCTCATACCTAGATCTCAGGATCCCATTCCAGCTACATACTTCCTCCCGTCCACTGAGAACTGCGCAAAAAGGCTCTCTGAAAATCCCTCCACTTAAGATTTCGTCAAACAAAAGAGCCTTCTCCACTGCAGGTCCGATCCACTGGAACTCTCTACCATCGGATCTTAGGCTTGAACAATGCCCCCTCACTTTTAAAAAAAGACTTAAAACTTGGCTTTTCTCTCAAGCCTACGATTGAGTATATCCACAAATCCCTCCTCCAGGTCTATGCCATATAATACCTCTTAGCTCAACAACTAAAGAATTAATTTTCCAATCCATCTAGTCTATTTTGCAGATATCTTATTCATACTGATTCTTTTAAATCGCCTGTATATAACATGTCTATTACTACTGTTGTTTTTAATGTTATTTGTTATTAGTATTTATTCAATTTTCTCCAAGTTCATTTTCCTGTTCCATGTAAGACTCGCTTGTTAAGTCACTCCAATGTTATATGTAAACCGAAATGATTAGCAACATTGTTGCTAGAATTTCGGTATATAAAAAATGTTAAATAAATAAATAAATTTTGAAGATTTTGCCCTCACTATGTCATACGGGTGACCGTCGCCCGTATGACATAGTGAGGGCAAAGGTAGCGCCGGCGCCATTTTGAAGATTGGCAATACGGCCCGCGCGCAGGAGGTCGCTCCCGGACCCCCGCTGGACTTTTGGGGGTCAGGAGGCCCCCCCAAGCTGGCCAAAAGTCCCTGGGGGTCCAGCAGGGGTCCGGGGGCGATCTCCTGCACTCGTGACGTCGGGACCCAGGAACCAAAATGGCGCCGGCGCTACCTTTGCCCTGTCACATGATAAGGGCAAAGTGCCACCGGCGCCATTTCTCTCAATGCAGTCGTGGCCAGAGAGAGGGAGATCGCGTCGGGACCCCCCCACTGAACCCCAGGTAATTTAAAACATTTTGGGGGGGTTCGGGAGGGTGGGGGATTTGTTCTAAAGGTTCGGGGTGGGTTTTAGGGTTTTTTTGGTGTGCCGGTTTTCCCACGCCCTATTTAACGATACAATACAAATGCCCCTGACGATAAATCGGGGGCATTTGTATTGTATCGTGCACTCTAACGATTTTGGACGATTTTAAAATTATCTGACGATAATTTTAATCGTTCAAAAACGATTCACATCCCTATTAATGAGTTCTGTTTTAGCTTTCACTTCAGCGATGGAGAAGAGAGAGGCAGGAGCTGATGTTGGTGAGGAAGAGCAGGCCACATTGACAGTGCAGGAACCAAGGATGAGTGAATCCTCTGCCACAGTTTCTTAGAGTCCATCTTTCTCCACGCCACATCAGTACTACTATCATCCACCCCCAAGGATACAGACAGAAGCAAGGGATCACGAAAGAAATCTGTGATCTGGAACCATTTTCAAATCAGAGAGGACCCACACTTTGCGAGTTGTAACTATTGCACAAAGGAGATCAGCCAAGGGAGACAAGTGAGCCATTTAAGTAATTCTGGGATGGAGCATCATTCTCTTCAATATGCAGCTGGGGATAGTGGTAGAAGCAGTAGTCAGGGGCTCCTTCTTCAAGGCAGAGGACACTATTTGAAAAGGGGATGCATGTTCTTCAAGCTCCTTCCAAGTCTTCAGCTCCTTCTACCAGTCAGGTGGCAGGTCGTCAGCAGCAGCAGCGCCCAGCTATACTTAGGAAGCAACAGCCCACAATGTAGGAAATGGGGTGGTGTTTGGTGGCACTGTCACAGGGAAAGTGGCAGGAGAAAGTGATGAGTAGAACTATTGGCGAGACTAGCCCCTGAAGGTAGTGAAGAACATGGTGGGTCTCAGGTGGTTGCTTACACCTGTTAGTATCAAACTATAAAGTGCCCTCTAGGACCACTTTCAGCAGAAAGATCATCCCCAGTTTGTACAAGCATTACTGTAGTCACATCTAGGTGCCGCTGGTGAAGTCATAGGGGAGCAGTGTGCTTTTCACTAGCGACATCTGGACATCCACAAAAGCCTCACCTTCCTTCCTTCTCTCTGAAGACACACTGGTAGGATCTGGCTGAGGAGGAGGCAGGCAGCAGCTTTATAGGGAATGGAATAAAAGGGCACAGGTGGGCTTTGCTGAACACTCACCTGGTGGACGGGGCCCATATCTCAGCCAATATTTTAGGAGCCATTAGAGGAATACTGGAGGACTGGCAACTGGATCAAAGAGCCAGAAGTGTAAATGCAAGGTTCTTTGTCACCGACAATGGTTACAACTTGGTAAAGACAGTATCCAAGAGAAGATAGGGCACCTAGCAGTGAGGGAGGCCCTGGGGCTGGGTTCCAGGGAACCACAGAATGTCTACCTGCATGGTTTAATAGAGAAGAGTAAGAAAATAGCTGGGCACTTCCATCAAAGTGTGAAGGCGGGGGACCTTTTCGTGAAAAGCAGGAGGAATTATCCTGTTAGAAAAGTTGGAGGGCTTTCAACAGGAAGAGAAAATGAGAGCTGAAGTGCTGCACTGTCTGGCATCTTTGGAAAAGGAGGTGACAGAGTCTAGGATCTCTGACCAGATACCCCACATACATGCTCGCTGCATTATGTGATCCACCTGTGAAAGGGAAACTTGCACTGGAGGCCAACAATGTGGCACACGAAGAGCTTGCTGACAGAGGAGGTTTGTCAACTAGCGCGCCAGAGGTTGAAGCAGAGCAGAGATGTAGCACAGGTGGAAACCTCATCATTGGCCAGGTCAGACAGTAGTGGAAGACAAAGCAGCACCCTGTCATCACCGCCTAGAACTCCGTCCTCCACAGTACAATGGAAACAATCCTCACTTCTGTCCCAGGTGATTGCAAAAGCAGCTGGGAAGAAAGACACACGTCCGATACCAGAAAAGGAAATAGCGTGTCACTGAGGTTTGAGCTGCCATCTCGCAGAGCCCATCGAGGATTTGGACACAGATGTGCTGGCATATTGGTCCCACAAGTCCAGGATGTCAGACCTAACGAGAGTAGCTCAGTGCTGTCTCTCTTGCCCACCAACAAGTGTCCCCAGCAAAAGAGATTTTTCAATGACAGGAGATATCATAAATCTTCATTGCTCCAAGCTATCATCACCTGGAAAAGTTAGTGTTCCTGAAAATGAATCTGCCTTTGGGTATCTAGATTTGCCATGCGAGTGGCAAGACCAATGAAAGGAATTTGAAGGTCCTGTAGCCGCTCTTCCTATCTGCCTGCCGTACCTCAAATAGCAGCAATGGGATCTACAATATATCCAGCAACATCCACATCCAGTGCCTGACTGCATCTGCCTGCTGTGTCCCCAACAATGTCAGTTGGGTCACACATCTGCAATCATTACTCCTGGGGGGGACTCTGCGCAAAAAAATTGAAAATTCTGCACACACATTTTCTGAATTCTGCAAAATTCTGCACATTTATTTTTCAAAATAACAATATTTTTTGCAAATTCTTCTGCATTTCAGTGCAATCCAGTCCCTGGCAATTTGACTCCTGGCAGATGAGCCAATTGATGCTGCTGGCAGATGAGCCAAGCTGGCAGGGACTGCTGCAGTTGTTGCTAACCTCTCCACCTGAGTATCCTTACCAGGGCCCCTTCACTGCATGGGCTCTGATGCAACTGCACCTCCACCTCTGTGGCGTGGAAGTGGCTTCTCTAATGGTTGCATCATGCACTGCCGTATAGGAGACTTGGGATGAATCTCCAACATGCTCACTGTCTCTCTTACATGATATCAGACATATGCTTTCTCTCACATGCCATTTGTCACACACATGTTCTGTCTCCCCACATACAACTGTCTCTCACACACACATACACACACACACACACTCCCCTCCCCACACACACATACAGACCCTAGGTAGACACCTATCCACTGGCTCACAACAAATACAAGGACTCAAACATACAGTCTCAGGGCCAGGGCCAGGGCCAGGGCCTGGGTCTCTTCTTTAGCCCCTCTCTTTCCCCCTCCCCCATTCTCTTTTTCTCTTTCCCCTTCCCCCTCCCCTCTGTTCCCCTCCCTTCTCTCTCTCTCCCTCCTCATCTTTTTCCCCCTCTTCTCCTTTCCCCCTTCTTTCTCTCTCTCCCTCCCCCCTCTTCTCTCTCTCCCTCTTCTCCTTTCTTTTTCCCCCTTCTCTTTCCACTTCCCCTCTTTCTCCATTCCCCCTTCCTCTCTTTCTCCATTCACCCTCCCACTTTCTCTCTATTTTCGATTGTTTTTAGTTTTAAGCACGGTACAGCTTGCTAACCTTGAACCGCTGGTGCCGTGCTGCGATGCGATGCCCCTACTCTCCGTGCGCCACCTGACTTCACTGTCCCGGATTGGCCGCTGTCCGTGCGCGGCATACTCCGTTTCTTTTTCCTTTTCCGGGGCAGGAGGAAATCGCGAGGCAACAGTGCGAGGAAGGGCAGCGCGGGAGGAAATCTGTGCAGTGGCGAGGAAATCTGCGCAGCAGCGAGGAAATCTGCGGGAACTGCGACGAGGGAAGAAATCTGCGAGGTGAGGGAGGAAATCTGCGCGAAGGAGGAATTCTGCGCAAATTCTGCATTCCGCAGTAGCACAGAATTCCCAAGGAGTAAATCATACTGCTGTCTTCCAGGCCCAAGGTGCCAGTCCGAGGGCTGAAACAGATGCAATGCTGAGTCCTGCTGTGTCTCCAACACTGTCAATTGGGTCACACATCCACAATCACATGCCTGCTATCTTCCAGGCCAAAGGAGCCAGTCTGAGAGCTGGAACTCTTGCAATGCTGAGTCCCGCAATCATTCTGCTGTTGCTGTCTAGGCCTGAGATGCCAGATCGAGAGTCGCATCACCCCAAAAGTCGAGTCCTGCTGTGTCCCCAACACCATCAGTTGGGTCACACACACATCCTGTTTCCTCCTATCATGTTTCTTAAAACATCACTGTCACTCTCTGCCTGCCTAGCCCTTATCAACATCACTAGGACCAACATACACTGACACAATCTGCCTGCCTAGCCCTGTTTACCATCACTGGGTCTGACCAATCCTGCTACTTCCTGATTGTTCCCTATCATCAACACTGGGGCCTGTCACATCCTGCTGTCTCCTGTCATCCCCCCAACCACAACATTGGGATTTGACCAATCCTGCTGCCTCCTGTCATGTCCCCAATGACAAACTGGGATCTGACTTAGCCTACTTCCTCCTGACTTGTCCCAATCAAGAAACATGGTGCCTGTCACAGCCTGCTGCCTCCTGACTTGTCCCCATCAAGAAAACTGGAGCCTGTCACATTCTGCTGCCTCATGACTTGTCCCCATCAAGACAACTAGGGCCTGTCACACTCTGCTACCTCCTGACTTGGTCCCTATAAGGACAACTGGGGCCTGTCTCTTCCTGATATCTGCTAACTTGTCCCCATCAACAAAACTGGGGACTGTCATATCGTGCTGCCTCCTGAGTTGTCCCTATCAAAAAAACTGGGCCCTTTCACATCCTGCTGCCTCCTGCTATGTCTCCAATGACAACACTGGCATCTGACCAATCCTGATGCCTTTTGTCATGTCCCCAATGAAAACACCTGGGGCCTGACTCAGCCTGCTTCTTCATGACTTGTCCCCATCAACAAAACTGGGGCCTGTCACACTCTGCTGCCTCCTGGCTTGCCCCCATCAACAAAACTGGGTCCCGTCAGAACCTGCTTCCTCCTTACTCGTTCCCAACACCAACACTAGGGATTTACTCCTCCTGCTTCCTCCTTATACATCAGGAGCATTCAGGCGTATCAAGAGTCCAGGCAAGGGTTGAAACCATTATCTGTCTGACGGAGAGGAAAAGGGACGGATAGGGCTGAGGTAGGCTGGGCAGACGAAGGCTGGAACAGGTTGGGAAAAGGAAGACAGGAAGCATTACACACGCTGCAAGATGTAGCTGGACCTGTTGCTGATGCAGGGTGCATCAGGGAAACTGCCTTAAATAGGGCAAAGACAGTGATGTTATCAAGAAAAGCTGTGGACCCTTTCCTGCTGCAGTGTTTTTAAGAGGGCCAGCGTCAGGTACACACACCTAAGAAGCACCAGGGGAGGTAGGAGTTGGTGGTGTCCTGCCACATGGCAGTCAGCAGCATCCTGCTGCACCTAGGACAGTGGCAACTGGGCAGAGCATGCCAGCTGTAGAGGTGAGAGCAATGGCTCATAGGGGCAGCCTGCAAGCCTTCAAACACAACATAGCGGCAGCAATCCTTGCTCTACCATATCCACTGACATTTTTTATTTATATTCCACTTTTTTTTCAGCACTTCGAAGTGGATTACATTCAGGTACTATAGGTATTTCCCTATCCCCATTATGTATTTATTTGAAAGTGTTGCAGACAGGACGCTGGACCCTTGGGCCGGCCTGGCGAAGTGAGTAGAAAGGAATGGAAGGCTCCGCGGAGATGGATAGGCCGGGAGGCGGAACCACGGCAGAAGCACAAGTGTAATCTTCACCCTGGAGATCCGAGATCCCTACTTGGAGGAGCCCATGAAGATCTGGACCGCTGGGACTTAGGTGACGGCAGCGAGACTTGCAGAGAAGATGGAGTCTTCATCCTGGAAGCCCGAGATCCCCCCGGGAGGAGCCCGTGAGGACCCGGACCGCTGGGTCTTAGAAGACGGCAGTGAAACGAGACGAGAAGACGATCCAGAAGTTGAGGCAGGCAGCAGACATGGAGAATCGGAAGCAGAGCCGGAGTCAGGAACCAGAGAAACAAACCAAGGGGATCCAGAACAGGGACTGCAGGAACAGGATCAGGGACGGCTGGAGCAGGATCAGGAATGGCTGGAGCAGGATCAGGAATGGCAGAAACAGGATCAGCAGGAACGCAACTAGATACTCTAAGCAGAGGAACCTCGTTGCAAGGCATTTCTTCCAGGCAGACGCCGGACTTAAGTATCCTGCCGGCATCTGACGTTATCCAGGGGGCTGTCCGGTGCTTCTGGGTGCTGGACCTTTAAAAGGTCCTTCCTTGTGCTCGCATGCCCCTGGAGGGGCGGAACTAGGATCGGGCTTTGGCGGCGTCTCCCTTGTGGAGACGCCGCTGCAGAGTGGGCTGGTAGGCCCAGAAAACGCCAAGCTCCGATGCGGTCTCCAGCGGGAGAATGAAGGTAAGGACCCAGTCCCTAGACTAGCGACCGGGACCACAACAGTACCCCCTCCCTCTCAAGGGCCCTGGTTTACCAGGATGATCCAAGTGGAATTGGTGCAGAAGAAACTTGTCTAAGATGTTGCGAGTGGGCTCCCATGTGTTCTCCTCCTCACCACAGCCTTCCCAAGCTAGCAAGTATTCCCAGCAACGGTTGAAGAAACGTACGTCCAGGATCTCTCGCACCTGGTATGTAGGATCATCAGCAGCAGGAGTCTCTGCAGCATCAGGAGGTCTCTGATGAAATCGAGAAAGGACTACTGGTTTAAGAAGGGAAACATGAAATACATTGTGGATGCGTAACGTAGTAGGCAAGCGTAAGTGATAGGACACCATTCCAACCCTTTCAGCCACTCAGAATGGTCCACAATATTTAGGAGCTAGTTTTCTAGAAGGCAACCTAAGGTGAATGTTCTTAGTGCTGAGCCAGACTCTATCTCCCAGAAGAAATACTGGTGCTGGCCGACGATGCCGGATGGCATGCTTTTTAGCGGCTTTAGCCGAAGCAGTGAGTTTGCCTTGAATGGAATTCCAGAGTTCATGGAGCTGCTGTGCAGACAACTGAGCTGCTGGTGATTGCACAGATGTGGGCAGAGGTAGCGGTGGCTTGAGTTGCTTCCCATATACTGCTTGAAAAGGCGACTTCCCAGTAGCCGAGTGTAACTGGTTATTGTAGGAAAACTTGGCCCAGGGTAGCAACTCTACCCAGTTGTCCTGTTTGTCATTAGCAAAAGCCCGAAGGAATGTCTTTAGGGAGCAATTCATATGCTCTGTTTGACCGTTGCTCTGGGGATGAAATGCGGTGGAGAAACTGAGTTGTACCTCGAACTTTTTGCACAGAGCTTTCCAATAATGGGCCATAAACTGCGGGCCCTGATCAGAGACAATGTCCTGTGGAAGACCATGGATGCGAAAGATGTGTTGTGCAAATAGCAGTGCTAATTCTGGTGCTGACGGCAGTTTGGTCAATGGCACAAAATGAGCCATCTTGGAAAAGCGGTGCACCATGACCCAAATGACTGTCTTCCCATTGGATGGAGGCAAATCCACTACAAAGTCTATAGCTATATGAGTCCAGGGTTCGGTAGGTACTGGCAGTGGTTGCAATAACCCCCAGGGCTGCCCAATTCGAGGTTTTTGTCTGGCACAAGTGGGACAGGAACTTACACAAGTACGTACATCTTGTCTCATGTTCGGCCACCAGTAATAGCGATTTACTAAATCCAAAGTCCTGTCTCGACCGGCGTGACCACCAGACAAGGAATCGTGAGCCCAAATCAATACCCTTGTCCGGAGACACTTAGGCACTACTGTCCTCCCCAGCAGACTCACAGTTATGGCTGCCAAGCAGATTTTGGCGGAATCCAGGATGTATTGAGGATGCTCCTCCTTTTCTTCTAATTCAGTAGTTCGGGACAATGCATCTGCATGGACATTTTTGGCTGCTGGACGATAACGAAGGGTAAAGTCAAACCGATTAAAAAAAAGAGACCACCTTGCTTGTCTGAGGTTCAACTGCTGTGCTTGACACGGGAACTCTAGATTTTTATGGTAAGTGTAGACTGTGACCGGATGACTTGCTCCTTCAAGCCATTGCCTCCACTCCTCAAAGGCTAGCTTAATTGCCAAAAGCTCCTTGTCCCCAATACTGTAGTTGCACTCGGTCAGTGAGAACCTTTTTGGAGAAATAGGAGCATGGGAGCAACTTGTCTGTATTCGAGTGTTGGCTGAGTATTGCTCCTACCTCGATACTGGACGCATCTACTTCCACAATAAAAGGGCGTTGTGGATCCGGATGATATAAACAAGTGTTCATCAAGAAAGCCTGTTTTAAATCCTCAAAGGCCCGACAAGCAGACTCAGGCCATTCCTTAGCATCTGCCCCTTTACGAGTCAATGCAGTAAGGGGTGCAACTTTCAATGAGTAATGAGGGATGAAATGTCTGTAAACGTTCGTGAATCCAAGGAAACGCTGTACGGTTTCACCCCTACGGGACGGGGCCAGTTTGTGATTGCTGATACCTTCTCTGGATCCATTTGAAAGCTAGTAGACGACACGATGTATTTTTATTTATTTATTTAACAACTTTTCTATACCGACATTAAAATACACATCATATCGGTTTACATTGTAACAAAAGTTTGAAATTACATAGAACATGGGAGGGGAGAACCAGGAGAATATATGAGAAAGAGAATAAGGGCTCTAGGGAGAGCCTGAAAATTCAAGCAAAAGGGGGGGGGGGGGGGAGGAAGGGGAGATAAACATATTTACAAACATTAATCATGGTCATGAGGGGTGAACATAATTACATAATTACTGCAGGGGGGAGCGAGGGGTGGGATCCGTCCCCAAAAAGGGAAGCAACTCACATTCGAACATGCATTTCTCCAGTTTGGCATACAGGTGATTGTCTTTCAAGACTTGCAGCACTTGTCTAACAAGTTGACGGTGAGACTCCAGATCTTGGGAGTAAATTAGGACGTCATCTAGATATACTATGATGTAAGAGTGCAGCATCTCCCTTAATACCTCATTCATGAGGTTTTGGAAGACTGCCGGAGCATTACACAAGCCAAACGGCATTACTAGGTATTCATAATGCCCATCTCTTGTGTTAAAGGCAGTCTTCTATTCGTCTCCAGGATGGATGCGAACTAAATTATAAGCTCCCTGCAGATCGAGTTTGGTAAAGATCTTTGCTCCCTGCAATCTGTCCAAGAGTTCTGGAATCAGAGGAAGAGGGTAGCGATCTCGCTTAGTAATAGCGTTCAAGCCCCTGTAGTCGATACATGGTCTGGGTGTTCCATCCTTTTTCCCCATGAAGAAAAACCCCGCTCTGGCTGGGGATCAAGACGGTCGGATAAATCCTTTGGCGAGGTTTTCAGAGATGTATTCAGACATCACGCGTGTCTCTGGCAGAGACAAAGGATACACTCTGCCCCGCGGTGGCATGGTGCCGGGTAATAAATCTATAGCGCAGTCAAAGGGATGATGACGTGGCAAAATCTCTGCTTTCTTTTTTGAAAAGACTTCTGCAAAGTCCAGGTAAGGTGTAGGAGGCAATACGGAAGTACTTAACATAGGCACAACGGAAGGCCTTGGTATCTTGAGACAGATAGAAAAACAGAAGGAACTCCACTGAGCTATTTGTAAGGAGTCCCAATGAATTATGGGAGAATGTTGTTGCAACCATGGCAACCCCAGTACCACTGGGTGCACTGCTTTCTCCAAAATCAAGAAAGATATCTCTTCTGAATGCAGCGCCCCGGTCCGGAGAGTCAGAGGGACTGTTGAGTCAGAAATACTCCCAGGGAGAACTGTACCATGGATAGAAGTGATGCGTGGCGGGGGGCCTCCGAGGAACCATAGGTAGCTGCAGCTGTTGCACCAAATCGGATAAAATGAAATTCCCACCAGCTCCAGAGTCTATGAAAACAAGAGTGTGAAAAGAACCCCCTGGGTATTCCAGAGTCACTGGTACTGTACATTGAGGAGCAGAATTAACACAGCCTAGGAGTAGCTCCCCTGTACTGCCTAGGCTTTGGCGTTTTCCGGGCATTCTTTGCACTGGGCTAGAAAGTGGCCCTTGCTGCCACAGTATAGACACAGTCCCAGTACGCAGCGCCTTCACCTCTCCTCAGCAGTTAGCGGTGTGCGGCCTAACTGCATTGGCTCTTTGCACTGGGCTAGGAAGTGGCCCTTGCTGCTACAGTATAGACACAGACCCAGTACGCGGCGCCTTCGCCTCTCCTCAGCAGTTAGCGGCGTGCGGCCTAACTGCATTGGCTCTTCAGCTGAAGGTTCTGCGTGTGCCGTCCCCTGACTAGAAGGTGACGTCAGGGGTCTAGAGAAGGCTGGTGCTAAGGATATGGGACGACGTAAAGAACTTCCTTCCTTGGCCCTTTGCTGGAGGCATCGGTCAATCCAACCAACTAAATCGATTACATCGTTGAGGTTATCAGGAATGTCTCTGGCGGCCAACTCATCCTTGATGCGCCCAGACAAGCCCTCCAAGAAGACTCCCCGCAAGCTGTCATCGCGCCAGCCTACCTCCATTGCGAGAGTACGGAACTTGATAGCGTAGTCTGCCAGGGACCGAGATCCCAGTCTCGTCGAAGGCTTGTTTGAAATTGAGAACAAACTGCTGTAAATTGTTCAACAATGGATCCTGGCACTCCCACATCGGCGAAGCCCAACTCAACGCCTTCCCATCGAGCAGAGACAGAATGTAGGCTACCTTCACTGAATCTGACGGGAATTGACCTGGAAGTAGTGAGAACCTTATGTAGCATTGATTCAAGAATCCTCGGCAATCTTTGGCATTGCCCGCGTAGCGTGAGGGAGCTGGGAGCTGAGTGGGCGCAGTTATGCTTACTGTGAGAACCGGAGGTAGCGCCTGTGGCTCTGGCGGGGTAGTGTCCAGCCAATTCACCAATCGCTCGACAGTGGCGGCCAGAACATCGAGGCAGTGTTGCTGCTGCTGCAGTCTTTGAGCCAACCCGGGAATGGCTTGCAGTCCAGACAAGTCCGCCGGATCCATGGCCTTGCAAACTGTTGCGGACAGGATGGTGGACCCTTGGGCCAGCCTGGCGGAGTGAATAGAAAGGAATGGAAGGCTCCGCGGAGTTGGATAGGCCAGGAGGCAGAACCACGGCAGAAGCACAAGTATAGCCTTCACCCTGGAGATCCGAGATCTCCCTGGGAGGAGCCCGTGAAGATCCGGACCACTGGGACTTGCAGAGAAGATGGAGTCTTCACCCTGGAAGCCCGAGATCCCCCCAGCAGGAGCCTGTGAGGACCTGGACCGCTGGGTCTTAGGAGACGGCAGTGAGACGAGACAAGAAGATGATCCAGAAGTCGAGGTAGGCAGCAGACATGGAGAATCGGAAGCAGAGCCGGAGTCAGGAACCAGAGAAACAAACCAAGGGGATCCGGAACAGGGACCGCAGGAACAGGATCAGGAACAGCGAGACCAGGACCAGGAACAGCAAGAGCAGGATCAGGAACAGCAGGAGCAGGAGTAGGGACCACAGGAACCAACACAGGATCAGCAGGAACACAACTAGATACTCTAAGCAGAGGAACCTCGTTACAAGGTGATTCTTCCAGGCAGACGCCGGCCTCAAGTACCCTGCCGGTGTCTGACGTCATCCGGGGGCTGTCCGGTGCTTCCGGGTGCTGGACCTTTAAAAGGTCCTTCTTTGTGTGCGCGTGTGCCCCTGGAGGGGCGGAGCTAGGATCAGGCCTCGGCGGCGTCTCCCTCGTGGAGATGCTGCCGCAGAGCGGGCTGGTAGGCCCAGAAAATGCTGAGGCCTGACACGGCCTACAGTGGGAGAATGAAGGTAAGGACCCGGTCGCTAGACTAGCGACCAGGACCGCAACAGAAAGTGCTTAAAATACCGCTTATTTTGAAAATATGCAATGCTAAGCAGAATACAAAAGAGTGCATCATTACAAACAAAGCATGTAACAAAATAAATATAGCATAAAACATTAAAACAAAAATGGCAATGAACAATAAAAACAAACACTGGTTCAAGGGAACAGCAACTGAAAATAGTAAGCCCTTAGCTTTTAAGTTCAGTAATGTCCTGTAATTTAAGTGGCAGCTCATTCCAGAGACTGGGGCCAATGACAGAGAATGCCCTATTATGGGTTGCCTGCAGTCATGCTCTTTTAATGGTGGACACCTGAACACCCTTGTCAGCTGACCTTAGTGCTCTTGCAGAAATGTATTTTGTTAACCTACTGGATAAGGAGACAGGTCCATCTTCTTGAAAAGCTCTAAAAACTGTCATCCTCTGCTCAACAGGAAGCCAGTGGAGCTGTTTCAGTACAGGAGTTGTGTGTGCTCTATATGGGCAAGAATCGCCCAAATGAACAGCAGCATTTTGTAAAAGCTGCAGTGCCCATATCATATGTTTTGGAAGGCCAATGTACAGCGAGATGTAGTAATCAATGGTGGTCAGAATAAAAGCTTGTACCACTGTTCTAAAATCTGCAGCAGATAGTAAATTCTTTAACGGACTTATTAATGTTAATTTATAAAAGGCAGTTTTTATTTTTTTGTCAAAATCATTTTTATTAAAGAGCATCACAGGTACAATTAAAGATACTTTCAAGAACTGAACTATAGGATAAAGGAGCACCCCAGAGTTCTGAAGGAACTAAAAAATGAAATTTCAGACCTATTAGTAAAAATTTGTAACTTATCATTAAAATCATCCATTGTACCTGAAGACTGGAGGATAGCAAATGTAACCCCAATATTTAAAAAGGGCTCCAGGGGCGATCCGGGAAACTACAGACCGGTTAGCCTGACTTCAGTGCCAGGAAAAATAGTGGAAAGTGTTATAAACATCAAAATCACAGAACATATAGAAAGACATGGTTTAATGGAACAAAGTCAGCATGGCTTTACCCAGGGCAAGTCTTGCCTCACAAATCTGCTTCACTTTTTTGAAGGAGTTAATAAACATGTGGATAAAGGTGAACCGGTAGATATAGTATACTTGGATTTTCAGAAGGCGTTTGACAAAGTTCCTCATGAGAGGCTTCTAGGAAAAGTAAAAAGTCATGGGATAGGTGGCGATGTCCTTTCGTGGATTGCAAACTGGCTAAAAGACAGGAAACAGAGAGTAGGATTAAATGGGCAATTTTCTCAGTGGAAGGGAGTGGACAGTGGAGTACCTCAGGGTTCTGTGTTGGGACCCTTACTGTTCAATATATTTATAAATGATCTGGAAAGAAATACGACGAGTGAGATAATCAAATTTGCAGATGACACAAAATTGTGCAGAGTAGTTAAATCACAAGCAGATTGTGATAAATTGCAGGAAGACCTTGTGAGACTGGAAAATTGGGCATCCAAATGGCAGATGAAATTTAATGTGGATAAATGCAAGGTGATGCATATAGGGAAAAATAACCCATGCTATAATTACACGATGTTGGGTTCCATATTAGGTGCTACAACCCAAGAAAGAGATCTAGGTGTCATAGTGGATAACACATTGAAATCGTCGGTTCAGTGTGCTGCAGCAGTCAAAAAAGCAAACAGAATGTTGGGAATTATTAGAAAAGGAATGATGAATAAAACGGAAAATGTCATAATGCCTCTGTATCGCTCCATGGTGAGACCGCACCTTGAATACTGTGTACAATTCTGGTCGCCACATCTCAAAAAAGATATAATTGCGATGGAGAAGGTACAGAGAAGGGCTACCAAAATGATAAGGGGAATGGAACAACTCCCCTATGAGGAAAGACTAAAGAGGTTAGGACTTTTCAGCTTGGAGAAGAGACGACTGAGGGGGGATATGATAGAGGTGTTTAAAATCATGAGAGGTCTAGAATGGGTAGATGTGAATCGGTTATTTACTCTTTCGGATAGTATAAGGACTAGGGGACACTCCATGAAGTTAGCATGGGGCACATTTAAAACTAATCGGAGAAAGTTCTTTTTTACTCAACGCACAATTAAACTCTGGAATTTGTTGCCAGAGAATGTGGTTCGTGCAGTTAGTATAGCTGTGTTTAAAAAAGGATTGGATAAGTTCTTGGAGGAGAAGTCCATTACCTGCTATTAAGTTCACTTAGAGAATAGCCACTGCCATTAGCAATGGTTACATGGAATAGACTTAGTTTTTGGGTACTTGCCAGGTTCTTATGGCCTGGATTGGCCACTGTTGGAAACAGGATGCTGGGCTTGATGGACCCTTGGTCTGACCCAGTATGGCATTTTCTTATGTTCTTATGTTCTTATGTTCTTAATCAGATCTTAGCAGTTATATACATTACTAAAACAAGGTAAACTTAAACAACTCCCCGTGTACCTTCTTTTTGGAATCTATGAGACCAAAAGAAACAAAGAAAATTCCAGTCATAGCCCACTACCCAGTCACAACCCAGACAACCACACACATTCCACACACTACACACAACCACCTCCCCCCCCCCCCTACCCTGGGGACGACTCCTTCAATGACTAGTATTGCTCACCGTTTAAAACTTAAAAGACATCAACTGCCCTCTCAAAGTGAAGTCCCCACTGTAATAGTCAGGTCACATAACAAACCAGTTAGTTTAGAATTCTAGTCAATTCCAAGAGGAAGGATATCCAGCAACATTTAAAGTAGACTGAAGATCAAACGGTAGTAGGTCATAGCAAGTTGACCAACAAGACTGGTATATCAAATCTCTTTCCTTCTCACTGCTTATGGCAACCATCCTTCCATTTGCATTGAAAATGCAAGCCGCCCATACCAGGCCCGCAAGTTGGGAGGCATATCTGGTGTTATCCAGTCAGCTAAAATAGTACGGCATGCCAGTAATACGACAGTGTGGCCAAATTTATCCAAGGACAATTTATAAGAAGGAAGGGCTCCTCTTAAACCAGATAGAAGCAGCTTGCCCGTCCAAACAATAGAAGAGCCAGTACATTGAGCGACTACTGCAATCACCTTCATCCAAAAAGGTCTCAGCACCGGGCACAAAAATAACCTATGTGCCAAAGTACCTGTCACTTGATGACATTTAATACATTTAGGGGAGGATAATCGTCCCATCCTACATCGGCGAACATCATCACAAAAAATATGATGCAAAATCTTAAATTGCAACTCTTGTAGGGAAAGATCTGGTATGCTTTTAGACATAAGTTTAAAACACGAAAGCAAGTATGAAGAAGAAATATCCATAGTCCACGCTTCAGTCCAGTATCGAGCTAAAGAATCTATGGGGCGGATTTTCAGAGCCCTGCTCGCCTAAATCCGCCTAAATCCGGGCGGATTTAGGCGAGCAGGGCCCTGCGCGCCGGTGCGCCTATGTTCAATGGGCCTACCGGCGCGCGCAGACCCCGGGACTCGCGTAAGTCCCGGGGTTTGGCGAGGGGGGCGTGTCGGGGCGTGTCGGGGGCGGGCCCGGTCGGCGCGGCGTTTTGGGGGCGTGTCGGCAGCGTTTTGGGGGCGAGCCCGGGGGTGTGGTTACGGCCCGGGGCGGTCTGGGGCATGGCTGCGCCCTCCGTACTCGCCCCCAGGTCGCGTCCCGGCGTGCTAGCGGCCCGCTGGCGCGCGGGGATTTACGTCTCCCTCCGGGAGGCGTAAATCCCCCGACAAAGGTAAGGGGGGGGTTTAGACAGGGCCGGGCGGGTGGGTTAGGTAGGGGAAGGGAGGGGAAGGTGAGGGGAGGGCAAAAGAAAGTTCCCTCCGAGGCTGCTCCGATTTCGGAGCGGCCTCGGAGGGAACGGGGGTAGGCTGCTCGGCTCGGCGCGCGCCGGCTATACGGAATCAATAGCTTTGTGCGCGCCGATCCAGGATTTTAGCGGATACGCGCGGCTACGCGCGTATCTACTAAAATCCCGCGTACTTTTGCTTGCGCCTGATGCGCCAGCAAAAGTACGCCAATTCGCGCGGTTTGAAAATCTACCCCTATATGCGTATTGAGCGATACGTTCTGCCAAATTCACACCAACCTTTGATGGAATTATAATACAGCTCTCAGTTGAGGTTTCAGATAGAAGATGGAGTCAACTATGAAACCTAAATCCCTAATCGCTCTGGAAAAGACTATTTGGGCTCCTTGGTTAACAACATCTTGAAGAGGTAGCATTGGTGTCTTACTAATCCATAGAGCTTCCGTCTTTTTTATTTCAGAAACAGACTATCTTGCCCTAGCCAAGTATTTACTGCATGTAGACAATCTTGATAACTGAGGATAAACAGGACTTAGTATGTATGTATATATACAGGACTTAGCTATATATATATATATATATATATATATACATCTGCTAATATATGCATAATCCATGATATTTTAATGTAAAAAGAAATTTGTAGAGACTAGAAACAGAATCTGATGCATCAGCTCTAGAAGAGAATCAAATTTTACTGAGAAATATTGTGATATATGTTATGTAAACGTTGTAATCAGATAGTGTAGACTTTGTAAGTACATGAAGAAATCTTGCCTCTTAAAACAAACGTTCCTTGATACAAAAATCAAAAGATTCTAAAGTTACAATAGTCTCTATCAACAAATCTTTAACAATCAATGTTCTATTATTTGCCAGGTTTTTTGTAAATTGGAGATGTTATCACTGGTGGGAATGAGGATTTACCTGAAAAAAGTAAATACGGGGATACGAACCGTGACAAATTTGAATGAGTTCTAACAGATCGCCATACTCATTTTATTGAAGAGACAAGTAAATAAGAAACAGTTTCAGAGGACAGTGCAAAACAAATTTTAAATGTAAAGATGCAGCAATTTGTCCCTCTATGTCCAGAAAAATGTAATTATCTTTGTTCCACAACCAATCTCCTAAATACCGAAGGAGATGGCATATAAAAGTTAAAACTTGGGAATTTTAAGCCACCTAAGTAACAGACTGTTGAGAGTCAAAGAAGGATTTTCATATTTTATTATATTAATGGAGGATAGCTAAAACTTTAAAGATTTGTAATGAACGTGACTAATATTTTTAGTGATGTAGAGTATTCAAATTTATGGAAGTATGCCACCAAATTACTGCAGATTCCTGAAAAATGCTGCACAATTTGCATGCAATATACTGCCACAGAAAAATGTAGAGACATCTCGCTGCTAGTGAGGAGCACTTCAAAAGTTGCAGAAAGCAAACACGCACAACTGGGCAGGCCTGCTCTTATGAACTCTTGTACATTTGCATTCATCAGGTTTGTTTTCAGCAGAGTCAACGGGTTATTCTCTATAAATGCAAAACCTTATTTATTTATTTGTAAAGATAATATACCCCTTCCCAAAGCGATGTACAGTATTGCATAAAATGGCAAATACCAAGTTACAAAATTTACGAAAAAGACAGTTTGCACCGACTACAACATAGATAATAAGCAAAACAATCAGATGTAATCACATGAAAAAAATACCCTCAGCAAGGTTGGACACTAAACATCCCATCCTACACAGAGCTTCTCCTCTCTTCCTCAAACGTAATATATGCCGCCGTCTGCAAGCGATGTTCCTCTGCCACCTACAAAGGACAGAGAGGTCTATGCCTACCAAAAAGAATAAATGGACACAAATCTGACATCAGACATGATAGCATCTAAAAATCATTTCAGTTTTCCAGGGCACTCTCTGACCATTAAGGTTGCCATACTCTTACAAAGAAACTTCAAAAAGACACTCTAGGCTGAAACTGCTGACTCAGAACTCTTCATAAAACTGAATAGGTAAAATGTTTTTGTTTTTTTTTGTATAATATATTTATTGTATTTGGACATACAAATTAGACAGGGCATGGTAAAACAATGAAAAGAAGTAAACAGAAAAAGTCAGCAATAACAACTTATACATCGCCAGTGTAGTAAACACAGATTAATCGTACCATAACACAACAGATACCATAACGTTATACCGGTGGACTGACCAACCACCCAATAAGAGAAATCTTCTATTCTACTTCAGGAGGCAACATCCAACCAACCAGGGGATAGCCCTGGCTCTGTCCTGTAACCGTACTTCCGTACAAAGGCCTGAATAGGATAATAATAAGAGAATACCACACAGTAAACAAATAATGAAATAATGTACCCCCCCCCCCCCAAGTCTTAAACTAAGCATTACCCATCTAATCCCTCCCCCCTCCCCAACTTGAGAAGGTGTCTTCATGTATTCAGTCTGTTGGACATACCCCCCCCCCCCCCTCCCCTCACTGTGTCTGATACTTAGTGAAGTCTGATATTGCTCGGATCATCTGAACTCACTTGCCTACCCCTGGAAGGCATCCGGGTCCTCATCCTAGCTATAGGCTATGGACATAGCGCCGTCGTGGGCCTAAGATATATGTTTAGGGGCTTCCAAATCGATTCAACTTCTAATCGACGCTTGGCCGACGTGTGGCGGGCACTACAGTATTCTAAAGTGTACAGCTTGATGAGTAATGTGAACCAATGCTCGTGTCCAGGAGAATCGTCACTTAACCACCCCGTGAGAATCACCTTCTTGGCTATCAGACCCACTTTACATATAAATTTAAGTTCCTCTATCTTCGGTTTCGGAGATACCAGCGGTGCTACCCCAAACAGCCACCACATGGGATCCATCGGGAGGGCCCTCTGCAGTAGTTGTCCGCACGTTCGTATCACTTGCACCCAAAAAGCATGAACCACTGGGCAAGACCAGAAACAATGAGGATAAGAGCCCACTTCCCTTTTGCACTTCAGGCACACAGGAGAAGTGCTGACCTTAGCACGGAAGGCTCTATCGGGGGACATGTAGTAAATCCTCAAAAACTTATATTGCAGCTCCCTGTACAGGATACTTTCGGACCAAGTAGGTAGCACCTTAAAGCACTTTGAAAAAGCTGGCAGAGATAACGAGAATTGTGGCCATAGTTTCCATTTCTCATAAAGAAGGGCAATATCTCCCGTTTCCATCGCTGACTGTAGCGCCTGTCGGTAGGTTGCTATAGTCGGCTTATTAAGCTTTTTGGCACCAATCAGTTTATGTAAGGCCCAAAAAGCAGTCGAAGGTTCAAATAAACGCCCCTGCTTTCCCAAAAAATACCGCAGTTGAACATATGCAAAATGGTCAGTATTGGGGAGACTATAGGCCTCCTGCAACTCCGAAAAGGAAAATATGAGCCCCGTACTCTGTGAGTAACATTGATACATCCACTGTAGCCCCTTGTTCTTCCACTTATGGAAGACAGATGACGTTTGCGCCGGGGGAAACATAGGATGATCACATATATCCATGAAGGCTGTCGCCTTGGAGGAAAGATACGACTGCTTACATAAAAATACCCAGGCGCTGCGACAGGCCTTAATCCACAGTTGTCCGGCCATCATAGGGGACAAGAGAGCAATGGGCATCTGAACTATCGGATTGAAAGATCGAACCCCCAACCAGACCTGAAGATCAGTCAATGGAGTATAATAGGTGGTGTGTTCGAGCATGTCTTTTATATGTCTCAAGAGTGCAGCTAAATTGTAAGTCCGAATATCTGGGCAGTTCAGTCCCCCTCTGTCCACCGGAATCATCAGGGAGCGCAATGCTATACGGGCCTTCTTGCCTGTCCACAAAAATTTGCTCAGAATCGCATTGAGCTCTCTTCGATGTTTCTGTAGGAGCCAGACCGGTAACATTTGAAAGATATAGATCCACTTAGGCAAGATCATCATTTTATATAATTGTATTCTACCAGTGATCGAGAGAGGGAGAGACTGCCACCTTTCTAGTATTCGTCTCGTGGTTTGGAGCAGCGGATCTACATTTATTCTATATAAGTCAGAGAGATTTGAAGGTATCTTTATGCCCAAATATTTCATCGCACCTTGGACCCATTTAAGCGGGAAAGTTCCGGTCCACACATTTCTTACCCGTCCCCCCACATCCAGCACCTCAGATTTATCTTGGTTCACCCGTAAACCAGCAAATTTTCCATAATCCGCCTGCAGTTTTAAAAGTAGGGATAGAGAATGATGAGGATTGGTAAGATAAACCAGTATGTCGTCTGCCGGACTCCCCTCCCTACCCGCACCGCCTCTGATTTATAGCCATTTGCTACCATGTGAGACTCTGGGTTCCTATAAAGGAGTGAGAGGTAGGTCAAAAAATTACCTGTAATACCATATCTCTGAAGGCATGAAAACATATAGGGCCAGGAGACCCTATCGAAAGCCTTTTCTGAATCAAACCCAATAGCTAAGGCAGGGGTCTTATGGTGGATAGAGGTTGCCATAGCTGCTATCAAACGTATAATATGGGTACAGGCAGGTCTATTCTTAACAAACCCAACCTGATGTTTTGAGATAAGCGTCGGCATGAAGTGTCCCAGTCTGTCCGTGAGAATTTTGGCCAGAAGTTTTAGATCACAATTTAAAAGTGAAATTGGACGAAAGGAGGCTGGTAGCAAGGGATCCTTTCCCGGTTTGGGGAGAACAGTTATATAGGCAGTATTAAAACGGGTAGGTAGGGATTCCTTTTGTATGGCATCATTAAAGAAGGTGGTAAGCGGAGTGGCCAACTGCAAATGGAGGAGTTTATAAAAATCAAAAGAAAACCCATCGGGGCCTGGGGCTTTTCCGCTTTTACTAGAGGCTATAACATTGGAGACTTCCAACGGTATGATTGGTCTATTAAGAAACGCCAATTGAGATGCGGAAAGTGTTGGAATCTGAAGGTCCTGAAAGAACTCTGCTTCTTCTTTCGCCCCTCCTGGTACATCATCTGTATAGAGGGATTCATAAAAAACCTGAAAGGCTTCACAAATGGCCTTACGAGATACCACTGTCACCCCCTCTTTCGTTTTCATGGCAGGTATAAACGTCTTCCCTCTGTGCGCCCGCACCAAGGATGCCAAATATTTACCTGCTTTATTACCAAATTTAAAAAAAATTTTCTCTGCTGTCTGAAATGCCTGCTGGGCCCTTTGATGAAGAGCGCAGTTGAGATCTCTTAAAATGCTAAAATAAGCCTTATGGTGGGCCGCAGATGGGTGAGAAGACATATGTTGTTTAAGGACCCGTAACTTAGATTCCAACTGTAAGATTGTATGATTTAGGCGTTTAGACCGGGAAGCCATATAAGAGATTACCTCTCCCCTAATCACCGCTTTGGCAGTCTCCCAATAAAGGTGCGAATTATCTTTATGAGCAAGGTTGGTAAGGGTAAACTCTTTCCATTTTTGAGAGAGGAAGTCTTTAAAATCTGGATCCTCCCTCAAAAAACCAGGAAATCTCCAGAACCTTTCGTTGGGTTCCTTAGCCTGAAACCTGAGCTCAACCCAGATCAACGCGTGATCAGAGATTGCTGGGGAACCTATGGCTGCTTTAATGAGAGCCTGAAACCCCTCTTGTGGTGTAAGTATGTAGTCAATGCGTGATAGGGCAACATGCACCCTCGAGACATGGGTATAATCTCGCTCTGTGGGATGCAGCGTACGCCATGAGTCTATCAAAGATAATTCGCTACACAAAAAGGCCGCTCCCCTCCCAGCCTGACTCTTAGAGGCAGGACTTGGCGGTGATCTGTCTAGCTGTGGATCATGGGTGAAATTAAAATCTCCCGCTACCACTAAGTAGCCTTGGGTATGGGTCACTAGTTGTGTTAAAACCTGAGTATAAAAGGTATGCGAATAAATGTTTGGTGCATATAGGCAGCATATCGTGATTAATTGACCATTAAGAATACCAATAACCATTATTAGCCGCCCTTCAGCATCCTGAATCGTGTTGGATATTGTAAAGGAGGCTGATTTGTGGACCAAAATCGCCACGCCACCTTTTTTCCCTTTAGCAGGTGAAAAGTAACAGGCTCCCACCCAGTTTTTCTGCAGCTTTTGACTCTCACTAGCTGTCAAGTGAGTCTCCTGAAGGCAGGCTACCGTGGGATTACATTTTTTTGGTTGCTGCAAGATTTTATATCGCTTGACGGGCGAACCCAGCCCATTAACGTTCCAGGAGACTATTTTTGTAATGTCACCCATTGCATATGAATACGGGGCCAATAACCATAACAGGACTCACCCTAGCGTCTGGAGCCCCAACTCTTTCTTTCCCCTCTACTATGAGGCATAGCCTACCATGAACCCAAACCAAAACTGAGCGTGCAAGAGAACATGGGCAGACCCGTACCATCCCAGGTATAGAATAGCAATATTGCTCCGAGCATATCAGTACAATCAAGATGAACAAGTGACACAGATTCCCCACTTCAACTCTCAACTTTCCCACCCTCCCCCATCCCCCTTCTCCCTCCCCTCCCTTTCCCATCCCAAACCCCAACTCCAAAGCTGTGTCCTTCCTAGTCCCCTTAAATGGGGAGAGAGTCACGTATTTGATGCGGGCGGGTGCCACGCTTCCACCCTCGGTCTCCCGCTTGTTCGTATCCTCCACCATGCGATTTGGCGAATACAGCTGGTACTCAGTGCTTTATATCCGATCCTTCCCCAGCCACAGCAGGACTGTTCCGAGACCTGACCGTGCTGCATAGTCAAAGATGTTCCTGACCGGAACTAAAAAGTACCTGTAAGCGCAGAAGATTAAGGCAGCCTGAGATTTGAACAGGGAACCACCTCCATAAGTCCTCTGCAATGTAACCTCTCGTGGAATCAAAAATGAGGTGGATAAACAAAAGAAAAAAAATATATAAAAAAAACCCAGCAAACTCAGGAAACTCAGGAACCCTCCGTCCGAGGTCTGGTCGCATAAACAAAAGGATAAGCATCCGCTAGTGCACAGGAGCCCCTGCATAGCATAGAAAGAGCGAAACGCAATCAAAATGGCCGTTCTACCATTTCATTCAGGGCCATGTGCTAGCCAAAAATTGCTGCGCAGCCTCTGGAGTTTCGAAAAGGTGCGTGCGATTTTCATGCCATATTTTAAGTCGAGCAGGGTACTGCAGGGTAAAGCGTATTTGTTTAGTATATAAAGTAGAACAAATTTGAGAATAGCTCCTTCGCAGTCCCGAAACAGTAGCCGAATAATCCTGGAATATACGGACCCGGTTTGATTCGTAAGCCAGGTCTGGTACACGCCGATAGGCTTGTAATAGGGCCTGTTTGTGAGCGTAATTGAGGACTTTGGCAATGACAATTCTGGGACGATTCTCACCCTCGCGTCTCTGTCCCAGGCGATGGGCCCTCTCAATGCGAAACACAGGGAGTAGCTCTGGGAGGTGGAGAGCATCCGGGAGCCAGCTTTCCAAAAAGGTCCCAAGATTTTTCTCCAGCAGCGTTTCGGGTAATCCCAAGAGCCGAATATTGGATCTTCTACTCCTGTTCTCCAAATCTTCTAATTTGGCTGCCTGTGCTTCAAGTTGTGTTGTTATAGCAGCCAATTTTGTAGAGGCAGTGAGAGAGTCATCCTCCAGGGTTCCCACCCGCGCCTCTATTTGCTCAAGCCGCGGGTTAAGGTCCGAAAGGGCTGTATGGATTTCCGTGACCTGAGAGGAAATAGTAGCAAGATTCACATCAAGTGCTTCCATCAGGATCGTTTTTAGCCGTTCCGATACCTCCGGTGTCAGTTCGGGTAGTGCAGGGGCTGCTGGCGATTCTTGTGCCACCGCCATCTTGGCTTCTCCCGGCTTCAGTTTATCCTTGTCCCTTTTCCCCGCTCGGAGAGGCATACCGGCCGGTGATCGCTGCATGTAGGTAGTTATGGACATATAGTTGCGCAAAATCGCCTTGTTTCAATAGAAAAATTAGCGGATTGCAGGCTTAATAAAGGATAAATTGAAGCGTGGCACCCGTAGCCCTCTTCGGCACGTCTTGCCTCGCTCACCGCATCACGTGACCTCCAGTAAAATGTTTTAATAGCACACTATTGGTGTGAATCGATTTAACTATGCTCAGATTCAGGGGCGGTTCTATAATGAGGTAGGGTAAGGCGGCTGCTTCAGGTGGCAGAATTTTGGAGCCCCCTGCCTCCTGCTACATATTTAGCTAAATGTTGGCGGAGTTCCAACCCCCTGTCAGCGAACAAAACAGAAGAAGAAGCTGTGCATATCCAGAAGCCATCCCTCCAGTCCAGCGCAGCAGCACATCTGCTATCTAGCCTGAAGGAGCTGTGGTTTCACTCCACAGCCTACAGTGGCGCTACACTATGAAAAATTGTATAAGCACTTCCCCTTTCCCTTCTGTAGCAACAGCCAGTGCCTTGAGTTCCCTTCTTCAGACTTCCACCCACGGTGTGCACATAAAGGTCGCCGGTACTTCTCCATCGCATGGTGTGCATATAAAGGCCGCCAGCAACTCTCTTTCATCCCACGGCTTGCAAATACAGTGGACCCTTGACTTACCAACTCAATTCATTCATGAGGGCTGGTTGTAACTAAAACTGGTTGTAAGTCAAGACTACTTTTTCCATAAGAAATAATGGAAATACCCATAATGCGTTCCGAACCTCCCAAGGCGCCCCTTACTTAACATTTTCATAATAAAAAAAGGGTTGTATAATGTGCGTATTTACCAGAAACACCTATAATTTTCCTAGTGTACTCACCAAAAAGTTATAAAATGTGCCTAGCCTACCAGAAACAACAATTTTATACTGTACTCATCATTCCAGTTGACATTTTTGGCTTGCAGGAAGAGAGGAGGGGGAGGATTCCCCCCCTCTCCACTACCTCAGAGCACATCTCTGGTCCCCAAACACTCATTTCCCCCTCCCAGCATACTCATTCCTCTCCTCCTGATACCTTGCTGTAGCCAGCTGAGTGCTACACTCTCTCTGTTGCTGCACAGAAGCTTCCTTGGTCACCAGTGATGCTGTTGCTTGCTGCAATGTTGTGCCAGGTCTGCCTATGTGCTCCTGTGAACATTTGCAGCTCTGGGTGCGTCTGAGATGGACAGGCCTCAATGGCAGCAGCAGCCAATCACTGCAACAGCAGAGCAGAAGTCCCACCCACCAAGCCCCAAAAAACGCGATTGACAGGAAAAAGCGCCCAATTAGAAGCAACTGCACGCACGAGCAGATACACATGGCCTTGGCCAGCATTCAAGTTGTAACTCAAGACTTTGGTTGTAACTCAAAACTAAAATTTTGGCTGTAACCCAAGTTGCTCGTATGTCATGCCTGTTGTAACTCGAGGGTCCACTGTAAAGGCCACAGGCACCTCTCCTTCCTCCTGCGGTGCATAATTAAAGGCCACCAGCACACGAAAAAAAAGGCCGATTCTGGCCATTGGCATCTCACCTCCCACCCACTGTGAAATGCCTCCTCTCCTATCATGGTGAATAA
This sequence comes from Rhinatrema bivittatum, assembly GCF_901001135.1. Taxonomy (NCBI): domain Eukaryota; kingdom Metazoa; phylum Chordata; class Amphibia; order Gymnophiona; family Rhinatrematidae; genus Rhinatrema; species Rhinatrema bivittatum. The sequence goes on along the minus strand of NC_042624.1, from coordinate 30,703,321 downwards.
AGAAAGGCCCTGCGCAGCTGTTGACACATCCTGCTGCTATCCACAATGCATAAGGAAAGACCCAGTGGGGCATCATCTGAAGCAGAGGCTCCAGCTTGAGATTGCCAGTGAGAGAGAGGGAGAAAGCACCAGTGAGCAAGAGATAGCTTATGTGTGTGTGTGTGTGTGTGTGTGTGTGTGCATGAGAGGGAAAATTTGAGACAGCTTGTTTGTGGGAGAGAATGCCAGTGAGTGAGAGCTTTGTGTGATAGAGAGCTTTGTGTATGTGTCTGAGAGAGAGAATGATAGATATATGAGTGCTTGTGTATTAGAGATGGAGAGAGCTCCAGTAAGTGAGAGACAGCTTGTATGTGTTTGTGTGTGTGTAAGAAGGAGATGTAAGACATCTTGTGTGTGTGTGAGAGGGAGGGAGTGCCAGTGGGTGAGAGAGCTTATGTGTGTGTGTATGAGAGGGAAAATCTGAGATGGCTTGTTTGTGTGAGAGGGAGAGAGTGCCAGTGAATGAGAGCTTGTGTGTGATAGAGAGCTTTGTGTGTGTATGTGTGAGAGAGTGACAGAGGGAATGAGAGATAGACGAGTGCTTGTGTGTAAGTTAAGAGCATAAGAACATGCCATGCTGGGTCAGACCAAGGGTCCATCAAGCCCAGCATCCTGTTTCCAACAGAGGCCAAACCAGGCCACAGGAACCTGGCAAGTACCCAAACACCAAGAAGATCCCATGCTACTGATGCCAGTAATAGCAGAGACCATTCCCTATATCAACTTGATTAAAAGCAGTAGATGGAGATGGAGAGAGCTCCAGTAGGTGATAGCTTGTATATGTTTGTGTGTGAGAGGGAGATTGTGAGACATCTTGTGTGTGTGAGAGATGGAGAGAATGCTAGTGAGTGAGAGAGAGCTTGTGTGTGAGAGTGAGTGTGAGACAGCTTTTGTGCATGTGTCAGTGAGGGAGAGAGCACCAGTGAGTGAGATCTTGTGTGTGTGAGAGTGAAAAGAGAGAGCACCAGTGAGTGAGAGTGACCACCAGTGAGTAAGAGAGAGCTTGTGTGTGAGAGAAACAGGGTGAGAGAAACAGGATGAGAGAGCCTATGCGTGTGAAAGTGAAGGAGAAATAGCCAGCGAATGTAAGAGAGCCTATGTGTGAGAGAGGGAGAGAGAACCTTTGCTTGTGTGTGTGAGAGGGTATGTGCAAGAGAGTGAACATGTGGGGGAGAGAACAAATGAACGTGTATGTTAGCGAGTGTGTGTATAGAGAGAGAGAGAATAAAGTATGCACCTTCTCTCTCCCCAACTGGTCCATGACAATCTCTGGCAAATGGAAATAAAAAGTTCCCAGGTATGGAGAGCCTTGTTTTAAATATTGGACTTTGATGTATCTGCTGTTTTGAAATATTTTATTAATGTTTGGTAAGTTCAAATAAATGTTTATATGAGTTAATTATTGGATGTTATTCTATTCGACTCCTGTTTTCAAATATTTATTCTTATTAGTATGGTTTTCCTATTATGATGTTTTATATTTCATGGTTTTATTGTTTGTTTTGTGAGGAATGGTGATATTTTTGTTTTTCCAAATCACTAAAAGGGCCAGACTGCATAGAGACTCCCCTCTTGATGATTTGACCTGTGCCATTCCCTGGCGGGGTGAGGTCAGGTGAGGCTGGGGTGTAGCCATCTCATCCCTCGCCTCAGGTAGCAGATTCTCTTGAGCTACCTCTGCTGAGATTATCATGTCAATGGTTTTTCAAGGGCCAGTACAAGGGTCTATAGTGCCCTAGGCACACCAATGTAACACCGCCCCCCCTGAGTTGAATGTGCCCTCTGACAGTGATAGATATATAGAGTTATGGTCACCCTCTTACAGTTTTCTCTCTCTCGCCCCTTCACATTTTGAAAATGGCAGCCTTACGTTCCCTGGCATCTGCCTAATGGTCAAGCCAGCCTTGGGTTTTTCTCACACATTTATTTATTTAAAAAATTTAAAGTCTGCACTCTACAGTATAGCTTGACACATACTACAGGTGCTACTTCTCTTAACCATGCTAAAATTAGTTCCACTCCATACTCTTCTCTGTTCTCCTTAATATCCTTTCTGTAATTTGTATCCTTCCTACCCCATCTTTGTATATATCTATAACTATATAGATATAGATATATAGGAGTTGTCTAGTGGTTAGAGTAGCAGGCCGAAAGCCAGGGTTCAAATCCCACTGACATTCATTGGGACCTTGGGTGAGTCACTTCACCCCACATTGCCTCAGCTACAAGCTTAGATTTGTAAGGCCTCTGAAGGAAGATAAATACCTCTAGTACCTGAACATAATCCACTTTGATGTGCCACAGAAAGCAGAATATAAAAATTATATATACATACACATATATAATACCCACATCCTCTATTACATGTCTTCATGCATGTTCTTTGTCATTTTTGCTACTACAGATTAACACAGTTAACCATGGAAATTTTCATATAAATTATTGGAAATTATAAAATGACACTTACATGAGCTATATGGTCTTTTCCTGCCATCATGTTTCAATGTTTCACTCTGAACTAGAGTGCTGTGATTGGTCAGAGCTGATGGCATCCCCTATTCCCCCCCTATATTCGCTATTTTATGCAGTAAGGCACTCCTGAATGTGCGATAAAACCATCACTAATTATCATTACTATAGGAAAGATTAGAAATTATTTCTTATCCGTGTTGAATTAAAAGTGCTAGTAGTGAGACATCCAGGCAGCTATGCCAAACAGGCTGAAATTTAGGACCGGATTCTGGCTGAAAGGTCTGCTGCAGAGAGAGAGATCTGAGTCATCCATATAATGATGCTACTGAAAGCCTTGGAAGGAGATCAAAGCATCAAGGGAGCAACACCATTTCCAAAGCATTAGCAGACATCATCAACTGCTCTTTAACTCAAGGAAAGGTCCCAGATCAGCTCAAAATAGCCATTCTGAAACCCTTATTAAAAAAACCTAACCTTTCAACAGATGACCCTGCAAACTTCCGCCCTATCGCTAACCTTCCCCTGATCTCAAGAGTGATGGAAAGATTCGTCAACAAGCAACTGTCGGAGTACCTGGAGGAGAACAACATACTCTCCCCGTTCCAGTTCGGCTTCAGGAAATCGCAAAACACAGAAGCTTTACTTGCATCGCTATCTGACACCATCCTCCTCAATCTTGAAAAAAAACAACCATACCTCCTCGCTCTTCTTGACCTATCCGCCGCATTCGACACAGTTAATCACGCCATCCTTCTCGAGCGGCTATCCGATATAGGAATTCAAGGAGAAGCTCATTGCTGGTTTCAATCATTCCTGGAGAATAGATTCTATAAAGTTAAAATCAACAACGAAGAATCACCTCCTATCAAATCAACACGAGGAGTACCACAAGGATCATCCCTCTCCCCTACGCTATTTAATATTTATCTGCTTCCACTCTGCCACCTGCTCTCCAACCTCAAGCTAAAACATTATATTTTCGCTGATGACATTCAGATACTCCTTCCCATCACAGAATCTCTGCAAAGAACTTGGGCACATTGGATTACTTGCCTACAATCCATCAACTCTCTGCTATCCAGCCTGAACCTCATACTCAATTCAAACAAAACAGAAATCCTAATCATCTCGCCAGACGAAAACCACACTCTCATCAACTCCCAAAGCGCAACACAATTCTCAAAATTATCTATCAACCACTCCCCTTCCATCAGAGACCTAGGGGTGCATCTCGACAACAAATTCAACCTTAAATCCTTCATTACCAACACAACTAAAGAATGTTATTTCAAATTGCAAGTGCTAAAAAATCTGAAACCACTCCTCCACTTTAGTGACTTCCGTCTAGTACTCCAATCTATAATTCTGTCTAAGTTAGACTACTGCAACTCTTTACTGCTAGGTCTCCCGCTCTTATCTACAAAACCCTTACAGATGGTGCAGAACGCTGCAGCAAGGCTACTCACCAACACAAACAAAAGAGCCCACATCACACCTATTCTTCACAGCCTTCACTGGCTTCCTATAAAAGCCAGAATTACCTTCAAGACACTATCAATGATTCACAAGGATATTATGGGCATCGCCCATCTAAATCTAAACACGCAACTCCGCCCTCATACATCACAAAGACCCATCAGATACAACTACAAAGGTTCCTTATATGCTCCCCCGATGAAAACTTCACTTACAAAACGAGCACTCTCCACAGCCGGACCCACCCTCTGGAACTCATTACCGCCGGATCTACGCCAAGAGACTTGCCATCTAACTTTTAAGAAAAACCTAAAAACATGGCTCTTCCGGCAAGCCTATCCAGAATCACAAGAACATTCTGACACCGGTCAAAGAACAAAATAGTCCACCACAAGCTCCTTGACCACCTACAATCTGGACAGTCCACTTGTATTGAATACACTCTTCTGTTGATGCATTAGTTCGTCGAGCTCTTGCACTACTCATGTTTGCGCCCATCTACACATTATTCCATTAAATGTATATCCCAAGTTACACTACCCCTATTTAGCTAGTACCCATATTTATCCACGTTACTTTGTCGAGTTACTGTTGCCTATGTAATATTTATTGATGTTCCTATGTTCAGAAACTCTGTTTATTGTAACGCCTTAACCGCGACAGTTTTGTTCTTTGGAAACCGACCTGATTTGATACTTGTATTAAGAAGGTCGGTATATAAAAATCCTAAATAAATAAATAAATAAATAAATTATGAAGAAGAGGGCCCAGGACAGAGCCCTGGGGCAAACCAACTAATAGTGGGATAGCTGTGGAGGAGGTTTCACCTGAAGCTGCACTAAAAGGAAAAGCACTTGACCTTCTCCTTGTACTTCATAGAGAGCGGGCTGGCATGCAATAAATATTTCCAACACATATCCTGTAATGTTTGTTGCTTGTACAGACCCCAGTCCACATTCCTTAGACAAAACCAGTGAAACCTTGTTTTGTCTGCCAAACATCTGCCCAAAATGTTGAGCATGGAGGCAGGTACTCTCATATATACAGTCCCTGCATCTTTGTAACTATACCCGCAGAGTTTGTAATGCTTCACACGGTTGAAAGGTACACTCCTTGTCAACATATTAGCAAGGCCGTGAGAAATGTTTGCACGACGAAACCCTGAATAGAGATGGCGCAGCATACTGAGCCCTTGATCGTGTGAATAAAGGTACTGAAGGATGTGCTTTTAATGTGAGCACCAGCTTGACATAGTGTTGTTCTACTCAAAGGCTGATGAGTAAGTCTATCGCCCCCCCGAAGAGTTTTTTTCAGACAGCTGTAGGAGTGTTAACCACGTACTGTGAACCATTACCTACAGAACACTCAAAACAGCAATAGCATTCATATACACCATGAAATCTTTTTTCGGGAGGGCCTAGTGAGGTAAGAAACCTTCAACATTGTATTTGCTTATTAGAGATGTGAATCGTGTGATCGATCGTCTTAACGATCGATTTCGGCTGGGAGGGGGAGGGAATCGGATCGTCGCAGTTTGGGTTTTTTAAATATCGTGTAAATCGTGTAAATCGAAAACCGGCACACTAAAACATCCCTAAAACCCACCCCGACCCTTTAAAATAAATCCCCCACCCTCCCGAACCCCCCCAAAATGCCTTAAATTACCTGGGGTTCAGTGGGGGGGAGGGGAAGGGGGAGGCGGGTCCAGTGGGGGGGAGGGGGAGGGGGCAGGTCAAAGGTAGCACCGGCGCCATTTCTACAACGCACAGGAGGTCCGAGAGTAAAAGATCACACCGGGACCCTTCCTCTGGACCCCAGGTAATTTAAGGCATTTTGGGGGGTTCGGGAGGGTGGGGGATTTATTTTAAAGGGTCGGGGTGGGTTTTAGGGTTGTTTTAGTGTGCCGGTTTTCCCGCCCTCCCCCTTCCCCTCCCCCTTCCCCCGATTTACGATTTTTTGACGATAAATCGGGGGAATTGTTATTGTATCGCGGCTCTAACGATTTTTGACGATTTAAAATATATCGGACGATATTTTAAATCGACAAAAAACGATTCACATCCCTAGCTTATTACCAGGATTTATTATTCACCCTCCTGCTTGGTACTCAGAGCAAGACACAGGGTTAATGGAGGAGTTTACACTCAGATGATGGTGAAAATGGAATAGATAGTGTCATTGATCAGGAATGGGATAGGGGGCTTGACTGAAACTAAACTGATTTTAAAAGTGGACTGTATGAAATAGTAGTTGCTGATCTGTGATGGTGTTTTGAACATGGGTCGAAAGAATCTGAGAATTATTTGTGCTTTTCTACTTTTCTCTACATAATTTCTTCCTTCAGGATTTCAAACTGTGAAAGGACAGGTGTCACATTTCTTGGGTCATCTCTAGAGGATCAACCAAGCTTCTAGTGTATTCCTCGCTCTACTCCTGGCAGGAAAAACAACATGTACAATGGCTAAACGACCCAACTGTTGAAAACCAAGGATGCAAATGTACTGATTGAGATGAGTGACCTTTTGTATCATTACATGTAGAGGAGTTAATCTAATATAAGCTGGCAGCATTCAAAAGAAAAATAAACTCACACATTGGGCCGCAAAATGGAATACTCCAGTATATAGACAACTAGGTTTTACCAATTATGGAGCCAATTGTAATAAAGAGGGATTTTTCAGCCATTTTTCCATTTTCTATTTATGTAGCTGTGTAAGGGACAGACAAATTTGACTTGTTTTGATATCACATGCCTTTGGAGGGGGTTGGGATTACCTTTCCTCTTTTTGGACTAGAGACCTCTGTCCTCAGATCTCTAGCAAGGGTCCTTGAACCCTCACTTACCCTCCTCCCCAGTCGTGGCCGTAATGTGGCCCTCACCTGGGTCAGAGGTTGTCTACATAGGTGTTCAATAAACTCCATAGCACAATCCTATATTTTGAAGCAAAGTCATACCTTATGATGAAAACAGAGTTCTCCTGATAAATACTTTTTCAAACTGTACAAACCCCCAGAGGTTCACTGTGGACGTTGAATCTTCTGCATTCAAACCATTTCTGTTTTGGTGAGTAAATGACTACAGTATCAAAAACCAGATTTCATTGTTTAGAAACTAGGATCATGGTCATGTTGATAGTGCATTTTTTTTTAGAGATAGAGCCCTTAATAAGTAGAAAGTTATTGAATTTCAGAATTGTAAAAACCTGGCTTAAGTGAATTACTGTAAGATATGTAAACATGTTTGCAACCTGATTTGGTACGTCTTAACAAATTGTTCACCCCACGGTAATCCTTCCTGTTGACAAGAGATTTTGACAAGTTAAAACATAAAGGGCGTATCTTTACAAAGCACAAGGAAACCCTTTCTGTAGAATACATCAAGCATATTATTATTCTCTTTGTGATAATGAGAATACAAAGAAGACAGTTGAATGGATTTTCCAAGCAATAGGGTCAAATGGATAATCCATAATTGATTGCTCTGCTATTGAACACTGGGCTGTGTGTGCACATTTGCATTCATATAACAATCGTGCACATCTGCGTGCATGTTATAAAATAGCCTGACTGTGTGCACATATGCACCAAATTGAAAGTGGGCACACACATGTGTGTGCAAATCCCGTTTCTACCATGCAAATTGGGGAATCTTAAAAGGAGCACATGCTGATGCCATTCCCAACTTTAGTATTTTGTCCCCAGTTTGCCCAGTGAAGAGAGAGGTCCTCCAGCCCCTCTGGTTTGATAGCTTTCACCCCCTCCCCCCAGTTAGCTCTAACTGTTAAAACCCTGCAGAGCTGCCTAGTTTTCTTTACATTTTTAATTACATGGCATCCATAGCAGAAGTAAAGTTACGCAGCAGGGGGCCTCAGCGTGCGCCAGGTTGTGTAAGTATTTATGTGCTCATCTCAGGTTTATGCCCTGAAATGCCCATATCCCACCCCATACTAGTTTGAAAATTTTTGAGATGCATGCTGCGGCATTTATGCATATATCTGGGCCCTTTTTAACATACGGTCGGCATCCACGAACCCGACTTATTTGCACATCCCCTGATTGATGCGCATGCTGGGCTTTTTAAATTGACCTCAGATTTATCCCATGTTTTCTGAGCTTGCCCACCAATCCGGTGATTTTGGACCCACATCGCCAACTACCTGGTGGACCTTCTGGGTGTCTCCCTACCTATTACACCGCGATTGTTTCTTTTTGGTTCCATCTCTCCATCCACAATTAGGGGCCCTGACGCCCGCTTGTTCATTCAGCAAGCTTGTTTGGTGGGAAAGCGACTTATCCTTCTGTTATGGAGGGGCAGTGATACTACGACCTTCTGGATGTGGCACAACACTTTACATCGCCTACTGCAAATGGAGAACCTAGCGTCTAAGATATCCCCTCAGCACCGGTGGAAATTCTTGCGAACTTGGGACTGTTACGTGCAAGCCTTGCCCCATCGTTCCAGGAGCTTGATCCTTAATGATTGACTAAAGTGGATTCCTTCTTCTTGAACTGTTTCCTCAGCAGGGATGGCATGGGGACGCAACGCGAAACTTAAGTACTGTGGGAAAAAGAGGGGGGGGAGGGAGACAGAGGATATGGGGGAGGGGTGGTTAGGGATGTGGAGGGTAAAGGGGGGAGGGGTGGGGATGGGGGAATACCAAGTTATTGTGGTTTTTTTGCATAAATTTATCTGCTTTACCAACTGAGGTGCATAAGTGTCCCTGTGCCTTGGTTTGGATGCTTGTTCTGTTTTTGAAAATTTGCAATAAAAATCGTTAACTAAAATTGACCTTGGACAAAATAAGGGACTTTACTGGGCTCTATATAAATGGTTTATATTAGAGATGTGAATCAGAACCGGAATCGGTTCGGATTCCGGTTCTGATTCACATCGTGGTTTTTTTTTCGTCCGGCCCGATCGCGGTTTTATCGGCTGTGCCCGAGCCGATAAACAAAAAACCCGCCCCGACCCTTTAAAACTAATCCCTTAGCTTCCCCCACCCTCCTGACCCCCCAAAAAACATTTTACAGGTACCTGGTGGTCCAGTGGGGGTTCCGGGAGTGATCTCCCACTCTCGGGCCATCGGCTGCCACTAATCAAAATGGCGCCGATGGTCTTTGCCCTTACCATGTGACAGGGTATCCGTGTCATTGGCCGGCCCCTGTCACATGGAGGGAGCACTGGATGGCCGGCGCCATCTTTAAAAATGGCGCGGGCCATCCAGTGCTCCTACCATGTGACAGGGGCCGGCCAATGGCACGGATACCCTGTCACATGGTAAGGGCAAAGGGCCATCGGCGCCATTTTGATTAGTGGCAGCCGACGGCCCGGGAGCGGGAGATCGCTCCCGGGACCCCCACTGGACCACCAGGTATCTGTAAAAAGTTTTGGGGGGAGTCGGGAGGGAGGGGGAAGCTAAGGGATTCGTTTTAAAGGGTCGGGGTGGGTTTAGGGGTTATTTTTGTATGCCGTTTTTCCCACCCTCCCCCAAAACGATAAGAGAACCCCCACGAACAATATCGTGGGGTTTTCCTATCGTTTTGGAAGAGCCCCCGATTTCTGACGATTTTGAAAATATCGTACGATATTTTCAATCATCCAAAGCCCGATTCACATCCCTAGTTTATATCAACCTTCAAGAAATGCACAGAAACCCAACTCTGTCCCACATTCCCACTCATATGCACCTCCCTCCTCCACCCAGTCATTGCTCCTTTTTCCACCCTACCTCTTTTTCTGTACTTTCATCCTTTCCTCTGTTCCTACTGCTCCTTCTTCCAGCCTAGCCCCCTAATCCCTGTTACTGCTGCTGCAGAGGTGTTCTGGGCACCATGAATTATAGGGCTTGATGTAATAAAACAGAAAGAAAACATGCACTTCAGCACCTATTTTCTTAACACACTCGCTAAAAAAAAAAGTTAAAATAGTTAACTCCTGATGCAGTAAGCTAATAGTACGCAAATGGATCGGCAGTTTAAAAAAATACATAAACCTAAAAAAGTGTGCAAAAATTGAATAGCTTGCATAAATCATATTTCATGCACATAGCCATTGTTTATGCTTTAGGAATGTGGTTTATCCATACAAACCAAGATTTAGAGGCAAAAACAACATGATTAATGTACACAAAACATGTCAGGAGCATAATCCAGGTTTGTGTGCTTAAAGGTCGTGCACACAAAATATGACTAAAAAGCACAACTTATGCTCCTAAACCCGGGCACGCAAGACATGAGCAAGGAGCATAGGTATTGGAATGACAGGGGGAGTTGCAGGGGCCATGGAGCCATCAAATTTGGGCTGCTGCAGCAGCATGGGATGATGATTTGCCTGTGGAGCTCCCACCCCCTGTGGACAGAAAGATACCCAAGGCAGCACAGAATAGTGACACGCCCACAGGGCTTCCACCCTCTCCTCTGCAGGCAGGATGAGGACCCGTGGTGGTGGGAAGAGTGACTCATCTGCGAGTTGCCACCCTCTATGGGCAGGAAGAGGACCTCATGGTGCTGAAGGAGATCTGGTGGATAGGGTGTGAGGGACGAGAAGAGAGAGAATGAGAAAGAGTTTGTGTGGAGAGAGGATGGTATTGGAGTTGGTCAGTGAATGAGTGAGAGAATGTGTGGTGTGGAGAGAGGTTGGTATTGAGTTGGTCAGTGAGTGAGACTGTATGTGTGTGTGGAGAGAAGATGGTATTGGAGTTGGTTGGTGAGTGAGAGAGAGGGAATGAGAATGTGTGTGGAGAGAGGATGGAATTGGAGTTGGCCAGTGAGTGAGTGAGTGAGAGAATGAGAATATGTGTGTGAAGAGATGATGGTATTGGAGTTGGTCACTGACTGAGTGAATGAATGAGAATGCGTGTGTGGAGAGAATATGGAATTGGAGTTGGTTAGTGAGAGAGAGAGAGAGTGAGAATGTGTGTGTGGTGATGTTACTACTGTAAATCATAGAAACATAGAAACATAGAAATGACGGCAGAAGAAGACCAAATGGCCCATCCAGTCTGCCCAGCAAGCTTCACATTTTTTTTTCTCATACTTATCTGTTTCTCTTAGCTCTTTGGTTCTATTTCCCTTCCACCCCCACCATTAATGTAGAGAGCAGTGATGGAGCTGCAACCAAGTGAAATATCAAGCTTGATTAGTTATGGGTAGTAGGGGAAGTAACCGCCGCAATAAGCAAACTACACCCATGCTTATTTGTTTTACCCAGACTGTGTTATTCAGCCCTTATTGGTTGTTTTTCTTCTCCCCTGCCGTTGAAGCAGGGAGCTATGCTGGATATGCGTGTAGTATCAGTTTTTCTTCTCCCCTACCGTTGAATCAGAGAGCTATGCTGGATATGCGTGAAGTATCAGTTTTTCTTCTCCCCTGCCGTTGAAGCAGGATATGCATTGAAAGTGAAGTATCAGGCTTATTTGGTTTGGGGTAGTAACCGCCGTAACAAGCCAGCTACTCCCCGCTTTGTGAGTGCGAATCCTTTTTTCTTCTCCCCTGCTGTTGAAGCAGAGAGCTATGCTGGATATGCGTGAAGTATCAGTTTTTCTTCTCCCCTGCCGTTGAAGCAGAAAGCTATGCTGGATATGCATTGAAAGTGAAGTATCAGATTTTCTTCTCCCCTGCCGTTGAAGCAGAAAGCTATGCTGGATATGCATTGAAAGTGAAGTATCAGGCTTATTTGGTTTGGGGTAGTAACCGCCATAACAAGCCAGCTACTCCCCACTTTGTGCGTATCCTTTTTTCCACATTTCCTCTTGCTGTTGTAGCTTAGAGCGATGTTGGAGTCACAGTAACCATGTGTATGTTTATTGAATAAGGGTATTATCTCCAGGCAGTAGCCGTCATTCTGGCGAGCCACCCACTCTTTATTGACGGCCTCTTGATTTTATGGATCCACAGTGTTTATCCCACACCCCTTTGAAGTCCTTCACAGTTCTGGTCTTCACCACTTCCTTCGGAAGGGCATTCCAGGCATCCACCACCCTCTCCATGAAGAAATACTTCCTGACATTGGTTCTGAATCTTCCTCCCTGGAGCTTCAAATCGTGACCCCTGGTTCTGCTGATTTTTTTCCTATGGAAAAGGTTTGTCGTTGTCTTTGGATCATTAAAACCTTTCAAGTATCTGAAAGTCTGTATCATATCACCTCTGCTCCTCCTTTCCTCCAGGGTGTACATATTTAGATTCTTCAATCTCTCCTCATGTCATTTGATGAAGACCTTCCACCTTTTTGGTCGCCCTTCTCTGGACCGCCTCCATCTTGTCTCTGTCTCTTCGGAGATACGGTCTCATCTAGAGCCTGGCATCAGGCGATACATAAATGTTTAATAAATGTAAATGCTTGTGTTCTGTCTCCGTCTCCTGCTTGGATTTATCTTCTTTTGATCTCTCCCTTCCTGTTACCCCTTTCTCATCAGCCTATTTCACAACTACTGTGTTGCTTTTCTCTAGCTTCTGTTTCTGTTCAGTAGATTATCCCCTCCCCAGTTATCAGTTAAGTACCTGTGCTAGTGCTCTCTTCCCACATGTACACAGAAACTATTACCCATATGTTTGGCAATCCTGCTGATACGGAACCCTACCTGCATGCTGCCAAAACCTCTCCCTCTGTTTTCAAAGGAAATGAATACACAGTAGAGCAATTAGGAAAGAAGAATAAAATAGGTGTGCTGAAATGTGCTCCAAATGCCAAGAGAATGTAATCACTCGCTTGCACAATAAAGCTCACCTTGAAGTATCCCCCTGAGATTATTTGACGTAGGTAAATTGAATCTAATAAGTTATGCAAAGAGGTGTTACGTTTCTGTTGGTAATTAGTATGAATCATTTATGTCTTACAGCCATGCTAAAATCTCATTGTGTTTTTTCATCTCATTGATACTCCTAAATAATAAACCCTCAAGCGTTGCAAGGTTTCTGCTTCAGACCTGTAAATTGTCATTTAGGAAATACTTCTCCTGCTGCTATTTACAATTTCCAGTGTGCTACTAGACATACGCAGCACTGTACAGATACACATAAGCGACAGTCCATGCTCCTTAGAGCTTACCATCTAATCAAGACAAACATACATGATAAATGAGTCTAGGGGAAGTATATTATTGTAGAGAAATGGATAGGATTAAGAAGCGGTTTCAGAAAGCTAAGTTTTTTAAAACTGAATTTGAATATATGTCAGAGAGGGAGCATGATGCACTGACTCAGAAAGGAAATGGATAGGACAACTCAATACTATAATCCACTTAGTAGAAAATACCATAAAAATTGACAGGAAAGAATGACCTTACTCTTCTTACCCATCCCTCATGTAGGCCACTTCAACATAAACCTGCCCCAACTCCTAGATAGCAACACTGTTCTACTCCACTCCTCACCCCCCCCCCCAACCCCAGTCGACCCACAAAATCCTTTGGGCTTGTCCTCCCTCTCCCCACTCACTTCCCCTACTTCCCCTGGGGCAAGTAGCATGTTCAGTGCCCAATTGCTCCCACCCTGTCAGCAGTGACTTCCAAGATTAGGCCAGCTCAGCAAGGTTCCCCTGAATGCCAGCAGCTACCACACATACATGCACACATCAGCCTGGCTGAACTGCACAAACTCTACACATGGACCCCAAACTCCTTTTCACAGACAGAGAATTGGATGTAGAACACAGTTTCTGTATTCTTCACAATGTCACTGATGAGAATGAAATATTTTAAAGACAAGACTGTTCCATTGTCGGACTTGATAAAGTAGAGTTACACTTATTTTATGTATTTTTTACAATATTTATATTCTGCCTATAATAATCTATGCTAAGTGGAGCACAATCACGTAAAAAACATAAAAATCACATAATGATAATATTAATAATAAAATAATATAACATATTGGGGCGGATTTTCAGAGCCCTGCTCGCCTAAATCCGCCCAAATCCGGGCGGATTTAGGCGAGCAGGGCCCTGCGCGCTGGTGAGCCTATTTTACATAGGCTCACCGGCGCGCGCAGACCCCGGGACTCGCGTAAGTCCCGGGGTTCTCCGAGGGGGGCGTGTCGGGGGCGTGTCAGGGGCGGGCCCGAACCGCGCGGCGTTTAGGGGGCGTGCCGGGAGCGTTTCGGGGGCGGGCCCGGAGGCATGGTTACGGCCCGGGGCGGCCCGGGGGCGTGGCCGCGCCCTCCGGACCCGCCCCCAAATCGCGTCCCGGCGCGCAGGAGGCCCGCTGACGCGCGGGGATTTACGCCTCCCTCCGGGAGGCGTAAATCCCCCGACAAAGGTAAGGGGGGGGCTTAGACAGGGCCGGGTGGGTGGGTTAGGTAGGGGAAGGGAGGGGAAGGTGAGGGGAGGGCAAAAGGAAGTTCCCTCCGAGGCCGCTCCGATTTCGGAGCGGCCTCGGAGGGAACGGGGGTAGGCTGCGCGGCTCGGCGCGCGCCGGCTATACAGAATTGATAGCCTTGCGTGCGCCGATCCAGGATTTTAGGGGTAGATTTTCAAACTATGCGAATAGGCCTACTTTTGCTGGCGCATCAGGCACAAGCAAAAGTACGCTGGATTTTAGTAGATACGCGCGGAGCCGCACGTATCCACTAAAATCCTGGATCGGCGCGCGCAAGGCTATCAATTCTGTATAGCCGGCGCGCGCCGAGCCGCGCAGCCTACCCCCGTTCCCTCCGAGGCCGCTCCGAAATCGGAGCGGCCTCGGAGGGAACTTCCTTTTGCCCTCCCCTCACCTTCCCCTCCCTTCCCCTACCTAACCCACCCACCCGGCCCTGTCTAAGCCCCCCCCTTACCTTTGTCGGGGGATTTACGCCTCCCTCTGGGAGGCGTAAATCCCCGCGCGTCAGCGGGCCTCCTGCGCGCTGGGACGCGACCTGGGGGCGGGTCCGGAGGGCGCGGCCACGCCCCCGGGCCGCCCCGGGCCGTAACCATGCCTCCGGGCCCGCCCCCGAAACGCTCCCGGCATGCCCCCTAAACGCCGCGCGGTTCGGACCCGCCCCCGACACGCCCCCCTCGGAGAACCCCGGGACTTACGCGAGTCCCGGGGTCTGCGCGCGCCGGTGAGCCTATGTAAAATAGGCTCACCGGCGCGCAGGGCCCTGCTCGCCTAAATCCGTCCGGATTTGGGCGGATTTAGGCGAGCAGGGCTCTGAAAATCCGCCCCTTAGTGGATACGCGCGGCTCCGCGCGTATCTACTAAAATCCAGCGTACTTTTGCTTGCGCCTGATGCGCCAGCAAAAGTAGGCCTATTCGCATAGTTTGAAAATCTACCCCAGTGTGAGCATTTGCAAATCAGCAGTGCCTTCCAGACACATCTAAACCATCATTAAAATGCCTCTTCACCCTAGAAATATTTTCTAAGTTTTATTTTAAAGCAGTTATTCTTTCATCATCATATTTCCTTCTTTGTCACTAACCATATCAGTACTTCTAAACTTCTTGCTGGTCAACCAATAGGAACTCATATTTCATAATGCTAAAGATGACAAGAAGCGTCTGAGAAGTGCAGTGGTGGCAATATTTAAATTAGGTTCATCATGAAAATTATTCTGAAAAGTGTTTATTTTTGATTTTACTAACTTTGAGAAATATGTGAGTGAAGAAACTGACTACTTAGCCAAAAGGGTAGAGGTCCACTCTGTCACTGAAATTTGACCAAATGTGGATCAATTTATGAGCACTGCTGCTGTAATAAAGTATGCCTTTTAGTTTTCATATTCATTTAAAAGGAAATGAAATTAAACCTAGCAAACTTCAATTTCCCATGCTACTTGAAGGCCATTATCTGAGAAGAATGTGCTATGTCACAGGTGTCTTAAAGCACTACTAGACATAAACAGCAGTGTACAGATAGCCTTCTGTCATTTGTGATAGGGTAAACAGATCAGATAAATTGGAATGGGAAAGAAAGAGTTAAAGCCCAAAGTAAATGCATTTTGAAAGTATAAAGAATGTAACTGGCTGACTTCCGGTTGTTGTGCCCGTCTGTCGCAGACGGCTGCGACCTCTGTTGCTCACCTCTCTTCTGCCTGCTCCAGTAATTTCCAATAGTCTTTCGGCCTTAGCCTTCAAACACCGCTCCCCCCAGCATCCCCGGGACGGCGTGAGCAATCCTGGACTCCATCTTGGAATTGGAGTTACCTAGCGCATGCGCGCACCAGCCCCTTCTTATTGCCATCATTGCAGGAACCTCAGGGGCGTTCCTTCCTATGGTGTCACCCGCCAAGAGGTATTTAAACCTGCAACTTACAAGCTTCCAACGAGTTAGCAAGGACTTCCGTCTTGTCTGATTCCACTCCTTCGGAGATCGTCTCTTCGCTACTCAGTACTCTTCCCTGATTACTGAGCTTGGACTTAAGGTACCCGCTCCTCAGGGGCCTATTGTGATCTGGCTATCTGCTCCTCAGAGGGCCATCTCGTCTGCAGGAATCTACCTTTGCTGTCTGTGAGTACCATCTTCCACAACCTTGGTGACAAGACCTACGGTGTACCCCGGACCTCGGGCCGCTACCGAGTGCTCTCTGTTACCTGCCTCATCTCTACCATCGTGAGTGCTCTCATCTACTCTGTTCCTCTGCTATGAGTGCTTCTGTCATTTCATCCTGATTCACGGCGTATCCCGCACTGCGGGTCACTACTGGATCACATCTACGAAGCATTTCCACTCCAGAGGAGCTGCCCTGGCGTACCCTGCACTGCGGACCACTACCAGGACCAGCTTCGCACCACTTCACCCCAGACAGAGCATATACCCACCTAGTGGGATACCTACATTCCGGCTTAATAAAATACCTAACTGTTGTCTGCCTATTTCGATCTGAGCCTGTCGTAGTGTCCCCATAGGGCTCCTCCCTGTGGGTGGAGCCAACTCTCACTATGGTCCAGGGGTCCACAACCACACCGAACAGTATGGAGGCTGCCTGTGTAGATGCGAGTGATCGGAGCTCTGTGAACCCTTCCACTTTGGAACTGAATTTACTTGCTTATCTTATTTGAAACATTGCCTTACATCAAGAGGTTCTTTATGCTGTCGGATGGACTCTTTTGTGATAAAAAAGAAATGTGTTATGAGCAGAAAAACTGCGAGAACTACTCATGAACAGAATCGGCTGCCGAAACACAAAATGGCATCGCCACCCTCGGGTGCCACACTGGACGAAACACTAATGATGATATCTGCAGAAATGGTGTTTAATATCTCCAAAAGTGAGTCTGCGGTCTTAGAGGATTGGCTGTCGAAAATACAATCTACCATAGAGGAGATCAAGAAAGGTCTAGAAACTCACTCACAAAGACTAACCAGAATCGAACAAAGAGACTTGGCCAGGGAAGATCGCACTACTCAGGTGGATACTAAAATCGTATTACTACAAAAAGAAAATGCTAATTTACTCAAACGTTTGGAAGATCAAGAAAACTGCAATAGAAAGAATAACATTAAAATGATCGGTCTACTTGAAAATGTGAAGGATACTGCGCTTGATTCCTTTTTTAAATCCTGGTTACCAGCTCAATTGGGCATTGATACAAAGACCTCCCCTGTTATATGTGAGCAGGTGCACCGGATGGGTTTGGCGAGGGAAAATCTCAATTGCCCATGGCCTGTAATGGCTCGCCTGCTCAATTGGGTGCATAAAACCAAAATAATGGGGTAGATTTTTAAAAAGTACGCCCACGCGTACTTTTGTTCGCTCACCAGGCGCAAACAAGAGTACGCCGGATTTTAATAGATACGCGCGTAGCCATGCATATCCTTTAAAATCCGGGATTGGCGTGCGCAAGGCTGTGCAAAATCGGCAGCCTGCGCACGCCAAGCCGCGCAGCCTGCCTCCGTTCCCTCCGAGGCCGCTCCGAAATTGGAGCGGCCTCGGAGGGAACTTTTCTTCCACCCCCCCTTCCCCTCCCTTCCCCTACCTAACCCACCCTCCCAGCCCTATCTAAAACCCCCCCTACCTTTGTTTGACAAGTTACGCCTGCCCCGGCCAGCTGGCTGGCGCGCGATTCCCCGGCCCGGGAGCGGTTTCGGAGACCTTGGCCACGCTCCCGAAATGCCCCTGGCCGGAACCACGCCCGCGGCCCCATCCCCGAATGACGCGCCGCCACGACACGCCCTCCGACATGCCCCTGACATGCCCCTGACATGCCCCCCCAGGAAAGCCCCGGGACTTGCGCGCGCCACCGAGCCTATTCAACATAGGCTCGGTGCGAGCAGGGGGAGCTTGGTGGAGGTTTTCGGGGGGTACGCGCGTACCCCTTTGAAAATCTGCCCCAATGAGTGTGTTTCGTTCTAAAGGCTTACTGGAATATGAAGGCGCGATTTTTCGGTGCAAGTCGTAGTGCAGAGAAAAGAATTATCGCTGGCTTACACAGAGCTACATAAGCGAGAGATCCACTTCACCTTTCTATACCCTGCCAAATTGAGGATACACCATGACGGGAAGATCCTGTTTGAGCCATAAGGAGCAAGTTCAAGGTTTCATGAACAGTTTACCTTAATGCAGGCTTGAGGCCAGAAATGGCGCTTTTGGATATTGTAGCACAATGGTGTCTGCTGCTGGAAGTTGTGATGCATTGTCCTTTTCTTTCTCCTATTAGTAGTTCTTACCTTGCACTTCCTCTCTTCATTGCAAGCAGTAACTATACAATGAAGACAGGGTCATATTGTTGCATGTCCTATCAGTTTCATGGTAGGAATCTGTGACTTTCTCAGGCTTATTTCCCATTTGCCATATTTCAAATATTTCAAAGAGACTCAAGACTTGGTTGTTTAATCAAGCATTCTCCTAATCCCAATAACTATTCTGAACTTTTCAACAATCGACCTCAGGCCCGACTCAGTCAATTCCGAATTTATATTCTCCTATATTATATTGTATTTAAATTATACTCTCCTTGCTCCGTTGAAGTTATTTATTGCTCTCATTAAGTTATTTTATTTATTTCCAAGTTAAATCTTCCCTGTTCTCTGTAAGACATTATTCTATATTCTGTCAATTTTATTGTTACAATGTAAACCGAATTGATTAGTAACTTTGTTACTAGAACTTCGGTATATAAAACTGTTAAATAAATAAATAAATATTTATTTATTTATTTATTTTTTGTTAATCATTTTTGTGTTTTTTCTTGTGGATCACACAGAGGCCTACTTGCCAGTTAGGTGGATTTCTACGTTTTTCTTTTCAGACTGGGAGATTGACTCTTATATTGCTAAAGATCTCTGTAATCATGTTTTATTTCATATTCAGTTTGGTTCTGCGGGATTGGGAGGAGTAAGGACATCCTGGATTTTGTTTACAGGCACATTGTTTGTATCCTGTGACTGCAGCCCTCCATTAAGCACAGCTATTTGTTTTATATCATTTTATATCATACTGCTGGAGATGGTTCTGTTTCTTGCTGGGAAAAATTATTAATCGAAGGTGAATAAGCCGGGGGGGGGGGGGTGTTCATTTTGGGTGCCATTTCCAGTACAGGAAGGTGAGAAGATGCTGGCTGGAGCGTGGTGGTCCCTTGGGGCCTTGATATTGGGAATGTTTTCTCTTTGTCTTACATGACCTAGAGAAGGGGGGTTAGGAGGGTTGTGTGACTGGTGTTGTGTATGGTTTTATGAATGTGGTGTGACACAGTTGGGGTTGGGGAAGAAGGGGGGATGAGTGAGTGTGGACAGGATGAGGGTTTATATTGGTGTTGTGGCAGACTGGGAGCCAAATTACAAATGATGCTGTGCTTGGTGGGTTTTTCCTCTAGGTTTCTCGTGCCTAGCTAGGGGGCACAGGTTCCTATTTATGTGGTTTTTTTACCTGTTCTGAATGGAACTAATCGGGGTATGACTAGAATGGGAAGATGAGTGATGGCCATGTGAAAATTGCTACTTTAAACATGGATGGAATAGATTCACCGATTAAAAGTACCAAATTATTTACTATGCTTAAAAGAGAAAAAGTGCAGATTGCCTGCCTACAAGAAACACACCTGTCTAACTTAGAACATTCAAAGTTAAAACATGACTGGGTTGGGGAATATCCTTTTCTTATCACTCTCGCAAACAGAGTGGTGTGATTACCCTGATTCATAAGGATCTCCCTTTTATGGTGGACAGGATAACTAGGGGTATTGAAGGGGTATGTGTTCTTAGCAGGGTCCCTATTTGGAGTTAAATGTCTCAGCAATAAATATGCCCCCAATGTCTATTCATCTGAATTATTTACCTCTCTGATTACTGTTATTTTAGGCTATCCTGACTATAATTTAAATTTGGGAGGTGACTACAACATAGTGGCAGACAGTAAAAGAGGATTGCAAGCCACCTAGGGTTGCTCCCACTCAGGAAAGTAAAAGAGGGGCAAATTTACTTTTGAGGGAGTTAGCTATGATAGATATTTGGAGGGTATTACACCCTGAGGAGAAGGATTTTGTTCTTTTTCAGTCCTCGCCAAAGCTACTCCAGAATAGATTATGTTCTAGTCTCAGAAACTCTATTTCTAAAAGTATTGGATGCCTCTATTGGAATTACTACCATTTCGGACCGTGCCCCTGTTTTCTTGTCATTGAAGTTGGATGGTGGGATGGAGACCCAATAAAAGACGCAGAATTTTGTAAATTTCTGTGAGACAAATGGAGGGAATGTTATCAATTGAATACCACTACGGGTGGGTTTTCACCTTGGTGTGGGAGGCTGGCAAAGCTGTTATGAGAGGTGAAATTATCGCCTATGTGGCTCGGTGAAACAAGATTCGAGATGCTGAGATTTTAGTTTTTACTAATCTTCTAAAAACTTAGGTATACATATCAGCCATGTCAGCCGAAAACAGGAAAACCTATACGGACATTAAAGTAGCATTGGATCATCTGGTACATCTCAAAGCTGCCTGTTCTTTACATTTTTTAAAATTCCAACTTTTTAAATTTGGCAACAAGGCGGACAGATTAATGGTGAAAGGGATGAGTAAGAAGGCATATATTACTGGTCTCTGGAATGTCAATGGAGTACCGCTCACATATATTGAGCAGATCCTAGAGATATTCCAATCCTACTACCAAACTTTATATAATGCTGGATGTACTGATAGAGGTACACGAGATGATTTCTTTGAAGGTTTATCATTTCCTACTATCTCAGATACCATGGCCCGTTGGCTACACCAGCCCCTCTCTGAGGAGGAAGTTTTCCCGGCTATCATCAAGTTGAAACTAGGCAAAGCAGCAGGACCTGATGGGTTTGGTTCTGAATTTATTTTAAATTCTCAAATTTCAGATTCTCAAATCCATCAAGGACATGTTTAATCATGCCTTGCTTCATGGGTTCTTCTCTGTAAATTTAAATCAAGCTGTTGTCATAGTTTTACCAAAAAAGGGGAGAGATCTGGGGAACTCAGCGTCTTAAAAGCCCATTTCCTGTTGCACCCGTCGGTCGCAGCGGCTGCGCCCACTATTGCTCACCTTTCTCTTTCCTTCTTCTACACACATTGGGAGAATGGCTGCCATTGCTTCATCTTTCCGACGCCCTCAGCGTCTTCAGGCCGGCTTCAGCGATTGCGTTCGCCATCTTGCCGAGGATCCTCCTAGGAGCACACGCGCACGTGACTCCGCCCTTTTACCAGCATCATGGCGGGAACCTTGGGGGTGTCCCTTCCGCATGACGTCATGAGGCTTTAGTATTTAAACTTGTAGCGCCCACAGCAATACGAGTTAGCAAGGATTCTCCTGCTTCTCTGACTTGCTGCCAGACGCCGCTCTGGTCTCTCTCTGGATGACTTTAGCAATCGCTCCTCGAGGGCCTCACCACACTTCCACTCTTTGGCTTAGATAAGGAAGACACTGGGACTACCAGGGTACATGCTCCTTGGGGGCCTTGCCTTTGTTCCCTTCTACCCTTTGTGACCAGACTGACTCTACAGAAGCTCGAAGGCTGATACAGCCTTCAAGCCTTGCCTCTTCTCTGTCATTACTTCAGAGTACCGCTATCTACAAGAATGCTCAAGACACCCACTCCTCGGGGTCTTGCTTCGCTCCTGTTTGCCCTTCGGGTTACTGCTCTACAACTTGGATGCCCAGGGTACCCACGCCTCGGGGGCCCACTCTCATCTTGTATCTCCGCTCCTCGGAGATTCTCTATCATCTGCATTAACCATCTCAGTGAGTACTACTGCTCCTGTCTATCTCAGCTCTGTCTCTTACAGAACCCTTGACCTGCTACCACCGAGGACTATGCCCAGGTCCCATTGGCTATCGGGATCATATGAGGCTACGCCGCTGTATGTTCTATACAACCTACAGAGAGAACAACAGCGCCAGAGACTCCTCTCTGGCAGGGACCAGCATCTACAACCTGATTCTACTAACTAATTGTAGTATAATAAAAGACTATTCTCTGTGTCCACAGCTACTTGAGTTAGCCTATCGCTGCAAGTCCCGTGCCATCTCTTGCAACGACCAAGGGCTCACACTTTATCACCCAAAATCATAACATTTCCCTACTAAATATAGAAGCAAACTGCTAACTTCTATATTGGCAGCCAGACTAGGTGGCATAGTACCATCTTTAGTAGGAGAGAATCAGACTGGCTTTGTGACCAGCAGATATGGTGTCACTAATGTGCACAAACTGCTGGCTGTCCTGAATGCTGCAAAGAATGACAATCTCCAAGGAATTGTCTTGAGCCTGGATGTGGAAAAAGCATTTGACAAAGTAAATTGGTCCTATATGTTTGGGGTATTAGAAAATTACGGGATGGGGGACCTTTTCTCACTTGTATAAGATTGCTCTATATAAACCCAAAGGCACGCATATTAGTGAATGGTTCCCTTTCAGATGAGTTCTCTTTACAGGGCAGAACCCCATTATTGTTCGTTCTTACCCTTGAACCACTAGGTCTCCAACTCCGTAATCATGTAGATCTACAAGGAATAAAAGCGGGTACTAAGGAAGTGAAAATGTCTCTTTACGGATGATATTTTGTTATTTCTTGCCAATGCTCCACAAGCTATCTTCTTGATTATGGGGTTTTTCACTGCTTTTCAATTCTTTGCTGGTTTAACGATAAATTTTGACAAATCTGAGGCTCTTCCTATACATACCACCCTAAAAGACAATTGGAATGGGAATTTTCCTTTTAGATGGGCCCCCCACAAACTTAAATATTTGGGAATATGGATTCCTAAGGATCTCACCCTTTTAAACAAGTGTAATTTTAAGGATCTATTAGAGGGCTTTCAACACCAATTCAAGATTTGGATGAATCTTCCAATGTCAATGCTGGGGAGAAATGATCTCTTTAAAATGATTCTATTATCAAAGCTACTATACAGATTTGAAATGCTTCTTTGTTGGATTTCTTGCCAAGACCTAGTGCGACTTAGGGCCATGTTTATTCATTTCCTATGGAGAGGTAAACAACCGAGAACAGCCTACCGTAAGTTAGTGAGACCTAAGGCAGGGGGTGGGATAGACATTCCAAACTTTTTTCTATACAACTTAGCATGTCATATGTGATTCCTAGGGGAACTTATAGGCAATAAATTCAAAAATAATGTTTTTAGGCTTATGGAAGAAACTTCTAAACCAAACTCTCTGCTGAGTCTGATTCATTCTTCTAAAGTCTCATTGCGCAGAGATATCATGGGGGATATTTTCTTACACACACACACACCCCCCCATACAAATCTGGAGACATCTCTGGAAGAAACTGGGAATGAAGAGTGAGGTATTCTTGTTTTTACCGATTCACAATAGTGCTAATTTTTCTCCAGGTATTGAGAACAAAACTTTTATGGTTTGGAGGATGGCAGAGCTATGAATACTAAGGCAGTTGCTAGATGAAGAAACTGGGATGATTTTGAGCTTTCAGCAACTGCAAACCATTTTTAAGATGCCAAACACTCATTTTTTTGGCTATTTACAGGTTCGCCATTATCTTTTCTCTTTAGGCATGACAACTGAAGAGACTAAAAAGGAACTTACTTGGGTGATTGAAGTGGAATAGATGGCACAAGGAAAAACTCTGTTGCTCTTTGGTATGATTATTGCAAATGTCATGATACAGATAATACGCTGAGAGAGTTGGAACAATATTGGCAAAAAGGAATTGGGACAAGTTATAATGGTGAAGAGACTTGGAACAACTTTTGGGAAGGTTCACAAGTTACCCATCTCAGTACCTTTAAGGGAAATCCAATACAAGATATTACATCACTGCCAAGTAGACTGGCTTCATTTGTGTAAGATGGGTTTGACCGATAATAAGAGCTGTCACAAATGCCAATTGACAGAGGAGTCATTCATGCATCTCTTTCTATTGTGTCATAAAAATTACTCTTTCTGGGAAAAGGTGCTGGCAGTCATAAATACATATCCTGACATTCCTCTACCATTCCAGAGAGATATATATTACTACTGGGCAGGGACATGCATTGTGAGACATTGAACCCTCTATAACAAAGAGTCACTATATTTTTATTTCTTTAGCTCTGATCTTGGTGCAGAAATCTATATTAAAAGAATGGATCACTGATAATGCTCCTTCCTTTTTATATTGGAAGAAATAAATAATAGTTTCCATGCAACTAGCTCGCCAAGCGATGTGCTATAGTACTTGCATAGTTCCGGCTTCCTGTAAGGCATTCTGGAAGCACTTTTTCGAGTCATTGCTGAAGATGGAGCAGTGGCTGGTCGCCACTAGGTAGCCACTAGGTAGCCACTAGGGGAAACTACTCGACTCCGTATCTGCATCACGCTTCACAGGTTGTTGATTATGATTGTGCTGATGAATGGAGTTTGGTTTAGATAGGGTTGACTGAAGGATGCAAGTTCAGCTAGGGGGGATGGGTTGGGGGATTTATTGCTCTGAAAAATGGTGAGACTTTGGCTGATGATGGATTCTACACTATTGAAGATATTGAATTTACATTTTCTATTTTTGGGTTTATCATACATCTTATGGATCCTTGCATGTTGTTCTTTACTTCTTGTTATTTTGTTTGTACTCTGCTGTTGCCGTATCTCAATAAAAGTGATTTGCAAAAAAAAAAAATAAAAGAAAGTAACTGGCTACAGAAAGCAAACCTGTTCTTAGTAGACAGCAGCATTTACATAACTGGATATTCACATTTAAAGCACCTTTACTGAAGAAAGGGCTGTAAGAAAGGAACTGTGTGTATAATTGTAAATCACTTGGAAATATCTTTAAATAGATAGAAGAAAAACAAAGAAATAAAAGAGGTATGTAGTTGAAAAGGTTTCAGCATTTTAAGGGAGAAGGATTCCTGACCCAACCAGCCATACCAACACCTTCTTGTCACTGGGCATGCCAAAACCAGCTCTCCTCCCCAGAAGTGCGAGGAACAGAAACAACCGGATGAAAGCCAGACTCCCAGGAATGCCAGTTGTTTTATTCTGAAGTTTATGGGTACATATCAGTCACATATTTACAGATCAAGACTACTTGCCAGAAAAAACTGAACTGGTCAATTTGTCCAATCCTGTCTTTCTGGCAAGTGAAGTCCCAGTATGTAGACAATAGGTGACAGCACAGCTTTCAATCCATTTGTAATTCTACAAACTCAAATCCCTGTTCTGCTATTGATTCTGTGTGTCAGTTTAGGTCAGTCATGTTCTCATTGTGATCAGTTCCTTCTCCCCACTAACATTTAGAACAGAAGTGGGCAAACTATAGCTTATAGGCCACATCTGACCCACAAGAGCTTTTACATATAGAAACATAGAAACACAGAAATGACGGCAGAAGACCAAACGGCCCATCCAGTCTGCCCAGCAAGCTTTCACACTTTTTTTTTTCTCATACTTATCTGTTACTCTTGGCCCTTATTAGTAACTTTTTGGTTCTAGTTACCTTCCACCCCCGCCATTGATGTAGAGAGCAGTGCTGGAGCTGCATCAAGGTGAAGTATCTAGCTTAATTGGTTTTATTCTAACTGGTGGCAATGAGCTGGGTCTCAGTCTGTGGCAGTGACGGCATTTCACCAAAAGTGACAGTTTTAGGCATCTGACATCAAAGGGAGGCACATCTCCCTCCACTCTTCAGACATCCAAGGGGCTTCAGGCTTCCAGGACCTATCCCCAGGACCCTCATTGTCCTCCCCCCATTCTGAGTCTCAGGCCAAAATGTTTGCTCACCCCTATTTATGAAACTGTAAAGTAACTCAGACATCAAAACTAGTAATCGGGCCATTTATCCATGCGGTGCCCGCATGTTTGTTACAGGAGTGCTATGATTGTAAAGTATATTAACACCCTGTTTTGATAAAAAATGATATGTTATATTTATAGACCACCTTCTTTGAATCAAGATTGAGCCCAAATCAGTTTACAGCATCAAGATAATATAATAATCAAATATATCAATAACCAGTAGAATATAGATACACCAATAAAATACAATAATACATAACAGTCTAGAGCACTGGCTCCTAAACCTGCCCTGGGACATCCCCAGACAGGTTTTCAAAATATCCACTATGAGTATGTATGAGATAAAGCTGCATAGAATGGAGGCAGTGCAGGCAAATCTATCCCATACATATTCATTGTGAATATTCTGACTGGTTGAGGGTCTAGAGGCATAACTCAGAGTAGCCCCCTCTCATTATAAAGAGATACATCCTCATTACTGTATATCTTTCCAGTGTTGACCATTAATTAGATATAGATAATAATAATACATTGGTCAGCAAAATTAATGTTCTGCGTTTGATACTTGCCAAATCCTCTAAGTCACTTACAATCTTCAATTTACTCATACTGTAGACTCCCAATGTATAGTTAGAAAACATGTAAAAAACAAACAGAACATTAAAATCCAAAACGAAGACATAAGATATGGGTCAGTTCTGGGATCTGTTCCTTTCAATATCTTTGTGAGGGATATCTTGCAGAGGGGTTAGAGGATAAGGTTTGTATTTTTGAATATGACACAAACCTCTGCCACAGAGTGGACACCCTTGAAGGAGTAGAGAATGAAAATCAATCTATGAAAACTTGAAGAGTGATTGAGGGTTTGGTAGATGAGATTCAATGCCACGAAGTGCAGAGTCATGCATATGGGATGCAGCAATCCAAAGGAGCTATGATGGGGAGTGACTGATGTGAATGGACGGGGAGGAAGACCTTGGGGTGATATAGTGTCTGATGATCTGAAGCTAAAGAAGCAATGTGACAAGTTGGTGGCTAAGGCCAGAAAGATGCTGGGCTGCACAGAGAGTCATAGCCAGCAGGAAAAAAGGGGGGATTCTGCCCCCTTGTACAGATCTTTGGTGAGGCCTCATCTGGAGTACTTTGCTCAGTACAGGAGACCCTCTCAAATAGAAGAGAGAGACAACATGGAAGCGGTCCAAAAAACAGCAACCAAAATGGTGTGGGCTCTACATAAAAAGACTTATGAGATGAGTCTGAAGGACTTAAATATATATACTGTGGAGGAGAAGGCAGGGGAAATATGATACAGATTTAAATATTTTAAAGGTAAGTCTTGCCTCACAAATCTACTTCACTTTTTTTGGCAAGACTTGCCTCACAAGTCTTGCCTCACAAATCTGCTTCACTTTTTTGAAGGAGTTAATAAACATGTGGATAAAGGTGAATCGGTAGATGTAGTGTACTTGGATTTTCAGAAGGCATTTGACAAAGTTCCTCATGAGAGGTTTCTAGGAAAAGTAAAAAGTCATGGGATAGGTGGCAATGTCCTTTTGTGGATTACAAACTGGCTAAAAGACAGGAAACAGAGAGTAGGATTAAATGGACAATTTTCTCAGTGGAAGGGAGTGGGCAGTGGAGTGCCTCAGGGATCTGTATTGGGACCCTTACTTTTCAATATATTTATAAATGATCTGGAAAGAAATATGACGAGTGAGGTAATCAAATTTGCAGATGATACAAAATTGTTCAGAGTAGTTAAATCACAAGCAGATTGTGATAAATTGCAGGAAGACCTTGTGAGACTGGAAAATTGGGCATCGAAATGGCAGATGAAATTTAATGTGGATAAGTGCAAGGGAAAAATAATCCATGCCATAGTTACACAATGTTAGATTCCATATTAGGTGCTGCTACCCAAGAAAGAGATCTAGGCATGATAGTGGATAACACATTGAAATTGTTGGTTCAGTGTGCTGAGGCAGTCAAAAAAGCAAACAGAATGTTGGGAATTATTAGAAAGGGAATGGTGAATAAAACGGAAAATGTCATAATGCCTCTGTATGGCTCCATGGTGAGACCGCACCTTGAATACTGTGTACAATTCTGGTTGCCGCATCTCAAAAAAGATATAATTGCGATGGAGAAGGTACAGAGAAGAGCTTCCAAAATGATAAGGGGAATGGAACAGCTCCCCTATGAGGAACGACTAAAGAAGTTAGGACTTTTCAGCTTGGAAAAGAGACAGCTGAGGGGGGATATGATAGAGGTGTTTAAAATCATGAGAGGTCTAGAATGGGTAGATGTGAATCGGTTATTTACGCTTTCGGATAGTAGAAAGACTAGGGGGCACTCCATGAAGTTGGCATGTGGTGCATTTAAAACTATTTGGAGAAAGTTCTTTTTCACTCAATGCACAATTAAACTCTGGAATTTGTTGCCAGAGGATGTGGTTAGTGGAATTCGTATAGCTGCGTTTAAAAAAGGATTGGATAAGTTCTTGGAGGAGAAGTCCATTACCTGCTATTAATTAAGTTGACTTAGAAATTAGCCACTGCTATTACTAGCAACAGTAACATGGAATAGACTTAGATTTTGGGTACTTGCCAGGTTCTTATGGCCTGGATTAGCCACTGTTGGAAACAGGATGCTGGGCTTGATGGACCCTTGATCTGACCCAGTATGGCATGTTCTTATGTTCTTATGTTCTTATGTAAAAATGATGAAGAAGTCACCAAAGGAGTAGCATGCTCATTCACCTGTATGGATGTGGACCTTTGAGCTGAGATGGGGGTTGGTCGCCGGTAGGTGGAGGAGGCAAGGTCAACCCAGCTGGAGTTTCACCTATACCAGCCCTCGTTCCTCGCAGGTTGAGCCCTTGGGTACCAGGGCCGGCAGGACAGATGAGACAGAGATGTGGTCAGAAGTCCGGGTCAGGGCAGGCAGCAGAGAGGAACTATGAGAGTACAGTCCGAGATTCCAAGGCAGGCAGTAGACAAGCAGAAGCGGAGAAACCAGGCCAGGGGTCAAGACGGGCAGCAG
Organism: Rhinatrema bivittatum; assembly: GCF_901001135.1. Taxonomy (NCBI): domain Eukaryota; kingdom Metazoa; phylum Chordata; class Amphibia; order Gymnophiona; family Rhinatrematidae; genus Rhinatrema; species Rhinatrema bivittatum. The sequence goes on along the minus strand of NC_042624.1, from coordinate 30,674,167 downwards.
ACAACAGAGACGTGAAGCAAGCCAAGAGTCGATACCGGTAGATCAAGCCAAGGAAGCTCACAGGAGCAGGAGGAAGAAGGAAGGAACTGGATCAGGAGCAGGACTTCAGCAAGAAACAGGCAAAGAATCAACGCAGCAACTAGCACTCCGAGGAGACGACCTGTTGCAAAAGCAAGCAACAGGGGTCTGAGACTTTGTTTATATAGCCCTGCCTCTTGGACATCATTGGAGGGAGCTGGCCCGGAGTTTCCTGCCCTGGGCCCTTTAAGAGGTGGAGCCCCCCGCGTGCATGCCTGCCTAGGGAGAGCTCCACTGAAGACAGGACGGTGGGGTTCCAAGCCATGTGGCAGGCCGCGGTCGGCCAGCCCCTGACGCGGCGGGCATCGCACCGACTGGGAGAAGCGACGGTTCACAGTAGAAAAGGTAGGGGGGATTGGCCATGGTCCTCCATGGCCGAGACCCATAACAGTACCCCCCCCCCTTATTTCCCCTCCGAGAAGGCCCAGGCTTGTCGGGATGGAAGTGTTGCCCTAAGGATTTATCGAGATGTTTGACGATGGCTCCCAAGAATTCTCCTCAGGACCAAATCCTTCCCAGGAGATCAAATACTCCCAACGCCTATGATTTCTTCTGACATCCAGAATGTCTCGTACTTGGTAGACTGGGTCTTCATCAGAGGCTATCTTCGATAGAGATGTGAATCGTGTCCTCGATCGTCTTAACGATCGATTTCGGCTGGGAGGGGGAGGGACTCGTATCGTCGCCGTTTGGGTGTTTAGAGTATCGTGAAAATCGTTAAAATCGTGAACCGGCACACTAAAACCCCCTAAAACCCACCCCCGACCCTTTAAATTAAATCCCCCACCCTCCCGAACCCCCCCCCCCAAATGCCTTAAATTACCTGGGGGTCCAGCGGCGGTCCGTAGCTAAATCGGGGGAAGGGGAAGGGCAGGAAAACCGGCACACTAAAACACCCTAAAACCCACCCCGACCCTTTAAATTAAATCCCCCACCCTCCCGAACCCCCCCCCCCCCAAATGCCTTAAATTACCTGGGGGTCCAGCAGCAGTCCGTAGCTAAATCGGGGGAAGGGGGAGGGCAGGAAAACCGGCACACTAAAACACCCTAAAACCCACCCCCGACCCTTTAAATTAAATCCCCCACCCTCCCGAACCCCCCCAAATGCCTTAAATTACCTGGGGGTCCAGCGGCAGTCCGGAACGGTCTCCTGCAATTGAATCATGTTGTCTTCAGCCGGCGCCATTCTGCGCCGCCATTTTGCAAAATGGTGGTGGCCATAGACCAACACGATTCGACTGTAGGAGGTCGTTCTGGACCCCCGCTGGACTTTTGGCAAGTCTTGTGGGGATCAGGAGGCCCCCCCAAGCTGGCCAAAAGTCCCTGGGGGTCCAGCGGGGGTCCGGGAGCGATTTCTTGCCGCGAATCATTTTCCGTACGGAAAATAGCGCCGGCAGGAGATCGACTGCAGGAGGTCGTTCAGCGGGGGTTCCGGTCAATTGCAGGAGACCGTTCCGGACCGCCGCTGGACCCCCAGGTAATTTAAGGCATTTGGGGGGGTTCGGGAGGGTGGGGGATTTAATTTAAAGGGTCGGGGGTGGGTTTTAGGGTGTTTTAGTGTGCCGGTTTTCCTGCCCTCCCCCTTCCCCCGATTTACGATTTTTTGACGATAAATCGGGGGAATTGGTATTGTATCATGGCCCTAATGATTTTTGACGATTTAAAATATATCGGACGATATTTTAAATCGTCAAAAAACGATTCACATCCCTAATCTTCGATAGTTCAGGAGGAGTGGCATGGAACACGGAAAGCACCAAAGGTTTTAACAGGGATACATTGAAGGCTTTCTGTATCTGTAGACTGGGAGAGAGACGAAAACGATACGTTACAGGACCCAACCGCTTACTGATGAAGAATGATCCGATGTATCTTGGAGCCAGCCTCATAGACGGGACCCGAAGGCTATTGTGACGGGTGCTGAGCCACACCCAGTCTCCAGGGTTGAAGGATGGAGCCGGGCGGCGATGCTTGTCCAAAGCTTAGCAGTCTTGGCGGCATTCAGGAGGTTGGTGTTAGTGGATTCCCACAACTCGTAGAGGTGTTGGGGTGTAAGTTGCGCAGCCGGAAAAGGCACAGCCAGGGGTATGGGCAAAGGAGGTCTGAGTTGCTTGCCGAAGACCACCTGGAAGGGAGATGCACCCGTGGCAGAGTATACATGAGTATTGTGGGAGAACTTTGCCCAAGGTAATAACAAGGCCCAGTCATTCTGGCAGCTCCCTACAAAGGAATGAAGGAAGGTCTTTAAACCTCAATTGACCCGTTTTGCTTGGCCATTACCTTGGGGGTGGAACACTGTAGTAAAGTCTAATTGGACTCCAAATTTCTTGCATAAGGAGTGCCAGTATTTTGCCGTAAACTGAGGCCCATGGACACAGGTGATGTGTTGAGGCAGCCCTTGGAGGCGGAAGACGTGTAGTGTGAACAGACGTGTCAGTTCCAATGCTGTAGGTAACTTGGGGAGAGAAAGAAATGTGCCATCTTAGAGAATCTGTCCACTATTACCCAGATCATCTGATCACCCTGAGAGGGAGGTAAATCCACCATGAAATCAGTGGAAATGTGTGTCCATGGTTTGCTCGGTGATGGGAGAGGTTGTAGGAGGCCCCAGGGGTGACCTGACAGAAGTTTTTGTTGCGCACAAGTGGGACAAGAACTGAGGTAGGCTTGCACATCTTGAGCCATGTGAGGCTACCAGTAGTAGTGGGATACCAGTTTCTTGGTGCGAGTTCTTCCCGGATGTCCGGCCGTGAGGGAGGCGTGTGCCCAGGCTAGGACCTTGGGTCGCAGGCGGAGTGGGACTACTGTCTTCCCCTGGGGTATCATGTAGGTTGCTGCCAAGAGAACCTGAGCAGGATCCAGAATGAACCAGGGTTGGTCCTGCTTATCCTCAGGCTCGTGGAATCTGGATAGGGTGTCCACCCTAGTGTTTTTTGCGGCTGGGCGGTAGCATAAGACAAAGTGAAATCGACTGAGAAAGAGGGACCAGTGAGCCTGAGGTATTCCAGATTTCTGTGGTCAGTATACACTGTAATGAGATGTTGCGCCCCCTCTAGCCACTGTCTCCATTATTCAAATGCCAATTTTATGGCCAGAAGCTCCTTGTCTCCGATTCCATAATTTCTCTCAGCCGGGGAGAATTTTTGGGAGAAGAAAGAGCACAGTAGTAGGGCTCCCTGGGTGGAGTGTTGGCTGAGCACGGCCCCTATCGCAGTGTCGGAGGTGTCTACCTCCACAATGAAAGGACGAGAGGGGTCTGGGTGGTGGAGGCATGGTTCCTGTAGAAAAGCTTGTTTTAATTCCTCAAAAGCTGAGATGGCTGCTGGGGGCCAATGTTTGGCATTGGCACCCTTTCTGGTTAGGGCCACGATGCGAGAAAACTAAGGAATGAAGTTTCTATAGATGTTGGCGAAGCCAAGGAATCGCTGTAGTGAGCGAAGTCCTACAGGTTGATGCCACTCCCGGATGTTGGCTAGCTTGTCTGGATCCATACTGAAGCCAGTAGTGGAGACAATAAACCCCAAGAAGGATAATGACTCTCGCTCAAAGAGATTCTCCAACTTTGCATACAAATAGTGGTCTCTTAAACGCTGAAGGACTTGGCGAACTTCAGCATGATGGGTGGTCAGGTTCGTTGAATAGATTAGGACGTCATCCAGGTAGACGATTACACACTTGTTGAGCATGTCCCGAAATACCTCATTCATTAGGTTTTGGAAGAACGCCGGCACGTTACACAAGCCGAAAAGCATCACTAGATACTCGTAGTGCCATTATGCGTATTAAAGGCAGTCTTCCATTCGTCCCCAGGCTTGATTTGGACCAAATTGTAGGCCCCTCGAAGATCCAACTTCGTAAAGACTTTGGCTCCTTGAAGTCGGTCCAAGAGCTCTGGGATGAGCGGAAGTGGGTAGTGATCATGAAGGGTGATGGAGTTGAGACCCCGATAATCAATACAGGGCCTTAAGAAGCTGTCGTTTTTGGCAACAAAGAGGAATCCAGCACCCGCTGGAGATGTGGATGGATGGATGAATCCTCGGTCTAGATTCTCCTTAATATATTGGGACATTGCTCAAGTTTCTGGTAAGGACAATGGGTATACTCGACCTCTGGGAGAGATTGATTGCACAGTCGACCTCTGGGAGAGATTGTTAAAGCTTATTCTATGCTTATGGCCAGGGACACAAGAACACTTAGACTCAGTAAAAGTATAATGTATTTTTATTAGTCAATATAAGTGTTCTCGGGAGATGCTGGGTACTGGGTGCCCTTCGTCTTACAATCTGACCAGCATCTCCTCGTATACAGAAAGTGATCCTTGTTTTATAGATAACATTCAAATACAGGGTAGAAGGTTCTAGAGACTTGCATGACTGCCCAAAGGATCATTTACATAAGTTGTGATGTCAACTGCATAATTAAATCATCGCTAACTATCCCTGATTGGCTTCCCAGGATGTGTAGCCCATTTCCCATGACTTTCTTTGTTCTGGTTAAACTCTTACTGGTCAAGACAATCAACACGTCTGTAACTGTGTGGATTACAAACTCCTGAGAATGGTGCCTGAAGCTCCCCTGTGGTGACTCTATGAATAGACATCACCTGTCTGGTGCCAGTTTGCCTCCACAGATATCAGGGACATTCTGTAAGTCACTCAGAGTCCATTCAGCCCAGGCAGGCCAAAGACACGCAGAGGGTTCTGGGGATTTCCTTCTCCATGTTGGCATACTTCTCAAGATTGATTGCACAGTCAAAGGGGCGGTATTCCGGTAGAGTTTCTGCTTTTTCTTTATAAAACATGTCCGCGTACTCAGCGTATTGCGGAGGTAATGGTAATGTGGTGACAGCAAGTAGGGTCTGTGGTTGAGGCAAATCCTGAAGGCAAGTAGAAAAGCAGTCAGGCCTCCAAGTGGTAATGTGAAGCGTCTCCCAGTTGATGATAGAGTGTTTATGCAGCCAGGGAAGGCCCAACACCACTGGATGGACGGATTTGTCGAGAATCAGGAAGGAAATCTCCTCTTCGTGGAGTACTCCAGTACAGACAGTCACAGGGGCGGTGCGCATGGACACTCGTCCGGGCAGTGGCTCCCCCTGGATTGAAGAGATAAGGAGTGGTGGTGCATGAGGAACCACTGGAAGTTGCAATTGCTTGACTAGTTCTGCCAAGATGAAATTTCCTCTGGCTCCGGAATCAATAACGGCCAGAGTCGTGATGGATCCCCCAGAGAATTGGAGGGTTACTGGTACTGTACATTGAGAAGCAGGGTTGATGCAGCCTAGGGTTAGCTCCCCTGAGACACCTAGGCCTGCGAGTTTCCCGGTTGTTCTGGGCACTGGGCTAATAGATGGCCCTTATTGCCGCATTACAGACAGTCCGAGAGTCCTGCGCCATTGTCTCTCTTCTGGCGTCAAATGGCTTCGACCTATCTGCATAGGCTCTTCACTGCAATTTGGCAGAGCCTCAGTGGTGACTGGAGAAGACAATGGGCGAGAGAACAAGGAAGCCAGAGGAACCACTTGACATCCTGGTTTAAGCTTTTTCAGGCGTTGCTGAAGACGCCGATCAATTCGGCCTGCCAAATTAATGAGTGCCTCCAGCTCCTCAGGTAATTCCCTAGCTGCCAGCTCATCCTTTATTTGGGTAGCCAGGCTTTCTAGGAATATACGTCGCAAGCTGTCATCCCACCAGCCTAATTCAGACGCTAGGGTATGAAACTCCACTGTGTACTCAACCAGAGTACAAGAGACCTAGTGGAGGTGGAGAAATTCTGAGGAGGCCGTGGATTGGTGCCCGGGTTCATCGCAAATTTGCCAGAACATCTGGACAAAGCGAGGCAGATCTCCCAAGGTGTTGTCACTGTTTTCCCACAATGGAGAGGCCCAGGCCAGAGCCCTCCCATCCAGCAGTGAAAGGATGATCGTGGTCTTCACCTGGTTGCTGGGGAACTGAGCTGATTGGAGAGAAAACTGCATGAAGCAATGATTTAAAAATCCCTGGCATTGCTTGGGATCTCTGGCGTATCTTGGCAGAGCTGGCAAGTGTAAGTGAGGAGCGGAAGTCGTAGTGACTGCTGATGAGGAGGCAGGGATCCCTGGTGTGGCGGGAGGCTCCAGCCGGTTGGCCAGATGCTCAATGGTCGTTGCCAGGCTGTCTAGACACTGTTGTTTTTGCTGCAGGCATTGAGCCAAGCCTGGAATGGCCTGCAGCCCGGACAGGTCTACTGGGTCCATGGCCTTTGCAATCTGTTATGGATGTGGACCCTTGAGCCGGGATGGGAATTGGTATTACCACAGAGGGGTGGCCCTACATGGCTCCCGTTGCCAGTAAGGAGGCAAGATCAACCCAGCTGGAGCTTCACCTATACCAGCCCTCGTTCCTCACAGGTTGAGCCCTTGGTTACCGGGGCCGGCAGGACTTAGGTGCTGGTTGCCTAGATGAAACAGTACAGATGAGGCAGAGATGTGGTCAGAAGTCCAGGTCAAGGCAAGCAGCAGAGAGGCACAATGAGAGTACAGTCCGAGAGTCTGAGGCAGGCAGTAGACAAGCAGAAGCGGAGGAACCAGGCCAGGGGTCGAGATGGGCAGCAGACAACGGAGACATGAAGCAAGCCAAGAGTCGATACTGGTAGATCAAGCCAAGGAAGCTCACAGGAGCAGGAGGAAGAAGGAAGGAACTGGAACAGGAACTGGATAAGGAGCTGGATCAGAAGCAGGACTTCAGGCAGGAAACAGGCAAAGAATCAACGCAGCAACTAGCACTTTGAGGAGGCGACCTGTTGCAAAGGCAAGCAACAGGGGACTGAGCCCCTCCAATGACTTGACGTCATTGGAGGGGCTGGCCCAGAGTTTCCTGCCCTGGGCCCTTTAAGAGGCAGAGCCCCCCGCGTGCATGCCTGCCTAGGGAGAGCTCCGCTGAAGACAGGACAGTGGCATTCCGAGCCGCATGGCAGGCTGCGGTCGGCCGGCCCCTGACGTGGTGGGCGCCGCACCGACCAGGAGAAGTGGCAGTTCACGGTGGAAAAGGTGGGGGGGGGGGGGGGGGGTTGGCCGTGGTCCTCCACGGCCGAGACCCACAACATCACCACCTTGTGTTCAAGAAACCCCAGTTAAATTGAAATTTTCAGAATAGACATTTATTTATTTATTGGTTTTAAATACCACTGTTCAGTATTCTATCACAACGGTTAACAAAGCATAAAATATTAAGCGAAACACATTGTACAGGCAAAATAAAATTATAAATAACAATCACGTAGTACAAGTGAAATAAAATTATAAATACTGAAAACTTAAAATCAAATACAGTAATTCATTTAATATTAATAAAATTAAATCATTAAAATACACTTAAAATAATTAAAAAATTAAATTGAAATAAAACAGGAAATAAAACAAGAAAATAAAATTATTCAAATAAAACCTCACTAGTATTAATTCTTTCCGTATCAATGTTTGCTTCCTAGTTGTTGTCATCTCCATGTTAGTAATGTTATTTCATTCCTGCTCTTGTTTCTGATATGCTTTTGTAAACAGCCATGTCTTTAATTCTTTTTTAAAGGTTTTTAAGTTACTTTGTAATTGTAGTTCAGTTGGTAATGAATTCCATATTTTAGGGCCCGCTATTGATATAGCTCTAGATCTAACCTCGCTCAAGTGTGCAGTATGTATTGATGCCCAGGACTGATAATAATCCTTTATTTATCGATCTAAGGTTACGTTGAGGCATATGTAAATGAGTTGCTGCATTTAGCCATTCTGTTTGCTCTCCGTATATTGTTTTGGTAGGAGGCAAAGTACTTTATAATCGATCCGATATTTTACAGGTAACCAATGTAATGATATTAAAATTGGAGTTATATGATCAAACTTTTTTGCCCTTGTTAATATTCTTGTGGCCGCATTCTGGAATATTAATAATGAATTACAATAAACAATATTAGAAAATATTAAAAGCTGCAGCACTGTATGAAAGTCATTTTGAGTTAAAAGAGGTTTCAGTCGCCTTAGAGTAAGTAATTTAAAATATACTTCTCTTAATTTCGTGTTAACATGTTTTTTTAAGTTCAACTTGCTGTCGATAATAATACTTAAGTCTCTTGCATAAGTAGTCAGGTTAATGTTTATTTTTGGATCATCTGTTTTTAATATAAGGAGGTTATTATCAATATTTTTCCTGTTTACTAAAATGATTTCTGTTTTTTCAGTATTAAAAACCAGTTTCATTTGTGTTAAAAGCTGTTTGATGATTGACATATACATGGCTACCTCTTTTAGAGTGTCGTCAGTTGTGTTCTTGATGGGAATTAATAGTTGAATGTCATCTGCATAGATAGGTAAAATATCTGAAACATCTTTTTTTTTCTAAATTGTTAATTATACACTTTAGATAGAGAAGGCAGAGAATCTTTTGAAATACATAAAACTTCTTTCATATACTGCTTTATGAGTTCTCCTGGTCCAATCAGAGAAGAATGTGGAAAATTTAACAAGCGAAAATTAAGAGATATCGACCTATTTTCAAAAATGTCTAAACATCTATTAATAACCACACTATCCTTAACAGAAGCAATTTAAATTCTTGAGGCAATAGATCATGCGATTCCAAAGCTTGAATCCTAACTTCTTGACCAGTAATTACAGTTTGTGAGGCAGATATCTGACTCTTCATGGAATCCACAGTACCAGAAAAATTGTCCAATTTATTACTTACAGTTCTTTCAAGAAACATTATAGCCCACCATACATTCTCCAGACCAAATCTTGCAGGCCTCGGTAATGCTGATTTCCACAGAACTTCCATTGTCTGCCTGTTCTGATGGACCTCCATGGCCGGGGTGGCACCTACAAACTCAGACCCAGCCAAAGTTGGTGCAGATGCATTAACTCTGGAGTCCAGTGCTAAGGGTGATGAGCGGCCTCTGGCTGGGTCAACATCATCCCACTAGCGTTACCAGCAATGAGAAATTCCCCTGAGACATTAGGCTCTCTAATCCTAGACAGCATCTGAAATTCTTTGAAGAGCAGTTTGAGATAGGACAGTCCACCTTTTCAAGAAAAAATTTGTTGATAAGTTTACTTTGTTTGAATTGAGTTTGCTCTTCCCAATATATTTGTGGGGCTTTAATTTGGTACTTAAGAACCAAAGTCCATTAAGCCCAGCATCCTGTCTCTGACAGTGGTCAGTCTGGGTCACAAGTATCCAGCAGATCCCCAACAGTTGATGTATTTCTTGTATCTCACTCCCAGGGATAAGGGCTGGCTTTCCCAAGTCTGCCTGGCTAATAAATGTTTATAGATTTTTCCTTCAGGAACTTGTCCAATCTTATTTTGAACCCCACTATGTTAGTTGCCTTGACCACATCCTCTGGCAAAATATTTCATAGATTGTGAGCCGAGTGAAAAAATACTTCCTACGATTTGTTTTAAATTTTCTGGTTTCTAGTTTCATGGAATGCCCCCTAGTCCTAGTGTTGTTTGAAAGGGTAAATAACTGTTTCCTATTTACCTGTTCCATCCCACTCATGATTTTATAAATCTCAATCAGATCCCCTCTCAGTCATCTCTTTTCCAGGGATCTTTAGCAAAGTAGTGCACGTAAGGAAAAATAATCCCAACTACAGGTACACGGTGCTGGGATCTTTGTGAGGAGTCACTGTCCAGGAAAAGGACCTCTTTGTGGACTAGACCTTGAAATCTTCAGCTCAGCGAGCAGCTGCAGGCATAAAGGCGAATAAAAGGTTAGGAATTATTTGGAAAGGAACAGAAAATAAAACTGAATGTCTTTGTATAGATCCATGGTGTGACTGAACCTTGAGTACTGTGTGCAGTTCTGGTTGCCCCACCTCAAATTAAAATTAGTGGACATAGAAAAGGTACAGAGAGGGGTGAAAAAAATAATAAAGAGGACGGAAAGGTCCCTAATGGAGACAGGCTAAACAGGGTTTCAAGGTCTAGTCCACAAGGAATCAGAGGTCCTTTTCCTGGGAAGTGACTCCTCACACAGGGCCCAGCACCGTGTACCTGTAGTTGGGATTATTTTTCCTTACGTGCATTACTTTGCACTTGTCCACATTAAATTGCATCTGCCACTTAGATGCCCAGTCCACTAGACTAGCAAGGTCCTTCTGCAGTTCTTCACAATCTGCTGCTGTTGAAGCTGTAGGATCATTTTTTTCAATAGTCGTAAGAATATGCAGAAAGCTGAGAAATAGGTTGCTGCAGTTATCAGTATGAATCTCAGACAAATCTTTTAATCAAGGCAGTTGCAAGGAGTGGGCAAGCAGAGTGATCACCCTGCTCCCAAGCCAGGGGAGGTGCCATGCTTCCCTTCTGAGTCAGTCTGTGAGTCTACAACCACATAAACCTGAAAGGGAAGGGGGTACCACAGTCAACCCTGCCTGGGGAGCTAATTTGTCCAGCAACTGCCAGGGCTAGATTTAAGATTCTGATGCTCATAAGTAGAGTGCCATGTGGTACCCATTTGAAGTTGTGCCAACACACTGCCCTAAAGCAAGCGGAAGCAGGCTTCTCTTTGGCCTGGGTATTTGGCATCTTCAAAATGTGGTGTCCTAGGCATTTGCCTATGTTGCCTATGCCTACATCCGGGCCTGGAAAATGCCCAGCCAATAAACAAGTTCTGCTGACTCCAGCCCAGCTGCTAAAAGACTAATGGTTGGGGGAAATGTGCAGGTAACCTGTGCCACCCTGACGGTAGTACAGAAAGGATAGACTTGAATTTAGAAGCAGAGTGGGTCACACCTGGAGATGGGACCTGTATGATCTTTAAAGCTCATGCTACTAGAACATCTTTGGATTATTCCTTTGCTGGTCCAAGAAATGGCATCACAACCTGAAAAAAATTCACAGCAATATGTGGGTGCTTTGAGATTGCCTAAATTACGGTAATTCTTCAACAAAGTATGCACAAGGTGGAAAGAGGCATGATACAGTAGCAAGTGGCTTGGCTAAGCCAAAATACTCATTTGTCATACTTGTGCTGATTTGTACAATGTTCAGATTTTAAAACGATGTTCTGTGGTGGTACATTAGAGGGGGAATTTTCAAGCTGTCCCAATTGGGGTAAAGCCCATGGGCAGTATAACCTGCAGACTTTGCATCCATTTTCAAAGTGAAAATACGCACACATTTTCAGTTTGGTACTTGCTGCGGGCACTTTTATGTTCACCAGGATTTTCAGCCGGTACTTTTTTTCATTGAAAATAAATATGCACTATTTACAAATGCAATCTGAGTGCACCATCTCCCTTCCCATCCCTAACCATGCCCTGGAAACACATTTCCTCTTCATAGCTACATGTACGCGTGTTTTTCCACAGTCACGTTGAGTTTTAGCCACATAGAGGGAAGGCGGTTTACAGGCAGCCAATTAATGCGGGTAAAATACTTTGAAGATTGTCCTTCTAGTGTCACGCACACTTCTGCAAAAGTATTCCAGTGCTGCACATTGAAAGCTCCCAGAGAATACAGCAAAGTGAAAGAGATTTCCAGGCTTAAAATGTTATATTTCATCCTGAAATTATGGAAACTCGGCTACTTTGCAGCGCCTCGTGCCACATATCATTTCTCCTCTTAGGAGAACAGGATTTAAGTAATCAGTGTACAGCTCATGAATCCTATTGCGTGGTGTATATATATTTCATAAATTATAATTTGATTGAGAATGTTAAAAAAAAATCCATTATGTACACTGATTCTTAAGCCAAGAACAATGTGTGTCAAAATAAGAACATAAGATTTGCCATACTGGGTCAGACCAAGCGGTATTTTCCAACTGTGGCCAAAGCAAGTCACAAGTACCTGGCAAGTACCCAAACATGAAATAGATCCAAAATTTCACTAGTGGTGTAGATTTTCACTTTTATTTTCATTTCCTAGGCAGTGAAATCTCTCTTTACAGGGTTGACAAAAAGTTCTAAATCAATAAGGAACGGAAGCATTTCTGTCTTGGGGGATAATATGTTCTCCGCAGTTTATGATTCTGACATTTCTTTTTCCCAAGTGGGTGGAGTTCTTTCCAATTATGAGAAGAAAAAATGCTAGCAATGCAATTACGATGTGAATTGTTTAATCTCAAAGCCTTGCATCACATCAGAATTTGGAATCTACAGAGTGGAATGTGTTCATGGCCGCTTATCTATTGTGCAAAAGTGGAATCTAAAAAGATGAACTCGCTTTTTCGGTAAGAGATATAGGGTTTAAAACATCCCTTGGGCATGGATATTTTTTGACTCAAGTCACCCAACACTTCAGACTCAAAAAGGGGAATGGATGTATGTTTTCCTGGGGCCAGAATTCAGCATCTCTGGCTCCTTCCCAGAGATGGGCAGGATACTTAGCCACAGTTTACATGTTTTATTCATACTTTCAAGTCCACACTTTTATCACAAGAGTCTCTGCTTTTTGGCTTATGACTCAATTCATGGCACAAGATGGACATTTTAAAGAGGCAGTTAAAGACAATTTGACTATTCTCCCTGCAGAACTCAGCTCCTGTATTTTAATCTCTCCTATGCCAGCTTCTAGCAGCTGGCTGCCCCCCTGAATTCTAGAGAGATAGAGGTCTTACTAGTGTAGTTTACTCTGAGACTCCCGTGGTTATACAGGGCATTTTAAAGAGGTAGTTAAAGACAATTCTAAACCAAACTGATTGGTTTAGCCCTTTGTGGTGCCAACTTTCAGCAGCTGGCTGCTCCTGGACTTCTAAACAATGGGCGATCCAACCTGTGTTTCCCATCAGACTCACAGGCACATCCAGATCTCATCCCGAGACATCTCAGGCCTCTCTCTTTCTGGCAGTTTGACTTTTTAGTTTAGCTGCAACTTCCCTAATTGACTTCAGTTGGCTAATTGTCTTCAAGTGACTTCCTAGTTCAGAACACCTGAAGACTATAGCCATACCTGGGAAATCTCAGGATTTCACGGAGACTCCAAGAATTTGTGGGGAAACACTAGAAAGCTCCGGGTCTGTTCACTGCCTGAAATGGCACAGGAGAAGAGGGGTATGCCCAAAGCGCACACTGCAGGCAGCATGTGGGGAGAAACTGGAAGAGAGGAAATGCAACATGCAGCTCAGTCTGCAGCACTAATTCTAGGGACTCAGCTGAAGGTAGAGTGAAGGTGCACAAGTCAGGGACCTGTGACTTCGAGGAGGGCAGGAGGAAAGAGAGTGCTGGGGTCATCTGGGGGGGGGGGGGGGGTGAGGAAAGAGATAGACAATGTGGATCCGTGAGAGGGGGCTGGGAAAGAGAAAGCTGATAGACTGATATACATTTCTCCCTGTGCTGCCCCTTGCCCCCTCCCCCTCTCCCTTACTAATCAAAAGCAATATCAGGGTTGTCCACAACTCAAAAGTTCCCAGATATGAATCTACTTTCCAGAAGGCTTTTCTCCAGTGTGGCCTCAATTCCTGTCTGGTCAACAAGCTTTCATGAGATTCCCCTCGAAACAAACTGCTGTAATTCTAGTGGCAGGTTGCCCAGTTAAGCCAAATAGCCACTGAATGAAGGTGGTGGAGGAAAAAGAATATCAGAATTGAAGAAATCATGGCATAAGCACCCAGAACATTAAAAATAGTGGCTGATTATCAGCTCACAGATAAGTATCTGATTTACCTGCTTAGATTTTGAGTGGTTAATTTAAGATCAGTCTGATTTAAGATGTATGCTTCTCAGACTTGGGAGCCTAAGGTTAGATGCCTAATGTTGAAAATCAATGGTAGCTGGCTAAGTCTCTGCCATTATAAAACCATCTCTCTCCCACCTGCCCAATTTTCATCCCACCAATCCAATTTCAAAAATAAATTGTCTCCACAACCTCTCCCCCTCTCCCCCATTCCCCAGAACCAGGACTGTTATTGAGTTAAATGATGCCCCAGGTGTTCACAGGCAAGGGGAGTGTTGCAACCGTCGGTCTACGACAGTTTCGCCCTGCCTACCTCACTCTTCTTGCGGCTCCTCCCGCTCACCTTGGACTACTGGCTTCCGCGGCATCTGTCTGCCATCCTCTCCGGCGGCCCCGGACCATCTTTGCTGCTGCTTCCCGCCATGCTCCTCCAAGGCACCATAGGGCGCACGCGCACACGCTGCCCTCATCTTTATTTACTTGTTGGCGCAAACCTCAGGGGCATCCCTCTGAGATGACGTCACGCTGCTCGGATATTTAAGCCTACAACTTTTGCTAGCTAATCGAGTTAGCAACCCGGAATATTACGGATGGGATTCGCTCTCCATACCGAAGCTACTCTTCCACTCCAGCATTATTGCTAACAGGGTACCCGCTCCTCTGGGGCCTCTTCTGCTTCTTTCAGGTGCTATCAGGAAACCGGTACTCGCTCCTCGAGGGCCCATGTTCCCTGAGTCGCTGCCTGCATCTACCACCCTTTCTATTTGGAAGACTTCACTAACAGTTTCCATCTGTGAGTACAACTACTATTCTACAGTACTGCTTCCCTGGAACCAGGTACTCACTCCTCGAGGGCCTGCCCTCTGTTCCAGTGCCAGACCTCTCGTCTAGTGGAATCGCTGTGTGAGTACAATACCACTGAGTCTCTCTGCTCTAAGGGATCAGGTACTCGCTCCTCGAGGGCCTGCTCTCCCTGTCTCGGAGCTTCTCCTATTCTACCTGGGACTCTGTATGTTTCTTACTGTGTACTCATAACTCTCAGTCTCTTTCCACTATAGCACAGCCAAGCAGAGGATTCGCTGTTCCAGCGTCCTGTGGGATACTCGCCCAGCCAGACTCAACATCTACTACTCACTACTGCCACCTCTGGTGGTTTCCAAAACTGTTTAAATAAAGATTCAAATCTGTGTTTGTGTGTCCAGAGTCTAGCTTGGCACCGTGGTCCCTCACGGGACTGCCCCCCTCCCCCCCCCCCCCCGTGGGCGTGGTCAGCTACCACAGTGTCCAAGGATCCACCCAAACATCAATAACCATAACAGGGAGGGAATACCACTCTTATGTCATGACCTCTGTAGAGCTTACTTTAAACAGCCCTGCTCTCTCCCCCCAGCCCCTAGTCCCTGCACTATGCTCTCTCTTACCTCACACCGCTGTTATTCCTATTGCAGCCTGCACATTTTTGATCAGCTGTTTGAAAACAATATAGTGCTCTTTATGATTATCTATAGAGCTCTCTGTTTTAAACAGCTGATGTGTGAACTACGAGAAGCAGTGGGCAGGAGAGGAGAGGCAGAAGTGGCAGACAGGTTCTGTATTTCTCTCCCAGTGTTCTCTGGTTTGTTTGTTCCTTGTGATGGTCCTGCACAAAATATTCCATTACCATCCTTGTCCTCACTACTTCTTTTGGGAGGCATCCATTACCCTTTCCATAAGGAAATACTTGGCCTGCCCTGGAACTTCATATTATAACCCCTTGTTCTTCAGTTTTCTTTTCGTTGGAAAAGGTCTGATTCCTTTTGAGATACAATTTCCAGAGCTGAACATAGTACTTCAGATGAGGTTTCACCAACAGGAGCATAATCACGGCTTTTATTTTTCCTGCTGGTAATATCTCTGGTCTGAGCCACCACCTTGTCATATTGTTTTTCTGTCTTTAGATCGTCAGACACTATCACCCTGAGTTCTCTCTCCCAGGCAATGTACATCAGACATTTGCCCCATCACGAAGAGCTCCTTTGGATTCCTGTACCCCCCAAATGCATGGCTCTGCACTTCTTGCCATTTAATCCCAACTACCAAATCTTTAACCACTCCTCATGTTATCTTAGATTGCTTTTCATTCTCTCTACATCTGAAGGTGTGTCCAATTTGTTGCAGATCTTAGGGTCAGCTGTAAAATGACGAACGTTTCCTTCTCACCCTTCTGCAATATCACTCGCAAAGATATTGTTGTGGTCCCAGTTGCGGCAGCCGCGACTAGGCCCATACCTCTTTGGTCCCGGCTTGTCTCCGAGGGTCTGTGCCCTGTTTCGCGGCATCCCCGTGGGGGGAACGCCACCGAGAAGCCCTGCTTGGATGCTTTCCCCCTAGGCGCGCGCGCGCAAGCCGCACTTAAGAAGGCCATTTCCCGCCACTGAAAGCTCCGCCCTATCCGTGACGTCAGACGCCGCGGCCTATGTAAGGCCGCCGCGGAGCCCAGGACTTTGCTTTGCAACGGGGTTCCTTGCGGTTCTCTGTTGCGCCGTGCCCCAGAGTGTGCTATTGCATTAGCAACTCCATTCCTGCCTGAGACTTGTTTCACTCCGTGCCCAAGTCTTGCTTCTGTCTGGCTTGCTTGCAGTAACCTGTTCTGCTTCAGTTCCAGCTTGGTTCCAGTAGCCAGTCCTGCTTCAGCTCCTGCCTGGCTCCAGTAGCCAGTCCTGCTTCAGCTCCTGTCTGGTTCCAGTGGCCAGTCCTGCTTCAGCTCCTGTCTGGTTCCAGTGGCCAGTCCTGCTTCAGCTTCTGTCTGGTTCCAGTAGCCAGTCCTGCTTCAGCTCCTGTCTGGTTCCAGTAGCCAGTTCTGCTTCAGCTCCTGCTTGCTTCAGTTCCAGCCTGCTGCAGTCCCTGCCTGTCTGCTCCAGTTCCAGCTGCCGTGATCTCCTAAGCCCCAGCGGCCGGGCTCCTACTGGCTCCTCCCGGGGGAGTTCCGGCTTCCAGGGTGAAGCTCTCATCCAGCTCCTGCCTGGTACCTGTCACTCACTAGAGACTATAGTACACCTCTCCCCAGTCTCTCACAGGTCGGCCCAAGGGTCCACTAAACAGCTCACTCACAACAGATTGCAAGGCCATGGACTCAGCCGAGGTACCAGGACCCCAGGATCTTCCTGGGTTGGCATTACAACTACAACAGCAACAACAATACCTGGATGTCCTGGCCAGATCCGTTGGGCAACTGGATGCCCGAATGGATGCCCACAATACTCGTTCTTCGCCTGCTGTGGGTTCGAGACCCGAGGATGCAGCCTCACCCGTGACTCAGCTGCCGCCGCCTGCTCGCTATGCTGGAGATGCTAGGATCTGCCGTGGGTTCTTGAACCAGTGCTTCGTGTGCTTCTCTCTATTGCCCCAGCAGTTTCCCACGGATTCCGTCAAAGTAGCGTACATTCTCTCCCTGCTTGATGGAAAGGCCCTGGTGTGGGCCTCCCCCCTTTGGGAGCGTAACGACTCCTCCCTGGATGACTTGCAGCAGTTTGTCACCAACTTTCGCCAAGCCTTTGATGAACCAGCCCGCCAGGCCTCCGCCACGTCAGATTTACTACAGTTTCGCCAAGGATCTCGTTCCCTGGTGGACTATGCTATGGACTTCAGAACTCTCGCTCAGGAAGTAGGTTGGCATGACTATAGCCTTAAAGTCATTTTCTTGGAAGGGTTGTCAGGGCGCATCAAGGACGAGATTGCCACCCGGGATCTCCTGGAAGACCTTAATGCCCTCATTAACATGGCTGCCCGCATCGATCGCCGCCTGCAACAGTGAGCACGAGAGTTACGCACGACAAAGAACAGCCCTGCCCGCGGTTCTCCACGCCCGCTGCTCTCACCCAGGCCTGCCCATCCTGATGTTTCAGCCTCTGAACCCATGCAGCTGGGACGTGCCCCGCTCTCCCCTGAGGAGAGACAACGCCACCGCTCGACGGGCTTGTGCCTTTACTGTGGTCAGAAAGGCCATTTCTTGGCATGCTGCGAGGAGCGTGAGGAAAAATCCAGAACCTAGGAGGTCGGGAGGAGCTCCTCCTAGCTTGTGCCACAGCTCCTCAGAGTAAGATACCTATTACCTTGGAATTTCCTGGAGGGTCTTTGGAAACCCTCGCCTTCCTGGATTCCGGAGCCGGAGGTAATTTTATCCAGCAAGACTTGGTCTCTCAACTGCAGATTCCTACGCAGAAACAAGAGGTTCCCTTCGAATTACCTCCATTCAGGGAGCGCTCCTTCCAGGCTGCATAGTGACTGCCACGGCTCCCATCCCAGTCCGCACCGGGGTGATCCACAGATAGCCTTCCTGATTCTTGAAAGGGCTGTCCACTCCGTGGTGCTGGGACTGCCGTGGCTCCAAAAGCACTCGCCTGTGATCCAATGGGATACTCTGCAAATCACTAAGTGGAGTCCCTATTGCCTCTCGCATTGTATGAAGGTTCCCAAGCCTCCAGCACTCCTGCTTTTGCACTCCGCCCTTGGACCTCTAGCTTTACCGATGTCTTCTCGAAGACGAAAGCAGAAATCCTTCCGCAGCACCGTCCATATAACTGTGCTATCGACTTGTTGCCCAGAACCATGCCACCTCGGGGTAGGGTATACCCCTTGTCCCTGCCCAAGCCACGGGCCATGTCCGAGTACATCACTGAGAATCTGGCGAAAGGATTCATTCGCCCATCAAAGTCACCCGCCGGGGCCGGATTCTTTTTCGTCAGCAAGAAGGATGGCTCCCTGAGGCCCTGTATCATCTACCAAGGGCTCAACGCGATCACGAAACGGGACCGCTACCCTCTCCTGTTGATCCCAGAGCTGCTTGATCGGCTCCAAGGCGCCAAAGTCTTTACTAAGTTGGATCTACGCGGGACCTACAACTTAGTTAGAATCTGTCCTGGGGACGAATGGAAGACCGCGTTCAATACCTGGGATGGGCATTACGAATACCTCATAATGCCCTTTGGCCTTTGTAACGCCCCCACGGTCTTCCAGCACCTGATGAACGAGGTGCTACGGGAGTTACTTAACATCTGTGTGATCGTCTACCTCGACGACGTCCTGATCTACTCCCATGACCTGCCTACGCACTGCCAGCATGTTCGCCAGGTACTCCAAATCCTCAGAGCACAGCTTATATGCTAAGCTTGAGAAATGTAGCTTTGAAAAAACTTCCTTGCCGTTCCTGGGGTATATTGTTTCGGCTGACGGCTTCCAGATGGATCCGGAGAAAGTCGCTGCAATTAGGAACTGGCCGTGGCTGAGGGGTCTCAAGGCATTACAATGTTTCCTTGGCTTTGTTAATTTTTATCGGCATTTCATCCCTGGCTATTCCCACATAGTGGCTCCCCTGACTGCGCTCACCCGCAAGGGAGCCAATGCGGTGGACTGGCCTGCCCAAGCCTGCCAAGCCTTCGAAGATCTGAAAAGCTCTTTCCTACAAGACACATGCCTCCGCCATCCTGATCCTAGTCAGCCATTTGTGGTTGAGGTTGATGCCTCGAATGTGGCTGTTGGAGCAGTGTTGAGCCAGCGCTCCGACTCAGGACAGCTTCTCCTGTGTTCCTATTATTCAAGGAGGTTCTCCCCAGCTGAGAGTAATTACGGGGTCGGCAACAAAGAACTCCTTGCCGTGCAACTCGCCCTGGAGGAATGGAGGCAGTGGTTGGAGGGAGCCAATCACCCCTTCACCATTTACACGGATCATAAGAATCTCTCTTTCCTACGCCAAGCCCAGCGCCTGAACCCGAGACAAACCTGGTGGTCTTTGTTCTTTGACCGGTTTGACTTCACGCTGCGGTATCGCCCTGGCTCAAAGAATGTGCGAGCAGATGCCCTGTCTCGGTCCATCGAGGTTGAAGAGACTCCTGAGACACTCCAGTACATTCTAGATCCCAGGAAGGTGTGTCTCGGCGCCACCTCTGTCTCTTCCGAAGAGAAAACCGTAGTCCCACGCCGCTCTTGAAGGGCCGTGCTGGCATGGGCCCACGAATCCCTCACTGGAGGGCATGCGGGCTGCACCGGGACCCTAGACCTCCTCAACCGGTATTATTGGTGGCCAACGGTAAGACAAGATGTTCATCTCTTTGTCAACTCCTGCCCCACCTGCGCATTGCAGAAACCGCTTGGCGAGAAACCTAGAGGATTGCTACACCCTTTGCCTATCCCGGTGGAGCCCTGGATGCACATCTCCACTGACTTTGTGGTGGACCTCCCAGCATCAGACGGGAACACGATCATCTGGGTTGTTGTGGACCGGTTCTCCAAAATGGCACATTAGGTGCCCCTGTCAAAATTGCCTTCAGCGCCCGACTTGGCTAATCTGTTTGTTTAAAATGTGTTCCGACTTCATGGTCTTCCCCAGGACATCGTATCAGACTGAGGACCACAATTCACCGCCCGCTACTGGAAGGCGTTATGTAAATGCTTCAAAGTCCAGTTGAGTCTCTCATCAGCCTTCCACCCTCAGAGCAACGGGCAGACTGAACGTACGAACCGGACTCTGAAGACCTTCCTGCGTTCCTTTGTAAACGAGAGACAAGACGATTGGGCCAAACTACTTCCATGGGCGGAATTTTCATACAACAATCATACACACTCCGCTACAGGAAGGTCTCCCTTCCTAGCTGTCTATGGGAAGCAACTTCGGTCGCCCTTGCCCTCGCCTAAACCCAGCGCACTGCCAGCAGTGCAACTCTCTGCCTGCCAGTTACTTGCCCTCTGGACGTCCATCCAAAAGAAAATGCAAAGAGCGGCCCGCACTGCCAAAAAATGGGCAGTCACCATCAGCCAGCACCTGTCTACCTCCCAGGGGCCGTGTTTGGCTGAGTACGAAGAATCTTCAACTTCGGATTCCATCCCGCAGACTCGCCCCCAGATTCTGCGGACCATTCCACGTTGCCGAGCGCGTAGGAACTGTTTCCTACCGTTTGCACTTACCCTCCTCTATGCATGTGCACAATGTCTTCCATGTGTTGCTTCTGAAGCCTCTCATCCTCTCCAGGTACCATCCCCGAGCTCCCGAATCTGCAGATCCTTCCGTACCAGGAGATACCACCTACCAAGTTCGAGAGATTCTAGATGTCAGATTTCACCAATGCCACTGGGAAGGTTGTGGATCTGAGGATAACATGTGGGAGCCAGCCTGCAACATCCAGCCTGCAACATCCAGCCTGCAACATCCTTGATAAAGACTTACTGAAAGCCTTCCATCAAGACCATCCAGGTAAACCCGGAGGAGAGGTACTGTTGCGGTCCCAGTCGCGGCAGCTGCGACTAGGCCCTTACCTCTTTGGTCCCGGCTCGTCTCCGAGGGTCTGCACCCTGTTTCGCGGCATCCCCGCGGGGGGGGGGACGCCGCTGAGAAGCCCTGCTTGGATGCCTTCCTCCTAGGCGCGCGTGTGCACGCGCAAGCTGCGCTTATGAAGGCCATTTCCCGCCACTGAAAGCTCCGCCCTATCTGTGACGTCAGATGCCACGGCCTATGTAAGGCCGCCGTGGAGCCCAGGACTTTGCCTTGCAATGGGGTTCCTTGCGGTTCTCTGTTGCGCCGTGCCCCGGAGTGTGCTATTGCGTTAGCAACTCCGTTCCTGCCTGAGACTTGTTTCACTCTGTGCCCAAGTCTTGCTTCTGTCTGGCTTGCAGTAACCTGTTCTGCTTCAGTTCCAGCTTGGTTCCAGTAGACAGTCCTGCTTCAGCTCCTGCCTGGCTCCAGTAGCCAGTCCTGCTTCAGCTCCTGTCTGGTTCCAGTGGCCAGTCCTGCTTCAGCTCCTGCCTGGCTCCAGTAGCCAGTCCTGCTTCAGCTCCTGTCTGGTTCCAGTGGCCAGTCCTGCTTCAGCTCCTGTCTGGTTCTAGTAGCCAGTCCTGCTTCAGCTCCTGTCTGGTTCCAGTGGCCAGTTCTGCTTCAGCTCTGCTTGCTTCAGTTCCAGCCTGCTGCAGTCCCTGCCTGTCCGCTCCAATTCCAGCTGCCGTGATCTCCTAAGCCCCAGCGGTCGGGCTCCTACGGGCTCCTCCCGGGGGAGTATCAGCTTCCAGGGTGAATCACCTAAGTCCCAGCGGCTGGGCTCCTACGGGCTCCTCCCGGGGGAGTTCCAGCTTCCAAGGTGAAGCTCTCATCCAGCTCCTGCCTGGTACCCGCCTCCCGACCTGTCACTCACTAGAGACTATAGTACACCTCTCCCCAGTCTCTCACAGGTCAGCCCAAGGATCCACTAAACAGCTCACTCACAACAGATATTTAACAGAACTGTCCCTGAGGCACTCCACTTATCACTCTACAGACAAATAAGGTTTACATTACTGCTACAGAAAGGGAAAATGAGCAGACTAGATGGGTTTTATGGTCTTTATCTGTGGTCATAATCTGTTTCTGTTTAACACCCCTGATACATGGAAATGCTGAGCAATTTGCCTTGTGTCTTATTGCTCTAACTGGTCACAGCAGGTAATATTTCTAGATTCCTGGTACTCACCGGTTTCCCCCTCCCTACCTAAACCTTTTGTGAGCACTCCAGACTGGGGAGGAGGGGGGATGCTTAGATGTAAGGGTTCAATTGATTAATTTTTTTTGTCTTGATTACAATCAATCAACAAATGCATTAGTGAATAAAAACATCTGACCAACAAACTAGCATCAAACAAACCAACATGTAACCTAGACATAGGATGAGTATAATAATCTGAAGATGGGACCAAGGTAATCTAAACTATTTATACAGAATAAGATCTAAGTTGCCTTTTTTTTTGGGGGGGGGGGCAGCTATTTTCCTTCCGCTCCTCCTTTCAACTTTATTTTTATTTTATTTATTTAAAAACTTTTCTATACCGTCGTTAAGTTAGGTACCATCACAACAGTTTACAATAAGGCACAAATATTAATGTTGGAAAAAATCTTGATTTCTATCCACTAAACAGGTGCCAACAATTTACGGTTACATAGTTTGTTATAATTACTCATTGGTGGGTGTGATACATCATGTCCATTCTTATCAGTGACAGATTTAAAATAGATAACTTATAATATCTTGTTCTTTGGTGGTGAGCGAAAATATATAAAAATAAAATACATACCCGTATAGATTAGGGTAATGTGCGTGGGTGTTCTGCAGATCGCCTCCCATTTTCCTTGTGTTCTGCTCTCCTTTCTCTTTGTTGTACGCTTGTTTAAATAACCATGTCTTTAAATTTTTTCTGAAGGTTTTGATGTCTCTTTGTAAGCGGATCTCGACAGGCATGGAGTTCCATAGTATAGGTCCTGCTAAGGAAAGCGCTCTTTCCCTTACTTGGGTTAGTCTTGCTGTTTTAATTGAGGGAATGGTTAGTAAAGCTTTATTTGCTGATCTCAGGTTTCTGTGAGGGACGTGTATGCGAAGGGCTGTGTTCAGCCATTCAGCTTTTTCATTATGTATTAATTTATGTATGGTACATAGGGTTTTGTATTGTATTCTTTGCTCAATGGGTAACCAGTGTAGTTCAGCTAGGGTTTCAGTGATATGGTCTCTTTTACTTTTACCAGTCAGAATTCTTGCGGCCATGTTCTGCAGTATTTGGAGTGGTCTAATCGTGGTGTATGGTAAACCAAATAGGAGGGCGTTACAGTAATCAGTGCTAGCGAAAATTAGAACCGGAGCTAGGATGTGGCTCCATGAGCCTTCATGCATAAGTACCAGGCATTTTTTCCCCTCTATATATCTCCTTGCAACTCACGTAGCCCAGTCATAGAAGCAACAGTCCTGAGCTGGGAGCCATGGACCAAAGCTTCGCAATCACAAGCCGTAAATCTGGCCACTGTGTGCTACCATTGCATGAGGACTGGAGCAGCCTTCACTCAAGGGCCTTAAATGCTGCCTTTGCAGCATCCCCAGCCTCTTCTAGTCCAGGAGAGCAGAAGACTTGACCTGCAAATTGAATCCACAGAAAGCCTGTGAGGGAGTCAGTTGGACCGTTAGATGATCGAGGGGTTAAATGGGCACTTAGAGAAGATAAGGCCATCGCAGAAAGATTAAATGATTTTTTTGCTTCGGTGTTTACTGAAGAGGATGTTGGGGAGGTACCTGTACTGGAGAAGGTTTTCATGGGTAATGATTCAGATGGACTGAATCAAATCACGGTGAACCTAGAAGATGTGGTAGGCCTGATTGACAAACTGAAGAGTAGTGAATCACCCGGACCAGATGGTATACACCCCAGAATTCTGAAGGAACTAAAAAATGAAATTTCAGACCTATTAGTAAAAATTTGTAACTTATCATTGAAATCATCCATTGTACCTGAAGACTGGAGGATAGCAAATGTAACCCCAATATTTAAAAAGGGCTCCAGGGGTAATCCGGGAAACTACAGACTTCAGTGCCAGGAAAAATAGTGGAAAGTGTTCTAAACATCAAAATCACAGAACATATAGAAAGACATGGTTTAATGGAACAAAGTCAGCATGGCTTTACCCAGGGCAAATCTTGCCTCACAAATCTGCTTCACTTTTTTGAAGGAGTTCATAAACATGTGGATAAAGGTGAACCGGTAGATGTAGTATACTTGGATTTTCAGAAGGCGTTTGACAAAGTTCCTCATGAGAGGCTTCTAGGAAAAGTAAAAAGTCATGGGATAGGTGGCGATGTCCTTTCGTGGATTGCAAACTGGCTAAAAGACAGGAAACAGAGAGTAGGATTAAATGGACAATTTTCTCAGTGGAAGGGAGTGGACAGTGGAGTGCCTCAGGGATCTGTATTGGGACCCTTACTTTTCAATGTATTTATAAATGATCTGGAAAGAAATACGAGTGAGATAATCAAATTTGCAGATGACACAAAATTGTTCAGAGTAGTTAAATCACAAGCAGATTGTGATAAATTGCAGGAAGACCTTGTGAGACTGGAAAATTGGGCATCCAAATGGCAGATGAAATTTAATGTGGATAAGTGCAAGGTGATGCATATAGGGAAAAATAACCCATGCTATAATTACACAATGTTGGGTTCCATACTAGGTGCTACAACCCAAGAAAGAGATCTAGGTGTCATAGTGGATAATGCATTGAAATCGTCGGCTCAGTGTGCTGCGGCAGTCAAAAAAGCAAACAGAATGTTGGGAATTATTAGAAAGGGAATGGTGTTACAGCCCCAGTCGCTTGCACAGCGACCGGGTCCTTACCTCTCCCGCGGGTCTCTCCCCAGCGCCGCGAGCCGCGCGATTCCGGGTGGGCCTGCCCGCATGGCAGCGGCGTCCTCCTCGTGGAGACGCCGGCTCGGCCTGATGGTAGCTCCTCCCCCTGCAGGGGAACGAGGGCGCCCTCTTAAAGGTCCAGCACCCGGAAGTGCTGAACCGCCCTCTATGCTGACGTAAGCCCCGGCGGGGGATTTAAACTCGCAGCTTCCTCTCTTGCTTTGCCTTGCAACGTGGTCACTCTGCGGAGAGTTAGTTGCTGTTCCTGAGTTCCTGATTCTGTGTACCGGTTCCAGCGCTCCTCTTGCTTCTGCCTGATTGCTGCCTGTCCTGATCCTGGTTTGTCTCACGGTTCTGATTCTTGCTGCCTGTCCTGATCCTGGTTTTGTTTCACGGTTCTGATTCTTGCTGCCTGCCCCGATCCTGGTTTGTCTTCACGGCTCCGTCTCCTGCTGCCTGCCCAGACTCCGGTTCGTCTACTCGCTCCTGACCTCTGCTGCCAGTCCTGACCACAGTCCGCTCCAGGTTTTCGTCTACGCCAGCGGTTCTCCTAAGTCCCAGCGGTCCGGGTCCCTACGGGCTCCTCCTGGGGGGACCTCGGACTTCCAGGGCGAAGCCACCTAAGTCCTAGCGACCCGGGCCTTAACAGCTCCTCTGGTGGGGTCACGGGTTTCCAGGTGAAGTTCCATCTCTCGCTGTGCGTGTCTGCCTTCCGACCGTCTCTTCTTGCCGGTCGGCCTAAGGATCCACATCCAGACGTTAACAAATGGTGAATAAAATGGAAAATGTCATAATGCCTCTTATTGCTCCATGGTGAGACCGCACCTTGAATACTGTGTACAATTCTGGTCGCCGCATCTCCAAAAAGATATAATTGCGATGGAGAAGGTACAGAGAAGGGCTACCAAAATGATAAGGGGAAATGGAACAGCTCCCCTATGAGGAAAGACTAAAGAGGTTAGGACTTTTCAGCTTGGAGAGGAGACGGCTGAGGGGGGATATGATAGAGATGTTTAAAATCATGAGAGGTCTAGAACGGGTAGATGTGAATCGGTTATTTACTCTTTCGGATAGTAGATAGACTAGGGGGCACTCCATGAAGTTAGCATGGGGCACATTTAAAACTAATTGGAGAAAGTTCTTTTTTACTCAACGCACAATTAAACTCTGGAATTTGTTGCCAGAGGATGTGGTTAGTGCAGTTAGTATAGCTGTGTTTAAAAAAGGATTGGATAAGTTCTTGGAGGAGAAGTCCATTACCTGCTATTAAGTTCACTTAGAGAATAGCCACTGCCATTAGCAATGGTAACATGGAATATACCTGATTTTTGGGTACTTGCCAGATTCTTATGGCCTGGATTGGCCACTGTTGGAAACAGGATGCTGGGCTTGATGGACCCTTGGTCTGACCCAGTATGGCATTTTCTTATGTTCTTATGAGCCACGGGGCTGACCCTAAATTGATATTGAAAACTTATATGCTACAACATCTTTGTATAATATTCTGGTTGGTCCAATGAAAGGTAATTGAGAAAAGTATGAGGCTATGATTTAATCAATTCCCTTTTCACAAATCTTGTATGAATGTGGATGAATTATTCATAACCGTGTGTAATAACACACCTTTATTTAAACTAAACTCCAAGTTCTCAAAACATCCTCAAAAAAGTCCCTTACGCAGTTTATGACAAATATTTACTCACTCAATATGACTTACAAAAGAATGCCATCATGAATCTTAGACTGTGCAAAAAATGTGTTGGCAAGAGAATGGGTACAGAGAGCCCTGTATTAGCAGGCAGACACACTAAAGAACAATGAATTGGGGGTCATTTAAAATAGTGAATCAAAATTGGGAATATAAGAACATAAGACTTGCCATATTGGGTCAGACCAAAGGTCCATCAAGCCCAGTATTCTGTTTCTAACAGTGGCCAAGCCAGGTCACAAGTACCTGGTGAGATCCCAAGGGGTAGAGAGTCCATGCTGCTTATACCAGAGATAAGCATTGGATTTCTGCAACTCTAACTTTATAATGGTTTATGGATGTTTTTTCCAGGAACTTATCCAAACCTTTTTTTAAATACAGCTACACTAATAGCTTTCACTACATCCTCTGGCAATGAATTCCAGAGTTTAATTATATATTGAGTAAAACAAATATTTTCTCTTATTAGTTTTAAATGTATCATCTAGTAACTTCATTATGTATCCCCTAGTCTTTGTACTTTTCGAAAGAGTAAACAACTGATTAATAATAATTCATTCCATTCCACTCATTATTTTGTAGACCTCTATCATATCTCCCCTTAGCTGTGTCTTCTCCAAGCTGAAGAGACTAAGCTCTTTAGTCTTTCCTCATAGGGGAATTGTTCCACCACCTTTATCATTTTGGTCGCCCTTCTCTGTACCTTTTCTAATTCTGCTGGTGACCAGAACTGCACAAGATACTCAAGATGAGGTTGTACCATGGAGCGATACAGAGGCATTATTATATTCTCTGTTTTATTCTCCATTCCTTTCCTAATAATCCCTAGCATTCTATTTGCTTTTTTGGCTGCTGCTGCTGCTGCACCCTGAGCAGAAGATTTCAATGTATTATCAACGATAACACCTCCCAAGTGCTTGAGAAAGCAGCTTTTATAAAACCCCCTTTGGGAGAAGGCACCTCTGTCACTGCACAAGTTGTGCACATCTCCAGAAACCTCCCAACTCTAACCAGTGCCCCATTATACTTTATAGTAAGGCCTGAGCTGCCTTACATATGTATCCAAGTGCTTACACACATCCTCGTTTGCACAAATGGGACATACAGGTTTGTGCATGTACCTTTTCCAACTCAGTTTTCAGGGGAAAGTTTTTCCTTTGGAAAACTAACAACGTTTACAGATAAAAAGTACCTGCAGACTTTTGACTTCTGCACCCAGTTTGAAAGTTGCCCTCTTAGTGAATTGGAATATGCAGAAGCTTAAGGAGATAAAAATCCATCAAGCAGAGGCTTCAGACAACACTGCTGTATTATCCCTAAATCTGCTGGGAATCTGAATGCTACATATTCCTATATTCCCCCAAAATGTGTTCTGTGAATATAAGGTTTGCGTGATGTTGCTATTGTGTCAGGGTTTTGATGGAAGAACATTCACTGAGAAGCCTCCTGTAAATACTTACAGTACCTGAATGTTATCCACTTTGAAGCGCTGTGAAAAGTGGAATATAAATAAATAAATCAAAAGTAAATACTTCAGTTCTTGTAAATAAGCAGACTTTTGCTGAAATCACAGCTACTTGCTTACACCTGCCTTTACTACCAAGAGACTAGCTACCAGCATAGCAACATATTTAGAGGGTTCCTAAGGGCCAGTTTGAGCTTCCTCTGAAAACTCAACTGGCTGGGCAGGGGCCCAGCCAGTTGAGTTTTCAGAATATCCCTAATGAATATGCATGAGATGTATTTGCTAATAAATCTTCTGTGTATGCAAATTTATTTATTTAAAAGCTTTTATATACCGGTATTCGTAGGTACATCATATCAGTTTACATTGAACTTAACGCAGTACATGGAACATAATGGGGGTTAACGAGAAAGGAAGAGCAATTAAAGGAACAAGATAATAGGAGAGAAAATCAATATGGAATTTTAGAGGAGCATAACAATATAATAATACCAAGGGTAATGGAAATACAATGACAACATAAGTTAATGCAGCTTTTAGGGAGCCATTGGTGGTGGGACTGTAAGGAGGTAACTAATTGCCTGGGGGGTATTGCTAGGATGTGAGGTAGTGAAAAGCTCGCTATTCGGGGAATGCCTGTTTAAAGAGTCAGGTCTTTAGTTTTTTTTTTAATTTTTGGGTGCATTGCTCTTGTCGTAGGTCAGGGGGCATGGAGTTCCAGATGGTGGGTCCCGCAATCGATAATGCTCATTCTTTCATTGAGTTGAGGTGTGTGGTCTTAGAAGAGGGAGTATGTAGAATTCCTTTCTAGGCTGATCTAATGGGTCGGTTGCAGGCCTAGTGTCGGAGGGAATCATTTAGCCAGTGCATATTGCTGTTGTGTAGGGGTTTTGTGAATGATTGAGAGATTCTTGTAGAGAATTCTGAAGAAAATTGGGAGCCAATGGAGGTCTTTAAGGATGGGAGTGATGTGATCTTTTTTATGGGTGTTAGAATTCTAGCAGATGCATTTTGCAGCATTTGTACAGGTTTGAAGGTGGTGGCAGGGAGGCCTAGGAGTAGGGAATTACAGTAGTCAATTTTAGAAAAGATGGTGGCCTGAAGGACAGTACGGAAATGATTAAAATGAAGGAGCGGCCTCAGTTTTTTGAGGACATGGAGTTTAAAGTAACACTCTTTTATGGTTGAGTTAATGAATTTTTTTAGGTTTAGTTGGTTGTCAATGGTGACACCAAGGTCTCGTACATGTTGCGAGAAAGATATGGGAAAGGGCAGGGGGTTGCTATCAGGGGATGGTGCTGTGTTGTGGTGGGCAGAAATGATGATGAGTTCAGTTTTGGAAGTGTTGAGGGCTAGGTGAAGGTTTGTGAGGAAGTGGCTTATTGCGGTAAGGCAGTTTTCCCATGTTTGGAGGGATTTGGAGAGGGATTCAGTGATGGGGATGAGGATTTGGACATCATCCGCGTAAATAAAGTGCGTAAGGCCTAGATCAGAGAGGAGTTGGCAAAGAGGTAGGAGGTAGATGTTAAAAAGGGTGGATGAAAGGGAGGATCCTTGCGGCACTCCTTGTGTTAGTTTGATGGGCTTGGATTCCATGCTTCCTATTCTGACTTTGTAATGTCTGTTCTCAAGATAAGATTTAAACCAAAGCAGAACTGTTCCTGTGATGCTGATTTCTATGAGGCGGTTAATTAGAATGTTGTGGCTTACGGTGTCAAAGGCAGAAGAGATGTCAAGCAAGGCGAGAATATAGGACTGGCCATGGTCTAGTCCCTTGAGGAGGGTGTCAGTGAGGGAAATTAGAAGGGTCACTGTACTGAAAAATTTACAGAAGCCAAATTGGGTAGGGAATAAGATATTATGATTTTCTAAATGGTCTGTGAGTTGTCTGTTAACAACTTTTTCCAAGATGTTTGCTAGGAATGGCAGGTTTGAAAAGGGCCGGTAGTTAGCTGGATCAATGAGGTCAAGGTTGGGTTTTTTTATAATGGGTTTCACTATGGCCTGTTTTAAGGAATCTGGGACTATGCCAGGGGAGAGTGAAAAGTTGATTATCATATGCATATTCATTAGGGATATCCTGAAAACCTGACTGGCTGGGGAGCGGGCCATAGGACCGGTTTGAGCACCCCTGCCTTAGAGAACAACTAAATCCATTCACAGAGGGGCCTGGTCAGCTCTGTGCAGTGAGAGCTACTCCAGCTGTTCAACCAGATGGGGTTGCACTGGGATCTATTTAATGTTTGGGTACTTCCCGGGTACTTGCCATGTACTTGTGACTTGGATTGGCCACTGTTGGAAACAGGATGCTGGGCTTGATGGACCCTCTGTCTGACCCAGTATGGCATTTCTTATGTTCTTATGTAAAAACTAGGGATGTGCAGACAAAAAGTTTGCGTTGATAAGTTGATAAGTTGAAGTTGAGGGTCGATTTCGTTCAATATGGACATATGGAGAATTCCATAAGTTGAGGGTATGTCCATACGTTCACTGGTTCCCTAAATAAAAATTTAAACCCCTCACCCTCCTTAATCCCCCCCCCCCCCCAAGACTTACCAAAACTCCCTGGTGGTCCAGCGGGGAGTCAGGAAGCCATCCCTGTATTCCTTTGCGAGGAGCTCGTGACATCGGCGTCACGTCGGAGTGACGCGGACGTCACGTGCTTCTCCGCGCCTCCGCTCCGGGACCCCCGCTGGACCCAACCGGAACTTTTGGCCAGCTTGGGGGGGCCTCCTGACCCCCCCAAGCTGGCCAAAAGTTCCGGTTGGGTCCAACGGGGGTCCCGGAGCGGAGGCGCGGAGAGCACGTGACGTCCGCGTCAATCCGACGTGACGCCGACATCACGTGCTCCTCGCAAAGGAATACAGGGATGGCTTCCTGACTCCCCGCTGGACCACCAGGGAGTTTTGGTAAGTCTTGTGGGGGACAGGAGGGTGGGGGGTTTAAGTGTTTATTTAGGTTCAACGTATTCAACATAGCTATGTTGAATAAGTTGAAAATCGCGATGCGTTGCGCATCATCACTTTTTTAAGTTTAAAAAAAAAATAAGTTGCGTTTTACATATGCGTTCAAAACGAATGCACACCCCTAGTAAAAACCTTAAAATCAATGTTTGGAGTCTGTTCCTTCATAGGGTTACATTTATGATGCGAGAAAAAGAAGTATAGACCATAGTTAGTGACCTGTTACTGTTCTGTTCTTACTTATGTGTAATCAGTAGGGGTGTGCATTCGTTTTGAACTTAAATGTAAAACACAACTTTTTTTTTTTTTTAACTTAAAAAAGTGATGAGGCGAAAACGATCGGATTTCCAACTTATTCAACATAGCTATGTTGAATAAGTTGGAAATCGCGATTGTTGATCCTAAATACAAATTTAAACCCCTCTCCCTCCTTAATCCCCCCCCAAGACTTACCAAAACTCCCTGGTGGTACAGCAGGGAGTCAGGACGCCATTTCTGCTCCTTTGCGAGGAGCATGTGACGTCGGCGTCACGTCGGAGTGACGCGGCGTCACGTGATTCCCCGCGCGATCGCTCCGGGATCCTCGTTGCACCCAAAAGGAACTTTTGGCCAGCTTGGGGGGGCCTCCTGACCCCCCCAAGCTGGCCAAAAGTTCCTTTTGGGTGCAACGAGGGTCCCCCGGAGCGATCGCGCGGGGAATCACGTGACGCCGACGTCACGTGCTCCTCGCAAAGGAGTTCAGAAATGGCGTCCTGACTCCCTGCTGTACCACCAGGGAGTTTTGGTAAGTCTTGGGGGGGGGATTAAGGAGGGTGAGGGGTTTAAATTTTTATTTGCACGTATGGACATAGACTCAACTTATGGAATTCTCCATATGTCCATATTGACCGCAAATGGGACCCCCTTTCGACTTATGGACTTATGAACATAAACTTTTGCTCTGCACATCCCTAGTAATCAGTGCTATCTTTCTGGAAAAAAAAAGGTGATGGTATTCACACGCAAGCTGCATGTTTTTTTTTGTTTTTTTTGAGGGACTGCTGGACATATCAAGCAGATGGAGGAAAACAGTGCCGGTACTCAGCACTAGAGTACTAGTAAGAATCCTCTGAATAAAAGTCCTATGTGTAGTAATGTTCCATTTTGGGGCGGATTTTAAATGCCCTGTGCACCGGCGCGCCTATTTTGCATAGGCCACCGGCGCGCGCAGAGCCCCAGGACACGCGTAAGTCCCGGGGCTTCGTAAAAGGGGTGGGGAGGGGGCGTGTCGGGGGCGTTCCCGAAACGACGCGGCGTTTCGGGGGCGGACCCGGGGGCGTGGCGCCGGCCCAGGGGCGTGGTCGAGGCCTCCGGACCAGCCCCCGGGTCGGGTGATGGCGCGCCAGCAGCCTGCTGGCGCGCGCAGATTTACATCTGCTTTTAGCAGGCGTAAATCTGCCAACAAAGGTAAGGGGGGGTTTAGATAGGGCCGGGGGGGTGGGTTAGGTAGGGGAAGGGAGGGGAAGGTGGGGGGAGGGCGAAAAAAAGTTCCCTCCGAGGCCGCTCCAAAATCGGAGCGGCCTTGGAGGGAACAGGCAGCGCGCGCTGGGCTCGGCGCGCGCAGGTTGCACAAATGTGCACCCCCTTCCGCGCGCCGACTCCGGATTTTATAAGATTCGTGCGGCTATGCGCCTGGTGCGCGAACAAAAGTACACGATCGCGCAAATTTTTAAAATCTACCCCTTTGTGTTTACCCTTTTGTAAGGGCAAACACAAAGTGGAACATTACTGCATATCACCCCTGCCCCCATGGCATGATGGCTAGTATGAAAAAAAGTGAGACACCATGCGAGTGAGAGCACTCATGTAGCATGGATACTAGGAACTGGAAACAGGGGCTCTGCGATCATCATTGAACGAGGCTCTGGCTTAAGATGTTGTCAGTAAAATAATGTTTTCATTGAGTCCATTCCTAATGATATGCTCACTGGGAATGCTGTCAGTGATTTCTCCCATTAGAGCAGATGCAGATATTTGTATAGAGAAAAAGCAATTGGAGTGGAATTCGGTTGAAGTCTTGATCTGGATCTTGAACACAAAAATTTTGCTCAGAGCTCTATCAGCATATTTGAGGACTTGAGATACTGTCATGTATACCTTTGGATGGAAATCAACAAAGTTCATGATCTATCCAGCTCAGGACCTGTGAGTAAATTTTATGTAGGCGAGCAAGCTCCTGCCAGTCCACTACAGTTCTGATGATTTGGGATGGGAGAAAAGACCCAACAGTATACATTGGTGGGTAGAAGACAATGTCGTACTTGAAATAACAGACTGGGTAGAACATCAATAGTGATTATCTTGGAGGAAGGGAATGACTTTGTTACTCAGGGAATATCTTCATTGCAAAATCTTGCCTTCTAACAGAGTAGCAGAAGAATTGTGTATTGTGTTGTAAATACGTCAAAGTAGAAGAATTTCTTTGAAATCTTGCTCCCTTTCGTTTTATATGATTTGTGGTTCTGGATTTATTGTGTTTTTTCTCCCATTTGTTCAATATTAGGTTATTAATTCTAATGTTGTCTAGCATTCTGCCTGTTTGTAAGAGTTGTTTCTTCTTAATGACTGTAAAATCCATTTATAAAAATCAAAATAAAATATTACCACTTCCTCAATATGGCATCAAATTTCTAGTCAGAGATAATCGAACAGGAAGTAGTAGGGCACTTGTGTGTTACAGTAATTTCAAATACAATTCTAAATGTAGGATAAACTAAAATCACTTAGGTAATCCCCAGAAAATCAAACCTCCAGTCTGATTTATACCAGCACTGAATTCTGACTCTTTATAGAGAGAATTATAAGCTGTGATTTTCAACAGCTCAGCACTTAGAATTAGAATTAGAATCCTGGTGTCCTTGAAGGGTTCAAATATTTGTGTAGTTAAGACAGGCAACCCAGAAAAGGACACCTATTTATTCCATTAGCTAATACAAGCAGTGTCAGCATTTAATAATAAACCTAACCAATGCCTTCTGATAAATTGTAATACTTAATAATCCAATCCTCTTCCTATATTATATTTTCTGCAAGTAAAGCAGGAAAATTTGTTGGTCCATTCTTCAAATGCTCAACCTTCATTTCTCTTGTACAAAATTATATTTTAACTTGCAGAGTTACAGCTGTAAATTGTAGGGGATTTCGTTCACATGGGATGGAGAAAGCCTTTGGTAGCTAAATTAAGTCTAGTCCACAAAGTTACACCTCATTTCATTTGCCTGTTGCTAGTATCACGAGCCTTCAAAGCACGGTGAAATCTTCCAGTTCTGCAGGTCCTGATCGTTGCAAATATTTGAGAATATAAATTGCCCCACAGCAGAACATGGCTTATGCCAGTTTTGTCATGGCTATAAGTTTTGGGAATGTTTATTTAATCCACTTTTACAATATCTGTAGGAACCTTCATTTTCAGTTTTTATTGTATTTTTTTCAGGAATTTATCAGGATTTATTACAAGAACAAAAATATTTACCCCCCCCCCAAAAAAAAGGCATTAATTTTTCCCACTGATTTCGTCAGTTTTTGTTGTTCTTGTAATAAACACCTATACGTTCTATTATTTATTTATTTATTTGATTTATATTCTGCTTTTTCAGACTCTTTAAAGAAGCATACATTCAGGTACTATAAGTATTCCTGGGAAGAATAAAATAAAAACTGCAAATGAAGGTCCCTAAACTGCTGTTAGAGGACAGGTGAGAGCTGTTTCTGGAATATATCCTATAGGTGTTCTAATAAAATGAAATATTCAGGAATGTCTGATAAGAATGGGTCCAGTAACCTCAGGGCAGTTAAATGCACACTTGGAACAATAAATCCTGCTACAAAATGAAAAAAGAAATTCAAGCTTCCCTATAATTGCAAAATTGCCCCTGGACATGTGTGACCTTAGAAGAAACAGAAAAGAGCAAGGCTGGGGCAAATCAGCTTAGACCTGAAATTCTGCAATTGTTTTCCTCTCACCATTTCCAGACGTATAAGTATTTTCATGCCACCCCCCTCCCTCCAGTATCTCTCTTCCCCGGCTCCTGAATTCTGGATGTTTGTACACAAAATGGTACATTTCAGCAACATGCATGCAGCCAGAAGCACCCATGGGCAGCTTCCAGCCAGTCATGTTCTCATCCCTGGTTTGAGCAGGTTTGTGGCCTTTGGGGGTAGAAGAGGTGCTACCAGCAGCAGAATGAGACATTCAGGCAGTGATGAACGGCCCAATGCCTTATCAAAGGAGGCTCAGCAGCTCTGTTCTACTCAGCCAGGTACTTCATGATCCTAAAATAATGGGAACAGAGCATCAGGTAACCATATTGTACCAACACGCAGGGTTAAAACCTCAAGCATAAAGGGTGAAAAGTTCAGGTGTGGGAGCAGAGGGAGAAGGAACAATGCACAGTGAAAGGTTGGTCTGCAGCTACCATACGTTACGGTTTGGGAGAAATGCCAGAAAGACAGGCCAAGCACATACAGTTCTAATGAGAAAAGTCTCCTTATAGAAAGCTAACAAGTCCCCTTTCTGTTATTATTCATTCTGTTTCACTCACAACAATTCAGAAAAATGTTTTATTGTAGGAAAGTGAGTCCTGCT
This sequence comes from Rhinatrema bivittatum, assembly GCF_901001135.1. Classification (NCBI taxonomy): domain Eukaryota; kingdom Metazoa; phylum Chordata; class Amphibia; order Gymnophiona; family Rhinatrematidae; genus Rhinatrema; species Rhinatrema bivittatum. Next base: position 30,638,527 of record NC_042624.1, on the reverse strand, counting down.
CTGCGGTGAGACAGGATCATTTTTCTCAAATGAGTTACTGATGAAAAGAGGTCTCAGAGGTGGCCAACAGCTCAAATAATGAGTGCCGTGCTCAAGCCTGGGCTACCGATTTAGAGTCCTCAAACCTGAAATGGCCCAAGAAGAAACCAAAGCCACAGTAGGAAAGAGTTTCCACTTCCAGCGAGGACGTGAGCAGCCTGATCCTTGCTGGCAATTATGACTCCACAGCTGGAACGGGGGAGTCATACCCTTTACTTAAAACGTGTGAAGGTCTGGCATATCTGAATGTTTGTATTAGTCAGTCGGTCAGAGGGGTTGCAGTGACGAGTGGGTTTGGAATGCAAAATGAAAAGGTGTGTGGAAGGATCTGCTGACAATTCAAATGACTTCTCCAGAATATGAAAAGCGTTGCTTGCTGCTGGTCAGAGATATATCCCTAGGGAAAATAGTGCAATCAGTGCCAAAGGGTTATGTCAGCTAAGTAAAAACATCCATTCGACTTCAGTTTATCTTGTTTTAAAAATTACATAACACTAGAAAAAGAAGAGGATGGAAATATATGGAAGTTAATATTCAGAAAAGCAGCAAGCAGGCAAGTTACCCGGCTAAAGTTAGGCAGAGAACTGGTTAAGGACATTCAGCCAGGACAAGTCTCCCACTGAATGTGCTCAGCTATACTTATCCAGATAACCTTAGCCGTGCCTAGGGTTAACTTTAATCCTATCAGATTACATTCAAACATATAGCCTGGTGACTTTTTAAAAACACTTCCTTTCAGCCCAGGAATCCTGATCTCCCACCCCCAAAATACTGCAAAAAAATATTGGGGCATAGCCCTGAGGTCCCCCAAATAAAAAATCACCATGGGGCGTAGTGACCCAAGTGGGCATCCCCTCCCCCAACAAACACACATTTTGTTTCAAATCTTGGCTCTGCCCCTCCCTGCCAATCAAGCAGCACTTCCTACTCACCCAGAACCCCTACCCTCACCCTGCCATCCATCCCAGAGCCCTCCCCCCCCCCCCCCCCCCCCCAAAATGCAAGGACGAGGCAGGAGCCAGATCATTCTTAGCGCACTTCCAGCATTCTCCTGCAGCATCAACAGAAGGCAAGCATACACAAACAATGTCGCTGCTAGAGCAGAACTCTGGTGATACAAACCTCTTTTAATATGGACTTCATGGTTTCTAAAAGCTACTACTATTCCTCCTCTCCCTCAACCTTTATGTAGCAGAGCTGTACAGAAACATAGTAGGAAAGGAGTTCCTTCTCTATGGAGCTTACAATCCAGTCGAGAGAGAGAAGGCCAAAGAAAGGCACTGCTTTAGTGGAGCGGGGTCTCCACCCTTTAAAGTCTAAACAAGTTAGGGGTGGAAATGCAGGGAGGACCATTTACTTCTGAGGACATAAGAGCATAAGATGTGCAAATGCTGGATGAGACCAATGGTCCACTGAGTCCAGCATCCTGTCTCCAACAGTGGCCAGACTGGGTCACTCGGAAGTACCTGCTGGCTCCCAAATAGGAAAAGCCTGTTTCATGTTACTCCTTCCTAGAAGTGTGAGGTGGAGGCACCTAAGGCTATCCAGCTAAATAATGGTTAATGGACCCGTTCTCTAGAAACTTATGCAAACCCTTTTTTAAACTCAGCTAAATTACTATTCTTGACCCACATTCTCTTACAGCAAATTCCACAGCTTAATTATATGTTGACTGAAAAAAATACTCTCTAGAGTTAATTAAAAATCTGCTAATACTTAAGTTTCACGGAGTGTACCCTACTCCTAGTACTACTGGAAAGAGTAAATAAGCATTCCCTATAAATAATTTGTTCCAAACCACTCATCGGTTTAAAAACCGCTAGTGTCTCTTCTGTCCACTCTTCTCCAAATTAGAGTCCTAACCTATTCAGCTTTTCTTCACATGTGAGCGTCCCATCCCCTAACCATTTTTGACGACCTTCTCTCTGCACCTGTTCTAGTTTTGCTGTATTTTTTCTGAGATGTGGCAAGCAGAACCGCATGCAGTGCGTAAGATGCGATCGTACCATTAATCGATACAGGAACACTATGATATTCTCAGTTTGTTCCCTGTTCCTTTCCAGATAATTCTTAGCATTCTATTTGCTTTTTTTCTTTTTTTTAGCTGCACGCACTGAGCTGGGGATTTCAAAGTATTGTACACAATGACTCCAAGACCGGTTTGCTGTGTGGTTACTCCTAGAATGGAACCCAGCATTATGTTCCTATAGCTTGGATTGTTTTTTTCCTATACGTATCATTTTGCACAGGGCACATTAAATTTTATCTGCCATTTAGATGCCCATCTAGCGGACTAACTGACTCCTCCCTCTAAGGTCTAAAGGAGAAAATAAGGCAGTGGTGGTAAATGTGATCTGAGGGTGGGAATGTAGGTAGGACCATTTCCTTTTGAAGACAAATTCATTATTCTGCTAATGGAGGTGAGTTGTATCTGTAGATGGAATCAAGCCAGCATCCTTCTTTTTCTCTTCTTCTGCTTTATCCCCCCTCCCTGCTCCCCCCACACATATTTAAACAGATGGTTTAATGGTAGGTCACAGTTCTGTAATAGAAACTTTATCAGACAGGCTTTTTTCAAGTTAGGAGCATTTTGCCATGATTATTTCCTAGGGAAAATGAGAATACTTACAAATTTAAAACCATTTACATTTTTTGACAAGTCAAAGATAAAATAAACCTAAGAATATGAATATAACAGCATATAAAAAATGATCAGTGCTGTAAAGGGGAAATATGCTGCTTTTCTGAAAAGCTGAGCTCCTTTTCTGGTTCGTTTAAGAAGAGAAAGTGAGGAGCAATGTTAATGGATCTGGGGTAAGTCTTTGATGAATGAGAGTGACTATTCCTGGTGTAAGTTAAGACTATCTTTCAGTTTTGGTGCACCAGTGAAATTTATAGTTTTGCTATGAATAAAAGGAAGAAGTTATAAGGTATCAGAGATGTGTAATGATGTGCAGAAGGATTGTATTTGTGTCCAATGTTAATAGAAATTTAAGTGAAAAAAAGCTGCACAACGGAATTCCTCAGTAACTAATAGAAAAATAAAGTTTTGGCTTTTTTTTTCCTCGCTCTACCATGGTACGTGAATATTTAATAGTACACCCAATCCTTTCTTTTAACGAGATAACAACACAAAGAGTGAAGAAACAAAAGTCATTTTTAGATACTGAATCTGTTTCTGAGTGGATAGAATTCTGGCAGAGTAATGTTTCAGATGCTGGGAATGAGCATATAGGGCCAGCCACGGTTTCCCATTTTCTATGGCAGGGAAATGTTTAGTACTGGCCTTTGGTATGTTTTTCTACTTTATTAGGAGCAGGATGATGTAAAGAGGGGGAGCTGGAAAGCATCTTATTAAAGTGGCCAGACCTTTCCTCCCTTCCTGAAAGCAAATTCCAAAGAACATCTCTGACTGGCACCATGCTTGCAGGTCAGGGCCCAAACTCAGTCCTGTGCAGCTCACTACCAGCGAGGACTCTGCTTTATTTCAGAAGATAGTGTCTTGTCTTATGAGACATGATCTAAATGTTTTACAATTTTTTCACCTAGTATTTGTGTGTGTGCCAATGTAGGTCGATACTGTAAGACCGCGGGAGAGCGGACGAACGCCCGCTCTCCCGGCGCGCGCACCAGCCCTTCGCTGGTGTGGGCGATTCAGTATTTAAATGAGGTGACACGGGAAAAACGGGGAAAAGGAGGCGCTAGGGACACTAGCGCGTCCCTAGCGCCTCCTTTTTGTCAGGAGCGGCGGCTGTCAGCGGGTTTGACAGCCGACGCTCAATTTTGCCGGCGTCGGTTCTCGAGCCCGCTAACAGCCACGGACTCGGAAACCGGACGCCGGCAAAATTGAGCGTCCGGTTTTCGGCCCGACAGCCGCGGGCCGAATTCAAATTTTTATTTTTTTTTTTTTTTTACTTTTTTTTACTTTCGGGACCTCCGACTTAATATCGCTATGATATTAAGTCGGAGGGTGCACAGAAAAGCAGTTTTTACTGCTTTTCTGTGCACTTTCCTGGCGCCGGAAGAAATTAGCGCCGACCTTTGGGTCGGCGCTAATTTCTTAGAGTAAAATGTGCGGCTTGGCTGCACATTTTACTTACTGGATCCCGCGCGCATACCTAATAGGGCCATCAACATGCATTTGCATGTTGAGGGCGCTATTAGGTGCCGCGGGTGGGCCGCGTGTTTTCCTCCCCTTACTGAATAAGGGGTAAGGGAAAACACGCGTCCAGAGCAGGCTGACAGTGCGCTCCGACGGAGCACACTTTACTGTATCGACCTGATTGTGGGAAAAAAAATCTGTGCTACATTTTTAGCCCAACCACACTAATAAAAAGTTTCCTTCCAATGTAATAAGATAATGATATGCACTGCATTCAGCAGTTAAAAAAAAATCAGTGCTAAAAAAATGATAAAATGAGGTAAAATGAGGTAAAAATGATATTTAACTTTTTTACTTTAACTTGAGTATTTAGAGGTGGAGGTTAAGTTGAATTCATACTTGTAACCATTTGTGGCATATTCCCCCCACTCCCTGGTCAGGCCATGAGCTGTCACTGTCCCTATATTAGAACTCTCTAGTTAGCCATCCATAACCCTCAGTCCCTCCCACCTGGAGGGTCTGGATTGGATGCCTGAACACTATTTAGCCCATCCATTTTAAGAAACTGTGGGATCAATTTGAGGAAGCAATTGAAGAATAAGGATGTCTGATTTTCACATTCCGGTAAGGCCTCCCAGCTTCACCCAAATGGAGTTTGTTAGAAGTGACACCTCATCGGGCACTCCCTGCCAGAGGGTCCTTCTCCTATTAAGTAGCAGAGAGAGAGAGATTTTTAAGACTGATACCCTTTTGGGATGAAAAGTCTCTCTATAGGGGACCAAAGATCTGTGAGCCTACTCTAAACCCTAGGTGGGCAAGCACCAGTGATGGATCCTACTTAGGGTTTCCAACTGGCTCCCGATTTTCAGGGCAGGTTGATCCAGTCCTGATTTTACTCCACTGCATGTAGGTACTTATAGTCTTTCTTTTCTTAGGGAATGCAATAGGGAAAACAGAATAAGTCCCAGCATGCAATGGAGTAAAATCAGGACTGGATCAACCTGTCCTGAAAATCTGGAGCCATTTGGCAACCCTAATCCTGCTGCACAAGACAATGAGGACAGAAGATGCATCCAGTTTAACTTTTGAAGTATTTTTTGGACTTGACCAAGTGTAGGGAGGATTTTGGATCCCCATTGGGATTGCAGAGCTGAGAACTAGCCTCATCCCATTTTCTTTTCCCCAAGAGAAAACAACCAGTAAGGATGGAAGAACAAGAGCAGGAGACCCCAACTGGATCTCTACATATCAAGGGACCAGGGCGGGCTGGGTGTCCGAGGAGAAGAGGACCAAAGGTAGGGCGTTTGCAGTAAAGTTGGGGACCCCTCCATTAGGATTCCTGGATAGTCACTGGAAGATAGGGATGCGCAGAGGGACCGCATACATTGCATTTGGTATTCGTATTCGTCAGGGGGCAGATATGTTGCATTTGGCAAGAGGGGCCCCCGATCCATTCATGCATTCATTCTTATTCGTTTCCCAGCTAAAATTTAATTAACTACAATCCCCCACCCTCCTGACCCCCCCAAGACTTACCAAAACTCCCTGGTGGTCCAGCGGGGGGTCCGGGAGCCATCTACTACATTATGTGCATAATATACGCACGTAACCCTTTGAAAATCCACCCCAATGTGTCTGGCAGTGGAAGGAGTTTGTGCTGCTATTACTGTGAGGTGACACCAGAATTAGAAAATATCTTTTTGTATGATGAGCTGTAAGGGAAACATCCAAGCTCCATTGCTGGGGGAATTTCTGTGGATGCACAGAACTGAAGTTGCAGATTTATATTAACATTTTTCCCTTTCTGTATACATTCTAGACTTCACCCTCATAGCCATAGAGAATTAGTTGAATGAGGCTATCAAATAATTTTAATAATAGTTTTACTAGAAGTGTGAAACTAGCCAGCTTTTAAAAATTATGCAGAAGACCCTTTGGATTTTTTTATTAAGACTTTTTCATAGCCAATTTTAAAGCAGGACCCATGCTATGGAGGTGGGAGTGATGAGGAAATGTCATTTTGGCTCCTCCCCAAATTATTTTGTCTAGAGACGCCACTGATTTTCTGTGACCTTAAGCATTAGTATAAGAAGGATGGGGGAGGGGGGCGCTGGAGAGGCACACAAATGCATTGGCCCCTGGGCGCCAGAGATCCTCGGTACGACACTGGTGTGACTCCCAAGTCCAGGGCCTCCCTCACTGAGGAAGCCTTGAAGGATTATATTTAGCATGCATTATTTCTGCTAAGAGTTGCATGGTCTATTGCAGTTTTAAGTGATGGGGTGGGTGGTGTAGCCATGGGTGGGCCTGGGTGGGTCATGGCCCACCCACTTTGAGCTCAGGCCCACCCATTAAGCATTGCCCGGAGGCCTGAGAAGAGAGACCCTGTCACAGGGCCCCCGCAAATAATCCCGGCGCTGCCAGGTGTGCAGGCCCAGCTAAGCAGCGGCTGAAGAGGGAGGCGGCCTGGGAGGCCACCAGTGACTCCCATCCCACCCGTGGCCAAGAATTGGGGCAGGCCCAGAGGCTACTGGTGAACCCCATCCCACCGCTGGCTGAAAAGAGAACCCCACTGGGAGAGAACCCGTTCACCTGTTCCACCACATGTGCCAGCCTTACGGAAGTCAAAATTCTATGCATGAGATCAACATAGAGGAAGTGATAACCACAAAAGGTTTGAATGGCGCAGGGGCTGGTACATGAGGAGGAGCAGCACAATGGGCTCCCCCTTCTGCTCCTGATAGGAAGACTGCCTGGGTTTTTTGTTTGTGTGTGTTTGGAAGTGAATGGGAGCCTGCCTGGATGTGTGTTTGTGTGACTAGGAGCCTGCCTGGTATGTGTGTGTGTGTGTGTGTGCACAAGTGTGAATGGGAGACTATGTTTGAGAGAGAGCATGCGAGTGGGAGCCTCTGTGTGTGTGGAAGTGGTAGCCTGCCTGTGAGAGTAAGATCCTGTGTGTGTGAGAGCCTGTGTATTGTATGGGAATGTGAACCTATGTGTGAGAGAGAATGTAAAAGTGAGATCTTTTGTGTGTCTGTGAGGGAAATGGGAGTCTGCGTGTGAGAGATAGATTGTGAGAGTGAGAGCTTGCATGTGAGAGATAGTATTTGAAAGTGGGAGCCTGAGTGAGAGAGAATGTGTGGGAGTGGGAGCCTGTATGTGAGAGACAATATATGAGAGTGGAAGCCTGCGTGATAGAGTGTATGGAAGTGGGAGCCTGTGGGTATGTGAGAGAGAGCATGCAAGAGTAGAAGCCTGTGTGAGAGAAGAGATGTGTGTGAGAGAGCGCATGTGACAGAGAATCTGTGTGTGTGTATATATGAAGGAGGAAGGAAAGAAGACAAGAGAAAAGAAGAAATAGAAAGAATAAAAGAGACCCCAAAAAAAGAATTAGGAAATGACAGACAAGAGGAATAAAGATACTGGGACCAAATGATTAGAAAAATAAGATCAGACTGCAAAGATAAAAATATAAATGTATTTTGACTTTCAGTTATTGAAATATGCCTTCTATGGGAATATGCATTTCTTATATATTTGTATTTTGTTTCTTCAGTATTCTAGTGTTCACAGAGTCTAGATTCTCAGGATTTCCATTTCAGTTTTGTCTGCATGTTTTTTCTAATTTGTAGTCCCTTATTCTGTATTGGTAAGGGTCTGCTTGTTTTGCGCATGTGTGATAGAAGTGCAGTATTTTATCTGGCGTGTAGTTTCTCTGTAGGGATTTGTAACAGTTCGCCTTGTTCTGTTTGCCCACTAAAGGGTTAATTTTAAAAGCCTTGTGCATGGGAAATCCAGGAGATATGTGCGTGACTGGGACTGGGATACATGAATAAAGTAGGTAATACGAAAAAGGGGCAGGCTGGGACAGCACCATCAGTGCACAACACCCACCTAACTTGCTGCTGCTATGGACTGTGGGTAAGCATAAAAACAAAGATATCTAGGGTAGTTAGCAGGGTTTTAGGGGTCAGGGCTGGTAAGGTAAAAGGGAGGCAGGATAGGTAGGTGGGGTTAGGAAGTTCGCTACTTTACAGGGGTGAACTGGGAGGGAAGAGGGAATTGGGTCTATCGCATCGCCGCACGTCTCTACTAAAATCCCTCCCCTTACGCGATCGAGACGGGATTTGCGCGCACATGCACATGCGCGCATCGATGTAAAATTGTGCATGCATGTGCGCGCAGGTAGCTGCTTTTATATCATGCGGGCTTTTACGAGCACGTTATAAAATTGCGTATAACATGTGTGCGTGCCGGGAACCATGTGCAGGTCTTAAAATCTACCTTCTAGTGCTGTAACACTATCACTTGGTGTAATGTTTGCCTTTGTTGCCTTTTTGTAGAGAAGATTGCTGCTTTTTGAGTCCTGAGAGTTACTGCTATTATGATATTGTTTGGCATTATTTTGCTGTCACTGGATTTTTTTTTTTTTTTTTGCATATCCTAGTTCTGTTGTATACCTGTTGTAGATCTTAAGTTCTTATAATGATTATTATGATTATTGCTTTTTATTGTAGTTAAGATATTCTCTGCATTTTTGGAAAGAGGATTCATAAAAAAATGCATTGATATTTGTTTTATTACGTGATTGGATCTGATATTTCTGTTAAGTTGTTCATTGTTTACTTTTTACATGATGTGTATTTATAAACTGCAATAAATATAAAATAAATTAATACAGATTAAGAAGGTATTTTTAATGCTGGTAAGAACTTGAAATAATAGAATTAAAATATTTTAAAGCATCGCTCATGATGAAATTACTTAAAAATCCATTGTCAGGTGAACTCTAAGGCATTATTTATTGGTATGAGTACAACTAGTAGGGCCTAGACCTGTATGTCAACTGCCCGCCCATGTTAATCTTGGGTGTACCCCCCCCCCCCCCAAAAAATAATTAATTTCTGGCTATGCCACTAGTTTGAAGGGAAAAATAGGTTATATTAAATCTGGATACATCATTTTCACTTATAGGTATACAACAAATATCTTTAATAAAATCATATTTGTGGATAGGACTGGGCCATATTTTCATAGGAAAACCCTTGAAATGAGAGAGCATTGAGTTTAATAATATCAGTATTCTTTGAAGAAGGTTGGACATCCATGATGGATAAATGTCTCTTTAGTCTAACCCAGGGGTAGGCAACTCCGATTCTGGAGTGCCATAAACAGATCTGGTTTTCATGACACCCACAATGAATATGCATGAGGCATATTTGCATGCAATTGAGATGATATGCAAATTGCATGCAAATACACATCATGCATATTCATTGAGGATATCTTGAATACCTGACCTATTCCTGGTCTAAAATGTCTTTGATATGTCCTTACCTGCGCTATACTGGGTAAGTTGGGCAGTAAGTCCATGTTTTGCAAAGTCTTTGTTGGTAGTTGAAGAAAATCAACAATAGATTGCACAATAAGAACCGAAGCTATGTGATCTGCTTTTTGTAATGTTCCATCCTTTTCTCACTTGGCCAAACCTCTAGTTCTGTGCTAATGCTGAAGTCCTACTGTTACCCTCAGTGCATTCCTTCATACACTTGTATCAGCTTGCCTGTTCCCCTGCTGGTCTTGCTACTATGAGTTGTTTCATTTTGCTTTGAGATTTGATTTCTTATAGGGAACGTTTCAGATCTATGTGATTGAGGTGATTAGGCATGATTATAGGCCAAATAGGGGCCATACTACTGACTCTCAAGAATAATTTAGAGCAGTAGCCACATTTACAGGTCGATGCAATACCAAGCACAAAAACAATGTGCGTCCAAACTGGACTGCATTGTTTTTTCAACGTGCGCATATCCCCCTTTCCTGGGCATCTGATGCAGTATGCAAATGAAATGCTGGGCTGAAAAGGGTGGGAAAGGGATAAATTGTGCATCCCTAGCGCATCCATGGCATCGGGCGCCCAAGAGATGTGGCTGTGCGCCAGTTAGGAAAAATGGATGCTCAATTAACGTTTTTTTCATGCTGCTTCCTGTGGTTCCTCCTACTTAGTATTGGGTTGATATTGGGACAATACTAAGTAGGAGAAACCAGAGAAAGCTTTCCTGTGGCTTTTTTGTTGTGGCTTGGAGAGCATGAAGACTTAACACCAGCTCCGAATACAGTGGTGGATAATCTCTCATACATATTTTGCTGTAGGCTCTGATACTGTGCAACCTTGCAAGTCAGACTGTAGCAGCCTGCATTTCTGAATGCATACCTAAAGCAACTGCCTACAAAGCACAGGGAGAACAGCAGCCCTCGACAGACTACTTCTGCAGGGAAATGTAAGTCTTGCAAATCAGTAAAACCACATTAATGCTGGTTCTAATCACAAGATGCAGTCAATGCTGTGGCCACTTTGAGTTTTGCTTGTTCCATACCAGCCCCCTCTTCTGTAAATGGAGTGACATCTACCTTACTCCCATATGTACCCTTGCCAACAATCGAAAATCCTTCTTCAATCCCTTCGGTTAATACAGAACAGAAATATTTGTTTAGCTTTTCTGCTTTTAACTTGCCCCCTCCACACATTTCTCCTTGTTTTGTTTCAATTTATTAATTCCACCTCTGGTGTTTCTCCTTTCAGTGTCATGCCTGAAAAGGTTTTGTCAACTCACTTTACCTCTTTAGCTATTTTTTTTCTTTCACTTGCATTTTTCCAGCCTCACTTCCTTCTCTGCCTTTTTCAGCGTAACCAGATATTTATTCCTGGGTTCTTGTTTTTAAGATCCTTTAATACTGTCTGAGTGCTAATATTTTTACCCTTTCCTTTTCAGCCACCTCTTTAGAGATTCATAGCATGTGTCCTCCCCTTGAGTCTCTACCGCGCTCAAATTACATTCCAACATGCATGCTTCAGTTCTTCTCCATCGCTCTTGGAAATCCCCTACCTATGTTCAGCCAGGCTCTCAATAACATGAGAGAGAGCCTTTTCTCTTGCTGGCCTGATACTCTGGAACTCTCTTCCACAGCACTTTCACTAGGTGAATGCCTGGCTGGCATTTGGTTTAAGGTCAAAGGTGACCGAGAACAGATGTGTTTTTAAGGCTATCTTAAATGCCTTAGAGTCAATGAGAGTACGTAGTGCTATCTCTCATGGTTCCCCACCATGATGTCACGCTGCACCTCATAATCCTGCCTGGGAGGTATATAAATCGCTGCTCGGAGTAAGACTGTCCTTTTCTATTCAGTTCAAATTGTGTCAGTATTATATACAGACTGGTATGAAATGGTACCTTGCATATTACAGCAATAGGAAGACCAACATTAGCATCCCTTTAATTTCAACAGGTAATAGTCATGGACGCTCCTTTCCCCAGGCCACCATATGGCTCCAGCGTTCCAGCATAGGCTCGTAATGGGCGCTCAGAGTCATGGACGTCCAGGAAAGAAGCAGGAACCTTCATACTTGGTGGCCTTGCGTGGACGCCCAATACGGGCCTCTAGTCGGTCGGCAAGTTATGTTCATGTTCATGCTGTCCATGTGCTCTACTTCCTTGTTTTGACCATTAACTGCATGTACCTGTGTCTGTTAATACTAGCCATGCAGCCAATATTGTTCTCCTTCCATTAATTTCATTTTTTCTCAAATGTTCATGCTGTCCTTGTGCCCTGCTTCTTGGTTCTGGCCAGCTTTTCCCTTCTTCCATAACCTATTAGTATAAAGTTATATTGACATCTGTCACTGCACAGTTGACATTCCGACATGTTACATTCAATTTGTTTGTATTTATTGTGCATTAATGACTGACATATGCGCTGTTTTTTTTTTCATTCAGACACCGATTGTCATAGTGGCAAAACGTACCATTTCTCAGGTGGAGAGAGAGGCCAGAGATCTGCAAGAGCAGGCAGGCACTGACGGTAGCCAACCGTCCAAAAAGCAAACACAAGATGCTTGCTTTACGGACAGCGAGAAGGAGCTACTGTGCCGCGCAGTCTGCGAGAACTACAAAGCTCTCTTCCAATCTAAGGCTTCTTCCTCTACGAAGAAACAGATTTGGGAGAGGATTGTGCTGGATGTCAGCTCCCTGTCAGTAACACCCAGGAAGGTCAAACAGATCCAGCACCGGTGGCATGACACTAGAAGGGAGGTGAAAGAAAAGGCCGCCAAAATTGAGAGAGACATTCAAATGTCTCCAAGGTTTCCTTGCACAGAAGGTGAGCCTTTTTCAATGGAAAAGAGTCTCTAGAATGAGATGAGATTGAAAGAGGGTAGATTCAGGAGTAATCTTAGGAAATATTTCTTTACAGAGAAGGTGGTGGATGTGTGGAACAGCTTCCCAGTGGAGGTGGTGGCGACAAAAACAGTATCTGAATTCATGGGATAAATATAAGGGATCTCTAAGGAAGTGATAGGAATTATAATGCTAACTTAATTGGATGAATGGGCAGACTGGTTGGGCCATACGGTTTTCTTCTACCATCATGTTTCTATGTTTCTATAGCAAAGTATGTCCTGCGACGTCACATGTAAATGCACGCATGTTATAAAATAGCCTGGATGCATGTACATGTGCACTCAATTTTAAATGGGCATGCGCATGGGGACGCAAATCCCGTATACCACATACGTGGGGAAATTTTACAAGGGATGCGTGCCAACGCCATTCACCTTTTTCCCAGTTCATTCCCAGTTTGCTCAGTTAAGGGATAGGACTTCCAAATCTCCCTAGTTTAATAGCCTCCCTTCCCCCTCTGTTAGCCTCGACCCTTAAAACCCCGCTGACTTTCCTAAATTTTTCTGTTTTAAAACTTAGATGTCATCCAAAGCAGAAGTATAGCTGTGTGCCAGTATGCATAAGTATTTCCCAACTCATCATTTTTGCCAGGCCCCGACACATACCCGGTCTGCCCCATCCAGGCTATACCCACACCCTGCCCTTTTTTGTAAACTTTGTATTTGTGTGCACAACAGGTGATACACGCATACTCGGACGGCTTTTAAAATTCATTTATTAGGGAACAGCTACTACTTATCACTACACAATAGCAGCCTGGGATGTCTTTACTGTTTGGGATCCGGCCAGGTACTTGTGACTTGGATTGGCCACCGTTGGAAACAGGATGCTAGGCTTGATGGGCCCTAGGTCTGACTCAGTATGGCAAGTCTTATTTTCTTATTTCCTTCTTTTCATTCTGGCTACCTCCTCTCTAAACTCTTCATGTTATGATTCTGAAGGTGGACCCTTTGTCCGAGGTAGAGTTGGCGCCACCTGAGAGAGTAAACCCTCTTAGGTCCCTACCGTCGGAAGGCGAGGCTGTATCGAAGGGAGGGCGGCTGGAATTTCACCAGTACCAGCCCCGTTCCCCCCGGGTTGAGCCCTTGAGAATGTGGGGCCGGCTGGACTTAGGTGGACCTCCAAAGGCAAAAGAAAAGTCAATATACAGTCCAAGATTGAAAACCTGAGGGAGGTCGGAGGTCGGTCCAGACGTCGGTGCCAGGAGAATGGTCGGAAGCTGGTCCAGGGGTCGAAGCCAGAAGAATCATCCAAGGAGAAAGTGAGAGAAAGCAGGAACCGGACAGGAGGACAGGAGCAGGTCCGAGGAGGGCAGGCAGCGGAGCACAGGAAACAGGAACTCAGGATCAGGAACTCAGGAACAACACAGAACCAGGAGCCAAAAAACCAAGGCAAGGTCTGAGGGGCAGACCTTGCTTTAAATAGTCATCCGGAAGGAGGAGTCCCCAGGGAGGGGCCGCGACAATTTCCTGTCATGGCCCCTTTAAATCCAGTGATTCAGCCGCGCGTGCAGCTCTAGGAATGCCCGGCAGGTGAGGAGTCAGCACGCAGGAGGATGGCAGGCCGAAGACGCAGCCAAGTTTCAGCAGTGGCAATGGCCGCGAAGAGAGCTTTGGGATGGATGCCTGCCCCCTGCAGGCACTTCGGGAGCAGCCCGATGATGTGGGTGAGTGGCCGGCCCCAGTCGTGGACCACCGCGGCCGGCCGCCATAACACTTCATCCCTTGTTCTCCTGCTTGATCTCTCCATCTTCTCAGAAAGATCTATACCATTCCCTGCCTTCAGTCATCCATCTCAATGTTACTAGGGAATTATCCTTTAGCTACCAAGTTCCAGCGCTCTGCAACTCCCTTCCCCTGATATCCTCATGGAATTGAACTATTTATAATTTAGGAAAGCTTAAAAGCCTGTGTTTTTTCTCAAGTTTATAATAAAATTAATTAAGATCATTATATGCAGTTGCCCTTTCAACTTGATAAGCTTTCTGCCAGCCTACATATTACTGATTTTGTTTGGTCCTGTCATTGTTTTAATTGTATTCTTTGTAATTTTGTTTTCTGTCCAGTGTTTTAATTAGGTTGCATGTGAGATTATGTTATGTGTGTATTTTATTTGTATAACTGCTTGGATAATATGTTTTACAGCCGGGATATAAAATTGTAATAATTGAAATGAAATATTTCCCCTCACTCGTCGTATTCCTTTCCAGATCATTTATAAATATATTGAAAAGCACCGGTCCAAGTACAGATCCCTGAGGCACTCCACTGCCCACTGCCCTCCACTGAGAAAATTGTCCATTTAATCCTACTCTCTGTTTCCTGTCTTTTAGCCAGTTTGTAATCCACAAAAGGACATCGCCATCTATCCCATGACTTTTTACTTTTCCTAAAAGCCTCTCATGAGGAACTTTGTCAGTCACCTTCTGAAAATCCAAATATACTACATCTATGGGTTCACCTTTATCTACATGTTTATGAACCCCTTCAAAAAAAATGAAGCAGATTTGTGAGGCAAGACTTGCCTTGGGTAAAGCCATTCTGACTGTGTTCCATTAACCCCTTTCCAGTCCACCCCAAATATATTATTCAGTGAACCTATCCTCCAATCTTCAGCTACAATGGATGATTTTAATGATAGGTTACAAATTTTTACTAATAGATCTGAAATTTCATTTTTGAGTTCCTTCAGAACCCTGGGATGTATGCCATCCGGTCCAGGTGATTTACTACTCTTCAGTTTGTCAATCAGGCCTACCACATCTTCTAGGTTCATCATGATTTGGTTCAGTCCATCTGAATCATTATCCATGAAAACCTTCTCCAGAACGGGTAACTCCCCAACATCCTCTTCAGTAAACAACGAAGCAAAGAAATCGTTTAACCTTTCCATGATGGCCTTATCTTCTCTAAGTGCCCATTTAATCCCTCGATCATCTAATGGTCCAACTGACTCCCTTGCAGGCTTTCTACTTTGGATACATTTTAAAAGGTTTTTACTGTGAGTTTTTGCCTCTATAGCCAATTTCTTTTCAAATTCTCTCTTAGCCTGTCATATCTATGTCATACATTTCACTTGCCAACGCTTATGCTTTATCCTATTTTCTTCTGTTGGATCCTTCTTCCAATTTTTGAATGAAGATCTTTTGGCTAAAATAGCCTCTTTCACCTCACCTTTTAACCATGCCGGTAATCGTTTTGCCTTCTTTCCACCTTTCTTAATGTGTGGAATACATCTGGACTGTGCTTCTAGGATGGTATTTTTTAACAATGTCCATGCCTCTTGCATACTTTTTACCTTTGAAACTGCTCCTTTCGGTTTTTTTCTATTTTTCTCATTTTATCAAAGTTTCCCTTTTGAAAGTTTAGCACTAGAGCCATGGAATT
This sequence comes from Rhinatrema bivittatum, assembly GCF_901001135.1. Classification (NCBI taxonomy): domain Eukaryota; kingdom Metazoa; phylum Chordata; class Amphibia; order Gymnophiona; family Rhinatrematidae; genus Rhinatrema; species Rhinatrema bivittatum. Next base: position 30,622,763 of record NC_042624.1, on the reverse strand, counting down.
GATTATTGTCCCCCTTCCAGTCATTAATTCAAGTTTGATCATATTCAAAATTGGTTCACCATTTAATACACCACTTGAAGCCGTGCCAAAGGGAGACATGAAGTGGCATATAGTTTATGGCTTACAAGGTCTAAATGACCTGGTACTATCAGAGTTTCCAAATGTTGAAAATCCAGCTACCATTCTCCACAATATACAGTTAGGAAATTATCATACAGTGCAGGTTTTCTCTAAAGCATTTTTTCTGTGTCCCCCGAAACCCCGAACGTCTCCGCCTCACTGCCTTTCAATACCAAGGAAAGACTTATCAGTGGACTAGACACCCACAAGGATGTACTGAAAGCTCATCAGTATTTTCACGTATAATTTCCAGAGATTTAGAGGCCTTAAACTGTTCTCTGCTGGAAGATGTGCAGCTGGTTCATTCTATAGATGACTTACTGCTTTCTGCCCTTACCCCAATTGCATGTTTGACCAGCTAGCACAAGCAGGATACAAAATTAATCCACAAAAAAGCACAGATATGCAGAACTGAAGTTTATTTTCTAGGGATCACTTTAGGAATACATGATAAAAATCTCCAGTACCCTTTGCATAAGGAATTAAATGAACTCACTAGCCCACACACCATCAAGCAGTTAAGGGGTTTTGTTAGGACTTTTTAATTTTTGCCACTTATGGTTCCCTGCATTCAGTACTCAAACAGCCCCTTTGCTTAGACACCTAGAAGGGAATCCAGCGGGGTCTATCCAAATTGTTTTATCCCCTACTGATGAGGAAATCATAGCTGAAATAGTCTCTGTACTTTTAGAAACTCCCTTCCTAGCTCTGCTTACTCTGCAGTTACCGGTGGACCTCTATGTTTATCATGGGGATGGGGAACGGGCAGCTGCTGCTTCTCAGGATAATAGCACTATCCCAATTGCATTTTTATCTGGTACATTCACACTTGTAGAATAGGCTTTCTCACCCTGTGAGCAGGTGGGTGGGGGGGAGGAGGAGGCAGATGCTACCATCTATCTCTGGATCTTCGCTACTGCAGCAGGTGAGAGAAAATGGTCTCCCTTATTCTTGGTTTCTGTCTCCATCAAGTGGATGGGGAGGAGGCAGACCACTTATTCCCATCTCCTCTCTGCTTCAACAGGTGAGCAAGGGAAAGGATGCAGATGATCCTGTTCTTTCTCAACTCGTCTCTTCTTTGGTGGTCATGAGGGTAGGAAGGTGTAGACAGAAAGCAGTTTGCCTCTCACACTGCTGGCAGCAGGCAATGTTGGCGGTCTCACATGTCCTCTCCCAAGTATACTGCCCCTCTCCAGCCCCAGGTTGAGAATTATTGCTTTAAATTAATGTGCCATAATTTTGTTCTTACTATAATTATTAAACATGTGCATAGCATACACCTATACTTTATCTGTCATCTATCTCTTAATTTGGTCTCCAGAAAAGTGAGAGCCCGGGCTGGTTAAATGAAGAATAATATCTGACTGAACCCTAAGTGACCAAATATGTTTTAAGAAAAATGGACTATTTATTTATTTCATTTATATTCCGCCTTTCAGACACTTGAAAGCAGATTACATTCAGACACTGTAGGTATTTCCCTGTCCCAGAGGTCTCACGATCTAAGGGCCTCATTTACTAAGGCTTTCTCCCACAGACACAGAATGGTGAAAAAGTCTTAGTAAATCATGCCCTAAGTTTCTGCCTGGGGCAATTTCCAGCCAGCCATGACTTCTGATTGTCCCTTGTTTATCCTGAAACATACTGCCCTAAATACTAGGAAGTAAATACTGTAAGGCTATTGTTTATAAACAGAAAGTAAGATAAAAAAGTATTTTTAGAACAGGATGTTTATAATTACAGATGGACAGATTCTTGTCTGTATTTTGTCCCTTTGCATTCCTCCAGCGTGTAGCAGCCGGGGCTTGTGACCTCTCCTGCAGAAAGCTCCCATGCATAGGTCTTGGCTTAGGTGCCTTGCCTGGGCTTGATTTGATTAGATTGTCAAATCCTAAATCAATGATTTATTACAGTGCTTGGGTGGGGAGCAGAGATGATCAAATTAAAATTGTTTATATCTGGCTAAGTGGGGTATGCAGATGACATATTTATTGCATCCTGAAAACAGGGAGGCATCAAGTAATAATTTCTCCTGAAGACTCTGCATGCTGATACTTCTTTGTGGCTGAAAAGTTAAGGCATGTATTTTGTTGTGTTTTCCAGATAAATGTTTAATTTTGTCTCTTAGCAATTGCTTAAAGTGTGCCAAATTGTCTCCTGTGGCTGTGAATGTTTAATGTTCTATGTACAAAACCCCGGTCTAACCTCCCAGACCAGGGCAACCTTTTCGTTACTTGTAAACCGGAATGATTTGTATTGCATACAGGAATTCCGGTATATAAAAATTAAACCGGAATGATTTGTATTGCATACAGGAATTCCGGTATATAAAAATTAAAAATAAATAAATAAATAAATAAATATGTATATGAGACTAAAGGATGGGTATTAATAAGGCAAGATGTGGGTGGGCAATCATTTTTCCCAAAGGCTGTCTGCTTACGTATATAATATAAAACAGCCTGCACGCGCATGCATGTGCACACGATTTTAAATGGATGCGCACATGTGTGTGCAAATGCCGCTTCTACTGCATAAGTGGGGGAATTTTATACAGGACGCACGCCAACACCATTTGCCATTTTCCCAGTTCATTCCTCGCTCGCCCAATTAAGGGATAGGACATCCAAAGCCCCCTAATTTGATAGCCACCCTTCCCTCCGTTAGCTCCAATCCTTAAAACCCCTGCAGGCTAGCCTAGATTTGCATGTTTTATTACTTACCCGTCATCCACAGCAGTAGTAAAGTTACCTGGCAAGGGATCCCAGCATGAGCCTGTGCGCGTACATCTCTGAGCCTTCTCCTGACACACCCATTCCCCAACCAGGCCCCGCCCCTTTTTAGAATCTTTTCACTTGTGCGCGGCCATGGGCAGCTTATAAAATCTTCTCAGCACGTGCCAGGCTTTTAAAACTCTCCTGTAAATATGCAGATTCCTTAAAGATATCCTGAAAACCCAACTGGCTAGAGGGGCAGGTACCAAAGACTGGTTTGAGCACTTCTGGCTTAATGGTTATATGCCCTCATTAAGAAGAGGGGCTTAGGTGAGTTCCTAGGGCTTCTCTCTCACCCACCCACTCCATTTCCTGTTCTTCTTCTATAGACTGTTTTGAGAGATGGATTACGTTTTTTCAGATTTACCCATTTATTTATTTATTTATTTGTTTATTTATTTATTTAACATATTTCTATACTGGTCTTCATGAAGGGATTCATATCAGACCGGTTTACATGGAACTTAGGGATTAACTAATTAGCCAAACAAGAGCCGAAGCAAAGTTACATATAACAAGGAGATTGAACTTGGGGGCTAGAGTAGCCAGGAAGTAGAAAGACAAAAATTAACTAGAGGTAAAATACATATGAAGAGTACTGGGACTAGTGCGAGCGTCCCATCAGTTGGGCTGAGTCTGGATTGACACTTTAGAAATTAGGGGAAGGCTTGGAGGAAAAGCCAAGTCTTAAGTTTTTTTCGGAAGGTTAGAAGGCAGGGTTCCAGTCTTAGGTCAGTCGGCAATTTGTTCCAAAGGACTGGGCCCGCTGTGGAGAATGCACGTTCTTTGGTGGAAGTTAGGCGGGCGGATTTAGTTGGTGGGACTAGTAGAGTTCCTTTATATGCTTCTCTGATGGGTCTTGCGGATGAGTAGAGTTTGAAAGGGATCTGAAGGTCTAGTGTGAGCTGATTGTAGATGGTTTTGTGGATTATAGTGAGTGCTTTATGTAGGATTCTGTATTTTATTGGCAGCCAGTGCAGGTTTCGGAGAATGGGGGTGATATGAGCTCGCCGGTTGGTGTTGGTTAAGATTCTGGCTGCTGCGTTCTGGAGCATCTGTAGTGGTTTGGTGGCGGAGATGGGGAGCCCCAAGAGTAAAGCATTACAGTAGTCAGTTTTAGAGAATAACGTTGACTGAAGGACGGTTCTGAAGTCCTGGAAGTGAAGAAGGGGTTTGAGTCTTTTCAGAACTTGAAGCTTATAGAAATTAAATAAAACTGGTCCCTATACCACACCTTGAGACATTAAATCTTTTCCCAGGTTCTCTCCAAATACTTATTTGTCTAGTTACATGTGTCTTTCAAAAGAATGGAAGTTCACAGAGAAGGAACTGTCTCTCATATGTATCAGTACAGCACTGCATGCAGCACTATTTAAATGTTTAGTAGTGGTGGTAGAAAAAACACTACAACCTATCTCAAAAACCTGATGAGCTGAAGCATTCTCGATGGGTGAATGGCACTAAGCTACAGTGCCATAAATGGAGCAAATGTTTCTTATAAAGTTTAGTGGTTGTTCTCCAAAATGTTGAGGTTTTCTTCCAGGCTGTGTTCACCCAGTAGCGCCCTGACTTGCCAGAGCTTCGCAGGGAGGTGGTGGAGCATGTGTCAGTTTTTAAAAGTCCTGACCATCTCTGCAGAGGTCTGGAACACTGCAGGGCAAGCTGGAAGAGTCACAGTCATGTGCCCCACATTCTTCAGAAAATCCCTGGAAAGGTAATTTTTTACTACTTCTGAGACGTGGCTTCTTTCATTCCACTGGAACTGGCAGACAGGAGCTCTTGGAAATGAGGTACTAAAGTGCATTAATATTAGTGGAAATGATAAACACTTTGCGTTGGTTAACAGCAAATTATGAATTAACCTTCAATAATCCACATTAACGTGAATGCATATATAAAGGTGGATAAAATCCAAAGAAAAATGCCGAACCCAGCAGTAATGGATTTAGGATTATGCCCCCCCCCCCTTCTCCCATACAAGTGACAAAAGAGCAGAAGGTCTAAGGCATAACCTTCCCTGCTCCAGGCTCACCTCCTCCCCTCAAATCTCTGAAGAACAAAAGGATTGAAGCTGGATTAGGGAGCAAAGGAGCTTTACTTTGCTCTCTGTCAGGCCAGTATAGTAAGGAACATGGGAGAATGATGCCCAGCCATCTCTCCTGGGTGCGTGATACTATATTTAAATGAGGGGTCACATTAAAAAGGGGGCACTAACATCCCCTTAGCTGCAGAAACCCAGGAGAGCTGGCTGTCAGCGAGTTCAGAAAACCGACACTCAATTTTGCAAGCAATGGTTTTCTGATCCTGCTGACAGCCATGGGTTAGGAAAACGGACGCGGGTAAAATTGAGCATCCATTTTCCTACCCTGACCGGCTGGCACATTTATTTATTTATTTATTTATTTTAACCATACCATGTGACAGGAGCCGGCCAATGGCACCGGCAGCCCCTGTCACATGGTAAGGGCTAAAGGCCACTGGTGCCATGTTGGTTAGTGGCAGCCGACAGCCCGGGAACAGCAGATCGCTCCCGGGCCCCCCACTGGACCACCAGCATTTTTCGTGAGTCTTGGGGGGGGTCGGGAGGGTGGAGGGGTTATTTTATTTAAATTTGGGTGGTGGCGCAGGGGGTGGGGGAGCAGCAGCATGTGGTCCCTGCCCCTGGAGGTAGGAGCTGGGGCTGCAAACAGGGGCGGGACAGGGGAGGGGCGGCACAAGGCAGAAGGTGCCTAGGGCACCTAATCCCCTTGCACCAGCCCTGGGAATGAGGGCATCATTTCTCTGAAAACATCATTTGATTTCTGGGCAGAGGAAATCGAGGAATTATTAGAGTATTCATGGTCTGACAGAATTACAAAGTGGTTACTGGTGCATTTTATATTCTTTCTTCACCTGATCTTCCTCTCCACCTGTTTCCTGGGTACTCTGGCATTTTGTTAAAGGCATCTGGTTTTAAAAAATGCTCTCTCAATACACTAACAAATAAATAAGCACAATTTATCAACTGACACAGTAATGTAGTAAGTCAGATTTTTTAAATTTTTTAAATTCTACAAGCTGATGTTTTCTCATTTTTATTAAACTCTTCCCAGAAACATCACATGGCATCACAGCCCTTGTTTACCTTTAGGATTGTGGGAGATTTGTGTCTGCTGAAGTACACAGCCTTGCAAAAGGTTGACTATTATGAAACCTCCAGCCTTGTTGCTTTAGGAATTATCTGCTGGCCCTGGCATAGGCACTTGGGGTTTTCATAATCCTGTTTATTGCTGTGAGTCACTGTTTATGAGCGGAAGGGGAAGGTTTGTTGGGGTGGGGAAGAGGCAGAAGGGAACTTGCTGCTAAAGAGCTGAACGATTTACAAAAATTCATTGCAGAGCCTAACAACGTTGATAAGGCCAGAAAAGCTCCTGCAAATGGAGTCTTGGTGGCTTTAGTCAAGCTGGCCGGTGCACTGGGCTGCTGCAGATGCAGAATGCTGGCTGAATCCTAGTTCAAGATCAGAGTGCTTCTGCTCCCTCGTCACACCGACAGCTACAAAATAGTAAGTGCTTTCCACCCAGATAGGATTCTGTCCTGTCTTTAAAATCTTATAGCATGAAGCAAGTGACAAAGTGAAGGCAAATAAGATCAGCACAAAGTATCTCAAGAAGAGCACAGAGAAGAGTGAAGCTGAAAGAAAGGAGGGAGGAAATCGAGATGGAAAAAGTACAAGCAGAAGAAAAGATTGCTAAAGAGCTGTGCCAAAACAGAGACAGGAGGAAGGCCAGAGGTGGAGCTGAGAGATTGAAAGGAGATGAGGAGCAGTGTGTGGAGAGAGAGGAGGAAAAAGCAGAAATGCTAAAAGAAAGGACCTTGGAGAATGACTGTTGCTGGTTGGCAGATACCACACCATTTACAGTCAAGCGTGTTTTATTTATGCGATTAATATTTTGCCTTTCAGGCACTTGAAAGTGCATTACATTTAGGTTCCTCTTCCCAGAGGTCTTACAATCCAAATCTGAACCTAAATCAACAGAGGGTGAGGTGACTTACCCAGGATTTGGGCCCTGGCTTTCCTGGTTTGCAGCCTACTGCTCTCACTACTAGGCTACGCTTCCACTCCTGCAGATCTAACAAAACTGAAAGTAGACAAAGCCATGGGACCAGATGAGGTACATCCTAGGATACTAAGGGATCTCAGAGAGGTTCTGGCAGGTTTGCTGAAGGACGTGTTCCATACAGGGCCGGTGCTAGCATTTTTACTGCCCTCTGAGAACAATTACTCTGCTGACCCCGCCCCCATTCATTTAATCTCTGTCCCAGGCCCAGCTCCTTCCAGAGATACAAACTCTAAAACTGACACTGCCCCCAACCCCTGGGTTTTCACCCCCTGCCCTGAAATCCATAGCCAGTGTGTTACGACTATCACTGCCCGACTTCTCCACTCCGCCCACCTTACCTTTTTTGCAATTCCTCCCATGGTTGATGGACGTCTGGCTGCCGTGGCATCTGCCTGCCATCCTCTCCGGCGTCCCTGGTCCGGCTTGGGTGCTGCATCCTGCCATGTTGTCCAGGTACCATAGGGCGCGCGCGCCGCGCAGCCCTGCCTCTTATTCTCTCTTTGGTGCGAACCTCAGGGGCGTCCCCCTGTGATGACGTCACGCATCCCGGATACAAAAGCCTACACTTTTTGCTAGCTAATCGAGTTAGCAAGGGATCTCCTTATGGATGGGATTTGCTCTCCGTACCTAGCTACTCTGCCACTCCAACTTTTGGACTTTATCCTAACGGGGTACCCACTCCTCGGGGGCCTCTCTCATTTCTTTCAGTTCGCTATCAGGAACCGGTACTCGCTCCTCGAGGGCCCATGTTCCCTGACTCGCCTACATCATCAGTGAGTTACCAACTTTATTTCTTCAGAGCTGTTCCCTGGAACCAGGTACTCGCTCCTCGAGGGCCTGCCTCTATTCTGTGTCACCTTCCGGGAGAAACCGCAGTGTGAGTAACTTTACCAACGAAGCTCTATACCAGAACTCTGTGTAAGCTCCATTGTACTCACTATCTCAGTTTTCTCCACTACAGCACAGCCATAGAGGGAATCGCTGTTCCAGTATCCTGAGGAACCAAAGCCCAGCCGGGCTTCATCTCTATTCACTACTGCCACCTCTGGTGGCTTCTCAAATCTGTCTAATAAAAGATATAACTCTGTGTTGTGTCTCCCAAAGCTGAGCCTGACCTGTGGCAGCTTGGACCACGCCTTGGACACTGTGGCAGCTGACCACGCCCCGTGGGCATGGTCAGCTGCCACAGTGTCCAAGGGTCCACTCAAAACCTTACAAACAATAACAGATTTCTAACTCCATGGATCCAGCACATCTCAATGCCCTGCAGGCCATTCCGGGCCTGGCCCTGCGCATTGCTGAACAGCAAGACGCATTGGAGAAACTCACTTCAGAGTTCCATCAGCTGCACGCACAGAAGTCCCAAGGTGCTACTTCCAGTAATGAAGGTCAGTTACCTGAAGTAACTTTAAAGACTACTGTACCGCTGGCTGCTCCAGTTTGTTTCTCGGGTAAGATTCAGAGAACCAGGAGCTTTCTAAACCAGTGCTGTTTGCATTTTGCATTACAGCCTTCTCACTTCCCCACAGCTTTTGCCAAGACTACTTACATTCTATCTTATCTTGATGGAAGGGCCTTGTCTTGGGCCTCAACACTGTGGGAACGCAAGGATCTTATTTTGCAGGATATTGATGGATTTTTGGACTTATTTAAATCCGTTTTTGGTGAGCCTGCCCGAGTGACCGTTGCCGGTTCTGCTCTGGTAGACCTGAAGCAAGGCAATCGACCACTGGCTGATTTTGCGATAGAGTTCAAGACTCTTGCTACAGAACTCTGCTGGGACTCCAAATGCCTGAAACTCTTTTCTTCAGAGGCCTGGATACTCACTTGAAAGATGAGCTGGCTGCTCGTGAACACCTGGATGAAGAAAAGAATAGATGCCAATAGTCTTATAAAATTCCTTTATTGAAGTGGAGACACAGAGGTAGCCCGACTCTGGCCGAGTTTCGCCGTATCAAGACGGCTGCCTCAGGGGCTAAAACATAAATAAATAATCATATAAATAAATAATTGTATAAAAACAATACATTAGAATGTTAATTAAAAACAAATGATAACATAATATCTCTATTATACATATATTGTGGTGATGGTGACACATAGATAACTCATTACGTACAGAGGCTAAGAAAATATAAAAAATGTTTAAAGAATAGAGAATATATCTGATGAACACTGGTCAAACTCACGGTTAACACAAATGTATGATAAATCCAAATGAATTTGTAATAAAAGATGGTTTTACCTTATGTATATTCTCTTCAGTTCACAAATTAAACAATTTGTGCATGGAGGATCATATTTACCATTATATGACCAGCAAAAGTAATGTATCTGTAATTATGCAAAAAGGGATGGCAATATAATATAGGACTTCTATTCAATATTAAAAACAAATATGCAGACAATTATTCTTGTATATGTAACAATAATTTAAAAGTGTGTATATATAAATTAATGTTGTGTATATGCATAATAAATTAATTGATAACAAGTGTGTATGTTATTATTGATATATGTAATAAAAAATATTTTTATTTTCAAAAAGTAGATCTTTAGAAATGAAGACGAGATTTCTAGAAAAAGAGTATCCCCTTCAACACATAGAAAACGGATATAAGAAAGCCTTTAAACAAAAGAGATCGGATTTACTTACTAAGAAGGACAAAACCACTTTAAATCGAATAGTTTGTCGCTAACCTATACACACTTATCACACAACATTATCACTATTTTGAAGAAATTTTGGCCTATTGTGCAAGTACTTAGTACATTTAAAGACCAAGGACTTATGATTGCCAACAAACGAGACAAGAACTTAAGAGACATGTTGGCACCATCAGCTTTGCCAACACATTCAGTCCGAGATTGCAGACCTCCGGGTCACCGTCCGTGTGGATCATGTTCCGTCTGTGCAGTTAATCTGAAAACAGATCAATTGCAGATACCCAAACAACAGAGAATTTTTAAACTTTCCTCTTTTACCAATTGTAAGAGCAAGGGAGTAATTTATATAGTTATATGTCCATGTAATAAATTTTACATAGGTAAAACTATTAGAGAATTTAATAAGAGGATTATAGAGCACAGAAGCGCCATTACACGTAGTGTTCCGTCCAAGCCATTGGTTGAACATTCCATTCAAAATAAACATAAATTTACAGATTACAAACAGGCCTATCCTGTAAAGTGCGGCCGTGTTTACCCTGCTCCTAAGCCACTTCTAACTCACGTTTCGGCCGCGTTAGCCCTTCCTGCGATCCCGAATCCCCTTTAACCTACTCCTACCGCGTCCTAAATTCCCCGGGTAACCCCTTCCGCCCGCGGCATGCATATTGCATGCAAACGAGCGAATTAGCGCGATATTGCATGCAAACGAGCCAATTAGCTATTCCCCTAGCATCCCGTAACCCGCGCCCCGACTAACGCTACCTTTCCCTGCCGTTTTGTCGCGCGTTTAACCTGCAAATTTACCGCCTACCCTGACCCAGGCGGTAGAGGCATGGGTAAGGGTAGGTGGCAAGCTTTCCCCCAGCCCCCGCTCACCTGCCCCGGCCGCGATCATGGGTGCCGGTCTCCGTGGCAGCCCCAGTCCTCTCCCCTCCTCCAGAAGCCAAAAAAAAAAAAGCGAAAAAAACGTTGCAGCCCCCCTCCGATGTCCGGACTGGGGCTGCCATGGAGACTGCAACGGCAAAGCGACTTTTCAGTGTCCCCCCCCTCCTCTCGGAGCAGGGCGCGAAAAGCCGCCTTGCTCCGGGAGGAGGGGGGACACTGACAGCGGCGAAGCTTTCCCCCAGCCCGGACACCGGCGAAGCCAGAAGACAGCGGCGGAGAAACGGCGAAACGACTTTTCAGTGTCCCCCCCCCCTCTCGGAGCAGGGCGCGAAAAGCAGCCTTGCTCCGGGAGGGGGGGGGGACACTGACGGCGGCGAAGCAACGCAGAAGCAACGGCGAAACGACTTTTCAGTGTCCCCCCCCCCTCTCAGAGCAGGGCGCGAAAAGCAGCCTTGCTCCGGGAGGGGGGGGGGACACTGACGGTGGCGAAGCAACGCAGAAGCAACGGCGAAACGACTTTTCAGTGTCCCCCCCCTCTCGGAGCAGGGCGCGAAAAGCAGCCTTGCTCCGGGAGGGGGGGGGACACTGACAGCGGCGAAGCTTTCTCCCAGCCCGGACACCGGCAAAACTTGCTGTTTTGTAGCCATGAGCCACGAGCAGGAACGCGAAGATCTGGCTCCGATAGCTCCTCCCGACAAGATGGCCGCCTGCACGGGGAAAGAGTACAATTGGCCGCTCAAGACGTGAAGTCGTGATGTCACGTCTTCAGCGGCCAATTGTACTCTTTCCCCGTGCAGGCGGCCATCTTGTCGGGAGGAGCTATCGGAGCCAGATCTTCGCGTTCCTGCTCGTGGCTCATGGCTGCAAAACAGCAAGTTTTGCCGGTGTCCGGGCTGGGGGAAAGCTTCGCCGCTGTCAGTGTCCCCCCCCCTCCCGGAGCAAGGCTGCTTTTCGCGCCCTGCTCCGAGAGGGGGGGGACACTGAAAAGTCGTTTCGCCGTTGCTTCTGCGTTGCTTCGCCGCCGTCAGTGTCCCCCCCCCCTCCCGGAGCAAGGCTGCTTTTCGCTCCCTGCTCTGAGAGGAGGGGGGGGGGGGGACACTGACAGCGGCGAAGCAACTTACTTTTGCACCCGATCGGACCAGACTTCCTGGTATCTGTCATTTCAAATGACATTTGAAATGACAGATACCAGCGTGGCGTGAAGCCTTAGGCCCGCGCACCCAGGATCCTGTATAGGCGCTCTATCCAGTATCCTGGGTTGCGCGGGACTAAGGCTTTTCGGACGCGGCTTACATTTACATATAATTAGGCTTCAGGATCGAGCGGTAGGTGAGCTGCACTGTGCGGGCGGTAACCGCGGGTGCCGTAGGCACTAACGCAGCTCTTCCTACCGCTCGGTACTGGATCACCCTGATTTTTTGTGTTCTTCAGAAACCAGTGTTGAATTGGAGAGGAGGTAATTTAGATCGTCTGTTGTTACAACTCGAACAGAAATTCATTTATGATTTTGACACTCTATCACCCAATGGACTTAATGCAGAAATTGACTATTCTGTATATTTGTAAGAGTTTGCACATTTCACAATGCATTTTATCACTTCATTGATGACAGAGGTGATTTTTATCTACTCACGGTTGTCTGCAATTGTTTAAAATTAATTTAATTGTATCATTGATTTGATTATTAGTAATAATCTTTTTATGATCTTATTATTTTTACAACAAGGACTTTTGATTATTTGAGTTTTTAACAATAAGAATTTTATGTCCAATTTATTAATTTAATTATTTTTTTGATCCTTTTACGATATGATGGTTTTTATCTTATATTTTTCAGTTTTTAGATTTACTAATGATGTGGAGACTATTGTTTATTTGATATATGCATGAATAAGATGGCAAAAAAAATTTTTTTAGGACTGTTTTTTATTCAATATTCATATAACATAATTTTAAACATATGCCATACACAAAAGAAGTTACTATTCATTTTAGTGTTTTTGAATTTTATCAACTAGAGGTAAACGTTACTTATTAAGATATGCCTTTGAGTCCAACGATATTTTACTTTCACTTCCTCTCTAAATAACATTCCATTTTGAGGCATCTAGAACGTTTTGAATTACATTTGATAGATACATCATTTTTTACAATATTTCTAATTCCACATAAGATTGCGATTTTGCTATTCATAAGCATCGTCACATTCAAGACACGCCCCCGAGCATAATGTTAATTCATTAACATTGTCCTTCTACAAATAATATATACATGTTAACTCTTCATTCTTTATATCGTTTTATTTCTCCATGCATCAATTTTTGTTGTTTGATTTTAGATATTTTCTGCATCAACTTCGCTAGCATAGACACGCCTATGTCCCTTGATTGACAGCTCGGTTTTTTTTCTTCTCAGTTTTATTTTAAATATTTTTTATATACACCATATGGCACAATCTTATATATATTAAAAAATTTTTATTATGGTGTAGATATAAACTATTTATTATTTGTATTTCTGTTCGTTTGACACGATCGGTAATCAGTGACAGCTGGATTTTTGGCGCGAAATTCATACATAAATACTGTCCAGACAGAGCTTGCCCAATGTTTGTCCGCACAAGTGGAGATCGATCCGTGAATGCGTCTATAAGGTAATTTGTTTTTCTCATCACTCCTTTTTACATTTGTAGCAAGTCACCAATTTTTTATATAGAATGATACACCAAGTGTGGTTGTTAAAAAAATTTTTCTCGGCTCAGCATTGACCGCTTGATACACTTTTTCTTTCCTAAATATCAGGTTCTGCATTGGTGTGGTTATCAAAACACTCATATTATGTGTTAGTCATATGAAACATCAGCTACATTATATATACAAAATGGTGGATTATTTTTAAAATAAAAAAAAAAATTTGCGTTCCGGGTCAGTGCTGTCCGATATACAATTAATCCATAGCTGTGCACAAGACACTCTGTTCAGGTTTTTATATATTTATAAGGACACCCACATGAGACCTCGGTGTTTTTTCAACTCTAGCTTCATTTACAAAATATAATAAATTGATATAACATGTTACACTGTCTGTGTTTAACTTTAGCTATTAAGATACCATAAATGTCATTCATGAGATATTTGTCATCCGATCGCAAAGATACACATTTGTTGGAAATTCATTATTTCACTTTAAACAAGAGAACTATTTTTAAGCTCGTATATTTTTGTATTTGATTTGTTATTCATATTTATATAAAACACATAGACTTTTTACTAGTCTTTTATTTATGTTTCTATACACATCGGTTAGATATATTTTTAATTGATCATAACACATATTAATTGATCATAACACATATTAGTTCTAAAATTATATGTAGAAGATTTATATATACCACGATGAGAAATTCACTTCACTATTTGACATATTTTAGTATTACACACTCATTAGTTATTTTATCTTATCCACTTGTATCATTCACTATTTTCTTTTAACATTAATCGATTTATTAACTCACAATAAATTTAAAAACACATTTAGTATTGTAGTTCATGACATTATTTTAATATGAATATGTATTTAGTTATGATAATTCGCCTGTATTACATTGTTAATTAATCACCTTTCCGGCTCAACATAGACCGCTTGATAAACATCTCCTTTGGTTTATTTAAAAAGATCTGGTTTCACATTGGCGTGTCCATTAAGAAATTGTTTTCAAAAATTAATTTATAGATGTTTCAGATTAATGCTGTCGGCACACAATTAATCCATAGCTTTGCACACGATATACGGTTTACCCATGCTTTACTTTAGCGATCGAGACATCATCAAAGACACTCATGAAATATTTGTTATCTGATCGCAAAGATATACAATAGTTGGTTACTTACATATGAGTATTTTTTAAGTTTCCTTCAATTAATTTTTTTTATATATCAATTTTTTAGCGTTGTTGATTTATGCATCAACATATATTAGTTTTAAACCTACAAGTAGGAGATATATACAGCCTATCAATGAAGAGAAATTAACTCAACTATTCGATACAATTCATTATCATACACTCATTGTCAATTTTTTAACATCAATCGGATTGTGTTAATTGTTACTAAATCTAAAAACACATTTAGCTTTGGGGTTTCGTTTCGTTCATTTCACCATTCGTACAATTTCTTTTCAATATGAACATGTTTTAGATATCACATTTTGTTTGATTTGTTATCACATTGTGAATCAATTATTCATCATTGATTTTATTAGCACATCCAACATTGAGGTCATATTTTATTTATTATATAAATGTATTGCATTTGATACGAGCATTGTCACTAAGTAACTCACACTTGATGTTTATTTCACTCATTTAATTCAATCAATTCACTTTTTGAAAATAAAAATATTTTTTATTACATATATCAATAATAACATACACACTTGTTATCAATTAATTTATTATGCATATACACAACATTAATTTATATATACACACTTTTTAAATTATTGTTACATATACAAGAATAATTGTCTGCATATTTGTTTTTAATATTGAATAGAAGTCCTATATTATATTGCCATCCCTTTTTGCATAATTACAGATACATTACTTTTGCTGGTCATATAATGGTATATATGATCCTCCATGCACAAATTGTTTAATTTGTGAACTGAAGAGAATATACATAATGTAAAACCATCTTTTATTACAAATTCATTTGGATTTATCATACATTTGTGTTAACCGTGGGTTTGACCAGTGTTCATCAGATATATTCTCTATTCTTTAAACATTTTTTATATTTCCTTAGCCTCTGTACGTAATGAGTTATCTATGTGTCACCATCACCACAATATATGTATAATAGAGATATTATGTTATCATTTGTTTTTAATTAACATTCTAATGTATTGTTTTTATACAATTATTTATTTATATGATTATTTATTTATGTTTTAGCCCCTGAGGCAGCCGTCTTGATACGGCGAAACTCGGCCAGAGTCGGGCTACCTCTGTGTCTCCACTTCAATAAAGGAATTTTATAAGACTATTGGCATCTATTCTTTTCTTCATCCTGACGGCTTTTATAGATCGCCTTCCTTTGTGCTCGTGAACACACTAGTGGCTTTGGTTACTAGAATCGACCACTGGCTTCGTGAATAGGTGAAAGAACTCTGGCCTAATAGAGGACCAGGTCAGAAGGAGGCTAGTACTAAACCTGAACCTTGAATGGTTCAAGTGGAGCTGAACCGATGCAACTTGGTCGCAGTCATTTGACTTCTAAAGAGAGAAGACTTCAGAAGAGGCATGGTCTGTGTATGTATTGTGGACAGGCTGGTCTTGATGTCCCAACATGCCCAATTCGTCCGGGAAATGGATGGGCCTAAGTCCTGCAGGAGGACTGTTCTTAGGCCTTACTTCGCCCTCTCCTCCGCTCTCTCTCCCCCGTCTCCTTGATCTCCGGACTATCTGAGTTTCAAACTCTTGCCCTGGTGGATTCAGGGGCAGGAGGCAACTTTATTCTTCGATGCCTAGTAGAACATTTGAGGATTCCCCTCGTCACTTTGAAGGTTCCACTACTCCTATCTGGGTGACGTGACTTGCCAAACGGAACCGGTAACCCTTCGCACCGGAGCTCTCCATACAGAGTCAATTCCCTTCTTTGTGTTAGAGAAGGCCATGCACCCTATCATCCTGGGGTTACCCTGGTTGCAGTCGCACCAACCCCAATTCGACTGGGCTTCCTTGGAACTTTCCCACTGGGGCCCAGGTTGTCATGGAAAGTGCCTTAAGGAGATTGCTCCTGTCATCTGCATGCTTACAACTCCAGCGATGCCGGGACTGCTGCCTCAATACGCATCTTTTAGTGATGTGTTTTCCAAAGAAGCTGCTGACATTCTTCCTCCGCATAGGTCCTATGACTGTGCCATAAGACTGAAACCCAATACTGAACCTCCTAAAGGACGTGTCTATCAACTCTCAGTGATTGAGAATAAGGCTATGTCTGAGTACATCGAGGAGAATTTACAGAAGGGGTTTATTAGACCATCAAAGTCTCCAGCCGACACAGGCTTCTTCTTTGTGGGGAAGAAGGATGGTACCTTACATCCTTGTATCGACTACCAAGGTCTGAATGAGATCAAGATTAAAGACCGCTACCCCCTGCCTTTAATCTCGGAGCTGTTTGACTGGCTTCAGGGGGTCAAAATATTCTCAAAACTTGACCTGAAGGGGGCCTACAACTTAGTTCGCCTTCACAGTGGTGACGAATGGAAAACAGCCTTCAACACGCGAGACGGCCATTTTGAGTACTTAGTAATGCCCTTTGGCCTGTGCAACGCACCCACTGTATTTCAGAACATGATGAACGACATCTTGCGGGACCTGTTGTACAAGAGTGTCGTGGTATACTTGGATGATATCCTGATATTTTCTCAGGATTTGCCCACTCATCTAGAGGATGTCAAGCAAATACTACACTGACTCTGTGAACATCGGCTCTATGCCAAATCATTCAAGTGCGAATTTCATAAAGACTCTGTTCCTTTTCTTGGCTATATCGTGTCTAAAGATGGCTTCCAGATGGACCCTCAAAAATTAGAGAGTATTAAAAATTGGTCCCAACCTACCAGCCTGAAGGCCCTGAGATGAATTTTGGGGTTTACCAACTATTATAGAAGCTTTATAAAGAACTACTTTTCTTTAACAGTGCCCTTGACGCAATGAACCACAAGGGTGCCAAAGCTTCAAAATGGTCTTAGGAGGCCATTTCCGCTTTTGAGAAATTAAAGACTGCCTTTTCCACAGAACCATGCTTGCGTCATGCTGACCCCAACAAGCCATTCATCGTAGAAGTTGACGCTTTGGATGTCGGTGTTAGGGCTGTATTGAGCCAAACTGGAGACTCCAAATCCTTACGTCCCTGCTCTTTCTTCTCCCGACATTTTTCCCCAGCAGAGAAAAACTATGGTATCGGAAATAAAGAGCTCTTGGCTATTAAGCTGCATTCAGGGAATGGCGGCCTTGGCTCGAAGGTGCTCAACATCAAATAACCGTATTCACGGACCATAAAAATCTAGAGTATCTCCACCATGCGCAATGTCTTAACCACAGACAAGCTAGATTTATTTATTTATTTATTTATTATTTTTATTATACCGAGTTTCATGATAAGAATCACATCAACCCGGTTTACAATTAACATGTGTGTGGAGGCAGGGAGTAACATAGTGATAAACATTTCCCAATTCAACATTAAATATAGTGTGAAACTTAAAAAATATTAAAACAATAATTAGGACGTGAGAAAGTTACAAAAAGTTACAAAAGTTACAAAAGTTACAAAAAACAGGGAATAATAACTAGGACCAGATGGTCCTTATTCTTCAATAAATTCAAACTTTGTGCTTAAATATCGCCCCGGACACAGGAATACCAGAGCCGATGCTTTGTCATGTTCCTTTCTCTTGGAGGATGTGCCTGAAGAACCTCAGCACATAATTGACCCGAAGAAAGTCATCTTGGCGACTACACATTCTGTGCCCGCTGGTAAAACCATCGTGCCTAAACACCTCAGGAAGAAAGTGCTCTTTAGGGCGCACAATTCCAAGCTGGCTGGCTATCCTGGTCAACGCCATACCCTGCTCAAGATCCAGAAGTTCTATTGGTGGCCTACTATCAAAAAATATACACTATCCTACGTGGCATCTTGTACCAAACACAAACCTGTACCAAACACAAACCTGCTTCTGGCCAACCATGGAGATTGCTGCAACCGCTGCCAGCTCCAGAACAGCCCTGGTCACACATCGCTACTGATTTTGTAGTCGATTTACCCCTTTCTGGAAGAACATAAGAACATAAGAAGAACATAAGAACATGCCATACTGGGTCAGACCAAGGGTCCATCAAGCCCAGCATCCTGTTTCCAACAGTGGCCAATCCAGGCCGTAAGAACCTGGCAAGTACCCAAAAACTAAGTCTATTCCATGTTACCGTTGCTAGTAATAACAGTGGCTATTTTCTAAGTCAACTTAATTAATAGCAGGTAATGGACTTCTCCTCCAAGAACTTATCCAATCCTTTTTTAAACACAGCTATACTAACTGCACTAACCACATCCTCTGGCAACAAATTCCAGAGTTTAATTGTGCGTTGAGTAAAAAAGAACTTTCTCCGATTAGTTTTAAATGTGCCACATGCTAACTTCATGGAGTGCCCCCTAAGAATGAATACCATTAGGGTAACAGTCGATCGCTTCAGCAAGATGGCCCATTTTGTGGCGCTGCCTGGCTTACCTTCAGCCTTGGAGCTTGCAAAGCTCTTCATATCGCACATTTTTCGCCTTCACGGCCTACCAAAACACATAGATTTTCAAACACATAGATTTTCAAACTGCGCGATTTGGCGTACTTTTGCTGGCGCATCAGGCGCCAGCAAAAGTACGCGGGATTTTAGTAGATATGCGCGTAGCCGCACGTATCCGCTAAAATCCTGGATCGGCGCACGCAAGGCTATCGATTCCGTATAGCCGGCGCGTGCCGAGCCGCGCAGCCTACCCCCGTTCCCTCCGAGGCCGCTCCGAAATCGGAGCGGCCTCGGAGGGAACTTTCTTTTGCCCTCCCCTCACCTTCCCCTCCCTTCCCCTACCTAACCCACCCGCCCGGCCCTGTCTAAACCCCCCCCCTTACCTTTGTCGGGGGATTTACGCCTCCCGGAGGGAGACGTAAATCCCCGCACGCCAGCGGGCCGCTAGCGCGCCGGGACGCAACCTGGGGGCTGGTCCGGAGGGCACGGTTACGACCCCGGACCGCCCCGGGCCGTAACCACGCCCCGGGCCCGCCCCCGAAACGCTCCCGACACGCCCCAAAAACGCCGCGCGGATCGGGCCCGCCCCCGACACGCCCCCCGACACGCCCCCCACTTACGCGAGTCCCGGGGCTCTGCGCGCGCCAGTAGGCCTATGTAAAATAGGCGCACCGGTGCGCAGGGCCCTGCTTGCCTAAATCCGCCCGGATTTAGGCGGATTTAGGCGAGCAGGGCTCTTAAAATCCGCCCCATAGTCTCAGACCGAGAATCCCAATTCATGGCAAGATTCTGGAGGGCCTTGTGCAAGCTATTCGACATCTCTCTAGACTACACTTCAGCCTATCATCCGCAATCAAATGGCCAAACAGAATGGATGAATAGAACCTTAAAACAGTTCATTCGAGCCTACGTGAGCTGTCATCAGAATAACTGGGCTGAACTGTTACCTTGGGCTGAATTCACCATCAATTCTCATCCAGCAACATCAACTGGATCAACACCTTTTGAAGTGGTATATGGACGTTCACCAACACCACCACTTCCACTGAAGCTCTCAGTGACGTCCCCAGCAGGTCAATCTACTGCTGATGAAATCCATAATCTGTGGACTCAGACGAAAGACATGCTAAGTAAAGCGAGTGACCATACTAAGAAGTGTTATGACGCTCACCATTCTCAAGCGCCTGTCTTCAAACCTGGTGACAAAGTCTGGTTATCCACCAAACATCTCAGACTGAAGTTACCCTCCACTTGATTTGCTCCTTGCTATGTTGGACCATTTCCAATCCTCCAACATCTTGGCAACATCACTACTACCCGGACTAAACATCCACAATGCTTTTCATGCTTCACTCTTGAAACCTGTCACACTCAGTGAATTCTCTTCTAAGACTCAGGAACCACCTGCCATCAATGCAGAAGATGACCTAGAATATAAGGTCGAAGCCATTCTTGATGTCCGAAGACGAGGCAAAACATTTGAATACCTTCTTTCTTGGGAAGGTTTCGGCCCCGAAGAAAACTCTTGGGAGCCTCAGGCTAATCTTCTTGATATAGAGATGCTCCATCAATTTCATCTCACGCATCCTTTGAAGCCAAAACCTGGTACCCGCAGAGGAGACCGCCCTTTGAAGGGGGGGTACTGTTACGACTGTCGCTGCCCGATGTCTCCACTCCACCCAACTTACCTTTTTTGCAACTCCTCCCGCGGTTGATGGATGTCTGGCTGCCGCGGTGTCTGCCTGCTGTCCTCTCTGGCATCCCCGGTCCGGCTTGGGCGCTGCATCCCGCCATGTTGTTCAGGGCCCATGTTCCCTGACTCGCTGCCTAAACTTATCGCTTCTGCTTGGAAGAAACTGCTGCCTACATCATCAGTGAGTTACCAACTTTATTTCCTCAGAGCTATTCCGTGGAACCAGGTACTCGCTCCTCGAGGGCCTGCCTCTATTCCAGCTTCTGTGTCACCTTCCGGGAGAAACCGCGGTGTGAGTAACTTTACCAACGAAGCTCTATACCAGAACTCTGTGTAAGCTCCATTGTACTCACTATCTCAGTTTTCTCCACTACAGCACAGCCATAGAGGGAATCGCTGTTCCAGTATCCTGAGGAACCATAGCCCAGCCGGGCTTCATCTCTACTTACTACTGCCACCTCTGGTGGCTTCTCAAATCTGTCTAATAAAAGATATAACTCTGTGTTGTGTGTCCCAAAGCTGAGCGTGACTTGTGGCCCCTCACGGGACTTCCCCTTGTGGGCGTGGTCAGCTGCCACAGTGTCCAAGGGTCCACCCAAAACCTTACAAACAATAACACAGTGCAAGGGTATTAGATGCCCTAGGTAAGCCTTATAGCCTTGCACAATGTACCCCTTCCCCAAACCATTGCTTGGCTCACTCTACATACATAGTTAAGTTATGATTTATAACAACATATTACATGTCTAAAGGCTACTGTAAACCAGGTTCTGCCCCCATGAACTTATCATGTGTTGGCACTTTGCAATGTGGGCTGAGCTGCATTTGGATCTGAGTGATGTGTTTTGGGCCTGTCAGGGATGGGTTTTCAACCCTGCAGAGACTGCAAGCTGCCACAGCCAAGGTGAAGGAATATGGAAATACATCAAAATCCATGTCTGCTCTCCTGTAAATGACAAATGTTCTGCAAGAACCAGCATCCAGTACTCACATTGTTAACAAGTTGGGAAAAGGGCTGTGCTGTTTGGCCTGCCAGAGAGCGGCACTGCATGGTCAGCAGGGGAAGAGGCCAAAGGAATGCTGGGAGACCATTTGAGATGGAAGGGGCACGGTTGGCTGGCTCTATCTGTGTGTGCAAGCTGGGGAGGGCCAGGAGTTGGAACCAGGAGCCAGGAAGAGAGGAGTGCATCTGGCAGCCATGCAGTCAGTTCTTCTCCTGAGGAGCTGGTTGTCAAGAGGAAGAGACAGGGGTCTGTGCTCTGGGGAGGTGGTGAGGCAGATGGCTGTTCTTGCTTCTTGGCCGAGCTGCTTGTGGGGTCCCTGCAGGAGATGGGGGAGTTGGGAGACTTCTTTTCTGGAGGTTTCCAGGCCTGAAGGTGCCTGGCTAGATCGCTCCTAGGAGACTGAGTTTAGTGTCTGAACTATGTGCCGAGAGTGTCTTGGCAGAAGAGGGAGAGTGTTTCCTTTCCTTTTGTCGTGGGTTTGGTGTCTCATCTTGGCTGATTCAGTTTTTCAGCCAAAGTCAAGCATAAACCCTTGCTGGCAGGTACTGGGAGAGAAAAACTGATGGACCATGCTCTTTCCGTAAGAGACTGCAAGCAGGCCAGCTTTCTGTTTAGTATCAAGTAAACCATTTGTGGAATCTCTCCTGGGGAAAGAGAGACCTTTCACACTTTGCAGTGCTCATCTATTTGGTTTGTCCATCTAGCCAACTCCACCATCACTAGAGACTTCTTCATTTCTTTTTTTATTTTTTTTTCCACACAATTTTGTGATTGAGACAGGGTGCACTCTTTACTAACTGGTGACATTGAAGTGGATCTGTTTCCCCCCTCACTTTTTGAATACTCAGGGGTAAAGACAGTTTTTGAAAGCTGTGTATTTCATTACTTTTCCCCCAACCTTTCTCTCAGGCTAATACAGTACAGTGCGCTCCGATGGACACGCGTTTTCCCTTACCCCTTATTCAGTAAGGGGAGGAAAACGCGCGTCCAACCCGCAGCACCTAATAGGGCCCTCAACATGCAAATGCATGTTGAGGGCCCTATTAGGTATGCCCACGCGATACAGTAAGTAAAATGTGCAGCCAAGCTGCACATTTTAATTTAAGAAATGAGCACCTACCCAAAGGTAGGCGCTAGTTTCTGCCGGCACTGGGAAAGTGCACAGAAAAGCAGTAAAAACTGCTTTTCTGTGCACCCTCCGACTTAATATCATGGCAATATTAAGTCGGAGGTCCCAAAGAGTAAAAAAAAGTTAAAAAAAAAGAAAAACAATTTTTAAATGGGCCGGCGGCTGTCAGGCCGAAAACCGGACACTCAATTTTGCCGGTGTCTGGTTTCCGAGCCTGTGGCTGTCAGTGGGCTCGAGAACCGACGCCGGCAAAATTGAGCCGCCCCTCCGGGCTAAAAGGAGGCACTAGGGACGCGCTAGTGTCCCTAGTGCCTCCTTTTGCCTGTTTCTACCGCAGCACCTAATTTAAATACTGAATCACGTGCACCGGCCAGTTGCCGGTGCGCGCGCCGGGAGAGCGGGCGTTCGTCTGCTCTCCCGCGGACTTTACTGAATTGGCCTGTCTATTAGCATTCCTTTTATTTATTTATTTATTTTTTTACTATCCATATGAGTATGTTGGTTTCCCTGGCTAACAGGCCATACCCAGTGTTATTTTTGCATTGCTTGATTTAAAATAAGAAAACTGCAAGTTTGTATTATGCTTCTCTACTGTCCTTTACCCATTTAATGTTCCAGTTGGATTTATTGTCTTCTTACACAATACAAATAAAAGGGTTAATTACTGTTTTATTCTGGTGTGATGATTTTATTTGGTCTGTGGTGACACAAGTGACAAGTTTGTGGAATCGAGGTGACTGGGACCTGTCTCATCCCGTGCTCAGGCTATGAACCTGAAGATAAATCATATTAGTGAATATAATTTCTCATGTGGTATTCCCCACCCCAAGCATAGGGGTAATTCATCGTCTGGACCAAGGGAGGGCCACACATGAAAAATATTAAAGTACAATATTCTGAAGTAAAAATATCACTTACATTATATTTTCATGCATTGCTGTGATGCCAGCTAGAAATCCTTGTCAGATATAACACTTGGAACCCATATGGTATTAGGCCTGTTGTAATGTATATTATATGAAGGTTTGACCCTTTGACAGCTAAAACGCTAATACACTTCCTATTAGGAAAATGCCTCACCTTAGTCACACATGCAGAACATAAACAGGCCCTCAGCAAATACAGAATAGAGCAACCATAAAGTAGAAACATAAACATGACAAAACCTGAACTGAAAACCAAAAGAAGCCAGACTCTCTATGCAGTGCAACAATGAAACATCACCATTCCTCAAACATCAAACAGAATCAAGAAATATAATAAATACATAATCATAATAATAAAAACATATTAATAATAATATTTCAAATATACATGAGAAATAAAAGATTGAATAGTTAAAGATTAATATACAATTTTTTAACTGTCCTAAACACCAATAAAATATTTCATATCAGTAGACACATCAAATAATACCTGAAAAATAAAACTAAAAAAGATTTTTAAAATTCGAGGTCTCTATATCTGGGAAACTTTGATTTCTAATCACCCTGAGATTGTCATGGATTAGTGGGAGTGGGGCGAACAAACTTTCTCCTCTTTCTTATATATACTCACACAAGCTCATACACAAATGCTTTCTCTCTTACACACATCCAAGTGTCTTCAGCTCTTCTTTGGTTGGGATCTGCTATCAGCATCGGGCCCTTCTCTTCATTTTGCCTGCTAGCATGTTGGGATCCATATGCAGCCCCATTCTCTCTATGTCAAACACACATGCACACAACCCAGGCAGCTCCCTTTCTCTCTCTCTCTCACATACACATTCACACAGGCAAGCTCACACACACACATACGCACACACATCCTAGGCAAGCTCCCATTCTCTCTCTCTCTCTCTCACACACACACACATTCACACAGGCAAGCTCCTATTCACACACCCTCACCCACTCAAATCTCAGGCAGAGTCCCGTTCACATCCACCCAAACCCCATACAGGCTCCCGTTCTCAGACGCATACTCTACCCATCCACAGAAGGCTCCCATGCATGCATACGCATGCACACACACACACACTCGCGCACACACTCACCCATCCCAGGCAGTCTCCCATTTGCATCCACCCAAATCCCAGCAAGCTCCCCACACACCTTTACTTGCAACCTTTCCTGCAACTGATTCTCTATCATGAAATAAAAAGTGGTTTTCTACTTTCCCATCTTCAGTTTTGATTTTTGCAATTTTCCTTGTTTCTGTGTCATTCAGAATAGTCATTCTCAGAAATGGGATCAAAAAACCCCAAGAAAACTCATCTTGTGCCTTTTCCCCAGGCAGGCAAAGTCCATGAGGCCTCTTATTCTTCCTCTGCTGCTGCTGCATGGAGATGAATCTTGTTCATTGGGGAGAGCAGCCATTGTGGGGCTCTTCTTGCATGCCAGCCCCGTGGTATTCAACACTCGCAGTGCTAGAACTTTCTCTATGCTCATCTCTTTCTTGGGTGTCTTGTATAAAAGGCTCATGAATAAAATGAACAGCCTGGAAGTAGGTCCCAAAGTGATGGACTGGATTAGAAATTGATTGACTGATAGATGACAGTGGGTAGTGATAAAAGGAATTGACTCTGAGGAGAGAAAGGTGATTAGTGGAATGCCCGAGGGATTGGTTCTGAGACTGGTTCTTTTCAGTATCTCTGTGAGAGATATTGCTAAGAGGATAAAAGGAAAAGTTTGTCTTTTTACAGATGATACTAAGATCTGCAACAGAATGGACATCCCTGAGGAAGTAGACAGTAGGGATGTGCAGACAAAAAGTTTATGTTCATAAGTCCATAAGTCGAAGGTGAGGGTCAATTTCGGTCAATATGGACATATGTAGAATTCCATAAGTTGAGGCTATGTCCATACGTGCACCGGTTCCCTAAATAAAAATTTAAACCCCTCACCCTCCTTAATCCCCCCCCCAAGACTTACCAAAACTCCCTGGTGGTCCAGCGGGGAGTCAGGAAGCCATTCCTGTATTCCTTTGCGAGGAGAACGTGACGTCGGCGTCACGTCGGAGTGACGCGGACGTCACGTGATTCACCACGCCTCCGCTCCCGGACCCCCGGTTGGACCACCAGGGAGTTTTGGTAAGTCTTGGGGGGGTCAGGAGGGTGGGGGGTTTAAGTGTTTATTTAGGATCAACGATCGCGATTTCCAACTTATTCAACATAGCTATGTTGAATAAGTTGGAAATCGCGATCGTTGCGCCTCATCACTTTTTTAAGTTAAAAAAAAAAAAAAGTTGCGTTTTACATATGCATTCAAAACGAATGCACACCCCTAGTAGACAGAATGAGAGGTAGTTCAAGAAAGTTTGAGTAGTTTAATGCTTGCCAGTTAAGATTTGAAGCCGAAAGGTGCAGAGTCATGCATTTGGGATAAAGAAATCCAAAGGAGAGACTGATGAGCACAGACCATGAGAGGGACATCGGGGCAAAAGTGTCTGTTGATGTGAAGTAGCAAAAGCAGTATTGCTGGGTTGCATAGAGAGAGACATAACTATTAACTAGCTGGGCTGCATAGAGAGAGACATAACTAGCAGGAAAAAGGAGGGGATAATGCTCCATAAGGCCTCACCTGTTCAGTACTGGAGGTCGTACCTCAAGAAGGCTAGGGAGAGGATAGAAGCAGTCCAGGGAAAGGCAACCAAATGGTGTGGGGTCTGCACCAAAAGACATATGAGATGAGTCTTGAGCACCTAAATATGTATATCCCAAAGGAGACAGGGAGGATATGATATACATATAAAAACCTGAAAGTTATTAAAATGCACAAGAGACAAACCTTTCCAATGGAAAGTAAGCTGTAGAACTAGGGGTCTTGATATGAAACTACAGTGGTGTAGACTCATGAACAACTCCAGAAAATACTTTTTCATGGAAAGGAAGAGGGATGCCTAGAATGCCTCCTGAAGGAGGTGGTGAAGAGTTGTTGGAGACAAAAGGCGGTAGCAGAACTTAAAAACCTGTATGGTAACCTGTATGGAGCAATGGTTCAACCCCAAACTGCATTGAAATTATTTTATTATGCTTCCAGGAAAGACATGGGGGTAAGTTGCATGGAGCAGCAGCTACAACCCTAAACAGGAAGTACCAGGGTAACATGCAAGAAGCGGCCAGTAACAACTGTAAAAACCTTGGTGGGCAATCTGGATTGGCCGATCTCCGTAACCACACTCCATACTGATGTAAGAGACTGTTGGAGTGCAGGATTGAGATACTTGGGCCAAATGTGGGATGAAGAGGATTTGCTTTCTTATGATACCTTGCAGGAAGAGTTTGAACTAGAAGAGGATTCAAGAGAAAGCATTGATAGAATAAAGGCTCAGCTGGCTAAGTCAGAGGGAGCACTGTGATTTAGGAGGATGCCTAAATCACAGTTACTCATGTCATCAGGAGTAAACAGGAAGGTTATTTCCACTCTTTACAGAGCACTTATCTTGACCTTTGAGGAAAAAGAGTCTAATGCTATCTTGATAGCACAGGGGAATACAGATTTGGGATTACACCTGTCAGATGGGGAATGGGTGGACATCTGGAAGACTGCATAAAATCTCTATCTATAGTCAAAGAACTGAATTAATGTATAAACTAGTGATGACAAATTATCAGTATCCTTTATACTTCTCCAGGTTCTCTCCTCTGGTGTCTCGATTATGCTGGAGAGGAGGGGGGGGGGGGGAAATCCCATTTTCATGTTTGGTGGATGTGTCCTTTTGTGCAGTTTCTGGAAAACAGTGCAACATAAAATTGAAAATATCTTGGGTTGTTCTGAGTCTCACACCAGTAATGTGTCATCTTGGGCTCTGGGCTGTTATGTCTGTTGCGAATTCCCAGCATAAAATAATCGATCATTTCAAACATACTGTCAGATTTACAATTGCAGCCCATTGGTTAAAACAGGTCTATGATATAGCTGTTATCAAAAAGATGACTTTTGCTCTTCGCAGGAAGACTGGAGGTATATTACTGATGGGGGGGGGGGGGGGGGGGGAGGCAGGTGCTCAGTGAGGTGATGCTGTACTTGGAACTGGACATCTCCAAAAAAATCTTGTTTTCTGTATTATTATATATATATGTTTAGTAACACTGAAAAATGATGACTAGGGGCTACCAAGGCATTGATGGAAAAAATAAAAACCAAGATCCAAGCAGATCTTGAAGAGAGAGGTTTTAGAGAGAGAGGATACACATCTGTGTGGAAGCTCAGACACAAAAACTGAGGGACTCATGAGGCAGCCCACATGCTCAGCAGTAAAACTTTCCTGAACTAGAGAAAGGGTACTGTCTGATGATGTCACCCCATGTGCTGTGGCTAATTCAGTCTTGCTTGTTGATGGAGAATGAAGCACTGGGTTAACCTATGCTAGCTTGTCTGTATGGGGGTAACCTGCACAGAGTGGCACTTACAACACTGAACAATAAGGCGAGGGGATAACCTGCATGGAGTGGAAGTTGTAACCCTGAATTCCTTGCTGGGCACACTGGATGAATCATGTTGATCTTTATCGGCTGTCATTTACTATGTTACTATGAAACATTAATTCAGACACCTCTGGGTGGAGGACCTGGCAGATCATGGTGAGGGAGGGAAGAACATTGCTCTTATTATCATCATCATCACCTATTCATGTTATATTTTTCCAACTAGGCAATTCACAGCATGCTTTGTACCTCAGCTGATGGTCAAGGAGACAAAGTGGCTTTCCTAAAGGCACAGGGAGCATCGGTGGGCCAAGGGTGACAAACTGAAGTGCAAATAATTATCCTGAGTTCCTTACTTACAATTCAAAGCTCTGACCATTACATCCCACTTCTTGCTCATCCCCATTAACATCTAGAAACTTAGACTGTGGCAAAACAGCACATACCCAAATCATTTACAGTGTTAACACCAACGCCCATTTCTGTCACTTGCTGACTGCCGCACTAAGGAGAGGACCTTATCTTCCTTGTAAAAATGTCTGTGCTAATGCAGTGCTGCACCTGCTCCTCCTGCGCTAGCACTTTGCACTGCAGCGGAAGGAAAATTATTACCCAAACGGCTTCATGGGATTATTTCTGTTATTCCGTCCTCCTTTTATCAGCTCAGAGACCAAGATTACACAACTTGTTGGCTCGTTAATTATAAAAATGTCATGGGCAGTTTCCTCATGGGATTTTATTGCGATCCTACAAGATTTCTTTCAATCCCTTCTGTATATACAATAATACTTAGCAAATAAAATCCTAGGCATTTTCTATACTGCTGATTCCTGCTGACATGCTGATTGGTGGGAGAAATGGGACATAATTATTTTCCTCTATAAAGAGGTAAAGTACTTAATAACAGGATGGTAATTTTGATCAGACTACTCAGGAATGCTTGCTGTGACTCTTAAAGGTTGTTCCTTTTATTAATGGTTAGTCCAGCCCATTTTCTAAAAAAAACCAAAACAAAACCTGGACCAGAGGAAAGGATAAACATGATTTCAAGAGAGCTTATTCTCAGAAACTAGGCCAACAGGGCTGTCCAGAGCCTGAGAGAATAAATTGTGCTGTACAGAGAGATTGCTTGTGGCAGGTGTCAGTCTAAGCACTGGCAGTGTCACCCTCTAGGGAAGAGAGAGGAGATGTGTGCAGTCTAGGAGAATTCAGGGCATAGTAGAAGGTCATTGGCACTGGGACAGGGCTTTTTGGAATTGCTTACTCCCTAGTTTAATTGTATTCCTTTGTGCTTCCAGCTTAGAAGGAACCAGGACATAAGTCTGGTACCATGAGCCTTTATTTGCAAGTACCCGGGAATTTTTCCCTTTATTTTATATCCCATCATCTCCAAAATGGCTACTCTGGTCATTGCAGTGAGGGTCTGGGCCCAGTGGTGAATATTTGCCAGGTCACCAACCTGGAAACTTTTCGAACATTTATTTATTTATTTTATTTATTTGTGGTTTTTATATACCGGACTTCGTAGGATAACATCAGTTCAGTTTACATTATAACTTCAAAATCAGCAAAACAGAGGCTTTACATAGAACTTATAGGAAAACAGTGAATAAAATAAAATTAAATAAACTATACAATGAACGAGGCTTAAATAGAGAGACTTAAATAGAGGTTGTTGGATAACTGAGATGATATTGAGAGAAATGATTGGGGGATGGAGTGGGGGGAAAGAAAGAAAGGGGGTAGAGGGGGGATGAAGATGGATGGAATGTATAGAGGGGATAGGGGTTGTATATTGCATATAGGGAGGGGAATGAAGAGTTGAAAGGGTTGCATGGGGGAGGGAAAGGAGGAGTTGCATAGATTGCAAGGAACTATTTACAATAGATGCATTGGGGAGGAAGTAGCATATATGATTATAAAACTATATACAAAGTGTACATTATTGAAGATATGTAAGTCAAAGCATGAAGTTGAAAATCAAAATGGTAGCAACTAAGAGAGACTCCTTGGTTAAGAGGAATGGCTTTGGATTCATGATTTCCTATTTTAACTTTGAAATTGTGATTACTGAGGGATCGTAAAGTTAGAACTGAGGGCTCTGTTAGGGGCAGGGACGCGGGTGAGGAGGGGTGGTGAGGGTAGAGGCATTGTGTGGCAGGGAGAGTGTTTTGTTGGCAAAGAAGATTGAAGGGTGAGCAAATTGAGTGAGTTTTGGTGATATGTACTATTTGAATGCCTTCGTGAAAAGCCATGTTTTGAGTTTTCGTTTAAATGTTTTATGGCAAGCCTCTTGGCGTAGATCTACTGGCATAGTGTTCCAAAGGGTTGGTCCTGATACAGAGAGTAGACGAGCTCTAGTTGCGGCCAGTTTGGTGGTTTTGTGAGAGAGGGTTAGCATGGTTGCATGATATTGGTGTCTTGTGGGTCTCTTGGCTTAGTGGAATTTAAGGGAACTGTTAAGCCAGTACATTTCTGGGTTGTAAAGGGCTTTGTGAATGAGAGAGAGGGATTTGTACTGAATACGAGAAGTAATAGGGAGCCAGTGAAGGTTCATGAGTATGGGGGTTATATGCTCATTTCTGCGTGTGTTGGTTATGATTCGAGCAGTGGTGTTTTGTAGAATTTGTAAGGGTTGTGTGACATTCTTAGGTAACCCCAAGAGGAGGGAGTTACAGTAGTCAAGTTTGGATAGAATTGTTGCTTGAAGTACAGTGCGGACGTCAGTGGGGTGTAGAAGAGGTTTCAGTTTTTTGAGGGTTTGGAGTTTGAAGAAGCCATCCTTTAGGGTATTGCTGATGAACTTCTTTAGATTAAAGCTATTGTCAATGATGACCCCTAGGTCTCTGGCATGTTGGGAAAGCTGAAAGGAGGGTGGTGGGAGAGATGATAGGGGGGGCGTGATGTGATGGCTTGGTGACGTGATTAGCATAATTTCAGTTTTAGTGGTGTTAAGGGAAAGATGAATAGAATTTAGCAGTGTGTTGATTGAGAGGAGCGTGGAGTTCCAGATTTTTAAGGCATTCGGGAGAGTGTCTGAGATAGGGATAACTATCTGTACATCGTCTACATAGATGAAGTGAGGTAGCTTGAGGCTGGAGAGGAGATGACAGAGAGGAAGGAAGTAAATATTAAAAAGGGTGGACGACAGGGAGGATCCTTGTGGGACTCCTTGGTTAAGAGGAATGGCTTTGGATTCATGATTTCCTATTTTAACTTTGAAATTGCGGTTACTGAGGTATGATCGGAACCAGTTTAGGGCCGATCTGGAGATACCAATCTCAGAGAGGCGTTGCAGGAGAATGTGATGGCAAATAGTATCAAAGGCAGCAGAGATGTCAAGGAAGGTGAGAAGGAAAGATTGTCCTTTGTCCAGGCCTTTTAGTAGATAGTCAGAGAGGGAGAGAAGAAGGGTTTCTGTGCTGTGGAATTTCCTGAAGCCGTACTGAGAGGGGTAGAGGATGTGATTGTCTTCAAGGTATTCCATGAGCTGTTTGTTGATAGTTTTTTCCAGGAGTTTAGAGATGAAAGGGAGGTTCGAAATGGGGCGGTAATTGGAAAGATCTGAGGGATCAGTTTTTGGTTTCTTCATTATGGGCTTAACAATAGCTTGTTTGAGGGAGTCCGGTACAATGCCAGAGTTGATTGAAGAATTTATGATATTGGCAATGGGTTTAGCAATGAGTTTGTGAATAGTTAAGAGGAGTTTGGTAGGGATCGTGTCAGAGGGGTGAGATGATGGCTTGGCTTTCTTGAGGAAGGATTCTACTTCAATGGCAGTGGTGCAGTCAAGGGTGGACATGCCCTTGAGTGGGTTTTCGGGGAGTGGCTGGTGTGCATCTTGGTGGGTTAGTGTAGGGGATGTGGTAGTGGAGAATTGGTTAAGCAGCTTGCTTATTTTATTGTGGAAAAATGTAGCAAGCTCTTCACATTTCGTTTTAGCAATCTCTTCTGGCAATTCTGGGGGTGTAGTTTTAGTGAGGGTTGAGACATAGTTGAATAGGGCTTTAGGGTTAAATTGGTATTGGTGGATTTTAGATGCGTAGTAGTCTCTTTTGGTCTTATTTAGTTTCTCGCAATATGTGTGTAGGGAGGATTTGAACTGTGCTTGGTGTTGAGGGGATGGATTGCTACGCCAGATCTTTTCAAGTTTTCTGAGATGTTGCTTGAGGTTTCTCAATTCTTGTGTGTACCATGGTTTTTTATTGCTATTCTGTGGGCCGATGATCTTAGTTTGCACGGGGCAGACAGTGTTGGCAATTGAAGTGGTAATGTTCTGCCAGGAGGACAGAGCTGTGTCTGCGTTTGTTAGGTTGATGTCGTTTAGCTTATTGGATAAAGCTGCAATAAGGTCATTGCTGCTGCAATGACCTTATTGCAGCTAAATCCAACTTGCTTTATCCAACAGCTTTATCCAACATGCTTCCTTTACCCCATTGGGGAAAAAGTAGGTGGCTGTCACTAGACCCAACCTGGTACTTTTTGTTTTTTTAAGAAAATTATCACTGCCTGGGCCAGAGGCCATGAGCCACTGCTCCTTCTAGAACTCTGGATCCTGAATCTGGCCTCTAGATGTCACCATTAATCAACAGTCCCAGCTCCCTCCTACCAGGAGGCTGCGAACACTGCAGTATTGCCAGCCCCAGACCACCTGGGAAGCAGAACACCTGACTTGGGAATTGAGCTAGGCGCTTTGCCACATGGTAGCACATAGCACTAGCAGTGCTACCAAGTCACCAGTCCAACCTTTCACTAGTGTTTTTTAAAACTAGTAACATAGCAAAGGATGGCAGGAAAAAAGACACAAATGGCCCCTCCAGTCTACCCAGCAAGATTTTTCAAGGTTGTTACTGCTCCACTATGCAGGTTACCCCCACGCCTTTGTTTAAATTTGTAACTGCCTCTCTGTGCATGTTACCTTGGTGCTTCATTACCATCCTAGGGTCCTTTGTGTTTGTTCCATGCCTTCTAGTAAAAATGTTATTAGTTGTCTGCTATTGATAACTTCTTCAGAAACATCAATGAATAGGGGACAAGGTGGTTCAAATTTAAATCATGGAATAATACTTGTTTTGGAAGGTTATTTTTATTGTTCTGGTAAATGCTAGGGGACCGTAATTTGATTATCTGTGATGTTTGAAGTATATGAAGCATTTTGTAGTCCTTCTTGTTTGTTTCTCAATGAACACTGCTGGCATCCGCTAATTTTAATAATCCACTGTTACTGTCTTTATAGTCATTTTGCAAATTTGTGACCTGGCATACAGGCCGATACACAGCTCGATACTGTAAGGTGCGGTTGGAGATTAACTTGCTGTGGGCGCACAATTGGGACGCGTAAGGCGATCCTGCGATACAGTCTCCAGTTTCACACGTCCTTAGCGCTTCTTGAAACCGACCCGTAACCTTTTCCGCACGCAGCATGTATATGATATGTAAATGAACGAATTAGCTATTTAATGAACGAATTAGCTATTCCCCTCCGATACTGTGACGCGCGCTCCGATTATCTCCTTTGTAACCCGCTATTTTGCCGCGTCCTTAACCTGTTAGTTTACCGCCTACCCTCTACCTGGTGTTAGTGTGGTGTTCGAACAGCTACGTCCGGACTGCACCATGGACGACCTCCATATGTACTAACATTTGCAGCGTAAAGTTGTTACATTCATTCTCTGCCGGGGGCTGCCGGAGGCCGCTTTCGCCGCCGGCTCCCTCCGCCTGGATGAATGCATGCCCGCTGGCTCCCGCCGCCGCCTGGATCAAACGCGCGCCCACCCGCCCGCTCCCGCCACCGCCTGGATCAAACAGGCGCCCACCTGCCCGCAGGTTCCCGCCGCCGCCTGGATGAAACGCGCGCCCACCCGCCCGCTCCCGCCGCCGCCTGGATCAAACACGCGCACGCCCGCCGCCTCCCGCCGCCGCTTGGATCAAACGCGCGCCCACCCGCCCGCTCCCGCCGCCGCCTGGATCAAACGCGCGCCCACCCGCCCGCTCCCGCCGCCTGGATCAAACGGACGCCCACCCGCCCGCCGGCTCCCGCCGCCGCCTGGATGAACAGACGCCCACCCGCCCGCCGGCTCCCGCCGCCGCCTCGATGACCGCACGCCCGCCCGCCCGTGTGGAGATGGGGGATTCGGAAAGTGACAAGGTATATATATATATATATATATATATATATATATATATATATATAAAACACTTTATCCCCTTTTGTTTTAATTTTCGCCCTGCACCTTGCTTCGGGAGGGGGGGAGAGAGGGCTGGCAATCCCCAATGCCCGAGAAATGACCTTTGAAATGACAGGTACCAGCGCACCCAGGATACTGTATAGGCGCTGTATTAAGCGCCTATACAGTAAAATGGGTAGCGCGGGCCTAACCTTTGCCTAACGCTTCGCAGACGCGGCTTGCATTTGCAAGTAATTTACATAGAGTATCGAGCGGTATGTGAAGAGAACTGTGCATGCGGGGAACGAGGGTGCGCCCGGCACTGCCGCACTCTTTCTACCGCGGCCTTAGAGTATCGACCTGTTAGTAAGGATGCGGTAGAAAGAGTGTGGTAGTGCCGGGCGCACCCTCGTTTGCCGCGCGCACAGTTCGGATCACATACTACTTGATACAGTATTTAAATGGCATGGAAATGCAAGCCGTGTCCAAGAAGCGTCCATGAAGCGCAATCCATTTTACTGTATAGAACGCTATACAGCGCCTATACAGTATCCTGGGTGCGCTGGTACCTGTCATTTCAAAGGTCATTTCTCGGGCATCGGGGATTGCCAGCCCTCTCTCCCACCCTCCCAAAGCAAGGCGCAGGGCGAAAATCGACTCGACATGTTATTAAGAAAATAGAAATTGTAACTAAAGTAAACTTACTGCATGCTTCCAGCAGCCCCAGTCCTCTCTCCCCTCCTCCCGAGGCACCCACCGTGGCTCCCCTGCTTCCCGGGGGCAACCGGCGGCGAAAGCGGCTTCCAGCAGACCCGCCGGCGAAGGTGCATAAACGCACTTCCAATTTGGGCGCTCAAGACACCTTCGATGCTTGAGCGCCCAAATGGGATGTACAGGCGGTGCAAGCTCATCATGCCAAAAAAGTTGCACCAACAGGCAACTGGAAGATTGCCAGAGCGGCGGAGCCAGGGCCGGGGGCGGGAGGAGTGCCCGGGAGGGGGCGGGGGCGGCAGCTTCCCTACCTTTCCTGCATGCGGGGCAGCTCCAGCTCACCTGCCTGCCTGCCTCCCTCCGTTCCACCGCTCACTGCATCCCCAGCGCCATCTTGAAGCTTGTGACGTCACCCCTGACCCTTGAGCGCCCAAACGCCGGCGAAGATGCATGAACGCACGTCCAATTTGGGCGCTCAAGCAGCGAAAGCGCATGAGCGCACACCGTGACCTGAGCGCCCGGATGGACCTCCGAGGTCACAGCGTTCGCTCATGCACCTTCGCTGCTTGAGCGCCCAAATTGGACGTGCGTTCATGCACCTTCGCCGGCGTTTGGGCGCTCAAGGGTCAAGGGTGATGTCACACGCTGCAAGATGGCGCTGGGGAGGCAGTGAGCGGCGGAACGGAGGGAGGCAGGCAGGCAGGCGAGCCGGAGCTGCCCCGCATGCAGGAAAGGTAGGGGAGCCGCCACCCCGCCCCCTCCTGGGCACACCCCAACCCCCTCCCCCAGCCCTGGCTCCGCTGTTCTGGCAATCTTCCAGTTGCCTGCTGGTGCAATTTTTTTGGCATGATGAGCTCGCACCGCCTGTATGTCCCATTTGGGCGCTCAATCAGCGAAGATGCCTTGAGCACCCAAATTGGAAGTACAGGCGTGCGTTCATGCATCTTTGTCGGCGGGGGGCTGCTGGAAGCCGCCCCGCGGAGAGCGCCCAATCCGCCCCGGGCTGCTGAAGCGGGAGAAGGAATGCTGAAAGAGAAAATGAAGGGACAACATGAGCCAAAGCGGAAGAAGGAATGCTGAAAGAGAAAGTGAAGGGACATTTGTGAGTCAATGTCCCTGTCCCTGTCAGCGCAGGCCCGTTCGGGAGACCGGCACCCATGGACGCGGCCAGGGCAGGTGAGTGGGGGCTGGGGGAAAGTTTGCCCGTGAAATTTCACGGGCAAACTTTACCGCCTACCCTCTAACGCAGGGATAAGGGTAGGTGGTAATTTAGCAGGTGAAAGACGCGGCTAAACTGCAGGTTAAAAAGGCAATAGTTGGGGCGCATGTTACTGTATGGGAGGGAATAGCTAATCGGAGCGTTTACATATCATATACATGACGCAGGCGGAAAGGGTTACCCGTTGATTTAAAGAAGCGGTAAGGATGGGTTAAAAGGGATAGTGAATCGCGGGTTGGACTTACGCGGCCAAATTGCAGGTACAAAGCGGGTTAGAAACGGGGTCATCGTGGCTGCGCTTTACTGTATCGGCCTGTTAGTAAAGCTTTCTTTCCCCCCATCAATGCAGATTGGGAGAAAAGCATTAGAAAATTAGGCTATCAGTTTAGTCTTTCTTCATTAGCATACCAGGTGCTAGCTGAGTCTCATCCTTTATCACTGTGTTACTAGAAGCCAACTCAGCAAAACAAAATACAAAATACAGCTAAGTTGTCTTTGATGTCAATACATGAATTATTCTTCAAATTATATCAGATTCTAGTAGTTTAAAAGTTATTGAATTAAAAGTTCATGTACATTTACATTTCCAGGACTGAAATGTCTAAAATAAATAAATGTAGTGAATAAATAAATGTAGTGAATTACAGCTGCTCTTGTTAGGCAAATGTCATAACCCATACGCATGAGCTAATTTCATGCCCAAACCTGAATATCCTGTATGTCTCCATCTCTGGGAGTGTCTGCCTACAGTTTGCCAAAATGTATAGCCCCTATCTGACCTATGCTTCCGGGTTCTTCTCCCAATAGAGAGGAACAGAAAATCTTTCAAGACCTTTAGGGTTTTTCTCAATATCTTCTGCAATAATCCAGTGAACAAAACACATAGGCATATAGTGGCTGTTCATAATTAAGTCCTATCACTGAAACTTGATTGCAGTAATAAAATCACAAATGGTTCACTACTGATTAGTGCACATCAATATAGAAAAATAAAATTCTAGAAGAAAAGTCACAGTCACAGTCAATCTGTACTCCCTGGCAGTAGGTATTCTTCACAATGAACCCTCCCTAGGCACTTCCCCAATGGTGCCTACAAACTTAGATGAAGACTCCTTCTTAGTAGATCCTGGGAACTCCTGCTGATACTGCAGGAACTCCCAAGTGATGCTTCCCTGTAAGCAACAGTTCTCCCTTGACTCAAGCGTGAAACTTCAATCTATGAAAAGATCTCTCATGGCAAATTAGTATGGGACTAACTACCCTCTAGCCATAGATCACCTTCTGGTTCTTCGACAATCTCAGTGGTCTATCTTGGACCTCAAGACAGAAACTTTCACAAGTCCTAAAGGTCTGGACAACCTGAGTTTGGGCTCCAGCTACTTCCCAAGGACAGGAGACCTCTCTCTTGGAGAGACAATCTCCAAAGAACTCTGAGCTAAATTGGCTTATGATTTGTTAAACCGCTCAAAGTAGAAAGATACTGTAAATCCCCATAGGTGGAACAGAGAAAGGAAAACTTTGGAAGGGTCATGGGGCCAAATTGGATGGTATCTCTCCCTCACTTTTTCTCCAATGGAAATTATCTTCTGTATTGTAATTAGTAACAATACAAAGGGTTTTCCCAGAGGTAGAGAAGAAAAGTAGATGCTGCATGATTGGTTGTAAGGAATAATTGTTGCGGCCCCGACCGCCTCCCCCACGATCGGGGTCGGGGCCTCCTACCTCCGCTCCGGACCGCGGGAAGGAATGCCAGGGTCCCGGCTCGGTAGGCTGCATAGCCGTGGCGCCTCCACATGGGAGACGCCGCCGAGTGCCTCGCTGACTCCGCCCACATCGCGTGCTACGCGCGCGCACGGGAGAACAGGGCATTTAAAGGTCCAGCACCCAGAAGTGCTGGACAGCCCCCTGGATGACGTCAGACGCCGGCAGAGTATATAGGCCGGCGTCTGACTCTAGAACTTCGCCTTGCAACGAGGTTCCTCTTCTGAGACTTTGGTTGCCATCCTGTTCCTGTCTTCAGCTGATTCCTGGTTCCTGACTCCGGTTTGCTCCTGACGCTCCTGCTCACTGCCTGCCTTGACCTCGGACCTGCTCCTGTCTTCTTCTGCTTCAGCCATCCACTCTTCTGCTGATTCCTGGTTCCTGACTCCGGCCTGCTCCTGACGCTTCTCGCTTTCCGCCTGCCTTGACTTCGGACCGGCCCTTACTTCTCCTGTTCCAGCCTTGTAAGTCCCAGCGGCCCAGATCCCTACGGGCCCCTCCTGGGGGGATCCAGGGTCTCCTGGGTGAAGACACCGCCAGGCCATCAGCCTTAATCTGCCTCCCAGCCTACCCAAAGGAAATCTCCTTACTCCAGGCCGGCCCAAGGGTCCACAGCTCCTCCCGGACACAACAGTTTGCAAGGCCATGGACCTGGCGGAGGCAACTAGCTTGCAAGCCATCCCCGGGATGGCACAATGACTGCAGCAGCAGCAACACTGCCTTGATGTACTCGCCGCCACCGTGGAACAGCTGGCCAATCATCTAGAGGCAGCTACCCCGGAGCCACCGTCAGTACTGCCGCCAGCTCCCGCCACGAGTGTAGCGGCGATCACTCAGCTTCCTGCCCCAACGCGCTATGCGGGGGACAACAAGACCTGCTGTGGTTTCTTAAACCAGTGCTACGTCTGGTTTACCTTACTACCTGCCCAATTTCCTTCGGACTCTGTAAAGGTGGCTTACATCTTCTCCCTACTTGATGGGAGAGCGCTTGATTGGGCCTCCCCCATGTGGGAACGACAGGACCCCCTGTTGCACAACCTTGAGCAGTTCATCCTGAACTTCCGGCAAGCCTTCGATGAACCAGCTCGCCAGTCAACGGCTACCTCTTACCTGTTGCAGCTAAAGCAAGCATCCCAGTCCTTGGCGGAGTACGCCATTGAATTCCGCACCCTTGCCATGGAGGTGGGTTGGCGTGAGGACTGTTTAAGGGGTATCTTTCTGGAGGGACTGGCAAGTCATATCAAGGACGAGCTGGCCACCAGGGACATCCCTGATGACTTAAACGACCTTATAGATGTGGCGGGACGGATTGACCGAAGACTACAGCAACGGGCGAAGGAAGGGCGCCTGCCACGCAGGCCCGTAGCGCTTGCCCCAGCCTTCTCTAAACCTATGACTCCCACAGCCACGCTTAGAACACCATCCGCAGCTTCCATATCCGATGAGCCTATGCAAATAGGTCGCGCTCCTCTGTTCGCAGAGGAGAGAAAGAGGCGTCGTACGCTAGGGTTGTGCCTCTAATGTGGTGACAAGGGGCATTTCCTAGCACAGTGCAAGGAACGACCGGAAAACGCCCGAGTCTAGGAGGTTCCGGGGAGCTACTCCTAGGCTATGCTGGCTCAGCTCCTCAATGTACAGTCCCGGTGACTCTTGTATACCCCGGACGGTATTTCCACACGTTGGCATTCATAGACTCTGGAGCGGAGGGGAACTTCATAGTAGCAGACCTGGTGCACCAGCTACGCCTGCCTACCATGCCACGATACCCCCCGTTACGTGTCGCATCCATTCGAGGCACCATGCTTCCTGGAACCATATCGGAGTCTACAACACCTTTAACACTCCAAACGGGAACACTCCACTCTGAGGAAATAGCCTTTCTTGTGCTGGAGAAGGTCATGCACCCCGTGGTGCTCGGTTTACCTTGGCTACAGCGTCACTCCCCGGTAATTCAGTGGGATACTCTCCAACTAGCGCAGTGGAGCCCCTTTTGCTTTACCCATTGCCTCAAGATACCCCAACCACATCAAGTATCCTTACTCAACATCTCAGTACTGCCGCCCGCACCTTACAGGGACTTCGCCGAGGTGTTTTCCAAAGATAAGGCGGAGATCCTTCCTCGACACCAGCCCTTCGACTGCGCTATAGACCTATTGCCAGGGACCACACCTCCTCGGGGTCGGGTGTACCCACTGTCCCTACCAGAAACCCGAGCTATGTCAGAGTACATCACGGAAAACCTTACCAAGGGATTCATCTGTCCCTCCTGTTCGCCTGCTGGAGCAGGGATATTTTTCGTGGGGAAAAAGAATGGGTCACTTCGACCGTGCATAGACTATCGGGGATTAAATGCCATCACTAAAAGAGACCGCTACCCACTCCCATTGATCCCGGAGCTCCTAGACAGACTGCAGGGAGCCAAGTTGTTTACGAAACTCGACCTTAGAGGAGCCTACAACCTAGTCCGCATCTGCCCGGGAGACGAATGGAAGACGGCCTTTAACACCAGGGACGGGCACTATGAATATCTGGTAATGCCTTTTGGGTTGTGCAATGCCCCGGCCGTCTTCCAAAACCTCATGAACGAGGTACTGAGAGAGATGCTGAATTCATATGTCATCGTGTATCTAGATAACATACTAATCTACTCTAAGGATCTGGAATCTCACTGAAGGCATGTCAGACAAGTACTACAAGTCCTAAAGGATAACCATCTGTATGCTAAACTGGAAAAGTGCATGTTTGAGTGTGAGTCTTTGCCGTTCCTGGGCTATATAGTGTCGTCTACCGGGTTCCGGATGGACCCAGAAAAAGTATCGGCAATCACCAAATGGCCCCGCCCCTTGGGACTAAAAGCCTTACAGAGATTCCTGGGATTTGCCAACTTCTATAGACACTTTATACCTCACTATTCACGCAGAGTGGCTCCCCTCACTGCACTGACTCACAAGGGAGCTGACACTAAAGTGTGGCCTGACTCGGCGGTCCAGGCCTTTGAAGATCTAAAACAAGTCTTCTTAGCGGATACTTGCTTGCGTCATCCAGACCCACTCCTTCCCTTTGTGGTCGAAGTGGATGCCTCTAACCTTGCAGTGGGGGCTATACTCAGTCAATGCTTGTCTTCGGGACAGCTGCTTCCCTGTTCCTACTACTCGAAGAAGTTCTCACCCACCAAGTGCAATTACAGCATAGGCAGCAAGGAGCTCCTAGCCATCAAGTTGGCCTTCGAGGAGGGGAGACGATGGCTGGAGGGAGCAGTCCACCCCATAACAGTCTATACTGACCACAAGAACCTCGAATTTCTCTCCCAAGCACAGCGGATGAACCCCAGACAGGCCAGATGGTCGCTCTTTTTCAGCCGGTTTGACTTCTCTCTCCAATATCGACCAGCTTCTAAGAATGTCAGAGCCGACGCATTATTCCGGACTTCTACTCTGGAGGAGGACGAAGACCCTCCTCAATACATCCTAGACCCTGCCAAGGTTCACATAGCCGCTGTTAAAGTCAAGTCCCAAGAGAGAACCGTGGTTCCTAAACGCCTGCGGAAGACAGTATTATCCTGGGCTCACGACTCATTAACTGGGGGGCATGCCGGTCGAGAGCGAACATTAGAATTACTAAATCGTTACTATTGGTGGCCCAGCTTGTGACGAGACGTCCAAACCTATTTAAGTTCCTACCCTACGTGCGCCAAGCAAAAACCCAAAGTCGGAGCTCCCTGGGACCTACTACAGCCACTTCCAGTCCCCACGGAACCTTGGACCCATATAGCCACAGACTTTGTAGTAGACCTACCCCCTTCTCTGGGGAAAACCGTGATCTGGGTTACAGTAGACCGCTTCTCGAAGATGGCCCACTTTGTGCCCTTACCCAAGCTACCGTCAGCCCCAGAATTGGCATTGCTGTTCGCCCAACACATCTTCCGGCTCTGTGGACTCCCTCAAGACATAGTTTCTGATCGAGGGCCGCAGTTTACGGCTCGATACTGGAAGGCCCTGTGTAAGTACTTCAAGGTCCAACTCAGCTTCTCCACGGCCTTCCATCCCCAAAGCAACGGCCAAGTGGAGCGAATGAATCGCTCTCTAAAGACATTCCTCCGTGCATTCGTGAATGAGAAACAAGACAATTGGACCGAGCTTCTCCCCTGGGCTGAGTTCGCTTATAATAATCAGGTCCACGCAGCTACTGGAAGTTCTCCATTTCAAATTGTCTACGGGAAACAGCTCAAACCTCCGTTGCCGCTGTCTACACCAGTCTCCTCACCAGCAGTACAGTTATCCGCACAAAGACTTCGTGGCCTTTGGAGAACCATCCAAAGCAAACTGTCGTCCGCAGCCTGTACGGCTAAAGGATATGCTGACCAGCACCGTCGACCAGCCCCAGTGTTCCATCCAGGAGACCGCGTCTGGCTCAGCACAAGAAACATCCATCTAAGGCTGCCCTCGAAAAGGTTAGCCCCCCAAGTTTTGCGGACCATTTCGTGTAGCCGAAAGAGTGGGTATGGTTTCATACTGACTACGATTACCATCACCATGCGTATTCATAATGTTTTCCACGTTTCCCTCCTTAAACCACTGGTCCTCTCACGCTTTCATCGCAAGCCACCAGAGGAGACAACTACACCCACGGCCGAGGATCCTACTTACCAAGTGAGGGAGGTTGTGGACGTACGCTTTTGCAACCGTCGCTGGGAGTATCTTCTGGCCTGGGAGGGTTGCGGAGATGAAGATAACACTTGGGATCCTGCCCGTAACATCCAACAATTCCATCTAGACCACCCTGGAAAACCCGGTCCTCTAAAGAGGGGGCGAAAAGGGGGTGGTACTGTTGCAGCCCCAACTGCCTCCCCCACGATCGGGGTTGGGGCCTCCTACCTCCGCTCCAGACCACGGGAAGGAACGCCAGGGTCCTGGCTCGGTAGGCCGCATATCCGCGGCGTCTCCACATGGGAGACGCCGCCGAGTGCCTCACTGACTCCGCCCACATCGCGTGCTACGCGCGCGCAAGTACGGGGCATTTAAAGGTCCAGCACCCGGAAGTGCTGGACAGCCCCCTGGATGACGTCAGATGCTAGCAGAGTATATAGGCCGGCATCTGACTCTAGAACTTCACCTTGCAACGAGGTTCCTCTTCTGAGACTTTAGTTGCCATCCTGTTCCTGTCTTCAGCTGATTCATGGTTCCTGACTCCGGTTTGCTCCTGACGCTCCTGCTCGCTGCCTGCCTTGACCTCAGACCTGCTCCTGTCTTCTTCTGCTTCAGCCATCCACTTTTCTGCTGATTCCTGGTTCCTGACTCCGGCCTGCAATTGACGCTTCTCGCTTTCCGCCTGCCTTGACTTTGGACCGGCCCTTACTTCTCCTGTTCCAGCCTTGTAAGTCCCAGCGGCCCAGATCCCTACGGGCCCCTCCTGGGGGGATCCAGGGTCTCCTGGGTGAAGACACCGCCAGGCCATCAGCCTTAATCCGCCTCCCGGCCTACCCAAAGGAACTCTCCTTACTCCAGGCTGGCCCAAGGGTCCACAGCTCCTCCCGGACACAACAATAATGATAAAATTTGGTTTAAATAAGTAAATGTTAACTTACAGTAATGATTACACTAACACAATTTCTAAAATGAAATAATATTTATTTTATAAAGAACTTACATTAAAGAAACCTCTTTAATTAACAAGTAGTACTTATACTTTCCAGGAACACTTTAAACAATATTTTGAAGTAAGTTTCAA
This sequence comes from Rhinatrema bivittatum, assembly GCF_901001135.1. Taxonomy (NCBI): domain Eukaryota; kingdom Metazoa; phylum Chordata; class Amphibia; order Gymnophiona; family Rhinatrematidae; genus Rhinatrema; species Rhinatrema bivittatum. The sequence goes on along the minus strand of NC_042624.1, from coordinate 30,579,091 downwards.
CAGGTAAGTATATTTCTTTTAACTTTTTATTGTATAACTGTTAATTTCTGTTTCTCTTTTTTAGGTTTCTCACATTCAAAGAATTTCAGATATTAACTTCATGTATTTCTCTTGTCTTATGAATGCAAAGATTGACCAACACAAAATATTAGATAAGTCTGAGTTCACTAACAACCACAATCTAACAATTTACCTTAAACCAAGAGCATGGCTTTTTTCTTAAAATATTCTCACTTTTGTGACATGCACATTTTACTCCTTTCCCAGGAGTTACCAAAATAAGTATAAATTATAATACTCAGTACTCAATATCGGGTAGATTTTTTAAAAATATGTGCATGCGTCCATGTGTGCACGCTACCTGGATGCACAATTTTATAACATGCGCGTGCCGGCACGCACATGTTATAAAATCCGGGCTGGTGCGCACAGGGGGGTTAGATTTCCCCAGTTTAAGCACGGTGACGAGATCAGGCCTCCACCAATTTCCTCCCAGTCCTCTCTAATTAAGGAGCGGACTGGGAGGGAACTTTCCTCCGCCCCTACCTACCCTCCCTCCCTCTTCCCCTCTCCTCCCCAACCCCTTTGAAGACCCTACCTTTTGTAATTTTTTTTATTTTGGAACCAGCTCCTGAGCTGGTGTAAGTTGCGTGCGCCGGCAGGCTACCGGCAAGCAATCTCTCGGCACAGCGACAAATGGCCGCTGTACTGGCGGCCTCCAGCTCCGCCCCTACCCGCCTGCAGGACCTCCCCTTGATGGAGGCCTGGCTCTTGTGCACGTAACAGGGGTTACGCGCACGGCCAGGCCTCTTCTAAAATGCGTGCAAAGCCCAGCCAGACGCATAACCCCCGTTTCCCCATGCGCAGGGGATTTAAAATTTAGCTATTTAAGAGAACAATATATTTTGTCAGTCTTATTTTCTTGTATCTCACTGTATAAGAAGTTTCAGCATGTCTGCATTTCTATGTGTACTTCTGGCCAGAAATGTAGCCTTTTAGTTGTGGGTGTGTAAATACAACTCACAGTTCTGAAGAATCTCTGCTGGTGATGCTGGAATATATTGGCACCCTTTCTTGTTCTTGTATCTCTAGTCTTTGTTTTCTCGTCCATCCTCAGCACAGTACCTACTACTCTAACTTTAACAAAATAAGAGAAACTGTCTACTCTTTCACAAATTATCTTCTGCAAGCTCTATGTATGCAAAGCCCTCATTTTTTGGAACACTGTACTGTTTCGTGAAATAAATAAATAAACAATAATAGATATGTTTACTTAACTAATAGAAAATAACATTTATATTTTTGTCCTCTAATTATATGATCTTCTTTGTCACTTAAACAGACAGTGAGATTTACTGTGACAATTCTATTTCAGTCAGGGTGGAGTGTAAAGATGTTTATACCTTCAGTACATGGATGTAATCCACTTTGAAGTACCTGAAATGTGGAATATAAATAAATACAAAGTTTTCTCAGCTTCAAGTGTTTCTTGCAGCTCTTTCACTGATAACAGCTCTGGTTTTATCCAGTGGAGAAATGTTCTTTACTTTTGTTTATCTCCCAAAGTATTAATTTGGAGATTTAGTTCCAATTTAAACCTTGTTGTCTCAGACTGTCCTTTATAACAGCAGTTCACTCTGCCAGGTTCTGCAGCATCAATGTTTGAACACTCTGTTCCAGTCAGAATTCACAGATTTTGGTTCTAAAAACAACCTCTAACTGAACATTTTCTTTGGTCCTAGTAGCCATATTCAAAATCAGTCAGATACTGCAGATTTCCTTATTTTCATGTGGCTTTACTGATAAGATTTATTTCACACTTCAGAGGCTCTATTAATGATTGCCTTTCATTACTTTAGACAACCATTTCTTCTTTGCAAAAGAATACTCTCTCTTAATTAAACATATAGGGGTAGATTTTAAGACCTGTGCGCAGGCGTACATGTTAGTGTGCTATCTGGCGTGCACACATGTATGCCCGATTTTATAACATACAGGCGTGTGCATGTTATAAAATCAGAGGTCAGCACGCACAACGGGGTGCACAATTGTGCACCTTGTGCGCGCCAAGCCGCACTGCCTTCCCCCATTCCATCCCAGGCCACTCCGAAATGTAAGTGGCCTTGGAGGGAACTTCCCTAACCACCCTTCCCTTCCTCTAACTCCCCTGCCCTTCCCCCCTACCTTTTTCTTCATATTTCTTTTATTTCAAAATTTACTTCATCCCTGGCGCTGAAGTAAGTTGCGTGCGCCGGCCAACTGCTGGCGCGCGATCCCCAGCACAGTAGCAAATGGCCGCTGTGCTGGGAGTTGCTGACCCTGCCCCGTCCCCCAGAGAGAGGAATAGGATTCATGCACAAAGATGAATTACTTACAAGATTGACTTGCACCTTTTGCTGTGTCCCTCTTTTCTCCCTCCTTTTCATCACTGGACCCTCTTTTCTGTCTAACTAGGGAGAAAAGAGGGACACAGCAAAAGGGAAGGAGAGAAGAAGCACCAAGCTACGAAGGAAAATAACTTATTTTTTACATCTGTAATAGAAAATTTTGGCTGGCATAAAAACTACAATTTATATTAAACTTTTATAATTCGAATTTTTTTTAAATTTAATTTATATTTTATTAATTTTACACAAATTTAAACATTTGCACAAATAAAGAACATTTTTTTCAGTGTACAAGTAAACTACACAAGAACAAGTTATCACATTTCTAGTACACCCAAAAAAAATATAGTCCTCATAACTGGGAGGATCACATAAGAAAAAGAAAAATCATCCTAATTTTGCAACTAACAAAACAATTGAGAGCAACATTCATTTCTTGTGCAGAAAATTACCTCAACTATCTTCTTTATCTAATAAAAAAAGTCTCTAGGTGTGCAGGGTCTTGAAAAGTAAATTTGTTCTTTTGATATGTCACAGAACATTTACAAGGGAATCTAAGCAAGAAACTTGCTCCTATAGCCAATACCCTTGATTTTAACGTTAGAAATTGTTTCCTTCTAAATTGAGTCATTCTCGAGACATCCGGAAAGATTTGAATCCTTTGACCACAGAATACAAAATCTTTATTTTTAAAGTATTTCTGTAGTGTCAAGTTTTTATCCTTTTCACTACAAAAAGATACCAAAAGGGTCGCTCTTTCCGGTATGTCATCGATTGAAGCTTCTAAAAAGGATGTCAAGTTAGGAGACTCTCTTTGTATCTCATCCATCTCTTCTTTATCATTTAAAGCTCTGATCTTTGTTTTAGGGGCATAATATATTTTAGAAATATTCTTTTCCTCTATTGAGGTAATAGATAATATTTCCAATAGATATTTCTTAAATAATTCTGTGGCTGACAGCAATCTAGATACTGGAAAATTTAATAGTCTAAGGTTTTTCTTTCTGTTCTCATTCTCTATATTTTCCAGTTGTCGATGTTGTTGCAGTTGGGTGCTGCAGTCAGGATAGTGGACCCTTGGGCCGGTCTACCCGGGGTGACAGGGTAGGCCGGGAGGCGGAGCCACAGGCTGGCGGTGTTCACCCGGGAACCAGGAGCCCCCCAGGAGGAGCCCGTAGGGTCCTGCAACCTTGGGACTTGGGAGAACTGAGCGTTCTCCCAATTATCTGCTAATTGACTCTGAGCGAGTCAATTAGCAGATAAAGCCTGGGCAGGGAGTGTAGTGAGAAAAGTCCAAAGAGAGAAGGATAGTCTGTAGGCCGGCAGTGCAGGTCGAGGGCCAGCTGAGGACAGGACAGCGGGCGGCAGCGATACCTGTAGCAAGCCAGACCGTGAGGCAGGGTTTGTAGATTACTGGACCGGGAACCGACTGAAGGCTGAGGTAGAATCGATGGCAGGCTGTGAACTGGAGCAGGCTGTAGACTGGAACGGAGTCTGTAGCTGGCTGTGAACTGGAGCAGGCTGTAGACTGGAACGGAGTCTAGCTCGCTGTGAACTGGAGCAGGCTGTAGACTGGAACGGAGTCTGTAGCTGGCTGTGAACTGGAGCAGGCTGTAGACTGGAATGGAGTCTGTAGCTGGCTGTGAACTGAAGCAGGCCAAGGTCAGAGGCAGGCGGCAGGCTGAAGCGAAGTCAGGAACGGGCCAAGGTCAGAGGCAGGCGGCAGGCTGAAGCGAAGTCAGGAACGGACCAAGGTCGGAGGCAGGCGGCAAGCTGAAGCAAAGTCAAAGGCAATCCAAAGGTCAAGTCAGGAACGAGGAACAGACGAAGCGCAACTCAGAACTACTAGGCAGTAGTGAACCTCGTTGCAAGGCAAAGAGAAGGTGTCCGGATGCCGGTTATATCAGGCTTAGGGCGTGGCGTCATTAGCACAGGCGGGACCCGACTTCCGGGAGCTGTGCGCACATAGTGTGCGTCCTCGCGCACGCGCGAGGCAGCGGGGAGACGGGCAAGCAATGGCGGATGCCACGTGGAACCGGCAGAGCCGCAGGAGTCCTGGGCATGCGGAACGCGGCGTTTCCAGCAGCGGAGGTGAGCACTGTTCAGAGCAAAAGAAGGGGAAGCGGTGGAGACCGCAACAGTAACCCCCCCCCCTTTACGGCCCCTCTTGAGAGGACCTGGTTTTCCTGGATGGTCCTGATGGAACTGTTGCAAAAGGCTCTTGTCAAGGATATTGCGGCTGGGTTCCCAGGTGTTATCTTCGTTACCGCAGCCCTCCCACGCCAGTAGGTATTCCCATCTACGGTTGTGGAAGCGGACATCGAGAACCTCTCGCACTTGATACGTGGGGTCATCGTCGATGGCAGTAGCCGTAGGATCCGGAGGCGTACGATGATACCGAGAGAGGACCACAGGCTTAAGCAGGGACACATGAAAGACATTGTGGATTTGGAGAGAAGAGGGTAGTCTCAGCCGATATGACACCAGACCCACTCACTCAGCAACCCGAAATGGCCCACAGAACTTGGGTGCGAATCTCCGTGATGGGAGCCGGAGGTGGATGTTCTTGGTGCTGAGCCAGTCTCGATCCCCGGGCTGGTAGGTGGGAGCTGGTCGTCGGTGGCAATCGGCCACTTGCTTGGCGGACACGGCCGAGCGGTGTAGCTGTCTCTGAGTCGTGTGCCACAATGTCTGTAGTTGCCGAGCCGTTATCTGAACGGCCGGTGAGGCGCTGGGGGCCTCCAGCGGCAGTGGAGGTCTCAGCGGTTTCCCGTAAACCAGGTGGAATGGGGATTTGCCGGTAGCAGCGTGAACTTGATTGTTGTACGCGAACTCGGCCCACGGCAATAGTTCTGACCAATTGTCCTGTCTCTCGTTGATGAAGGCCCGGACATAAGCCTTCAGTGTCCGATTCATTCTCTCGGTCTGTCCATTGCTCTGTGGGTGGAAGGCTGTGGAGAAACTGAGCTTTACCTTAAAGCATCTGCAGAGGGCTCTCCAATAGCGGGCAACGAACTGAGGGCCCCTGTCTGAGACTATGTCTTGAGGAAGACCATGTAGCCTGAAGACATGCGGGGCAAAGAGACGGGCCAGTTCGGGCGCTGAAGGAAGTTTCGGTAGAGGGGACTAGGTGCACCATCTTTGAGAAGCGGTCAACGGTGACCCAGATGACCGTATGCCCACAAGACGGGGGTAGGTCCACCACGAAGTCCGTAGCTATGTGGGTCCACGGTTCGGTGGGACCGGTAATGGCTGTAGAAGGCCACAAGGAGACCCAGGACTGGGCTTCTGGCGTGCGCAGGTGGGGCACGAAGCCACATAGGAGAAGACATTCCGCCGGATGTTGGGCCACCAATAGAAACGGTTGACTAGCTCTAAGGTCCTTTCGCGTCCAGCGTGTCCTCCGATGAGGGAGTCATGAGCCCAGCGTAAGGCAGTTAGCCGATCCCGGCGGGGAAGCACAGTCCTATCCTGGGAGAGGACTGTCAACGCAGACAGGTGGACTTTAGTCGGGTCCAGGATAAATTGAGGAGGTTCTTGATCCTCCTTGGCGCAAGTAGTGCGAGAAAGAGCATCCGCTCGGAGGTTTTTGGCCACTGGGCGGTATTGTAGAATGAAGTCAAAATGACTGAAAAACAAAGCCCAGCAGGCTTGACGGGGGTTCAGTCGTTGAGCCTGTGACAGGAACTCCAGATTCTTGTGATCTGTGTATACACTAGTGGTATGCCGGGATCCCTCGAGCCACTGCCTCCACTCTTCAAAGGCGAGTTTTATCGCCAAGAGCTCCTTGTCCCCAATGGAGTAATTGCTCTCGGCTGGAGAAAACTTCCTGGAGAAGTAAGAGCAGGGAAGGAGTTGGCCAGAGTCGGAGTGTTGGCTGAGAACCGCCCCTACCGCGATACTGGAGGCGTCGACCTCCACGATGAATGGTCTGGAGGGATCTGGATGCCGGAGGCAGACATCAGAGAGAAATGCCTCTTTGAGGTCGGAGAAGACTGCCACCGCAGCATCAGGCCAGATCTTGGCGTCAGCTCCCTTGCAGGTCAGGGCCGTGAGTGGGGCCACTCGGTGCGAGTAACGCGGGATAAAGTGTCTATAAAAATTAGCGAAGCCCAGAAAACGCTGGAGGGCCTTGAGTCCCATGGGCTGGGGCCACTTGGTAATGGCCGCTACTTTCTCTGGGTCCATGCGGAAGCCGGTAGAGGAGATGATGTAGCCCAAGAAGGGCAGAGACTCAGCCTCGAATATACACTTTTCCAGCTTGGCATACAAGTGGTTGTCTCGGAGGACCTGAAGAACCTGCGTGACGTGATGGCGATGGGAGTCCACATCTTTAGAAAAGATGAGCACGTCATCCAGGTAGACTATGACATGTGAATGGAGCATCTCCCGGAGAACCTCATTCATGAGGTGTTGAAAGACGGCGGGGGCATTGCAGAGCCCAAAGGGCATCACCAGGTACTCGTAATGCCCGTCCCTGGTGTTGAACGCCGTCTTCCATTCGTCGCCTGGGCGTATGCGGACGAGGTTATAGGCCCCTCTGAGATCCAGCTTCGTGAAGATACGGGCACCTTGGAGGCGATCTAGAAGCTCAGGGATGAGCGGGAGAGGATACCGATCCCGCTTGGTGATGGCGTTTAGGCCGCGGTAATCGATACACGGCCGGAGGGAGCCATCCTTCTTGGCCACAAAGAAGAATCCGGCGCCAGCCGGTGAGCGAGACGGGCGGATGAATCCCTTGGCTAGGTTCTCCATGATATACTGGGACATCGCCTTTGTTTCTGGTAGTGACAAAGGATACACTCGGCCACGAGGAGGCATGGTGCCCGGCAGAAGATCGATGGGACAATCGAACGGCCGGTGCTGGGGAAGGATCTCTGCCATCTCCTTGGAGAAGACGTCTTGAAAGCCTTGGTACGGTTCAGGGAGGAGGTGCGAGGAGCAGAGGTGCAGAGGCCTAGGCGGACGTGGGAGGTGTAGACAGCGTTCAAAACAGGCAGGACCCCAGCGGACCAGCTGGAAGTCATCCCATTGGATCACGGGAGAATGCTGACGTAACCACGGAAGTCCCAACACTAGCGGGTGCACCGCTCATTCTAGGACGAGCAGGGAGATCTCCTCTGAGTGGAACAGGCCTGTTTGCAGAGTCACTGGGGCCGTGGAGCAAGTGATAACCCCCGGGAGCAAGGTCCCTCGGATCGAGGAGATCCGCAGAGGAGGAACCTTCTGTAGTGTAGGCAGGGCAAGCTGAGTCACCAGATCGGCCACAATAAAGTTCCCCTCGGCTCCAGAGTCAATGAAGGCACGAATCTGGATCTCCCCACCAGGGTATTTCAGGGTTACTGGTAGCGTGCAGAGAGGAGCTGATTCAGTAGCGCCTAGGTGTAGCTCCTCAGTGTAACCTAGGCACGAGCGTTTCCCGGACGCTCAGGGCATGAAGAAAGAAAATGTCCTTTGCCCCCACAATAGAGGCAGAGGCCCAGAGAGCGCCGTCTCCTCCTTTCTTCCGGGGTGAGTGGAGACCTGCCCAGTTGCATAGGTTCCGTCGTAGGCATAGCAGAAGGAAGGACCTTGGGGGCCGGTGTTCTGGCGGAGGCAGACAGGTGTGGTGAAGTTCTGCGACTCAAGCGAGTCTCTCTATCCCGCTGCTGGAGACGGCGATCCACTCTACCAGCAATGTCCATTAGATCATTTAAATCCTCAGGAAGCTCCCGACCTGCCAGTTCATCTTTGATTCGGCCTGCCAAGCCCTCGAGGAAAATCCCCTTAAGGCAATCATCCTGCCAAGCGAGTTCCATGGCCAGGGTTCGGAAGTCTATAATATAGTCAGACACCGGTCGTGTCTCTTGTCGAAGGTGTAGGAGCTCCGAGGCAGCTGAGTACTTGAAGTGGATGCAGGTGCAGGAGGCAACTGCCGAGTGGAAGCCTCAAGGCGAGAGACCAACTGTTCCACCGTGGCAGCGAGAGAGTCAATGCAGTGTTGTTGTTGTTGCTGGAGACGTTGAGCCATCCCCGGAATGGCCTGTAGGCTTGGAGTCTCCGCCGAGTCCATGGCCTTGCAAACTGTTGCAGTTGGGTGCTACAGTCAGGATAGTGGACCCTTGGGCCGGTCTACCCGGGGTGACAGGGTAGGCCGGGAGGCAGAGCCACAGGCTGGCGGTGTTCACCCGGGAACCAGGAGCCCCCCAGGAGGAGCCCGTAGGGTCCTGGAACCTTGGGACTTGGGAGAACGCTCAGTCAATTAGCAGATAAAGCCTGGGCAGGGAGTGTAGTGAGAAAGTCCAAAGAGAGACGGATAGTCTGTAGGCTGGCAGTGCAGGTCAAGGGCCAGCTGATGACAGGACAGCGGGCGGCAGCGATACCTGTAGCAAGCCAGACCGTGAGGCAGGGTTTGTAGATTACTGGACCGGGAACCGACTGAAGACTGAGGTAGAATCGATGGCAGGCTGTGAACTGGAGCAGGCTGTAGACTGGAACGGAGTCTGTAGCTGGCTGTGAACTGGAGCAGGCTGTAGACTGGAATGGAGTCTGTAGCTGGCTGTGAACTGAAGCAGGCTGTAGACTGGAACAGAGTCTGTAGCTGGCTGTGAACTGGAGCAGGCTGTAGACTGGAATGGAGTCTGTAGCTGGCTGTGAACTGAAGCAGGCTGTAGCGGAGTCGGGAACGGACCAAGGTCAGAGGCAGGCGGCAGGCTGAAGCGAAGTCAGGAACGGGCCAAGGTCAGAGGCAGGCTGAAGCGAAGTCAGGAACGGACCAAGGTCGGAGGCAGGCGGCAGGCTGAAGTGAAGTCAAAGGCAATCCAAAGGTCAAGTCAGGAACGAGGAACAGACGAAGCGCAACTCAGAACTACTAGGCAGTAGTGAACCTCGTTGCAAGGCAAAGAGAAGGCGTCCGGATGCCGGTTATATCAGGCTTAGGGCGTGGCGTCATTAGCACAGGTGGGACCCGACTTCCGGGAGCTGTGCGCACATAGTGTGCATCCTCACGCGCGCGCGAGGCAGCGGGGAGATGGGCAAGCAATGGCGGACGCCACGTGGAACCGGCAGAGCCGCAGGAGTCCCGGGCATGCGGAACGCGGCGTTTCCAGCAGCGGAGGTGAGCACTGTTCAGAGCAAAAGAAGGGGAAGCGGTGGAGACCGCAACAGATGTATTATTAAGCTATCTTTAATAAATGCAGTATTTGATGCCTGCATGGCAGGAATCTGCACATTCATTGTCTTAATAGTTTCTTCTACCTGATTCAGCCGAGCTTCATGATTATCCACAACTTTTCTAATTTCTACAGTTACATTATTAAACTTAGAAGTAGAATCCATAAGAAATTTCTGCATATTCAATAATACTTTCCAGACATCTCCTAAGGTTACCTTTTGAGGATCAATACTTTCAAAACTTAAATTAGTCTCTTGAGGGGGTTCAGATGTCATCTGAGCCCCAAGTTCAATCTGTTCTCCACCAATAACATTATTGCCAGGCAAAGTTCCTTCAGCATTAAAGTTAGTGTCCTGAGGAACTACTTCTAACGATTCCATCTGTAGTTGGGGTATCTGCACTTGGCCAGGACTCTCGGGGGAACCAGAGGAAAATGATATTTCAGGAATATTCCTAGGAAAAAGGCTTACCCTGCGATCCACGTGTAGGTCCATGGGTCCTCTTACCGTAGAGGTCCCCGGTGAGGAAGTAAACGGTTTAGATTTCCTTTTCCTACCCATAAAGGGTATTTAAGGAAACTGACAGAAATTATTCAGAAGGGGCTCGCCCCTTTGGCGCGTGGCTTTGGCAGCGCACCGGCGGCTGCGCGCCACAGTCCCTCCGAATTTATCAGGCAGTCCGGGCCCCAGTTGATGACGTTGCTGGGGTCATGTGAAAAGGTATTCCCATGTCCTCCTGGGCACAGGAAAGAACCCCATTGCAGTCCCGTGGCCTTTCCCCTTCTCCCAAGGGGTAGCTTTCACCAATTCCTCCCAGAATTTTTTTTTTATTCTTTATTTATCAAGTTTTTTGATTTACAATACAAGTATCAAACTTGCAACTGAAATTACAGATTTATGTAAGCATAAAAAAAAGGAAATATTATAATATTTCAGTCATTATTCCTATTACATATTCTGTATTCTTTCAAGCAAAAAAAGGAGAGGAGAGCTTACCTTGGACCCCCGAGGCAGCAGGACTTTCTATTTCATTCAGCTGATTTCCTTCTCTGCCTTAATCGGCAGCTTATTTCCTGAACACTTCTCGGGAGGGGTAGGAAGGAGCCTGCCCGACGGCTTTGAGGAAGCCTATCAGCATCACCTACGTCATTAGGAGGGGCCGGAAGGAAGTATAAACGGCCCTCCTATGGCAAGTTTACTCTGAGGAGAGGAGAGCTTACCTTGGACCCCCGAGGCAGCAGGACTTTCTATTTCATTCAGCTGATTTCCTTCTCTGCCTTAATCGGCAGCTTATTTCCTGAACACTGCTCGGGAGGGGTAGGTAGGAGCCTTCCCCGACGGCTCTGAGAAAGCCTATTAGCATCAACTACATCATTAGGAGGGGCCGGAAGGGAGTATAAACGGCCCTCCTACGGTGCGCAGCTGCCGAGGTGTGCCCTAGTAGCCGCGCCGTCGAAGCCGCGCATCTAAGGGGCACGTGGCTTTGGCTGGATTCACCTGGGAGCCTTTGGAATATTTGAAAAAGTGCCGATTCTATCAGGAAGTGAACTGGGTATCCTAATAATTCCTGCCTACTAAGTAAGGTAGGCTGAGACTACTTATATTATTTCTCTTCTACTCCTCCACTAGAGAAGTATATTTGATTCATTTGTAAGGTCACCTCTGCCTCTCCAGTTCATAGCTCTCTATTTCCTTGAATTTATTGAAATAAAGATGCCTCATACTAAGAGAAAGGCCAAGGTCAGGCCTCCCTCTAGTACTCCAACTATGGAGCTAGGACAAAGAACTGTTGCAGAGTGGTTGAATTTCCCCCAGATTACTCCTGTAATCTGGGGCTGCTATAGGGACAGATTTAGAGCAAAATCTTTCCCTATTGGCCGAGGATATCTCGTTGAGTCCAGGAGTGCCAGACATACCAACACCACCTGGTAAAGAAGGGATGATATCCCATAGCTTACCAGTTACCCCCCAGGGAGACCTAGAGTGTGTGGATGGAAGCAGTGGAGATATTGAAGGAGTGGAAGTATCACCAAAGGACAAATTTCCTTTAGCTGGAACATCAAAACAAGTTCTTGAGCGAGAAGATATTTCTGCCTCTGTTCAGAAAAACTATTAAGCAATTGAAAAGATTACTCAGGAAGTAATTGTGAGACCAGTAACCATTACTTTGGAAACTTTATGGAACTTTCTGACAAAATTAGACTCCTCTATTAAGAAATTAACTGAGGCAGTAAAAGAAACTAATATAGTAGTTAAAGGTAATTCAGATCTATTGATAGCTCAGCAAAAGCAAATTAAGGATGTGGAACATCGTTTATTAAAGGTAGAAAAAATTCAAGTACAACAGATAAAAAGTGAGATTGAGATACAGAGGAAAATTGAGAATATTGTTACGCTCAGGCGTGTAAACCCTTGGCTGACGGGAGGATGGAATACCTTTCGGAGGATCCATAGGTTCTCTCGTTGGGTGGCGAGGCAGAGCAGAAGGCGGGACAAGCTGACCCTTAGCACTGGAGACTAAGGTGGTGGTGGAGACAGAAGAAGGGACGAGAAGAGGAGCTGAGTCTTCACCCCTGGAAGTCTGTGATCCCCCCAGGAGGAGCCCGTAGGGACCCAGACCGCTGGGACTTAGGTGGACCTTTGAGAGGTCAGGCGTCAGTGCAAGGGCTGACTGGAGCTTCACCCTGGAAGCCCGCGGTCCCCCCAGGAGGAGCCCATAGGGACCCGGGCCACTGGGACTTAGGTGGACCTTTGAGAGGTCAGGCGTCGGTGCAAGGGCTGACTGGAGCTTCACCCTGGAAGCCCGCGGTCCCCCCAGCAGGAGCCCGTAGGGACCCGGGCCGCTGAGACTTAGGTGGACCCTTGGAGACGATGGTCTTGAAGGAGTCCTAGGTCGAGTGCCAGAGGGTCATTGCTCACCAGTCCGAAGTCGTGCACCAGAGAATCACCGCTTGCCAATCCAAAGTCAGGAACCAGGAACACCAAGACGAAACAGGATGCAGAATCCACGCTCAAGGAACTCACCGAAGCAAGCAGACCAGACCACGTTGGAGGACGTTGCCGAGTCGAGGAATGAGCAGAAGAAGCCTTCCTTTATAGTTCCCCTGCTCAGGCTGATTAGGCACAGGTGCAGCTGGTTAAAGGGATCAGGTCCCTTTAAGTCTAGGAAGGGGGCGCGGCCTCGCGCCTAAAGATGGCGGCAGTCATCTTGGATTTCCTTCGCGGGGAAAACGCTGCTGGACGCCGCGAGGAAGGAGCAGGGGCGGCTCCTCCTGCGGCGATCAGCATGGGGGACCCGTGCCGGAGTGAGGGCCTAGCGTCGGGGTCCTCCCCCGGGATTCCCGCGGCGGGTCGCTGTCGCAGGTGAGGTAGAGGGTCCGCGGCTGTGGGTTCCCATGGCTGCGGAGCACAACAGTACCCCCCTCTTTAGGGTGCCTCCCCGGAGGCCTGGGTTTGGCCGGATGGTCCTTGTGGAACTGCTCCAGCAGATTCTGGTCCAGGATGTTAGCTAAAGGCTCCCAGGAGTTCTCCTCGGGACCGAAGCCTTCCCACGCTAACAGGTACTCCCACTTCTTTTGATGCTTCGGCACATCTAAAACCTCCCGGACCTGATAGGTGAGGTCATCCTCGGAGGCAACTGGTTGAGCAGTCGGAGGCGTGCTGGAAGGCCATGACAGTACTAGGGGCTTCAGGAAAGATACGTGAAAGGTGTTGTGTATCTTGAGGGACGGGGGAAGATGAAGCTGGTAAGAGACTGCACCCACCTGCCGGATGATGGGAAACGGCCCGATGACTCGCTGGGCTAGGCGCACTGATGGTAGCTTCAGTCGGATGAATTGCGTGCTCAACCAAACTCTTTGGCCTGGCCGGAGAGGTGGGTAAGGCCTTCTTCGTTGGTCAGCATACCTCTTTGCCGCCTGACTGGCCTTGATCAGGGCACGTTGTGTGGATACCCACAGGCGGTGTAGTTCTTCGGCAGAGAGCTGGGCTACCGGGGATGGCACTGCGATGGGCACGGGCAGAAGCGGACACGGCTGTCTCCCATACACTATTTGGAACGGGGAAGATCCAGTAGCCGCGGAGAGATGGGAGTTAAGAGCGAATTCGGCCCAAGGTAGCAAGCTAGCCCAGTCATCTTGCTTCTCATTAACGTAGATGCGGAGGAACTGCTTCAATGTCTGGTTGGTTAGCTCCGCGAGACCATTGGTCTGTGGGTGATAAGCTGACGTATAATCTAACGTGACGTCAAACTTCTGACAGAGGGCCCTCCAGAACTTGGCAGTAAATTGAGGCCCTCGATCTGACAGGATACTTTTGGGCAGGCCGTGTGGCCGGAAGATATGCTGGACGAACAGCTGGGCCAGCTGAGGAGCGGACGGCAATCCTGGCAATGGTACAAAGTGCGCCATTTTACTAAAACGGTCGACGACCACCCAGATCACTGTGTTGCCGCTGGATAGTGGCAGGTCCACCACGAAGTCAGTTGCCACATGGGTCCAGTGTTCTGAGGGCTCCGGTAAGGGTTGAAGTAAGCCCGGAACTGAACCGGGGATCCTCTTGTGGTGGGCACACGTCTGGCAGGACTCCACATATGCCCGGACATCTTTATTAATCGTCGGCCACCAGTAGTACCGGCACAGGGTCTGTAAGGTCCGGGATTGTCCAGGGTTACTGGAGCAGCATGAGTCGTGAGCCCATGCCAAGGCTTGTTTCTGCCACTGCGGCGGAACTAGTGTCTTTCCGGGCGGAATGGTCGTAGTGGCTGACAAATGGATACGGGATGGCTCAATTATGAACTGTGGCTCCTCGGATTCTTCCATGGACTCAAAGACCCGTGACAGGGCATCAGCCTTAACATTCTTCCTGGCCAGTCTGGACCTGAGGATAAAATTGAAACAGGTAAAGAACAGGGCCCAACGGGCTTGTCGTGGGTTGAGTCGCTGAGCCCTATGCAGGTATTCTAAATTCTTGTGGTCTGTGAAGACTGTGAATTGGTGTTGAGCCCCCTCCAGCTATGGGTGCCACTCCTCTAAGGCCACCTTGATAGCCAGGAGCTCCTTATCGCCGATGGCATAATTCCGCTCCGCTGGTGAGAACTGGCGGGACAGGAAGGCACACGGACGTAGCTTATGGCCTTCGGAGGCCTGACTCAGAACGGCCCCTACTCCCTCCGAGGATGCGTCCACCTCGACAAAAAATGGCCGCTACAGGTCCGGGTGTCTGAGGCACGGATGTTGCATGAACGCCTCCTTGAGGCAACAAAAGGCGGTCTCTGCTTCCGAAGGCTAATTTTTGGGGTCCGCGCCCTTTCGGGTCAGGGCGGTCATCGGGGCAGCAATGGATGCATAGTGGGGAATGAAGGACCGATAGTAATTTGCGAAGCCTAGAAACCTTTGGAGCACTTTTAGACCAGACAGCTGTGGCCACTCCCGAATGGCTTTTAGCTTTTGCGGATCCATACGGAATCCCTGACTGGAGACTATATACCCCAGGAAGGGAAGAGACTCCTGCTCGAACTGGCACTTTTCGAGCTTCGCATACAATTTATGCTCTCTGAGGCGTTGTAAAACTTGGACAATGTGTCGGCGGTGAGCGGCCAGGTCCCCGGAGAAAATCAAGATGTCGTCTAAGTATACGACCACGCACTGGATCTCATTCATGGTATTCTGGAATACTGCGGGAGCATTACAAAGCCCGAACGGCATCACCAAATACTCATAGTGGCCGTCTCGGGTGTTGAAGGCCGTCTTCCATTCATCACCCTCCTTGATTCAAATGAGGTTGAAGCCCCTCGGAGGTCCAGTTTAGAAAAGATCCTAGCCCCCTATAAGCGGTCAAAGAGTTCCGAGATGAGGGGCAGGGGGTAACAGTCCTTGACCGTTATAGCATTCAAGCCCCGGTAGTCAATGCAGGGGCAAAGCGTCCCGTCCTTCTTCCCGACGAAGAAGAACCCCGCCCCTGCGGGTGACTTCGACTTCCGAATGAAGCCCTTCTCCAGGTTCTCTCTGATGTACTCATTCATGGCCTATGTCTGTGCGGCCCCGAGGAGGCTTAGTATCAGGAAGGAGATTGATGGTGCAATGGAAGGAACGATGGGGTGGAAGTATCTCGGCCTTCTGTTTTGAGAACACATCCGTGTATGCGCCATAGGGGGCCAGCAGGCCTGGAAGGCTGGTGGAAGCCACAGGACAGGAGACAGGAACCACGGATTGGAGACAATTGCCGTGACACTTCGGCCTCCAGTGAGACAGCTGCAAAGTCTTCCAGTTAAACTGCAGTTCGTGTTCCTGCAGCCAGGGAAGGCCCAGGACAATCGGGTGTATGGAGTATTCCAAAACATACAATGGCATGCGCTCCTGATAAAGGATTCCAACCCTCAGCGGGACAGGAACCGTGGTGTGTGTCACGCGTTCCGGGAGAGGTTTCCCTTGGAGGATATGACCAAGGGCACTGGAAGGCGAGCTTGTGGTAACTCCAAATGCTCCACCAGACTTTTCATAATGAGGTTACCCCCGGCGCCGGAGTCCACCAAGGCCAAAGTGTGGAACTTGCCGCTGGCAAACGTTAATGCCACTGGTAGCGTTAGTGGAGGTGCAGGAGAAGCATGGCCCAGGATGAGACCTCCTTTCGGTCCTAGGCCCGAGTGTTTCCCGATCGAGTCTGGCATACCGCTATCTGATGGCCCGCTGCTCCGCAATAAAAACAGAGTCCTTCCCTTATCTGTCTCCGGCGTTCCTGTGGGGAGACTCTTCCGCGACCCAACTCCATGGGTTCCTCGGCGGGTGTCCCGGGGACTTCAGAAGCACTCTTGGAAGGAGGTGAGGACCTCCTCGCCGCCTTGACTAGACGAAGCCTCATCTGACAGTCCACTCAATTGGCCAATTCTACCAGGCCATCTTCCGGAAGTTCCTTCGCTGCTAGCTCGTTCTGAAGGCGTGAGGCTAGTCCTTCCAGAAAGATCCCGTGGAGGCAATCATCTTTCCAATTCAGGTCTGCGGCCAAGGTACGGAACTCCGTTGCGTATTCAGCCACAGTCCGAGTACCTTGTCGCAATCGGAGCAATTCAGAGACCGCAGTGGATTTGCGGACAGGTTCATCAAACATCTGTCGGAAAGCAGACAGGAACTGATTCAAGTTTTCGAAGACAGGGTCCCTTCTCTCCCACAGATGAGAGGCCCAGATCAGAGGCCTCCCATCGAGCAAGGACATAATGTAGCTGGTTTTAACCAGGTGGTTGGGAAACTGCGCAGGGAGCAGGGAAAAATGGACCTGGTACTGGCTGAGGAAGCCTCGACACAACTTTGCATCTCCGGCATATCGAGAGGGTGCCGGGAGTTGAGTGGGAATTCCTTGTCCCAGGTCGCCCCCGGAGGCCTGGACGGTGTGCGACTGAGTAGGGTGGCCTCCTTGAGCCCCAGGCGGAGACGGCAGCGTAGGGTTCATGGGCTCTAATGCCTCAAGGCGCTGGGTCAGGCCCTGTACCGCAGAGACCAGGGTGTCGAGGGTCTGTTGTTGCTCCTTCAGGCGCTGGGCCATTCCGGAAAGGCCTGGCAGGCGGATGCCTCTGCCGGGTCCATCGACTCGGCAATCTGTTACGCTCAGGCTTGTGAACCCTTGGCCGACGGGAGGATGGAATACCTTTCGGAGGATCCGTAGGTTCTCTCGTCGGGTGGCGAGGCAGAGCAGAAGACGGGACAAGCTGACCCTTGGCACTGGAGACTGAGGCAGTGGTGGAGAAGGAAGAAGGGATGAGAAGAGGAGCTGATTCTTCACCCCTGGAAGTCTGTGATCCCCCCAGGAGGAGCCCGTAGCGACCCAGACCGCTGAGACTTAGGTGGACCTTTGAGAGGTCAGGCGTCGGTGCAAGGGCTGACTGGAGCTTTACCCTGGAAGCTCGCGGTCCCCCCGGGAAGAGCCCATAGGGACCCGGGCCGCTGGGACTTAGGTGGACCTTTGAGAGGTCAGGCGTCTGTGCAAGGGCTGACTGGAGCTTCACCCTGGAAGCCCCTGGTCCCCCCGGGAGGAGCCTGTAGAGACCCGGGCCGCTGAGACTTAGGTGGGCCCTTGGAGACGATGTTCTTGAAGGAGTCCTAGGTCGAGTGCCAGAGGGTCGTCGCTCACCAGTCCGAAGTCGTGCACCAGAGAATCACCGCTTGCCAATCCGAAGTCAGGAACCAGAGATTCACCGTAAGCCAATCCGAAGTCAGGAACCAGGAACACCAAGACGAAACAGGACGCAGAATCCACGCTCAAGGAACTCAGTGAAGCAAGCAGACTCACTGAAGCAAGCAGGGGCTTCCAGGGTGAAGCTCCAGTCAGCCCTTGCACAGACGCCTGACCTCTCAAAGGTCCACCTAAGTCCCAGCGGCCCAGGTCCCTATGGGCTCCTCCCGGGGGGACCGCGAGCTTCCAGGGTAAAGCTCCAGTCAGCCCTCCACGTTGGTGGACGTTGCCGAGTCGAGGAATGAGCAGAGGAAGCCTTCCTTTATAGTTCCCCTGCTCAGACTGATTAAGCACAGGTGCAGCTGGTTAAAGGGATCAGGTCCCTTTAAGTCTAGGAAGGGGCGTGGCCTCGTGCCTAAAGATGGTGGCAGCTATCTTGGATTTCCTTCGCGGGGAAAACGTTGCTGGACGCCGTGAGGAAGGAATAGGGGCGGCTCCTCCTGCGGCGATCAGCATGGGGGACCCATGCCGGAGCGAGGGCCTAGCGTCGGGGTCCTCCCCCGGGATTCCCGCGGTGGGTCGCTGTCGCGGGTGAGGTAGGGGGTCCGCGGAGCACAACAAATATTGAGAACTATTCTTGTATATTAAATCTTCGGATTATTAATTTCCCTATTATAGGGAAAATGAATTTATTAGAATTATTTAGATCTTATATCACTCAAATATTAAAAATGCCGGATCAACTGATGCCGACTATAGTAAAAGCTTTTTATATTAATACCTCTACAAAACTGAAAGAACAAACTAAGGGGGTCATTTTTCAAAATGCGATAAGGCATTTTCACATGCGTAAAGCCCTGTTAATGCATGCGATCACACCATATCGTATGGTGCGATGCAAATTCCAAAAATAGGAGGAGTGTGGGCTAGCCTGTCTGCGAAGAGCTATTGCACAGCTGTAATGCCAGTTTTAACTACACCTCTTTTCAATTGTGTGATAAGGTTTCATTGCCATTTGTGATGTCTCCTGTAAGTCTGATTACAGCTTCAGAGAGAGAGAGAGAGAGAGAGAGAGAGAGAGAGAGAGAGAGAGAGAGAGAGAGAGAGAGACTGGCCATAATATCATGGCCCATAGGCAGGTATTTGTATCCCTATGGTAGGCCCACCTAGTAACTCGAGGTGGGGATTAGATAAGAGTGTAGGGGGTTAGGGGCCACTTTGACATTCTATGTGACACCTACAAACAGAACAGTGGTCTCTTGTGAAGATTTGATGGCCTTCAGAGTGAGGAAACTCACTCCAAGATGAGATTTGGGCAAGGTTCTCTCAACCTAGCTTGATAGACTCTCTACCTGGGTAACATTAAGCTGAAAACCTGGCTATTTAAACAAGCTTTTTATAAAGAGAAAGAGAAAGAAAAAAACAGTTGATTGATTAGGATGCACCAAACTAGAAATTGTTATTTGTAACCTACAAATGCACATTAAGGTTAAATTCTTTCCGCCTAATATGCTCCCTACAGACAAACTTAATGTACACACATAGTTTATTGAAGTGAATTGTTACCGCACTATGATAGCACATGACTAACTGTAATCTATAGCACTTACTTTATGCATTATCGTGCCTTGCTGTAAACCGTTGTGATGGTTATCTAACTTAAATACGGTATAGAAGAGCTTATAAATAAATAAATAAATAAATAAATGGTTATAAGGTATGGATTTACCCCGATCTTGTGAAAGCTACTCAGCTCAGGAGGAAGAAATTCCTCGCTTTAAGAAAATGTGTGCTTGAAAAAGGTGGTCAATTTATACTCCGATATCCTTGTAAGTGTACAATAAAACTGAATGGGCAGAGATATCAATACACTGAACACCTTAGAGCACTTTTGGGGGTTGAAAAGAATGGCAAATAAATGAAATTGGGGAATTAACTTACAAAATTTCATATTATGTTATTTAAAAACAATGCTATAATTAGAATTTTTATAGGGGACATTAATTTTGGTTCTTTACTAACCCGATAACTTCTATAATACTTGGGGTTTTTTTTAACCAAATGGGGCCTCATTTAAATGAAATGTTTGGAGTTTAATATATTCCACTTCAAAAAATAAAAAATCTTTATTATTTATTTTAATTCTGATTTTCTTTTAAGGAAACTTTATTTGAATTATGTTTCTATTGTGAGTTCTGGTGTGAAACACTTTTCAAGTGCCACTTAACGCCTAAACAGAATTCCTCTCCGCATCTGATTCCAGTGCAAGTTCAGATGTGGGCATATAACCCCCTCCCCCTAACATGAGGCTGGCAAGTGGTCTCCTCCAGATGTGGCACCAATTCAACTTCATAAATCATCCAGCAGATAGTGCTTGTGGAAAGGAGAGCTATGCCCCACTCCCACAGGAATGCATAATTTCTGTGATGGCTTGTAGCTCCACCAGCCTGCGGAAGGAGTCCATGGGAAGATAAGAACCTCAGACTTATCAGGAACCCTGAGGCAAAGATATGTGGTGTCCTGTGCTAAGTCTGAATCTTCCTTGTAAATTATCACTTAGCAGAGGGGAGTTTGCTTGTTGTGATTTGGTTTTTAATTCCCACTGACATCAGTTACAAAATATTTTATTGCATCAGTGGTTCCATTTTTTTGGCACATAGTGAAGGAATTCCTCACTCAGATCCTTTACACTTTTATGGTTTTGAAAAAACTATAATATTGTATTTATTTGTAATTGAATCAGTAATAAATTGAACTTGATAAAATCTTCTTAATCTTAGTCATTATACAAGACAAAGAGGACTGAGTTGTTAGCTGCTCATTTCTGCTTGGATCAGGATGGATTGTAACAGAGGGATTCAGGAACATACAACAGTACAGATATGCAAGGAACAAATCTTTTGGATCCAGTGGTGCATTTAACACAGGTTAAACAATTCAGAACATTTGCTTTACGTCAGTTTTTTCTGGGCCCCCAGAAGACAAATTCTGACTTCTGATGTGAAGCAAACCTGCTCCCAATCGACTTAAATAAGACTTTCTGATATGTAGCAAGTTTTCTCTCAAACACTTTAAATATGAGATTCCCATAACTCATCTTTATATGCTGCTATCCACTGGGCCTATCAAGAGGCGCCCTAGAGCCCCTAGAAGATTATCTGAGATGTACTTTAGCTAGTCACTAAACGCTGGCCTCTCTTCTTTCTCTCTTTCCATGCTATTTTCTACGGTATCTTATATGTGCTAAATTGTATGCCCTAAGGGGCGGATTTTAAAACAATACGCGCGCCGGTACTTTTGTTCACGCCACCGGCGCGAACAAAAGTACACCAGATTTTATAAGATACGCGTGTAGCCGCGCGTATCTTATAAAATCCGGGGTCGGCGCGCGCAAGGGGGTGCACAAATGCACATTTGTGCAACCTGCGCACGCCGAGCCCAGCGCGGCCTGCCTGTTCCCTCAGAGGCCGCTCCGATTTCGGAGCGGCCTCGGAGGGAACCTTTCTTCGCCCTCCCCCCACCTTACCCTCCCTTCCCCTACCTAACCCACGCCCCCGGCCCTAGCTAAACCCCCCCCTTAACTTTGCGCGCGTCGCCGGCAGCCCCGCTCCGTCCTCCGGATCTCGGGGGCGTGGTCCAGAGGCCTCGACCACGCCCCCGGGCCAGCGCCACACCCCCGGGCCCGCCCCCGAAACGACGTGGCATTTCGGGAACACCCCCGGACACGCCCCCTCCCTCCCCATTTTGAAAGCCCCGGGACTTACGCGCATCCCGGGGCTTTACGCGCGCCGGCGGCCTATGCAAAATAGGCACGCCGGCGCGCGCAGGGGTTTTAAAATCCGCCCCTAAATGTTTATTCTTTAAATGCAGCTGTTCATGTATTTGAAGGTAGTCCCAAATTATTTATCCTAAATGTTTGTATGTAGCTGTTTTTCATTTGGCCATACCTCATGCATTTGAATGTAGACCTAAAGCTGTTGCAACACGTTTTGAGTTCTGCTAGCTAAGAAAGCATGAAATAAATAAATAAATAATGATGATGTACACAGCACTGTACACAATAATTCTCATGGTTACAATGTTCCTGTTCCAAAGAGTTGGCACTCTAAACTTTGGCATAGGAAAGTTACTTGGCTGGCTTAGACACCTACTAATTGCTAGAAAGGGAAGTTGAGAGATGGAAGACATAAATTATTCATTGTTTATGGCAGCTCCATTGGTTAACCTGTAGACTTTCTCTGGTTTTTGACTAGTCAGAGGCGTTGGCCCATCCTATTTAGTAAACTTCACTGGTACAGTATTTACCAATTCAAGTGCTGTCATTGTCTCATGAAGGTTTTTTGCAGTTATTGGGCACAGGTGTAGAGGCTGATTGCAACACGCAAGAATGCATTTTCCTGGATTGCCCAAAGTTTTGCAACAGTATACTGCAGGATCTTTACTTAGAACCTGATTATCTTGTAGTAAGATGCCAACTGAAGGTATTTAGTATTGCTTTTACTAATTTAATGCCTGTACAATAATGGGTAACATGAAGAATTGCATGTTTAGAGTTATATAGGCTATTAGGGATTTCAAATAAATTTTATCATTTGGATTGTTTTTTGTTCTTATTTTATAATGATGATTATAAATTATTATGATTTTGGTTTCATTTTTTGTATTGTATTGTATTTTTTAATGTTCTTATGTACAACACATTGAACATAGGAAAAATGGTCTGTGAGAAAGAAACTGAAATTGATATGTCTTTAGGTTTGCAGTTTTGAACCTCAAGCATTACATAATGCTGCCATGAAACAGCATGAATAACAAAAGACAAACCTGCATCAAATGTATACAGATTTCCAGTTCTGCTGAGTTCATGCTAAGTAACCTCCTCTTCGGTTCAGCTGCCCCTCATCAAGACTTATTTATTTATTTATTTATTTATTTATTAGCTTTTATATATCAACATTCGTGGGTACATCATGCCAGTTTACAATATAACTGAAGGAGGATATTACAAAAAACCAGGGCGGGGGGAGAGGGAGCAGATAGGAAGAGAGACGGGGCAAGAGAAGAGGGAAAAACAGGAAGAGGAGAAAGGTATGAGGGAGAGAGGATAATGTCTTCAAGTCTTTCAGTATTTCTCATGAGGGAAGGACTGTCTTCTACATGGGTTGTAATCGCTGTGGGAGTTAACAGCAGCACATCATGCTGGTAAGCTAAAAGTATGTTCCGTTTACAAGATATATATGCAAGTCATATGACAAGGAGAAAGTCATTATAGTTTACTAGTATCTACAATCTTCCTTCCTTCAGAATAGAATCATTCTACCTTTTGCTAGGAATGTGCACTCATTTTCTAACTAAATGAAAAATGCAACAAAAAACCTCTTTTTTTTTTCATTTGTTAGAAAACAAAATGAAAAATTGATGAGATTAAAAAAAACCAACCTAGGACCGTCAACATCGACTACCACACCTGCACCTTTTCCTGTGTCCTTGCCTTCTTCTCCCCAGATGCCTCTTATCCCTATCTCTGGGGTCTCTGAAGTCTAACCGGGGCAGGAGCTTTTCAATTCAAAATGGCACCAGCCAGCCCTGAAGCTGGCACCATTTTGTTCTATGGCCTTACAGTATATAGTTATACAATAAAATGTCAGCCTCAGAAGCAGCTGGCACCATTTTGAAAATGGGACCCAGTGGAGCAAGAGCAACTGGGGATTGCTCCTGCCCCATTTTGACTTCAGAGGCCCCACAGAAGAGGTAAGAGGTATTCAAGGAGGGTGCTGTTGGAGAAAGTCCAAGAGGTGGGGGTTTGATTTTTAAATGGCAGTGCTGTAGGAGTTCCTTTTGTTTTTTCTTTCTTTTTATTTTGCTTTGGTGTATTTGTAGTGTATTTGTATTTTCAGAAGACATTTGACAAAGTTCCTCATAAGAAAATTAAATTTTTCTCTCAGCAAATTAAAAAGTCAGAGGATAGGAAGATTGTCCTATTGTAAATTAGTGCTGTAACTGGTTAAAAAACAGGAAGCAGAGAGTAAAACTAAATGGTCAGGTTCCCAGATGGAGAAAGATCAATAGTGGAGTGCCCCAGGTAACTATACTGGGACCTGTTCTGTTTAACATATTCATTAATGATCTGGAAAATGGGATCAAAGAGTGAGGTGATTAAATTTGAAGATGACACAAAATTATTCAAAACTGTTAGAACAGCAGTAGATTGCAGAAGGACCTTCTGAGACGTGGAGATTGGCATCTGAACGGCAAATGAAATTTAACATGGACAAGTGCGAAGTGATGCAGATCGGGAACAATAATCACAATTTAGGAACACAATGCCGGGTTCCATATTGGAAGCCACCAGCTATGAAAAGGATCTTTGAGTCCTTTATTTATTTTACTTATTTAAAGTTTTTTCTATACCGACTTTCCAATAACAGAATTATTGATCAATTCGGTTTACATTTTGAACAATAACAGTGACAAGCAAATGTCTTACAGAGAACAGGAAGAATAACTTGGAAATGAATATATGGGGTTAAACAAAGAAATACAATATACATAGCCTAATATAGGCAGAGGCAGATAACTTCTGTGTGGGGTTGATTATAGCTTTTAAGACTGTCAGGAGGTTGGAATTGCATTTTGTACTTTTGGGCTGCCAAGGAGTTTAAAGTTGAAGAATTCTTTGGGGAATTCTTTGTGATGATCTATGGAGTTTCTTTGTGTTGTTCTATGGGGTATTGAATAGGGTTCAAAGAGTTTTAGAACTGAACTTGTCTAGTTCTTGTGTAGTTCTCTTATAGGTTGTTGACAATAGCTGATGTTCTTATATAGTTCTCTTATGGTTTGATAGAAAATGATTTAAAGGGGGACCTTGGCAGAGAAGCTTGCGCTGTCTGATGTTATGGAAAAAGCTTGGTGGAAGAGCCAAGTTTTAAGCCTTTTTTTGAAAATACTGTCCTTGTGGACAGTATTTTGAAATCTTTAGCTCAGTGTGCAGTGTGGTCAAAAAAGCAAATAGAATATTAGGAATTATTTGGACAGGAATGGAGAATAGAATAAAATGGAGATCACATTACTTCTGCATCCATCCACCTTCAGTAATGCATACAGTTCTGGTTTGGCCCATCTAAAAAAAGACAGAGCAGAACTAGAAAAGGTACAAAGAAAGGAAAAAAATGATAAAGGCATGGAGCAGCTCCCTTATGAAAAAAAAAAAAAAAAGCTAAACAGGTTAGGACTCTTCAGCTTGGAGAAAAGACAACTGATAGATTCATAAAATCATAAGTGAGTGGAACAGGAAATAGGGACAGTTATTTACATTCTAATAATATTAAAACAAGGGGACACTCCATGAAACTAACATGTTTTTCCTGGGGGCCTCCTAGGGTGCGCACGCGCACACCACCCATGTCTTTATCCATGTCATGGCGGGAACCTCGGGAGCGTCCCCCTCAAGTGACGTCACGCCATCCAGGTATTTAGCCTGCCTTTCGTTGCTAACAAATCGAGTTAGCAAGGATTGGAATGTCCTCTGGTCTACGCTAGTCTGCCGCTTCCGTGCTGCCCGCTTCAGGGTATTTCATCTAACCTGGGTACCCGCTCCTCGGGGGCCCTTTGCTTTCTTTCAGGTGCCTATCTGGGATACCAGGTACTCGCTCCTCGAGAACCTGCTCTCCCTGTCCTGGTGCCTGTAATCCAACTACTTCTGCCTGCTGGGATCTACATCTACACAGCTACCAAGGCTATCGCAGGCTTGCGCTGTTAGCACAAGCCTGCGATAGCCTGCGCTACCTAAATCGGGGCAGAGTCGGCCCGGAAGAGGAGGGAGTCGGGCGGTCACCGGGCTGAGGAGGGATATGATAGAGGTCTTTAATATCATGAGAGGTCTTGAACGAGTAGATGTGGAATCGGTTATTTACACTTTCGGATAATAGAAGGACTAGGGGGGCATTCCATGAAGTTAGCAAGTAGCACATTTAAGACTAATCGGAGAAAATTCTTTTCACTCAACGCACAATTAAGCTCTGGAATTGTTGCCAGAGGATTGTGGTTAGTACAGTTAGTGTAGCTGGATTCATAAAAGGTTTGGATAAGTTCTTGGAGAAGTCCATTAACTGCTATTAATCAAGTTTACTTTGGAAAAGCCACTGCTATTAATTTCATCAGTAGCATTGGATCTTCTTAGTGTTTGGGTAATTGCCAGGTTCTTGTGGCCTGGTTTGGCCTCTGTTGGAAACAGGATGCTGGGCTTGATGGACCCTTGGTCTGACCTAGCATGGCAAATTCTTATGTTTCTATGTTCTTATCTGCGACCTTGCGCAACTTGGCAGTTAATCAGCATTGAGGGGGGCGCTAGTGAGTACAGAGGAAGTTGGCCACTTAGAAAACCCGCTCCATGAGAATACTAGCAGTTGCAGTTCCAAG
The DNA here is from genome assembly GCF_901001135.1 of Rhinatrema bivittatum. Lineage (NCBI taxonomy): Eukaryota > Metazoa > Chordata > Amphibia > Gymnophiona > Rhinatrematidae > Rhinatrema > Rhinatrema bivittatum. The sequence goes on along the minus strand of NC_042624.1, from coordinate 30,552,971 downwards.
TTTCAGCTTTGTTTCTTTTCATAGGATCTTAATTTTAAACTTCAGGATTTCTAGCAGCAAAAACAATAAAAGGTGACTTTTGAAAGCCTGGCGCATGCCAAAATTGGGAAATATGCACACAAGTCGGGCTCACACAGGCCCACTGAATTTTAAAAGCCGCCCAGATGTGTGCGTTTCTCCCACTGTGGCATATCTCACTTGATTTAAAAAGAGGCATGGTATGGGCAAGGTCTGAGCAGGATGTTGGAGTTTTGGGGAATAGCCAAGAGATGTGCGCGTAAATACTTACATGCCCTGGATCACTGTTGAATAACTTTACTTCTGCTATGGAAGAGGTGTAACTTAAAAAATAAAAATAATTAGCCATTTCTGCTGGGTTTAATGAGTCTGGAGTAACTGGGCCATCAAATCAGGGGGGTTTGGAGGACCTAGCTATTAACTGGATGAACTGGTGGATGAACTGGTGGAAATGGCATGGATATGCGTCCATTATAAAATCCCTTGACTTACGTGGTAGAATCAGCATTTGTGCATCCATTTAAAATTGTTTGCACATATGCCCATGGCCAAGCTAATATGCACGCAAGTTATGAAATGGCTGCGTATCTGGGCGCATGCCAAAGTGTGCCCGCATACCAGTTTGAAAGTTACTGTCTAAGCCAGGAGCTACTTTTTCTCTTAATACCAGTACTAAACACTCAAAGCAGGATGCTCCCATCCCAAAGAAGATGGTGCCTTCTAAAAAAAAAAAAATGCAGGAACACTGATTCTGTATTAGAGGAGCTACACAGGATGAATTATCTAATTGGAATTATCCATAAGATCAAAAAATATTTAAAATGATCTACACAATGAGGATCACGTGATGTGCTGAGCCAGCAGGACGCGTTTGCCTCTGGCTCCCAGGCCCCCCCTGCCTATCGACGCCCATCTGACCGGCACGGACATCGTTGCACCTAGCTGCCCTACTTAATCCTTTCTATTGCATGTCCACCATTCGTACGTGGTGCAAGGCATCGCCAGGAATGACCACGAAAAGCGGGCGGCGGGAGAAAGAAAAACCGCGGGCTCCGGAGGCCAAGATGGCGAACGCGAGTGCGGGTGAGACTTTGGCCGACCCCCCAGCCCTTACGGTAATGGAGATCAAGGCAGCTATTAAAGAAGCCTTGGACGAAAAATGGTCGCTGTTGCACTCCGAATTGGGGGAGGTACGGGACTCTATAGCGGCATTGCACCCCCGGCTGGACCAAATCGAATCCCGAGTGTCTGAGCTGGAAGATGGCGCGGGGGTAGCCACGGGAAGCATTGCCTCTCACTCGAACATGCTCACAGCGCTTACGCAAAAGATCGAGGATCTGGAGAATCGCTCTCGTCGGGACAATCTCCGATTTATGGGGTTCCCAGAGGAGATCGCGGAGAGATCGCTGTGCTCGGTGTTGGAAGACTGGCTTCCGTCTGCTCTGGACTTGCCGCATCTGAGCGGGAAATTGGTGGTGGAGAGGGCCCACCGGTTGGGCTCCCGGCCTAACAACTTGGGGAAACCCCGCTTAATCATTGCGAAGATTCTCAACTCAGCGCATAAGGGGGAGGTATGGCGGGCCTCTCGCAATAAAACGCAGTTGCTGTACCAAACGAATCCAATCCGCATTTTTCAAGATTTTTCCGCTGCCGTTTCGGAAGCACGCAGGAGATTTTCGCCGCTCTGCACAACCCTGCATAAACGCGGCATGAAGTTCTCTCTAATGTACCCCGCCCGTCTCCGATTGTGGCATGCCGAGAGTGTGCATACCTTTGATAAGCTGACCGATGCTCAAAGTTATATCGAGACCCTGGCTGATGGCGGATCTTAAAAAATAATACATAGGTGTTGTTCTTCTTTTCACCGATTTGAGTGGTCAACATGGCCGCCATGAACACGTGGGCGACCGGCAAATCTGGTGGTTGTACACCACATTGTTCAACTTCATTGAGTTTCGAAACTGTGTCGGAATTACCTCTGCCTCTAATTGTTACCCTTTTTTTATTTTTTTCACGTTAATTGGAGAGTTTTTTTTTAGGAACTAGGGCCCTATGAACCGCGGCGGTGGAGTAGCCGGCCGACGGAGGTCTGCCTGGCTCGTTTATACTCCGGGGGATTGTCTTCCTCATAGTCTGGACCCTATTTGATTGGCTAAGCAGACTGGGACTGGTATTTTTTTTTTCTTACCTTTTTTTTTTTTTTTCTCTTAGTCTACTTAATATTTTTGGTCCTTTTCCATTGTTTTTTTTGGTTCCTGCCTTTTAGGACTCTAGCTGTTGGCATTCATGGTTCTTGTTCCAAGGGCAGGGTTCCGGTGTCTTTTTTTACACTCTCCCGGATCCCTGTTTACTGCTAGAAAACTGGTTAGCTCATGTTTTCTGTGAAATCACTGTGTCCTATGTTTCTGCGGTGGTGGCACTACAAATGTTGATGTTTTTATTCTGATGTTTCCTGTTATAATTCCTGTGTGGGGTTGGATGGGCTGGTGTGGGCCGGGGGGGCCTGGTCACATCGATACGGATCCTATCGCCCTCCGAGCTGAGGGCAGGGCTCGAGAGCGGGTGGGTGTTGGGAGACAGGGGGGCAACACGAAGGTTGTCAAGGGGGGGGAGAGGATTGGGGGGCGGCAGGTGGACCGCAAGATGGGTTCTTTTTTGGGGACCATACAGGATCCCGCTATAGGGGGGGTTGGGGACGGGTTGGGAGGAGGGAGGGGGTGGGTCGAGGGAGAGGAGGGGGGGAGGGTGATTCAGATTCTGGACAGCGCCGGATGGATGAATGTTCTACTTATGATTGACGGGAGCCAGGCAGGGGAGGTTCTAGCTGGGAGAGCCTCCGCCTGTAGCCATAGACGTGAAAATCTTGCAGATTTTTGCTTAATCATTGGTTATGGGTAGCCCCATTCGGGTGGTATCCTGGAATGTGTGCGGCCTCCACTCGCCTATCAAGCGTTCCAAAGTGCTCTCTTTGTTGAGCAGACAAATGGCGAGGGTGGCTTTTCTGCAAGAGACACATCTTACGGATGCCGAACACGCAAAGCTCCGTCGTACTTGGGTGGGAGAAGTCAGATACGCTTCCGCCTCGACTAAATCAGCCGGGGTGGCCATTTTATTCCACAAACAACTTCCCCTTACCATCCATAGGGAAATCAAGGACCCTAAAGGGCGCTACATTATTTTGGTGGCGGAGCTCTATAATTGTACGGTGGTATTCTGTAACCTATATGCGCCCAACACCTTTGACCCAGGCTTCTATCGCAGTTTGTATGCCCATTTGCTCCCTTTCTTGACTGACACTCTAATCTTAGGGGGCGACTTCAATACAGTCCGAGACGTGCACTTAGACACCTCTGGGAGTCGTGGTTGGGACTCGGGGGTGGGACGTGGCCCGGCCCTGCTGGAGTCCCGACTCCATCTTCTAGATGTGTGGAGGACCTTACATCCTACGGAGCGCGATTTCACGCATCTGTCTCGGGCACACACCTCTTTTTCAAGAATTGATTTCTTTCTCATTAGTTCACACGCGTTCTCCCGGGTCCGAGCGGCGGGCATTGAGAGCATAGTAGTATCGGACCATGCCCCAGTGTGGGTGGACCTGGAGTTTCTGCCTCCCTCCCCCGGACCAAGATTTTGGCGTTACCCTTATTATTTGTCCCAAGATGAGAAGTTTGAGGAATTTTTAACAGTCAAATGGAAAGAATATGCCGAACATAATCAGGCCTATATGTCCCAACCCGCCCTGTATTGGAATGCCGCCAAAGCGGTTTTGCGCGGCGAGATTATCTCATATGTTTCCCAGCGTCGGAAAATATTGGATAAGCGGATCTTGAGCTTAAACGCTCAGGTCCGCCGAGCACGGACTCACCTGCTTCACTCTAAATTGGCGGAGGCTCGGACCTCCTACCTATCCAAGCAACATGCTCTCAATTCCTTGCTTCACCAACGGGCAAAGAAAAGTTACTTATATTACAAATTTAAACTCTTTCAATATAGTGACAAAGCTGGGAAAATGATGTCCCACCTTATTAGATCTTCTAGGCCTAACCGTTACATCCCGGCGATTCGCATTTCCCCTACAGTGGTAGCCAAGGACACACCCACTATCCTTACCCGTTTTCGGGAGTACTACTCTTCTCTTTATGAGTCTGGTGGGGGAGACCCGATTGCACATCAGAAGTTTTGTGAGGGCCTTCCGCTCCCCCGCCTGACTGGGGACCAACTGGATAAGTTAAACGCCCCTATCTCGGAGACAGAAGTGCGGCTCACCATTCATCGCTCACACAATTTCAAGGCGCCGGGACCCGATGGGTTTACGGCGGAATTTTACAAATTGTTAAAAGACCATGTTTCCACACCCTTGGCTTTGATGTACACCCACATGATCGCTAAAGGTACCTTTCCCCCACATGATAACCTAGCTAACATTGTACTCATACCCAAGCCGGGAAAGGACCCCCTGGTCCCGGAATCTTATCGCCCAATATCATTACTTAACTATGATCATAAGTTACTCGCTAAGATTTTGGCGGAGCGGTTAGCAGACTGTCTACCCAGCCTTGTCGGTGACCACCAAGTGGGCTTCGTCCGCCATCGTTATGCGATTTCTAATATTCGTAAAATTTTATCAGCTATGACAATGAGTCAGCATATGGCTCAACCTTATTTGGCCATCAGCTTCGACGCTGAAAAAGCGTTCGATAGAGTGGAGTGGGAGTACCTCTTCTTTGTGCTGCACCGTATGGGCTTTGAGGGCCTTTTTCTACAAGCAGTACACCTCCTATACGACCAGCCACGGGCACGGGTAGTGGCGAATGGCGCACAATCCGAACCTTTTCCAGTGACGCGGGGTACCAGACAGGGCTGTCCCTTATCCCCCTTGCTGTTCCTACTACAGCTGGAACCTCTGCTCCTGGCCATCAGTGCGACCCCGGGCATTCGAGGTCTTCGTATGGACTCCACCATATTTAAACACGTAGCTTTTGCGGACGACCTTTTAGTTTTCATCACTAGGCCCCAGTCTTCCATCCCTTCTCCAATTGATAGCGACTTTTGGGACCTTTTCTGGTCTTCGCCTCAATGAATCCAAATCTTCTGCCTTGGCTTATCCCCCTACCCTGCGAGATACCTGGGCTGGCCCATTTCCATTGCGGTGGGCGGGGGATAGTTTACGCTATTTGGGGGTCATTCTTCCCTCAGACTTGGACTCGTTATATCGGGTCAATGTACCTAATCTCATCAGTTCTACTCGAGACACTTTGGCCACTTGGAGGGCTTTACCCCTTTCGGTGGCGGGTAGGATTGCACTCTTTAAGATGACACTGCTCCCGAAATGGCTCTATCTTTTGCAAAATGTGCCGCTCTTCTTGAAAAAGCGAGACCTGGTTGTGGTGGAGACGGCGATGCGCCGGTTTTTCTGGCGGGGGGGGAAGGCTAGACTCCCGTTTAAATGGCTGCAGAATACATGGGCGAGGGGAGGCATGGGGGTCCCCAATCTAGCTTATTATAACATGGCCTGCAATTTGAGGATACTCCGCAATTGGTTAATTGATACCTCAGATTATGCCCCGCTGCGGGTGGACAGGGCCCTTTTACATCCGTTGGCCCCTTCATATGTCCTGCAAGCAAAGTCCTGTCATCTCCCCTCCGTTATCACTACTTCGGCTCTCACACGGCCTCTGCGCCGTACATGGAGCCGTCTGACACACCTTTTACACATTCCTGCGCTCTGTGCTTATTTCCTACCTCTCCGAGGTAACGCGGAGTTTACCCCTGGCTCTCAATCAATTATGTTCCGAGAGTGGGACGCTAAGGGAATCTTCCGCTTGGGACATCTTTGGTCCCGGGAGGGGGTGTTTATGAAGTTTGCGGATGTTCAAGCTCTCTACGTACTGGGGCACTCGCATACTTTTCCATACTTACAAGTGCGACACTACGCCCGGACATTACCAGCAGAGGCCCAGGCGATGGCTACATACACTGCGCTAGACAATATCTTTCATTTTGAGAAGCCCAGTGCCCCATCCCTTTCTGGCTATTATAGGGCTCTGCGGCGGTGTGCTGAGGTGGATGTTTGTGCCACTCTAGAGGCTCGTTGGAATGGGGATGGGGTGTTTCGTATCTCCAGTGTTATTTTACGTATATGTTTTCGGCGTCTAACCAGGATCTCCCCTAACATGTATTACCGGGAAATGCAGTTTCGGTTTTTGAGTCGGGCCTATATATCTCCTCAACGTGCTTTTCAGCTGACCATTGCGTCTTCACCTTTGTGTCCTCGCTGTTCTGGTGCCGAGGGCTCCCTGTCCCACGTTTTTTGGATTTGTCCCCCGATCCTCAGATTCTGGCGTCGGATTGTGGACTACCTGGTGGAACTGCTTGAGGTGGGACTGCCTTTTTCTCCCCTGTGGTTTTTGTTTGGCTGCATTTCCCCCATTCGGGTTCGAGATCCTGGTTCGCGCCTGTTGCTTCAAAAAGCGAGCTTAATAGGGAAGAAGATTATATTGCAGAACTGGCGATCATCCGATGCGCCCTCCTTTGGAGCATGGCGGAACTGTTTTCATGCTATGATGACCATGGACAGCATGGCGGCAAGGGGTTCCCCACGACGACGGCGCCTCTTCCTCAGTGTTTGGAATGCTTACCTTCAACGTCTTCCACATCGTGCCCGGAGTTTAGTCCTGAATGATTGAGGTGCGCCGGATTCCTCCTACTTGACTGGCCTGATGTTCTGGTGTACACGGACTTCCTGTGGATGTTTGTTCCGTCTGGTAGCTGTTCTTCTGGCAGGGGGGAGGGGGGATTGGGTGGGGGAGGGAGGCGGGTGGGGACGGTGGGTACAACCTGTTGTTTACCTTGTTGTTGGAACTGATTCTAGCGGAGAGGGATAAGTAACCACCCGTCTCCGTATTGTTGTATGTTATTATTGAAAAATCCAATAAAATTGTTTTATAAAAAAAAAAAAAAAAAAAAAAAAAAAAAATGATCTACACAATTTCAGGTGTGGATTGAGAAAACTGAAGCATGGGTGGACATATTGGCTGAAAAATCTGAGCAAATACAGCTAAACTAAAAAAAAAATGGATGAGATATAGTGGTAACATGGTGGATTTATCCAACGGAAATTGCAGGAGCAATATCTGAATTCCTGGTCTGCCTGAGGGTTCTGAAGGTACAGACATAACATGATTATGTTTTTGGAGGACTGATTATACCAAATTATTAAAGTTGCAATTCACTAAAGACTTTGAAATTGAGCATGCTTACTGAGTTCCCTTACATCTGCTTAAAAATGCTCAGTACCCGGGAACAGTTATTACAAAACTATTGTGATATCCTTAAGTGCTTGAGATTTTGTCAGCAGCTCACCTGAAATCTTCATTAATTCATGAAGGAAAGAAAATTCTCATTGTTCCTGATTTGGTGAAATTTACTGTGCTGTGGCATAAGGCCATTCTAAATGCGTGTGGTCAGCTTGACAATTTGGGAGCTCAATTTGGATGAATGTTCCCTGCTCATATGCAGGTTACACTGAATAAGTCCACTAAAAATGTTGATGTTCCTAAAGAATTGCAGTCCTTCATGTTGCGATCCTGCCCGCGAGGAGCGCGGGCAGGCTCTTACCTTCTCGTAGCCAGTCGGGCTGCTGACGCTGCTGCTTCTCTTTCCCTGAATCAGCTGGGGCCGTCCCCGCAGCTGTTGCCATGCGGCCGGCTCCTCTGCTGCGGTTTCTGCCTTTCCCCGACGTGCTGCTGCGATCCCGGGACCTTCAGCCAACAGGGCGACCGTCCCTGCCGGTGCCTGCTTCAGCCCAGGTCCTTGCCTGGCAGGGAAGCCGTCCCTGCCAGTGCCTGCAGCCTGCTACAGCTCTCTACTCTGCCTGCAGTCTTACCTCTCTCTGCTTCTTCCTGCGTCAGTCCTTGCAGCTGGAAGCTGCTCCAGTGACCTGCCTTCACCCAGCTCCAGCCCAGGGCTGCTCCACTGCTTCCCTGGGCCTTCCACGTGGCTGAGGACGCCACCAGCTTCCAGCTCTTCTCTCCAGCTCCCTAGGGCGTGGGCGCGCGCCTCTCTGCTCCTCTTCAAGGGCCAGCCAGGTGTGGCCCCCTGCTGACCCCTCCCTGGGCGCTGTCCACCTCAGCTCTACTAAAGGGCTCAGCGTTCAGTCTGTCTGCCTTTGCAAGGAGTTGGTCACTCCTGAGATCCTTCGCTCCAGGAAGTCGTCCGTGGTCCAGCACTTCTGCAAGGTCCTGTGTTCTTTGTTGGAGCTCCTCGTCCAGTCCTGATGTCTACCCGCTGTTCCAGTCCTGATGTCTGCTTGCTGTACCAGCCCTGATGTTTGCCTGTTCATGTTCCTGCCTAGGTCTGTCGTCCAATCCACTATCCATGTTCCAGCCCAGATGATGCAAGCCTTGTACCTTGTTCCTGAATTCGCCTGAAAGCTAAGTACTTTGTTCTTGAATCTCCTGAAAGTTAGCACCTTGTTCCTGTGTTGGTTAATGTCCTGGTACCTCGCGGCAAGCCATGTCATGGTCCGTGACCAGCCCCACGGGCGGGGATGAGTAGGGCGCTTCGTGATGCAAGCCATGCACCTCGTTTCTGAGTCCTTGAGAAAGCCTTACCTTGTTCCTGAACCTTCTGAAAGCCTGGTATCCTGCGGCAACCCCTGTCATGGTCCATGACCAGCCCCACGGGCGGGCTGTGTAGGGCGCTTCATGTTGCCAGTCTCGTACCTCGCCCTTGAGTCTCCTGTATGCATCATACCTCGTTCCTGACTCCACGTCTCTTCCTCCAGTACCTCGTTCCTGAGTCTACATCAGCACGTCCAGTACTTTGTCTCTGAGTCTACGTTTGCACTTCCAGTACCTCTGCCTGAGTCTACGTCTGCACTTCCAGTACCTCGTCCCTGAGTCCACGTCTCTGCCTGAGTCTACCTCGTTTGAGTCCCGTCTGCATCCATGTTCCAGTCTTCGCTGCCCTGGCCTCCATCCGGCCTGCCGCTTCGTGCCGTAACCTGCGGCAGGTCCGAAAGGGCTGGGAACGGAGGACTGTTCACAAGACCAACATTGCGTTGTTGGGTCTTCCAAAGCGTGCAGGTCCGGAGGAGGGCCTGTCTTCCAGTCATCACTCCAGTCTTGCTTCCGTCCAGCCCATGCTCGGGCATGCCACACCTCCCGCGGGAAAATGAGGCCCTTAGTTGGCAGTTAAAGACCTATTTTCCTAATTAATGTCAACTGCAAGATTTTTGCAAAATATTGGCCTATAAATTAGAAAAGGTAATTGGGAATACAATTAATTTGGATCATACTGGTTTCATGCATAGTTGGTTCATCTCTGATAATTCTGGGATTTTTACCAGTCATATACACATGGTTAAACAGACTCCCGACCCAATTATTGCCCTTTCAGTTGACACGAAAAAAACTTTTGATCACATGAAATGGTGTAGTGAATCAGCTCCCTTGGTGGGAGGAGTTAGCAATCTGTTATAAATCTGTTATGCTGATGGGAGGAGCAAGCAGATGGGAATTAGCAATCTGTTATGGAACTGCTCCTGTAGAGGGAGAAGTTAACAATCTTGTATGCTCCGTGGGTGGAGTTAGTAACGTAGTTAGGATATAGACTGCAGAGTTAGCAATCTGTATCAGCGGAGTGTAGAGAAGGTACTCAGCTGTAGAGGAATGTAAATAGGTGGATCCTTGGGCCGATGGCAGATGACAGCACCCCCAGGAGGATATCCTAAAAGGGACCACCGGCTAGGCTTGGTTATGGAGACAGACACAGATAGTTCTTTTATTAGACAGGTTAGTAGAACCACCAGAGGTGGCAGTAGTGAGCTGTTGTGCCCAGCAGGGCTGAAGTCCCTCAGATACTGGAACAGCGTTCCCAGGGTTGCTGAGCTGTAGAAAGACTATAAATAGTGAGTAGACAGGGTATGCAGTATTCATAGCCAGAACTAGATGACAATCTCTAGGGATGTGCAGCCAAAATGTTTTCGTTGCGTACGTGATACGTATTCGTGGGGGGTCAATTCCGTTTCATGCGGAAGTATGGAGAATTCCATAAGTTGTCGATCTGTAAATACGTTACTATGGCGAGTTAAATTAGTGTCCCAGCTAAAATTAAAATTAACTACAACCCCCCACCCTCCTGACCTCCCCCCAAGACTTACCAAAACTCCCTGGTGGTCCAGCGGGGAGTCAGGAAGCCATCCCTGCACTCGTTTGCCGGTTTCATCACGGCGCCGATAGCCTGTGTCACAGGGGCTACCGGTGCCATTGGTCAGTCCCTATCACATGGTCACCGGCGCCATCTTGTTTTCCTACCATGTGACAGGGGCTGACCAATGGCACCGGTAGCCCCTGTGACATAGTATGGGCAAAGCTATCGGCGCCATTTTGAGTCCTGGTGTCGGATGGCAGGTCACTCCGGGACCCCCGTTGGACCCACAGGGACTTTTGGCCAGCTTGGGGGGGCCTCCTGACCCCCACAAGACTTGCCAAAAGTCCAGCGGGGGTCCGGGAGCGACCTCCTTGCACGCCGGCCGTCCGATGCCAATACTCAAAATGGCGCCGATCGCCTTTGCCCTCACTATGACACACATAGTGAGGGCAAAGGCGATCGGTGCCATTTTGAGACTCAAAATCACCGTCCAATGCCAATACTTAAAATGGCGCCGATCGCCGTCATAGTGAGGGCAAAGGCGATCGGCACCATTTTGAAACTCAAAATCGCCATCCGATGCCAATACTCAAAATGTTTGATGACCCTGCCCAGTATACCACTGCAGGATCTTCTTTGGTTCACCTGAAGCAAGGTAACAAACCTTTGGCTAACTTCGCTATCGAATTCAAGACACTGGCATCTGAATTACATTGGGACCCTAAATGCCTGAGGATCCTCTTCTTTGAAGGACTGAACTCTCGTCTGAAGGACAAGCTCACTGCTCGTGAAATGCCCGAGACCTTGGCTGAGCTAGTGAGGTTGGCAACAAGGATTGATCGCCGACTTCGTGACAAGGTTCAAGAGACCAAGACTCCCAGAAGACCCTTTCAGGGTGAAACTCGAGTTACGTCCACACCCAGGCCTGTTCCTCTGGTTCCAGTTGCTGGCGAAGAAGAACCAATGCAATTAGGCCACAGCCATCTGACAGCTAAAGAGAGAAGAACAAGGAAGAAACTGGGACTGTGTATGTACTGTGGACAAGCTGCCCATGCTGTTCAAGCATGCCCTATATGTCCGGGAAACTGGCATACTTAGGTCCTGCGGGAGGACTCTTCTTAGGTCTTACTGCCCCCTCTCCTCTGCTGTCTCTTCCTGTATCCTTGATCTGAGAACCCTTGGAGTATCAGACTCTTGCCCTAGTGGACTCAGGGGCAGGAGGTAATTTCATTCTTCAACGATTAGTGGAGCATGAGAAGTATGCCTGAACAGAAAACCAACATGGAGAAGGATATCCCCAGAAGCCTCTGTGTGTCTTTGGCCTGCCTGGGCTGAATGGACTGAGTGACTTTCTGAGCATGACTTACAGAATGTCCCTGGATATCTGTAGAGGCAGGCAAGCTGGCACCAGACAGGTGATGTCTATTCATAGAGTCACAAAAGAAGAAACCACAGGGGAGCTTCAGGCACTATTCTCAGGAGTTTGTAATCCATACAGTTACAGACGTGTTGATTGCCTTTACCAGTAATAGTTTAACAGAACAAAGAAAGTCATGGGAAATGGGCTACACATCCTGGGAAGCCAATCAGGGTAGTTAGCAATGATTTCATCATGCAGTTGACATTACAACTTATGTAAATGATCCTTTGGGCAGTCATGCAAGTCTCTAGAACCTTCTATCCTTTTCCTGTATTTGAATGTTATCTATAAAACAAGGGTCACTTCCTGTATCCAAGGAGATGCTGGTCAGTTTGTAAGACTAAGGGCACCCAGTACCCAGCATCTCCCGAGAACACTTATATTGATTAATAAAAATACATTATACTTTTTACTGAGTCTAAGTGTTCTTGTGTCCCTGGCCATAAGCATAGAGTAAGCTTTACATTTTTGGCACTCTGAACAAGGGACTTGATAGCTGTGGCTATCTATGAAAAAATTTTTTTTTGTTTGCTTTATCTAGGTTTTGCATCTGATTCTGCTGGACAGGTTCAGATCCAACACTAATACTCAGACCAGTCTTGTCCAAAGGTTGTTCCCAGATAAAGATTTCTGGATGTTTGATGTTTTTCCCAGATAAAGATTTCTGGATGTTTGATGGGTTTTTTTCTCCCTTAAAAGCGATACCTCCTGATAGACGGGGAAGACAGATCTGTTGTATTTCTTCAGGCCTACATAATTCTCTTGTAAGTATATTCTCTTATATATTTTATTATTGTTTTACTCATTGTATTGTGTTTTTGCATTGTACAGTAAATAGAGTAGATTTTGTCTAATAATATACTAAAAAGATTTTAGGACAGAACTAGGATATATCTTGCATTCTTACATTTACTTTTTGTGGTGACAGGGAGTCTTCTAGTAGATAACATGAAAACTCCTTTAGAAATGATGTTGGAAACCAACCCCCTTAATGTGAAACAGATTAAGCATTTTCATGAGAAGTGATATAAGCACTCAGGTAAACAGTCTCAGGGACAGTCTGCCTTTGTCTGGCCACGGGAAGGCTCTTTCAAGCCTGCTGTGTTGCTGAATTTGCTTCAGTATCTACAGGATAGGAAGAAAGGGCAGTCGTTAGAGAAACATTTGCAAGTCTTTGATTTATGGTATAGACAAAGATTCTGTTTCAAATAATACTGAATGGAATAAGATACCCCCACCCTATTCAGTTGCTCTGAACTCTGTATCAGATGAACATTGTACACCTGGCTTATATCCATCTTTGTTGGATACATGTAGTCAGTTAGGTCACTTTCCCTTGCACACTGCCCCAGCTGAATTAGGTCCAGTTGATCCGAATGATGTTGCTCCCGGGTATAAACCATTACAGTTAGACCCTCCGCCTTTAAGTCCAATCTCTGTCCCTGCAGCTTCAGGAGAGAGAACTCCCAAATTACCTAATTTAGTCAGAAATCCTGTGACTCCATTGCCAGCAGTAGTTCCTGCTGTATCTTCAGCAGTGGCAGTTTCTGCATCTGCTCCTGCACTTCTGATTGAAGTGCAGGATGGCAGGAAGTGACTTGTATTCTCCAAGGGTTAATGCAACCTTCAGGCAATGCACAATTAGGTCTAACAGTAGATGAATTAAAACAAAAGCTTGGGCATGAGCTTACACATTTGTCAGCTCAGAGTGAATTAGCAGAAAGGGGAAAGAGTTTTTCATTAGGAAAGGAGAGGAGAGTGGTGCACTCATCAGATGAAGAGGTAGATAAGGATAGTAGGTTTACAAAGGATATATTTGCACAAATTCCTTCTAAAACACCGCCACCTAAGGAGTGTGCTAGGCACACCCAGGGATGTAAGCTGATACATTCATTAGTAGGCATGGCAACACCCTGTAGGGATTCTAATGAGGAACTTATACTGTTAGCCCAGACTGGGAATAAGAAAACGCAAAAAGAACTGGTTGCTCAGGATGAAGATAGCAGCTACTATGTAGACCCATGGGTGGATAATTTGGCTGACTGGACAGAGAGAATGGGAGGAGATATGTCTCCCTACCCCAGACAGGGTTCTTTTTCTGCCAGAGATATGAATGTAGCTTGTCAGTGTATTAGAGGTTCGCATAAGAATCCCAATTGGGATAATCAATATATGCATGATTGTTTAATGATCTGGGAAAAATATGAAAAACAAGCAGGATCTGAAGTTACACAATATCCCTTGTTGTTAGGGAAACCGAATGAGCAGGGTCAGGTCCTTCCTCGGTATATTCCATGGCAATTTACTGATTTGACTAATTTAATTTTACAGTTGCCACCTTTAACAAAAGGGGCAGGAACATGGATCAGGGAGTTTGAAAAATTAACTAGTGGGCTAACCCTTGCTATAGGAGATATTAAAGCACTATTAGCCTGACTTCCTGGAATTGATGTGGATGTATTGTTTAGGCAAGCTAGATTGAGGGAAATCACTTTAGCTAATTCAGAATATGATGGTAACCCTTTTAATCACTTCCGTCATTATTTTTGGGAAGCTTTACGTCAAAACATCCCTACCCAAAGGGATTTGTCCACTCTTATGTCTTGTGCATGGGATGGTACATCTGACATTAGGGTGCATGTACAAGCTATGCAGGAGGAGTGGTTCAGGCAGATGGAACAGCCATTTGATCAGCCTGGTATGTTACCTCTGTTTTACCAAGCATTAAGAAAAACATTACCTAAAGGTGTCCAGCAAAGATTAGATAATGTAGTTGGGCTGGAAAGTAAGTTGTGGTCTGAAATGTTTCTAAATATTTGTCATTATAGTGATTTGTATGTTAGAGAAAAGAGTAAAGGAGCTGAGGATTTAACTAAACTCCAAACTAAATTGTGTACTATGCAAATGGAGGAATTACATAAGAGAAAAGAGGAAGAGAAAAGTAAGGTTTCTTTAGAAAAAAAAAAAGCTGTTGAGAAAGTATCTGGGATAACTGGGGTTAAAGGAGTTTCAGATGAGGTTGAATATGGAACTAGTGGGTGTGAGGCTTGGTATCCCCAGAATCAATTAATAGGTGCTGTAATTGTACCTAGAGGAAATAATGTCAATGGAAGAGGGATGGTAAGAGATGGAAGAGGAAGGAATGGCAGGGGTCTTATGGGAGCCCTTCCCAAGGAGCTGGTTTGGACCTGATAGGAGAGCAGGTATAGAATGCTGGTATTGTGGAAAATTTGGACATTATGCAAATGAATGTAGAGTCAATCCTGAAAGAAATCCCCCATATAATAGAAGTAGTGGGAGAAGCAGACCAGTAGAATTTCCACACTGGGATCCTGCAAATGAAATTCAGAGATATAGAGCAAGGAATAATTATACACAATGACTTTTAGGAGTGGTGCAAATCAGGGCAAGAGCAGAAGAACCCATATTGACTGTATATATTAATAAGCAACCTTGCACATTTTTATTGGATTCTGGGGCGACTTCTTCAGTGCTAACAACACTTCCAAAAGGAGTGGAATTGTCAGATGAAGCCATACAAACTATAGGATTTGAAGGACAGAAGAAGCTGGTTCATAGGGCAGCTAAAACTAGTATACAGTTACAAGGAAAAGAAGTAACAAGTCAGTTTTTGTATGCACCAGATTGTCCAGTAAATTTGTTAGGCAGGGATCTGTTACAAGCCCTGGAAATAGAGCTTTCTTTTGCACCAATCACCAAAGTTGTGCATTCAGCCAGACAGTTTGTTAATTTAACTCACAAACAAGAACAGTTTCCACAAGTGCCTGTGTCAGTATGGGCAACTGAACAGGACCCTTTTGGTAAGGTGCAGAGTATAGATTCAGTGGAAATTCAATTGAAGCCCGGATGTACTGGTCCTATGAGACGTCAATATCCATTAGCCAAAGAAGCACATGAAGGTATTAAATCAGAAATTGCTTCACTGCTTAAACATGGCATAATAGAGTCTAGTGGGTCACCTTACAATACTCCCTTGTTCCTAGTTTTAAAACCTTCTGGGAAGTGGCGATTAGTGCAAGACTTACATGCACTAAATGAATTGGTATTAGCAGAATACCCTAATGTTACAAATCCAGCTACAATTCTTCAAACAGAATCTTTAGGTAACTGGTATACAGTTTTAGATTTGCCTAATGCATTTTATTGTGTGCCTCTAGCTGTGAAAAGTAGGGAACTGACAGCTTTCCAGTATGATAAACAGAGATATCACTGGGCGAGGCTCCCACAAGGTTTTATAGAAAGCCCTTCTATCTTTTCTAAAGTTTTATCTCAAGATCTTCAGGAAGTCCGCACCCAACTCCCTGCTGGGGTATCGTTAATTCAGTATGTAGATGATCTGCTAATCACCGCACCTATACGATTTCTGTGAATGCAAGTTACAGAGTTATTGTTAACAACATTAGCACAGGGTGGATACAAGGTAAATTCCAATAAAGCACAAATTTGTCACACAGGTCTTCTTTTTAGGGATTAAGTTAGGGGTAGATGGTAAAAGTATTGGATGTGCATTACATGACCAATTAACAGCAGTGGCACTTCCCCAAACTGTAAAACAGCTAAGAGGATTATTGGGTTTGCTAAATTTTTGCAGACTGTGGATACCAGCATTTAGTACAAAAAGCAAATTACTTAGAAGGTATCTTAAAGGCAGCCCTACCAGTGAAGATAAATTGACATTAACTGCAGAAGACTCAGAAATTATACAGGATCTAGTACAGTCAGTATTAAATGCACCTAGTTTGGCTCTTGTTGATTTAAGTTATGAGATTGATTTGTGGGTATATCATGGGTCTGAAGGATGGGCAGTGGCTGCTTCTCAACATGACAATATAACCCCCATTGCTTATTTCTCTGGTACATTTGGTGTAATAGAACAGGGGTTTTCAGAGTGTGAATTAAGGCTTGTAGCATGTGCTGATGCTATCTGTAAATTGCAGGCACATGTACCAGGGATTCCAATTATATTACATACTTCCCATGAAGTTAGAATACTTTTGGGGGATGCCCACATCTCCTTTACCACTACTAGACTTTGTAAATATTCAGCCGTATTATTGACTTCTACAGTATCCCATCAGACAATTACAAGTAATTGCAAATTTAATTTTCTTCAGGACCTTCTAGAGGGGGCACTTCCAATTCCCCACATTTGTGGGATAACTGGCCTGCCCCTACCTGATAAGGTGATTATATCTAATGAACCCTTAACAGAAGGAGATTTTTGGTCCTGTACAGGATGGGTCCTGTACAAAATCAAACCCAGGATTTGCTGCTGTCCAATATACTTCTGCAGACCAAGTGAACAGTTCTCATTGCCATTAGAAATGTCTGCACAGGGAGCGGAATTATGTGCTATAGTATGGATATTTATGAATTGTGCTTTGGTTCCCCTGACAGTTTTCACTGATTCACATTATATATTTTCATCTCTTAATGAACACTTGAGAAAATGGAATAGGAGAGGCTTTGTCTCAGCTACTGGAGAACCTCTCTCACATTTGCAATTATGGGAACTCATTTTATCACATTTAAGGGATAGAGGAGAAAAGAAATTACTAACTAGAGATGTGAATCGTGTGATCGATCGTCTTAACGATCGATTTTGGCTGGGGGGGGGGAGGGAATCGGATCGTCGCGGTTTTGTTTTTTTAAATATCGTGTAAATCATAAATCGGGGGAGGGCGGGAAAACCGGCACACTAAAACAACCCTAAAAACCACCCTGACCCTTTAAAATAAATCCTCCACCCTCCCGAACCCCCCCCCCCAAAATGTCTTAAATTACCTGGGGTCCAGTGGGGGGGTCCCGGTGTGATCTTCCACTCTCGGGCCACGGGTGCGTTGATAGAAATGGCGCCGGTGCCATTTTGGTATTGCAAAATGGCGCCGGCCGTATGACCATATTGCCGTACTGCAAAATGGCGCCAGCTGGATGGCCGGCGCCATTTTTCATTACGGCAACACGATTCGAGTGCAGGAGGTCGTTCCCGGACCCCAGCTGGACTTTTGGCAAGTCTTGTGGGGGTCAGGAGGCCCCCCCAAGCTGGCCAAAAGTCCCTGGGGGTCCAGCGGGGGTCCGGGAGCGATCTCCTACACTCGTGATGTCTGGGGACAGGAACCAAAATGGTGCCGGCGCTACTTTTGCCCTGTTATATGACAAGGCAAAGGTAGCGCCGGCGCCATTTCTATCAACGCACCCATGGCCCGAGAGTGGAAGATCACACCGGGACCCCCCCACTGGACCCCAGGTAATTTAAGACATTTTGGGGGGGTTCGGGAGAGTGGGGGATTTATTTTAAAGGGTCGGGGTGGGTTTTAGGGATGTTTTAGTGTGCCGGTTTTCCCGCCCTCCCCCTCCCCCTTCCCCCGATTTACGATTTTTGACGATAAATCGGGGGAATTCCTATTATATATCGCCTCTAATGATTTTTGACAATTTAAAATATATCGGACGATATTTTAAATCGTCAAAAAACAATTCACATCCCTATTACTAACTGCTATTTGTTGGGTGAAAGCCCACCATGCTACTGATACATGGATTCATAGAGGTAATGCATTAGCAGATTTTGCAGCACAAGAGGTTACTAAACAAGTTTGTCAATCAGTAGTCAAGGAATTTGTACAGAGCACAAAGAGAAGCAGGATTACAAACAGTACAGCAGTTGCAGGAAGCAGCTACAACAGAAGAGCTGGGTAAATGGAAAGCGGCAGGCTCTACCTTTAGTAAGGAGACAGGCTGGGTACACCCAGCAGATACTCTTTGCTGTGCTTTGAATGTTTTAAATTTGATGTTACATGAAGCTCACTGGCCTATGCATAATAGTGCACATACCATGTATATTAATTTATCTCAAAGCATTTGGGTCCCAAATTTACAAATACTTTGTTCTCAATTCGTGAACAGATGTCCAATATGTGCTACTGAAAACCCCCGTAGAGGTGCAGTGATCCCTAGTGGACATATTCCTAAACCACAGGGACCTTATTTAGAATGGCATTGTGATTATACTGACATGGTTCAATCCTATTCTGGCTACCGGTATTTACTTGTATGTGTCTGTCCATTTAGTCAATGGGTGGAGGCTATGCCTTGTAAAGCAGAAACAGGTATGTATATGGCAAAGGTACTGTTGACTCATATTATACTGAGATTTGGGGTACCAATAAAAATTGTGACTGATAATGGGTCACATTTTAAAAATGAGTTATTGCATGCTTTAGCATCAGATTGGAACATTGCATGCCGTCATGTTTCTGTATATCGCCCTACATCTAATGGTCTTGTGGAGAGGATGAACGGAATTCTGAAAACAAAATTAAGACAATTAATGTTGTCTCATAAGCAAAATTGGCTCACTGCTTTACCAGCTGCCCTGAAGGTGCTTAGAATGAATCCAGTGAGATCTATTGGACTCACTCCTTTCGAACTATGTACAGGCAGAGCCATGAGTTTACCTCAACAAATTGAGTATCAGAAGTGTTCTAAGGAACCTAATAACCTATTTGTTTTTTTGAAAAATTTACAGGTGGCTACTCAGCAAATAATTGTTGCCAGAACTAAACAACCCGAAATACTAGAACCCCCGAGAATGTATGCAGTAGGAGACTTAGTCTACCGCCGAAACTTCACCCACCAAACATGGAAAGATCCTGTATACACTGGACCACACAAAATAACAACACTGACTCCAACAGCTGCTTGCTTAGATGCTGACACCACCTTTACTCACATTGCTGATCTGAGGCCCTGTCCAAACACAGATTTTATTGGCTAAGACTTTATTGTTTGGACTAAAACTTTGAGAAATTGACCTTCAGCCTGTAGGATTTTTAGGCTATTTTAAAGACTTTGTTTTTACTAAAATACTTTTGGGACATTGAAATACTCCTTACTTAGGTGTATCTTTTTATTTTCCTTATCATATCTAAGGCAAAGTTATTATTAAGTTTATAATTTTTAATTTTGTTCTCTTTTTAGTTTGGGGGGTCTCGTTATTAATGCCTAGCTTTTTAGTCAGTATGCATCTTTCCTATCTATTTCTATTCTTTTCACCTTCCTTCACTATTGCCCTCCTTTCTCCTGATTTTTTAATTAATTTCTCTTTACCCACACATACACCTTTTTCTACTAATATGTGGTATCAGTTAATGTATAAACAGTCTATTGCATTGTACCCTAATACTTCTTGTATTGCTTGTTCTCAGCATTTTCATACCACACAGATGGCAGGTTTTGTCCTTACTATACCAGTATCCCCTTCAAATGCTTCGTGTTTTTATCATTCTCTTGCATGTCCTATTGCTGGTACCCCTGCACAAGCTTCATCTCTTATTTCTTCTTATACAGCTTGTGTTTATGGGAATCAAACTGCTGGTCCTCCATATTCTGTTTCCCCTGCTTCTAACCCTAACCAACATACTAAATTCAGTTTTTCTCCTGCCACTAGAATTTCTTTGTATAATGCATCTATTCTTAATGATACTACCTCTCAGTCAGCTCAATACAGTAAAGTGCGGCCGCAGTTACCCTGCTCATAACCGGCTTTCTACTCACTTTTCGGCCGCGTTAGTCCAACCCGCGATACACTATCCCCTTTAATCCATCCTTACCGCCTCTTTAAATCCCCGGGTAACCCCTTCCGCACGCGGCATGTATATCAGATGTAAACGATCGAATTAGCTATTCCCTCCCATACAGTAACGCGCACCCCGACTATCGCTATTTTACCCTGCCATTTTGCCCCGCGTTTAACCTGCTAACTTACCGCCTACCCCTACCCCTGCGTTAGAGGCAAGGGTTAAGGGTAGACGGCAAACTTTCCCTCAAAAGAAAACCTAAAAACCTTTAAACCATTAAATATATGAAAGGGCAGCTTTTAATCTCTTATTTACTGTCCATGTCTATTTTATTATTGTCGGCTAGCCCCCCCCCCTTTTTTTTTTTTACATGATATTGTGAATCATTGCACTACACATGTGATTCCTTAAATTAACTTAAAACAAGTTGTTGGTAAAGTTGTTATAAATACCTTGGATGTCACTTTCCGAATCCCCCATCTCCACGCGGGCGGGCCGGGCGTGCGGTCATCGAGGAGGGAGCCGGCGGGCGCGCGTTCATCCAGGCGGCAGCGGGAGCCGGCGGGCGGGTGGGCGCGCGTTCATCCAGGCGGCGGCGGGAGCCGGTGGGCGGGTGGGTGCGCGTTCATCCAGGCGGCGGGAGCCAGCGGCGAAAGAGGCCTCCAGCAGTCCCCACCGACAGTGAATGAATGCACGCCTGTGTACGCCTGTGCAATTTCGGCGCTCAAGGCAGTGCATTAGCGAACGCTGACGTCACATGCTGTGACATCAAGCGTCGTGACGTCACGCCTTGAGTGCCGAAATTGCACGGGTGTACACAGGCGTGCATTCATTCACTGCCGGCGGGGGCTGCTGGAGGCCACTTTCGCCGCCGGCTCCCTCCGCCTGGATGAACGCCCGCCCGCCGGCTCCAGCTGCCTGGATGAACGCGCGCCGCCTGGATGAACGCGCGCCCACCTGCCCGCCGGCCGGCTCCCGCCTCGATGACAGCACGCGCGCCTGCTGGCTCCCGCCTCGATGAACTCGCTCCCGCCTCGAATGCGCGCCCGCTGGCTCCCGCCAGTAAGTTTACTTTTTTTTACACTTTATTCCCTTTTGTTTTAATTTTTGCCCTGCGCCTTGCTTCGGGAGGGGGGGAACCATCCACTTCCTGGTACCTGTCATTTCAAATGTCAGTTGAAATGACATTTGAAATGACAGGTACCAGCGCACCCAGGATACTGTATAGGCGCTGTATTAAGCGCCTATATAGTAAAATGGGTTGCGCGGGCCTAACGCTTCGCCTAACGCTTCGCAGACGCGGCTTGCATTTGCAAGCAATTTAAATAGAGTATCGAGCGGTATGTGAACAGAACTGTGCGTGTGGCAAACGAGGGTGCGCCCGGCACTGCCGCACTCTTTCTAATGCGGCCTTACTGTATCGACCTGAGTGTCCCCAACATTTACTCCATCAGCTGACCTATCTTACTTATTCCTGTCGTTTAAGGGAGAACTGGACTATTTGTGATACTGCTCCTACACTCTGTATATTCCCTATTCCTTTTGTGCCCAAGCACACCTGTGCTTTTTTCCATTTTGCTTCTCTTGTTAATTCATGGCACCCATTTTCTGGCCCCCTTTTCCATACTGCTCCTACATATTTCTCCTTTTGTTTTTCACAGAATGGAACTGGACCTTTTTTGGGTATTTCTTCCTGTAACACTACCTAATATGGGATGTACCTAAAGTATGGTTCACAGCCTCTTATGGATGTTTTCTGCTTTTTAATTGATAGGGATAAGTTAGAATATTTTAGCTCAGGTGAGTTTTTAGTTACAGGCACTTGGACTACTTTTCTTATTATTGGAACCTCACTGTCGGGATGCCTTAATTCTAATGCATCATTAGTATCCTTTGAAGATACCTCTCTCTGAACCATGCACTGCTGAGCGACTGAGGCTTTCCCCTTTGTTCTAGTTTAAAAGCTGCTCTAGCTCCTTTTTAAAGGTTAGTGCCAGCAGTCTGGTTCCACCCTGGTTAAGGTGGAGCCCATCCCTTCAGAAGAGACTCTCCCTTCCCCAAAAGGTTCCCCAGTTCCTAACAAAACTGAATCCCTCT
This sequence comes from Rhinatrema bivittatum, assembly GCF_901001135.1. Classification (NCBI taxonomy): domain Eukaryota; kingdom Metazoa; phylum Chordata; class Amphibia; order Gymnophiona; family Rhinatrematidae; genus Rhinatrema; species Rhinatrema bivittatum. The sequence goes on along the minus strand of NC_042624.1, from coordinate 30,530,684 downwards.
TCCTTGCACCATCGTCTCATCCACGCATTGAGACTCTGGAGCTCTGCCTGCCTCTGGTGACCTGCGCGTGGAACAGGGAGCATTTCAGAGAATGCTACCCTGGAGGTTCTGGATTTAAGCTTTCTACCTAAGAGCCTAAGTTTGGCTTCCAGAACCTCCCTCCCACATTTTCCTATGTCGTTGGTGCCCACATGTACCATGACAGCTGGCTTCTCTCCAGGACTGTCTAAAATCCTATCTAGGTGAAGCGTGAGTTCTGCCACCTTCGCACCAGGTAGGCATGTTACCAGGCGATCCTTACGCCCACCAGCTATCTACATTCCTAATAATCAAATCACCAACTATGATGGCTAACCTAACCCTTCCCTCCTGGGCAGTAGGCCTTGGGGAGATATCCTCGGTGCGAAAGGACAATGCATCACCTGGAGAGCAGGTCCTTGCTAAAGGATCCTTTCCTGCTGCACCTGGTTGATGTTCTCCAATCATGAGACCTTCTTCCTCCAAGGCAGCACCAGGGCTGCCAGTCTAAGTTGGGACTTGGCTACTATGTCCCTGAAGGTCTCATCTATATACCTCTCTGTCTGCCTCAGCTCCTCCAGGTCTGCCACTCTAGCCTCCAGAGATCGGACTCGTTCTCTGAGAGCCAGGAGCTCTTTGCATCACATGCACATGCACAACTTCTCACCGGCGGGTAAAAAATCATACATGTGACACTCGATGCAAAAGACTGGGAAGCCCCCCTCTTGCTGCTGGGCTGCTGCCTTCATCTCAATTTTGTTCAGTTCCTAGTTAAGTTTTAGGTTGCTATGGGAGTAGGAATGTGTCTAATTAATGTCCTTTAAATGTATTAGTGAATTCACTATATGTCTGGTAGTGGCCTACAAGGGACTGATCACACTCTCAATAAAATTTTTGTTGTTGTTGTTTTTTTTTTTTTTTGTGAAAGTGGCACCTGCCTATAAATTAAAGGATGAGCTAGGGGTGGGTGGGCGAGGAGTGGGAGGGTTGGGAAATCCAGTCTAACTTCAGTTAGTCAGCCAGAGTGACTCACTGCTCTTGATTATCAAATGTTGGTACCTAATCAAACCTTACCTCAACACCTTTCCAAGGTGAGTAACTTAACTGAACTTTTCAACCTTTTTACTTCTAGCTACTTTTTTTTTTTTTTTTTTTAAATACAAACACTCAGTTCTGCTTACTAGTTGCCTTACAGACTTTTAAAAATAAACACACTAACTACTGCTTACTAGCTGCCTTACTGACTGACCATTTAAAAATACAAACAGTCTAACTTGTTTGTTCGCTGCCTTACTGACTATTAAAAGCACAAACACACTAAATAATATTCCCAAATAGTTAACTTTGCCCCAATACGTTTGAAAATGACAATGTCCCAAGCAAAAACGTACTGATTCCTTTCAGCCACCAGCAAGATGATCCTCTCCTCTCAGTGCTCCCACTGATGTTCGCAATTCCTCTTTTCTGGAACATTCCATTAGAATATTATAAACTTCTCTGCAAATTTAATTTTTTTTACTGTATAGACCTAGAGCATGCATGATCATATGATCAAAATTGTTCTGAAAGCTCTATAGATTGGGAAAGATTCTCATGCTCAACTACTAGCATACCTTTGTCTACATGTAGAATTCAAGCTTCGTATTTTATGGCTCAAAGGACAGTTTGGACTCCATTGAAGGTTTTTAGAGCAGGACTGGTTATCATCTTGTAGTGCTGTCAATGCATCTCTATTTCATATGCTGTATTTGATCCAAATGTTTGTTTATTTTAGGAGAAGTTATGAAAATGATTGCTGATACATTTCAATTGAATCTTTTACTCACATATCAGTTAATCATATTGAAATCTTGTGCGCCCAATTTATGCTTTATAGTCTCTAAGGAGACTGATAGATTTTTAGTTGTGTTCTGCGATTTACATGATTATGTCTAACTGGAAAGATAATGGTATTCTTGATGCTCACTTTTGGTGGCGTATTGTGTGTATGTTAGACAAATAGGAAAGTGTTGCAGCTGAAAATCACAATAGAACAGGCCACTGGAAGAAAATGTGGAGAGCTGTCAAGATCTATTTAGGTTGTAGTAAATCGTACTGATGTATATTTTGGTTTCTTATTTGTTTAATGGAATCTTCTATTGTTAAATTACATGATGGAAATTAGTAGTTTTATTTCTTTAAGAACATAAGAAATTGCCATGCTGGGTCAGACCAAGGGTCCATCAAGCCCAGCATCCTGTTTGCAACAGAGGCCAAACCAGGCAACAAGAATCTGGCAATTACCCAAACACTAAGAAGATCCCATGCTACTGATGCAATTAATAGCAGTGGCTATTTCCTAAGTAAACTTGATTAATAGCCATTAATGGACTTCACCTCCAAGAACTTATCCAAACCTTTTATGAACCCAGCTACACTAACGTCACTAATCACATCCTCTGGCAACAAATTCCAGAGCTTAATTGTGCGTTGAGTGAAAAAGAATTTTCTCCAATTAGTCTTAAATGTGCTACTTGCTAACTTCATGGAATGCCCCCCTAGTCCTTCTATTATCCGAAAGTGTAAATAACCGATTCACATCTACTCGTTCAAGACCTCTCATGATCTTAAAGACCTCTATCATATCCCCCCTCAGCCATCTCTTCTCCAAGTTGAACAGGCCTAACCTCTTCAGCCTTTCCTCATAGAGGAGCTGTTCCATCCCCTTTATCATTTTGGTTGTACCTTCTCCATTGCAACTTTAAATGGTTTGCATAATTTAAACTTCAATAAAGAAACTTTAACTTAAAAGAAAATCAGCATTGAGTAGAGTGAAGATGACTGCTGGCTTCTGCCTGTTCATTGTTTTATTTATTTATTTAAAAACTCTTCTATACCGTCGTTAAGTTAGATAACCATCACAACAGTTTACAGAAAGGCACACTAAAGAAAAATCTAAGTGGTATAGATTACAAATTAAGCATGTGCCATCATAGTACGGTAACATATTTTAATACATACAACTCTGTGTTTAAGTTAAGTCTATATGTTGGTAAGGAAATTGTTAAGTGGTTCAAATCTAACAATAATATGCATTTGTAGGTAAAAAACAAAAACAACTGATTACTTGGTGCATCCTTATCTATCAACTGTTTTTCTCCTTCTCTTTGTCTTTATAAAAAGCTTGTTTAAAGAGCCAGGTTTTCAGGTTAGCTTTGAATATTTTCAAATTACTCTGCAGTCTTATTTCAAGTGGCATGGTGTTCCATAGTACAGGTCCCGCCAACGACAATGCTCTTTCTTTTACTTGAGTGAATCATGCTGATTTAACAGAGGGGACAGTTAGTAGCGCCTTATTAGCAGATTTCAGGTTTCTGTGTGGAACATGTACCGCAGTGCTGTGTTGAGCCAGTCGGCTTTTTCGTCGTGGATTAATTTATGGATTATACACAATGCCTTATATTGTATTCTTTGTTCAATTGGGAGCCAGTGTAGCTCAGCAAGTGTTCCTGCAATGTGGTCCCTTTTCTTTTTGCCAGTCAGAATTCTTGCAGCCAAATTTTGCAATATTTGCAGTGGTCTAATTGTAGATTGAGGTAACCCTAGTAGCAGGGAGTTACAATAGTGTGTACTTGCGAATATAATTGCCTGTAGAACTTAGCGGAAATTGTTTAGCATTAGCAGGGGTTTTAGACTTCTCAGGGTCATTAGTTTGGCGTAGCCTTCTTTTAATTTCTGTGAGATGTGTTGTTTCATGTTTAGCTCAGGGTCAATTATTACCCCTAGATTCCATACTTTTATAGTTAACTCCGCGGTTTGATTTATTTTTGATTGCGATTGTAGGTTGTATAGGGTGTATGTTTTTTCGTTCTAAATGTAGGAATTCAGTTTTGTCGATGTTTTTTACCAGTTCCATTTGGTTTAGGAGCTGTTTGATTATTTCAAGATACATGTTAGCTAGTTTCATTGTTTCTTCAATGGTTTTTACGATGGGTAACAGTAGTTGTATGTCGTCTGCGTATACGTAATGTATGTTTCCTAGTCCTGCGAGTAGGTGACATATTGGAAGTAAGTAAATATTAAAGAGTGTAGCAGACAGGGCTGATCCCTGTGGGACTCCTGTTTGTAGTTTGACTTTGTCTGAAAGTGTGTTTTTGATTTGTACTTGGAACCATCTGTTTAAGTATGACTCAAACCAGTTTATTGTTTAGTTATTGAGTCCTATTTCTTTTAGTCTATTGATTAGTATTTTGTGATTTACAGTGTCAAATGCTGCCGAGAGAGCCAATAGAACCAGAATGTAGTGTGTACCTGTATCGAACCCTCTTAAGATATTATCTGATAGAGCTAATAGTAAGTCTCTATACTGTAGTGTTGGGCTGGATATAAAATGTTGTTACTTTCAAGGTGGTTTGACAGTTGTTTTTGTACTGTTTTTTCAATTAGTTTGGCTATTAGGGGTAAGTTGGAGACGGGTCTATAGTTGCTAAGATTTAGGGGGTCAAGGTTATTTTTCTTAATGATTGGTTTGATTATAGCTCCTTTCAATGTATCCAGCATTAATCCTTCATCTAGGGATAGGTTGATGATTTTAGTTAGTGTTGGTTACTGTGTTGGCTAGTTTTTTTTATTTCCGTAATGGGTATGGTGTCAATTACGTGGGGAGCAGGGTTGTATCATGTTCTCTACTTCAATGTGTGAAATTTCATCAAATTCTGACCAGTTGCTGACGTCCCTTGTGGGCATCTTAATCTCTTGTTTTGTTGATCTGGGGATTTTTTTTCTTAGGTTCTCAATTTTATCTTTAAAGAATAGTGCTACATCATTGCATTGTTTCTCTTGTAAGGTTAGGTGATTGTTTGCATTGTCACTGGTTAGGTTTTTTACTATGCTAAATAGGGTTTTGGCTTTATTTGCAAATTTTTCTATTTTTGAGCTGTAGTATTTCTTTTTGGTATCTAAAATTGTTTTTTTGTTCAAGATATTAGTTTACCTGTACTGCAGCTTTGCCAAATCCTGTTTTGATCTCTTTTCTTGTATCATTTTAGGTGATACAAAGTTCCATTTCTTGGAAATAAACTGAATCGTCATTGTTTCTTATGTTAATGCTGTGCTCCTACCATTTTTAAATAGCACCTCCCCTAGGACCAGCTGTTGGGACAGCAGTCAGGCTTGGTGTGACTTGCTTGGCCTGCTGGTACGAATTTACTGATTTACTTTAATTTTTCAATAATGACCGAAAATATTGGGTTTAAAGAAGGCAATAAAAAGAAGAGATGTACCAATAATACAAGATGTAGATTTTATTTTTAAAAATATAAAAAAAAAATCCAAACTACAAAAAAAAAAAAATAGAACAAATACAATAAATAAATTTGGGCAAGAAAGAGTCCTGAGAATAAGATCAAAAGATATTGTGAAGTCAGTTGCTTAGTGCTGCTGCTTTTAAGGAACTGTTTTATTCAGAGCAAGAGCAGAATCTCAAAACAAAATTCATACAGGATTCAAGCTATTATTTATTGATTGATTGATTTAAAACATTTGAATCCTGCCCTCTCCATAGTTCAGGGTGGGTCAGAATTGTACATACAATAAGTTTATACAAGATACATATAACCAACAATTAAAGACAGACGATAGATATCTAATAACAGTATACATGGATGTTTTAGCTGGTAAGGGACCAAGCAGTCCAGGGCTATTTTATAGAGGTGAGTCTATTTAAGACTTTAAAAAAATATTTTGAACATTTTATACATCAGATCTCTTATGGACGGCTCTGCAATTAAAAAGGCTCTTTCTTGAGTTGGTGCAAGGCGTACATGGCGAGCAGCTGGTATATCAAGTAGTGTTTGTGATGACGAGCACAGTATTCTGGGTGGCATGTATAATTTAAGGGTGGAGCAAATCAAGGGTGAGGTTACATTACTTTGTTGAATTGGCAGCTGATGTAGTTTTTGTAACTAGACAGTAGACATGCAGCCGCATTTTGAACCAGTTGTAATGATTAGATTGCGTATTGAGGAAGACCAGCATAAAAAGAATTACAGTAATCAAGAGTAGGATGAATTAATGCCTGGAAGAACTGACCAAAAATCCAAGGCTTCTAATAGCAATTTCAGGTGTCTGAAGGGTCTCAGCTTTGGAAATGAGGATTGTATCATTGCTTTTATCTGGCTGTTCATAGTGAAAGCAGAGTCAAGAATGCTGCCCAGATTTCGGGCATCTTTATTGATATTTAGTGTGTGAGATTCAGATGTAAATGTGTCTGCAATTTGATCATGCTGCCTTCGATTTAGAATGAGAATATCAATTTTTTAAATGTTCATTTGTACTCTATTGTGCGATTACCAGCTCCTGATAGTTAAATAAAGAAACATAGAAATGATGGCAGAAAAGGACCGATGCCCATCCAGTCTGCCCATCAAGTTTTACATGGTAGTATCTTCCGTACCATGCAGGTGACCCCCATGTATCATTCAATGCTGCTTGACATGCTTTGCTTATGGACGTGGCCATAGAAGCAGTCCTGTGGTTTTTCCTTAATGTCTGTGCATCAATTCCCCAGACTGTAAAAAGTCATGGCACGTGTTGGTTGTCTCTGAATCCAAATTTCTCTTTCATTTCACCCCCCCACCTGCCTCCTTCGAAGCAGAGAGCAAATTTGCAGTTATGAGCCAGAGCGAGATGAAATGTGAGGTGACTGACCATGAGGAGTTTAGTGAATAAAAGCACTTGAATGTCAGCATCATAGATTTGTGAGGGAGGCCCAAAGTAGACAAGAGTTTACAGAGATGCAAGGTATATACATGGTATGCAAGGGGCATACCAGCGAGGACAGGACGTGGAGAGGAAGAAACAGAACCAATTGTTGTTTGCTGATACAGATGATGTCAACTGAGCCACATATTTTGATGTCAGAGAGGTGAGAAAGGAGAACTGAGTGATTAAAATTAGCTCTAAATAATAGATTTAATAAATAAGAAAAGCAAGGAGACATGCACACCTATTTTAACAAAGATAAAAATATAATTATACCAAAATAAATCAGAATTTCCACCCTAGGTAAACAATGCTTATTAGAAACAGGTCTCCAGGAAAGGAGACTGCACTTTGTGCGGTGTGGCAAATCCAGATACATGCTCCTTCTGTCATCACTCTGCAGGCATCCAAAAGCTATTCCAGCAAATTATGCAAAGTATTCTCAGGCTCTTAGCTTAAAGAAAGAAGCCTGAGAGTCAACAGCAAGACGTATCTGCCTCAGAGAAAAGTATGCGTGGGACTGGAATTTTCTCAATGCTTCTTTCTTATTGGCACTACATGGTGGGGTTTTAATTTTTTTTTTTTTTAATATCTTTAATTTTCTACCAAAAATATTAAGAGTACATGTGTTCCATGTTTTCCTCACAAATATATTTGACTATTTATTCCCTTGCCATTTCAAAATTTTCAATTGGATTTTACATTTGAAACCCATAAAATCTATATCACTACTCCCTAGTCCCATCAAACACACAGAAACTGGTACATGAATCAATACAAAGCTTTCTTTGCCAGAACAGATAAAAACAATGCAGGAAAGGGAACCTGTGCATCCCTCCCAACTCACTGATGCAGCAAGGAGATTTGCATACAACAATGTGTATACAGGTTAGTGCCCTCTCATGCAAATCCTATGCTAATGATGCAATTAGCTGGTACCTACCCCTCTCAATGCAAAGAGGTTCGCTGGCTTACTTTGTGTTTTCATAGCTCTGGAAACTTAACTCCTAGTCTGAAGGGGATGGGAGTTTCCAGGGCGAAAGCTGGAGTCCTGTGCTGGGACCTGTAGTCGTGATTTTATGGGCAGAAAAATATGAATTGTTCACACAAAAACATATTTCTGATGCTGAAAGCATTTTTGAGCACAGAAATCATATATTATGCACAGAAAACATGATTTATGTGCACAAAGCATGTTTTCTGCAAATAACAGGCTTTTATATGCACATAAGTGCTTGGTTTTTGTGCAAATAAGTCACAAGTGTGGGACCCCTTTTATCCCACCGGGATTATATTTCGGGCCAATACAGTAAAGTGCGCTCAGGCTGAGCGCACTGTTAGCCCCCGTTTGGCCGCGCGTTTTCGAAACGCTATTTTTACCCCTTATACAGTAAGGGGCCAAACCCCCCCCCCCCCCCCCCCCCCCCCGAAAGTAATAGCGCCCACAACATGCAAATGCATGTTGATGGGCCTATTAGTCATTTCCCGCGTGATCCAGAAAGTAAAATGTGCAGCCAAGCCGCACATTTTACTTTCAGAAATTAACGCCTGCCGAGAACCGATGCTGGTAAAATTGAGCGTTGGCTGTCAAACCCGCTGACAGCCGCCGCTTCTGTCAAAAAGGAGGCGCTAGGGATGTGCTAGTGTCCCTAGCACATCCCTCCTTTTACCGTGGGCCCTTTTACCGTGGGCCCTTATTTACATATTTTTTTCTTACTGAATCGCGCACCCAGGAGAGTGGACTGGGCGCGCGTCGGGAGAGCAGGCACTCGCCGGCTCTCCCACGGGTTTTTATGTATCAGCCCATTTGTGCGCTCAGCCTATGCAAAAGGCAGCATGTAGATTTTAACTGGAGTTTGCACCCTTTAATTCCAGATACATTAACTTACCATTTGCTTACTACAAGGGGAGTTACATTTAAAAAACTGCACTGCACCTTCTTGCTTTGGTCCCTGAAAATTCAGAAATTAACTTGCTCTTTGATACTCAGGGCTGGTGCTAGCTTTTTTGCTGCCCTATGCGAAAATTAACTGTGTTACCCCCCCTCTTCCCCAATTCTTTCAATGCCTGTCCCAGGCCCATAGAATAAAGCCCAGCTCCATCCTGCAATCTATATTTTGAAAAACTGACAAGCCCCCACTCAGAACTCATGGATAAGGAAGTGTATTACGTACCCTAGGTAAACCTTACAGCCTTGCGCACACACACACACACACACACCCTTTACACACACACCAAATTAAATGATGCATTTATAACAAATTGCACATGAAAAAGAACATTCAAAAGTACAGTCTTCTGAGACAAAATCATCATTTGCAACATGCATATTATATTTACATGCACTCCTGTGGTGCCAAACAGAAAACTATGCAAAAAAGACACTTGGAGTTCCTATGGAATTAGACTTTTTGTAATGTATGCTGGGTGTGGGCTTGGCTCTCAGAAAGTCATGAATAAACAGAATTACCATTACAATATAATAAAGTTGTTTTGGTTGGGGAGGTTTATCTATGAAAAGGCAACACTGCACATATTACACCAGGCTTATACTCTTATTACGAAACCAGGCTGCTGTAGATCCCTACACAGAAATTACATGCTAGCAAAATACCTCACCTCAGTCACATATACAGAACACAGAGAGACCCTCACCAAATACAGAATAAAGAGATCAGAAAGTATAAACAGAAACCTGCTGAGAAGAAATGAACTGGAACCCACAATAAGCCAGCCTCTACATGCAGAGCAACAAAGGAAAAACAGAAACATTATCATTCTTCATAAAACTTTAAATAAAATCAAGAAATATAAAACAATCATAATAGTAAAGTCATATTCATAAAAATAATATTTCAAACCAGTTAATGAATAGAATATCAAATTTCGCAAACACCAAAAAAATGTAAAATATCTGATGAATAAAAAATCCAATTAAAAAATGTTCTATTCCCCCCCCCCCCCTAAAAAAAATATTTCAAAAGAGCAGAATCATCAAATTACACCCAATAATTACAACTAATAAGGATTTAAAAATCTGCTTTCCATACCTGGGATCTGATTTTCAGTCTCCCTGATATTGTCGTGGATTAGGGGAGGTAGGACCGCACAAATTTTATCTGCTCTCTCACAAACATGCACAATAACACATTCATTCTCTCACACGCTCCCTCTCTCTAACATACACAGGCTGCCTCTCCCTCACAGATACATTATATGTGTGTGTGTGTGTGTGTGTGTGTGTGCATGCCTGTAAGAGCCTATATGTGATACACAGGCTCTCACAGGCACAAAACATGCACACACAAACTCTCACACAGACACATTCACAGGCACACAGGTTCTCACACAGGCACACAGGTTCTCACATAGGCACAAACACCCTCTCATACATACACACACAAAGGCACCCTCACATAGTCACACACACCCCCACCCTCTCATATACAGGCACTCAATCTCATAGGGCCAATCTCTCACTCTCTCACACATTTTTGGACCTCTTCTTCAACCGCTGGCTGCAGAGCAAGGCCTCTTCATCTGCCACTGCTCCATGCAAAGAACAACATCATCGCAGGGCCTCTTCTTCTGCTGCCGGCTTGGAGGAAACGCTGGCGTCACCGCAGGACCTTGCTTATGCTGGCAGGGAGTAGGAACCCCACCAGCACGTTACTTCATGCCACCGCGGGACCGCAGCAATGGCACCCATCACCTGGGGTGGATTTCCCCCCTCTCCCCCCCCCCTCCATTTAGTATGCCACTGCTACCCACTAATCTTCCAGGGGGGGGGGGGAGAGAGCAGAAGCTGTGTGTGGGCGTGCGTGCACGCATGGGCCTCTCCTGCTGCCGCCGGCCCACTGCCTCCCCAGGTGTGCCGCTCTGTGCAAATGCACACCTGGTTGCACCGGACCTGTTGATACTATCTGAATTACCTGCATTGCTCTTGCTCCTGTGATACATTTCCCCCACTGTCCTTAAGGTAGTGTGCTTGCCCTGTTAGTCCACTGAAAGCACAGGAATAAAGATTAACAAACAAATACAAAAATTATGTAAGGTGATACCTTTTTTGCACTACCTTAATATATTTCTTGACTAGCTTTTGGGAGCCATCATTTCCTTCCTCTGGTCCAAACAGCATCCTGAAAGCCAGTCAAGAAATATATTGACAGTCCAATGAAAAGGTAGCACCAGTATTTTTTTGTTTGTTAACCTTTATTACTATGCCTCTGCTACTCAGAAGTGGTGATTTTTGGATTGCCTTAGGGTCCCACCCAACCCACTGGCAGTTTTTCAGATATGGACTTTTAGAGGACAGAGAATTGAATGTAGTGGTTCCTGTCCCCATTCTGACTCCACTACCCTTCTGTTTCCCGATTCTAACACTGCCCAATCATTTATCCTGCAGCAAACCATCCCTAACATTAAGTACACACTTCCCATCTTCCCAGCCATCCTCACTTCTGTCCTGTCCACTGCTCTGGAACTTCAGAATTTTGACCCATATTGACTGCGCGGGAGAGAGAGAGTGAATGAGCGAGCAAGCATGTGTGCTTGCTCGCTCATTCACTCTCTCTCTCCCGCACCCCCACCCCGGGAACTCGCGGCAGCAGCAGCCTCCTCCCAACGCTAACCTCTTCATTTTCAGCCCTCGCGGAGGCGGAGTCCCATCGGCCGCGGTTGAACCTCTTCAATTTCCTCCGAGCCGCGCTGCAGTCTTCTTTTCTTCGGGCCGATGCCGAGCGCACTAGCATGGCCTCTTCTTGCCGCGCACGCACCCGATACTCTCCACTTCCTCTTCCGGGCCCCGGGGGGGGGGGGGGGGGGGCGTGTGTGTGTGTGAGAGATTGCATGTATGTGAATGATTGAGAGCCTGTATATGTGAAAGAGAGTATGTCTGTGATTGAGAGCCTGCCTGTGAGAGAGAGAGCATGAATGTAAGTTTACCATTGGGAACCTGTATGTGTAAGTTTGTGATTGAAAACCTGTTTGTGTGAAAGAGTATGTGTGTATGATTGACATCCTTTGTGTGTGAGAGAAATCATGTGTATGTATGATTAAGAGCCTGTGTGTATAAGTAAGAGAGAGAGCATGTGTGTCTGTGTGTGATTGAGAGCTGATTTAGGTGAGGGAGCATGTGAGTATGTGATTGAGAGCCTGTGTGTAAATGAGAGAAAGAGAGGACATGTTTGTAAGCATGTGAATGAGAGTCTGTGTGTGAGAGAAAAAGACAGCATGTATTTATGTGATTGAAAGCCTGTGTGTGTGTGTAAGCGTGAAAAGATAGACAGCATGTGTGTAAATGTGTAATTAAGAGCCTATATAAGTGAGAGAGAAAAAACATGTGTATATGTGAGTACTGAGAGCATGTGTGTATAGGTGTGTGATTGAGAGCCAGTGTGAGAGCGCACTGGTATGTGACTGAGAGAGGAGAAAGTTCCAAGCAAACCACCCCACCTCCTGCTAATTCAGAACAATCTCAGGACACCTGGATATCAAACGTTCCCAGGGATGCAGAGCAAAAAAATTTTTGTATCCTTATTATTTTTCATTACTGGGTCTTTGTGTCTGCTATTTTGAAATATTTTGTTGGTATCTGGAAATGTTTTATATGCGTTTTTAATTATTGGATATTCCACTCATCAGCTGTTTCGAAATATGTTCTTTTTGTTAGTACAGTTTTACTGCTGATGATTTTATTTCTTGATTTGTTTTATAAGGATGGGTGATGTTTCTTTTTTCCTTTGTTACACTGCATACAGAGACTCTGGCTTGTTGCAGTTTCCAATTCATTTTTTTCTGCATGCTTCTTGTTATGCGTTTTGGTCTCTTTATTCTATGTTAGGTGAGGGACAGCACGTGATTCAGGTGAGGTTTTCTGCTGGCGTGTAGTTTCTGTGTAGGACTCTATAGCAGCCTGACTTGGTCCGTTTTCCTAATAGGAGATGTATTGGTGTCTTAAGTCCTGGTGTAATATTTTTAGAGACTTATTGTACTTTAAAAGTGTGATCTTACATAAAATGCACACATTTACTTGTATTTAGTTTTAAACATAATGTATGGCTCTCATGGAATTACATTTTAAAATATGTGGCGTTTATGGCTCTCTCAGCCAAAAAGGTTCCTGACCCCTGCCCTAGATCAACCTTTCCATTTGTAGTTGTGAGTGGGTAGAAACAGAAGTGAGGCTGCATAGAATGAGTGTTTTGATTAGATTTAGTGCACATGCATTCTTTTTGTTTTCTTTTTCATTTTGTTTGTTGTTTTATTGCTGTTTCTTTAAAACAACAAATGAAATTTATCAGGGGACAAAAAAAACAACCCTCATTCCTCGACCCTCTTACCCCTACCCTACAGTTAAAATTTCACCACAGGTTAAAAGTGATCCCTTCACTCCTCCCCCAGCGCTACTACTCTTGAATATGGCACCAGCAGACCGAGGTGGACACTAACATACATTTTTGCCATACACAATGGTGTGGGCCAGGCTGTGGGGCAAGCAGGCCTGGCACCACTGGATGTGCAAACCGTGCAGTTGCACGGGGCAGCACACCCTGTGGGGAGGCATAGGGAGCAGGGAGAGGTCTGTGATGCTGCTGGTGGACCCGATCCCACTGGCAGCAGAAGAGAAGGCCTGTGGTGCTGCCAGTGGACCTGATCCCACCAGTGGCGGAACAAGTGGAGGCCCAAGGTGCCGCTGGTGGACCCGAACCCAACAGTGGTAGAAGAAAGAGGTCTGTGCTGCCAAGAAAAAGTAGCACGGCCCCTCTGAAATCAATGGCATGGTAAGCACTGCCTTAGTAAGTGGAGAAACAGTGTGGCCCCACCAGAATCAGCAGCTTTGCCAGCAGGGCTGTGCTGATTTTCCACTTACTAAGGCAACACTGACCACGCCATCAATTTTGGTGGGGTTATGCTGCTGAGGAGGAAGAGGGGTGCACCATGTGGGAGATAATCCAATGTCCTGTGGCCGGAAGTCGTTCCCTTGGCCAGGGGGACTGAAGAAGGAGACTCTGATGCTGCCTGCTAAGTCAAGGGACATGAGTGAGAGAGAACATGTATAATTGTGTGTGGGAGAGTGAGAGAGATCATGTGTGCTTGTGTGTGGGAGAGAGTGAGAGAGCATGTGTGCTTGGGTGTGGGAAAGTGAGAGAAAGCTTGTGAGTTTGTGTGGAAAAGTGAGAGAGCATGTATGTGGGGGAGTGAGAGAAAGCATGTATGTGTAGGAGAGGAAGCATGTGTGTGAACAACTACCCCAGTTACTCTCTGCCTGATAATCCATGACAATTTCAGGGCATCTGGAAATCAAAAGTTCCCAGGTATGGAGAGCGTGAATGTTTAAAATCCTTTTTAGTTTTATTTTTCAGGTGTTATTTACTGTATCTGCTATTTTGAAATATTTTATTGATGTTTGGGACATTTAAAAAAAAAAAGTTTGAGGAATGGTGGTGTTCTGTTTTTTCATTGTTGCACTGCATAGAGAGTCTGGCTTGTTGCGGTTTCCAGTTCAGTTTTTATCTGCGGGTTTGTATTTCTACTTTATGGTTGCTCTATTCTGTATTTGGTGAGGGTCTATTCAGCTCTGCATGTGTGACTGAGGTGAGACATTCTCCTAATAGGAAGTGTATTAATGTATTCAGGCTTTCAGAGGGTCAAACCCACACACAGCACACATCACAATAAGCCTAATACCTTATGGGTTTATGGATTCCAAGTGTCTTTTTTGCAGGGATTTCTGGCTGGCATCATAGCAGTGCATGTAAATATAATAAGTGATATTTTTACCTCAGAATACTGTACTTTGATATTTTTCAGTTATCTACCTTATAAATGGGCTCTGACCGACGGCCCGCAAATGCGCAGTAGAGAGCAGCTCTACCGCGCATGTGCGGGCCAGCACGTCGGTCTGAGCCAGCGTCAAAAAAAAATAAATAAATGGCGGCGGCGGTAGCGGCAGCGGGCGGCAGTAGCGGGCGGCGGTGGCGGTGGCGGTAGCGGGTGGCGGCGTAGCGGGCGGCGGTGGCGGCAGCGGGTGGCGGCGGTAGCGGCCAGTAGCGAGGGAGGGAGGGACGGACTGAGTGGGAGGGAGGGACGGAGAGAGAGAATGGGTGGGAGTGAGGGGGGACTGAGGGAGAGGGAGTGAGTGGGACTGAGAGAGAGAGAGGGAGGGAGTGAGTGGGACTGAGTGAGTGAGAGTGGGACTGAGTGAGTGAAAGTGGGACTGAGTGGGTGGGTGGGACTGAGTGAGAGGGAGAGGGGGGACTGAGTGAGAGGGAGGGAGTGGGACTGAGTGAGAGGGAGGGAGGGCGTGGGACTGAGTGAGAGGGAGAGGGGGGGACTGAGTGAGAGGGAGGTAGTGGGACTGAGAGAGGGAGAGGGGGGACTGAGTGAGAGGGAGAGGGGGGACTGAGTGAGAGGGAGGGAGTGGGACTGAGTGAGAGGGAGGGAGGGAATGGGACTGAGTGAGAGGGAGAGGGGGGACTGAGTGAGAGGGAGGGAGTGGGACTGAGTGAGGGAGGGAGGGAGGGAGTGGGACTGAGTGAGAGGGAGTGAGTGGGACTGAGCGAGAGGGAGGGAGAGAGAGGGAGGGAGTGAGTGAGACTGAGTGGGAGGGAGGGACTGAGTGAGAGGAGAGGGAGGAGTGGGTGAGGGAGGGGGGAGTGGGTGGGGGAGGGGGTGGTGAAGAGTGAGGGGAGAGAGAATGAGGGGGAGGTGAGAGACAGAGGGATGTAGCCCGTTTTAACGGGCTTAACGGCTTGTATAATATAAATGCATAACTCTTAACTGTGTGTGAGGAATGGAGCGAAGGGGGGGGGGGGGGCAATTGTGCAAGGCTATAAGGTTTGCCTAGGGCACTTAATACCCTTGCATCAGCCATGAGGTCGGGAGGATGGTGTCAGTTTTTAAAGTTTGTATCACTGAAGGGAGCTGGACGTTTTTTTTTGGGTGGGCCTGGGCCAGCACAGGAATTGTTCACACAGTACAGCAAAAAAGGCTCTGGGGCCAAGAGTGGCCAGGGATCGCTTCTGTCCCATGAAGACATTTTGAACAAGAGGGTAAGAGTGTCTGGGGCAGGGAGGATCAGGTGCGTGGAACCAAGAGTATATTTTAAATTTTGTGGCAAACTATTGACCTTATTTAAAAAAAAAAAAACGGAAGAAACATTTTTGTATTGTTTTGTTTAAAAAAAATTTGAAAGGAAATGTTGTTAAAATGTGTCATTTGAAATGAATGCTCCCGGAGATGGCACTCTCAGATGCCCCTGTAAAGTGCTGCGCGAAACGGGAGCCGCAGGCTCAGAGCTCATCCCTTAACTCTTTATAACCTGCACCCAGTAAGAGCCTGCAAACCACTTGTTGGGTAAAGGAGATCGGAATATAATAACTCAGCTTCATCTCAAGCACTCAAGAGACAACCAATTTTTTTTTCTAAATTTCATCGACGATGCCAGTTTGCAGGGAAATACTTGATGTCCTTACTAGCAGACTGTGGTTCAGGTTTTCAACAAAATGAGCACAACATTGCCTGTCTGTGGGACCTTAATAACCCGGCGGAAAGAGATCGGCAGGACAAAATGATACAAGCACTTTAGAAACCCAGGGCCCGGTGTATTCTTTGGTTAATTATTCGAGGAGGATTCAAAGCAACGGAAAACCGCACAAACCGCACACGCGCTATTTCACAACTACTTAGAAGAGAAGAGACTTATACGAGCTGTAAACTTCTATTTAGAAACTGCCAGTTTAGTAACACTAAAGAAAAATAGAGCGAATGCGTTTTATAAGAACTGAGACGGCTTTCAGCGTTAGATTTTTCAGTTTTTTTTTTGTATATCATGTAAGAGAAACTAAATAGCCAAGATAGGCTTTTCTTATAGAATAAAATATATATAATCACTCGTCACCGTGCAAAGTAATCTTGCGACCAGCTTCTTACCTAAAACCAGCACGGTGTACATGCTAAATAAATTTAAAAAACACAAAACAAAAAACAAATTGAATAGAAAAAATGTTATTGTCGCACTTGCTGCACAGAAAACAAGCTGCTTTTAAATCGTGCAGCTGTTAGTACATCTGGACAAAACAAATTCAAGTGGAGAGAGAAGTTCTGGGTTAAGGACGAGATTCGTGCTCATGTCCAGGAGCTCAAACGAGTTTCAGACCGGCACCAAGGAAAAAGAAGAGAGGAGTAAAAGCAGTCCCGGTCCCAGTCCCGGTCCCCCCCCCGGGCAAAGCGAGCGAGAGGGCTGGCGGTGTCTCCGTGCGCTGCGGCCCGCACCGCCTCCGGGACGTCCCCCTCGCTCCTGCCTGCTACACGGCGGAGGAGTTGAATCAGAGCCAGTGACTCAGCCCCCTGCAATCTGTCTGCTCTCCTCCCTCCTTCTCTGCGGACTTTCCTGCGCCCCGGGGAGAGCATAAATAGCAGCCTGCGAGCTCCGCACTGGCATTGATCAGCCAGGAGCTGTGCGGGAGCGGTAACCCCGGCCCGGACCCTCTGCGCGCCCCCATGGCTCTCTCGCCGCTACTGGTGCTCGCCTACTGCCTCTGCTGGCTCGCCGCCTCCGCTTCAGGTGAGCCCCGCCATCGCTGGGCTTTCAACGCTGGTTCTTAAGCAGCGATGGCCCCTAATACCTGCTGCTTTTATTCTCTGCCTCCACTGCTGATGGATTAACGTGGGGAGGGCACAAAACTAATACGGGGGAGAGGGGTATACAGGGTCAGGGTAAGGGAGGAGATGGAAAGCCATGCGGCGCAAGGCCACCCTCGGTCCCTCTCTGCCCTTGAACGGTTAATGATTGAAATATGCTGCACTTCCATCATGGCTTAGGGCTGCTTTTGTTCCTCTGATCAGTGGTGTTAATTACAAAACCAACAAAAGGACATGAATCCATATTTGTCAGCAAATATTTGTGAACTGGACCTGCTATCCACGCCTTGTTACCTAAACTTTGAGAGCTCTGCTAGCAAAGACTGGTAAGACTGGTAGTGCTGTGAAGTCTGCCCTCTGCCCCGAATTAAGAAGCAAATCTACAAGGATTGTTAAATGCAGACCTGGTGATTTGCAGACTCAGAGTTACCGAAGCCTATCGCTAACGGCAGCAGACTGATACAAATTGAAAATTATGTATGAATAAAGAGGAATCTTGCCTTACATTTTGATGAATCTACTCCAGTGCTAGAAAACGTTCTTCGTCCTGATTATAAAGACCAGTAGCGACCATAACGAAAAATGTTTTCAATTTGTCTTTGTGTTTATGCACATGGTTTTTTGTTAGTTTGACTATAATCAAAGTATTTAGCAGAAATACAATAAAAGTGCTCTGTATTAGTGTGTGAAAAGTGAATAAGCTCTGACTGACAGCTTGTACAAACTCTAATTTTCTTGAGAAGATTTAACACTTAATTTCTTTTGTGCAGGTACTGGAAATCTTACCACTGCTGCTAATATAACATGGTCATCTATTAATTTCAAGACAATTTTGGAGTGGTGGCCCAAGCCAGTGGGCTATGTGTATACAGTCAGCATAGCTGGGTAAGTAGCCAGTGGGCTATATGTATACTGTCAGCATAGCTGGGTATGTAACCATGGGTACACACTGTGAGGCTTGATTCGCTGATCAGATTTAAAAGCTGCTTTATTTTTTAACCATTTAAATTGTGGCCATTCCATTTTAGAGCAGTTTACATGGCAAACCTACAATGGAGGAAAGAGTGCTAATGAAGGTGAAGTAATGTGCCAAGCGGTAACAGACATGGTACCTACAGGAAGGCAGAAAAATCTAGGAAAGCTTCCCAGTCTGGAAGCAGGGGCTTTCTATGGTCAGAACGTCCAGATATGTTATGGGGAAAATTGGGCATTTTGAAGAAAAGCAAACCTGCCTCAATAAACTCTCTACATCAGAGTAAGAAAGTGCTTCTTAGGTGTGGCAGACGAGAAAGCAGAGCCTTTGCACACACTCCTTCCCTCCCCTTTTCTCCTGGGGCCCTCTTATATCCATCTGAAAAGGAGCAATTGCTGTCATGTGTGATTGAATTTGTCAGGTATGTTAATTACAAAGTTCCCTTCTTTCAAATGCATAGCAGACTCTTACTGGGGCTGTGGAAAGAGCTGGGCTACTGATTGCCTAATGATGAGTAATTGCTACTAAATGGTGATGGTTTATTAGCTGACTGAAAGATTAGCCTGGTACCTCTTTTATTTTAGCATCCTCTCTTAATTCAAAAAGAAGTTGAGAGGTGACCCAAATTACAAAAACGAACAGTTCTGGCCAGTACTCGGTGTATTTCTGTTATTTAAAGAATTCCCTATTAATCTTTAAATAACAGAAATAATCTGAGTGTAGATTCTGTAATGTGTATATAGCATACTCTATGTGAAGATCCATGTCTGCTAGGGTAAGTGATTTATTTCTCCAGCATCGCTAAAGCATGGACTGATTTTCACTCTCTGACTCAAGAATGAGGACTCTCTCAAGTAATGGGCGGACTATAGAAAGAGATGCTCATAAATAAGGGTTAACAAATAAAAATTAAATATATAGATATCAGGTGATACCTTTTTATTGGACAAATTTAATACATTTCTTGATGGAAAAGGGATATTGCTGAACATTCCAGTTAGACCATTACAGGAGTCTGTATTCACTTTTTAATACACTTAATTCTGCTTTGGGTTTTTTCTTGTTTAAGTTTTAAAAATGTGCCATCAAGGACAGAGGGCCAGGCGGAATTTCCACCATAAGATGGTTCCTCACTTTAGCACCTTTTCTACAAGTAGGAAAACAAATAATGCCATAGGTTGCTAGCAGATGCTGTTTTGCAGCATACAGTGTTTCGGCTTTCTCTTGCTTGCTTGCTAGCCTGGCGAGGAAGGTGTAGATGTTTCCGATATATTTGCTGAATAAAGCCAGGATTTGTAAACAAAGGCATGGCCTCTACTTGCATGCCCTTACTTCTGCCCATGCAAACCGTTGTAGCACAAATCCATGAAGCTTTGTTTGACTATTACAAAATCCTTTTAGGGGGAACTGAAAGAGTTTATCTCTAAAAACATTTTGCAACTTCTATTTTCAAAAACCCTTTAAAACTAAGGGTTTTGATTACATTTTTATCATTAGAAGTTCTGATCTCTAAATTCCAGTTTCTATACAGGGCAATTTATACAGGTAAATAACAATATGAGCAGTTATATTATCTGAAGATTGTCGGCTAAAGAGTTGCCCACTGTTCCACATCCTGCTCGCTTTTAGCCACATTCAAAGAAGGCATTCCCCAGGACGTGGTTCGGGCTGGATCAGAGACCATATTTTCTGATCTCCATGCGTTATTTTCCATAGCAATTCTACTTGCACAAAAATCCACAGGAATTCTCAGATAGAAAGGAAGTGCATATTTTCCCGTTTTAAACTTTGTGCAAAGTTCTTAGTAAAATGTATCTACGGATGCTGCAGTAAAACAGAGAGTTAGTGAATTGCCCATAAGTCTATTCCCTTACATGTGGTAACACTAATTATATTAGCATTTCTCACCCCTTTGGAGCTGTATTAGGATGGATTTTGGCATTAAGAGAGAACCAAGGAAGAAGGCAGAGAAAATCCCATGTAAAGCTAGAGAAACTTCTTGCTTTTAGGATTGTTATGGTTCTTTCCTCAGAAATGTCATATGTCACATTCCCTTATGAAGTCCCCCAAACCAGCATCTTTAAACCGAAAAAAACCACCCCAAAACATAAAATAAATGTATCCTCTCTACTCCACTACTCTTGACTAGTTTTAATAGATTAATCAGTTCTTCTGTTTACGATGTGTCAGAAGAGACTTTTTCAGCTTATTCTATAGATTTGACTCAGCTTCTGTGACTCTTGGCATGTTGCATACATCTAGGTGTGTCTGTGTGTTGTCATATTCACCGATTAGGATTTCTCAACCAAGCCCTGGAAGCACACCTAACCAGTCTGGTTTTCTGGATAGCAACTATAAATGTGCATGTTGGCATACAATGGAGATCAGGTGTATACAAATCTATTTCATGCTTATTATAGAGATCTGAACACCAGACTGGATAGGTGAGCCATCCAGACTCGATATTTAAATTCCCAGGTAATGTGTCATCATTATGGCAGTTTCCCCATGCATTCAGAGTGTAAACTTCTCAGTCCTCCTCATTGGAGGCTTTAAAAGCTTTATATCATTGTGTATCAGATTTAAAAAAAACAGTTCACATTTAATTTGCCATTTCAGTTTCTGGTAAGGTGAATGGTAGACAAGCTGCTTGCTTATTTTGCTTTTGTCTGACCCTACCTTTTAAGAGGCAGCATCCTAAAAGTGCTCTACTGCACTTGTACAGCAGCAGCTCCCATGATGCCTCAGTAAGTGGTGTGAGAGTGCAGCCAGAGACCTCCATAATCCATGGTTTATAATTAGTCTGCAAGATCTAAAAAAGAATAAAAATTCCATGAGATCTTGGAATATCCCAACTTCACACTACTTTCAACTTAACAATTTTTATTTCTTTTATTGCAGTAAAAAATCAAACTGGAAAAAGAAATGCATTTACACAAGTGAAACAGAGTGTGATGTCACAGATTTATTACAGGACACAAATGATACATATACTGCTCACATCATCTCTGAGGTGCCAGAAGATGAAGATCAGGTGGAAGAATTTCCCTTTTCAATCTCTGAACCATTTACACCTTACAAGCAGAGTGAGTAGAACAGGAGTTCTCATCTAATGTGTATTTAACTCTTCTCTCCCACTTAACACTGGATATTAATGAAAGTGACACGTGCTGATGGATCTCGTAGTCGTTCGTTCGTTTCCTGTTAGCAATTGTATTAAAGACAAGCAGCTTTTATCAGGATAAGAACATATATGCCTATTAAACAAGGCATATCTGCTCATGTATTGTTTGATAATGCTTAAGAAGTTGCATCATTGGGCCCAATGCTATTAGGGATGTTTCTTCACTGGAAACGAAACATTCATTTTTAAAGCAAAAGAAAAACAAGCACAATGTTTGTTTTCATTTGTTTCATTTTTAAAATATAAAAGACCACCACTGCTGGGAAAATGTTTTTTTAAATATCTCCTAGCCCTCCCCCCAATCCCTCTGGACTCTTACCCTCTTTGTTGCTTGAAATTTTCTTCAGTGATCCCCAGTTGCTCCTGCTCCCTACCAGTGAGTCAATTGCAAACAATACTAGAAGACAGTGTGGCATCATTGTTCTTTGGTTCTGTACAGGACCATGGTGCCAGCCTGGGCCATTCCTAATAAAAATTCTCATATGAACACCAAACTGAGATGTTTATAACCACATTTAGTAAAAGTTATTCAGGCTTATTAGTTTGTAATTACTTTACTTTAAGGAGCATGCAATTAATTTTCTAAGAGTTAAATAACAACCAGATCATTTTTGGGGGTGAGCATTTCTTATAATGTAGAAACAGGAATTCAGTATGAAAGATTGGAACAGCTTGCTATGGTTTTAGAAGATTGCTCAATTCTAGAGCACTCCATGTCAGAGCAAATGAAGAATGAATACCATTTCGTTCCTTAAGAATGATGGTAAAAGTGGATTTCTACATCTACTTGCTATTCAGCGGATCACAGACCCTACTCCTAGCTTCACGGCAGGAGCATCATCAGCTTTTACTGCTTGTTGGAAAATAGAGCTATTCCATCTTGCTCTATCCTTTGAGCCGTGCGGGTCTAGCCCCGCCCTACCTCCCACGTCATCATGAGGCGTCGGCTCAAAGGTCGAGCAGCAACGCCGGACACAACACTTGCTATTCAGCGGATCACAGACCCTACTCCTAGCTTCACGGCAGGAGCATCATCAGCTTTTACTGCTTGTTGGAAAATAGAGCTATTCCATCTTGCTCTATCCTTTGAGCCACGCGGGTCTAGCCCCGCCCTACCTCCCACGTCATCGTGAGGCGTCGGCTCAAAGGTCGAGCAGCGACGCCGGACTCAACACTTGCTATTCAGCGGATCACAGACCCTACTCCTAGCTTCACGGCAGGAGCATCATCAGCTTTTACTGCTTGTTGGAAAATAGAGCTATTCCATCTTGCTCTATCCTTTGAGCCGCGCGGGTCTAGCCCCGCCCTACCTCCCACGTCATCGTGAGGCATCGGCTCAAAGGTCGAGCAGCGACGCCGGACTCAACACTTGCTATTCAGCGGATCACAGACCCTACTCCTAGCTTCACGGCAGGAGCATCATCAGCTTTTACTGCTTGTTGGAAAATAGAGCTATTCCATCTTGCTCTATCCTTTGAGCCGCGCGGGTCTAGCCCCGCCCTACCTCCCACGTCATCGTGAGGCGTCGGCTCAAAGGTCGAGCAGCGACGCCGGACTCAACACTTGCTATTCAGCGGATCACAGACCCTACTCCTAGCTTCACGGCAGGAGCATCATCAGCTTTTACTGCTTGTTGGAAAATAGAGCTATTCCATCTTGCTCTATCCTTTGAGCCGCACGGGTCTAGCCCCGCCCTACCTCCCACGTCATCGTGAGGCGTCGGCTCAAAGGTCGAGCAGCAACGCCGGAGGCGCCGCGCGCCGAAGGAGCGCGACAAAGGGGCATGCCCCTTTGTGCGCCCCTTCGTGCGCACCTTCACTACTGACAGAACTAATTTTCTTTACTAACTCTCATAATTGTCTCCACAGAAATATGAATATCCCAACCATCTACGGAAACGGAAGATATGGCCCTCTACAAACAAGACCTAAAACCACAAGACAACACTGCCTCCAATCTATTACAACAACAAATAACAGGACATTAAACCATCTCACACTATTACTTACATCAGTAACAATCTTATTAATCAATGCACAATCCACAAGAAAAAAAACTCCAATCATATATGATTTAATTACCTCTACAGCCGCCGACATAATACTAATTACAGAAACATGGCTCTATGACCATGACACAGTCATACTAAATAGCATGTGCCCGGACGGCTATATACCCATATCTCAACGTAGACTAAACAGAAGAGGAGGAGGACTACTGGTAATAGTAAAATCCTCCCTTTCCCCTCACAAAAAAACTCTAATTTCCAACAACTCCAATATAGAAACACTATTGATTAGTACAAAGATAATAAATGTTTGCCTAATATACACCCCACCTGGGAATCTCTCCAATAACCTCTCCAATTTTCTTGAAATAATTACCACCCTGCCCTGCGACCTAGAAAACACCATTATTGCAGGAGACTTCAATCTACATTTTAACAAACAACAACACCACCCTACAGTTACCAACCTCATAGAAGCCTTATCAGGCTTAAACTTTACCCCCATCATAAACGTTTCAACACATAAGCAAGGTAACACCCTAGATCAAATTTTCATTAACACATCTTTTCTTAACCCAATACTAGACATCGCTCCAACACCTTGGTCAGATCATTATTTAATAAAAGTAACAGGGAAAATAAAATCTTCTTCTAACACAAATACTATAGATCAAAAGGTACATCCAAAACTCCGACGAAAGAAACTAAACACAGAAATTTTTATAAATACATTGATCCCAAAACTCAATCAAAACCCACACACTCAAATCTCAAACATGATAAACTACTGGAATGACTGTATAACAGAAAGTTTAAACATCACTGCACCCTTAGAACCTGTTAAAAATATGAACAAAAAAACATCTACATGGTACACTGAATCTCTTAAAATAACAAAACGAAAATTACGGAATTTAGAACGAAGATGGAAAAAGAACCCTCGACCAGAAAGAAAACAGGAATATTTCATCCTGCTTCAAAAATACAAAAAAGAAATAATAAAAACCAAAAAATCTTATTATGCAACACAACTGAAAAAAGCTTATGGAAATCCAAAAATCCTATTTGCCATAGTACGAGAACTAACAACTACACCAGAACCACCCGTAATCATAACAGACGAATTTTGCAATAAAATAGCGCAAAGTTTTACAAAGAAAACTGAAACCATTTCCTCAGAATTTAAACACCTTCCAATACCAAAACCAGCCATTCCGACCCTCGATTGCACCTTTTCAGAATTCATGGACATAAATGACACCACAATCATAAACATACTTACTAAATCCAAACCATCCAAAAGCCCCTTCAATCCATGTTCAGGATGTTTATTGAAATCTATCAAAGAACATATTGCCCCCTTCATTTCCCAAATAGTAAACGCCTCTCTATCCCAAGGCATTTTCCCTGATTCTCTGAAAAGAACATCTGTCACTCCTATACCAAAAAAGAAAAACCAAGATCCTCTAGATTTAGCAAATTACCGTCCCATTGCCACATTACCATCTCTTGCTAAAATAATCGAATCAGTTGCCCTCCACCAGATATCATCATACATTGAAGAAAACAATATTCTACACCGCAACCAACATGGATTTAGAAAGGGACACAGTACCGAATCACTACTCATATCCGCTTTTGACACCATCATAAGAGGATTCGATGCAAATACAAACTACATTATGGTCATGATAGACATATCTGCTGCTTTTGATACCCTAAATCACACCATACTTCTTTCTAACCTACAACAAATTGGTATCACAAACATAGCACTACAATGGCTTACTTCATTTCTACAAAACCGCCCACAAAGAATAACCCTAAAAAATTCAAAATCTGACTGGTACACAACTAACACAGGTGTCCCACAAGGCTCATCACTATCTGCACTACTTTTCAATATCTATCTTCTACCCTTGTGCCGTTTACTTGATGGTCTAAACTTAAATTTCAAACTCTATGCAGACGATATTCAATTCATCTTACCTGTCTCTGAATCATGGACCAAAACACTTTCATTACTTCAAATTTATCTAGAAACAATAAAAACCTGGTTATCTCATAACAGACTCAAATTAAATGCAGCAAAAACAGAACTAGTTTACCTATCTACTGTCCCTGATTCTGCTCAATGCCCTGTAAAAATGCTCAACTTTGATGGACAATCCATACCAATAACAAACCATGCAAGAAACCTAGGTATAATAGTAGATTCCAAGCTATCCCTAACCAAACACATTTCAGAAACTGTCAAAAAATCATTCTATAAAATACACATGCTAAAAAAACTAAAACCACTACTACTGTCATCTGATTTTCGAACCGTAACACAGGCTTTAATATTATCAAATTTGGACTACTGCAACGCCCTATATACTGGACTACCATTATCCACGTTGCACCCGCTTCAGCTTATCCAGAACGCTACTGCCAGACTGATCTTCAACTTACCAAAAAGAGAACATATCTCCCCGATACTACAACATCTACATTGGCTCCCCATTACTCACCGGATAAAATATAAAACCTTAACCACCATTCACAATCTGCTGTACAATCCCAATTCCGTATGGATCTGCTCTATGCTGCACATATATAAGCCAACAAGACAACTCCGATCTACAGATAAATGCCTACTAGAAATACCGTCAGTCAGATCTACCAGTCTAGCACTAACAAGAAAAAGAGCCTTCTCAGTCTTTGGCCCATCTCTGTGGAACTCTATACCAGACCATATCCGAATGACACCCAATCGAAATGATTTCAAAAAGATGATTAAAACCTTCTTATTTAATGATGCATACAATTATAATAGCCGCACCTAAATCAACCTCGTAAACTCTCTCATGCCCTGTTTCCGCTTTTACCAGGCGCTATGTTGTTTTATCATGTATGTAAAATTTATTTTATTGTGTATGTAAATTTGTAAACCGCCTAGACGGACACATAAGTGATCCCATGCGCGGTATATAAAAAACTTTTAAATAAATAAATAAATAAATAGATGAGTCAATGGAATTTAAAAGGGTCACTGGGCTGAGTGATAGGAATGTCAGACCAGAAGTGACCACCCAAGATCCTTCTGAAATCCAGACTCATGGCACTACAGAGAGCTGCTGGTGAAAATGAAATGAGAAGGAGAAATGAGGAGAAAAAGAGCTGAAAACCACTACCCATAGAAATACTAGTCAAAAACAGGAGGATAGTATGAGCTCAAATTAGATTCCAAAAGGCAAAACTATTCAGAGTCTGTGTTGAAAAATGGGGCATCAGATTCTTTATAGGCTTTATAGGCTCAACTGCAAAATGCCTGTAATCAATATTTACCCTCACATGATGTGCAAAGCATGTATATAGTCCAAATATTGATGGCGTTCTTAAAATATGTCCAAATCTCAAATCTTTTCTTTAAAACTGATATGATACTTGATATGTTTTTTTTTCACTTTAAGCCATATTTATTTTTGAAAAGCAGAATAAAAATCAAAATAAAATATTATGACGTTTAATCAGGTTTTGATTTGCTGCCAGTGCCTCCTGAAGACATTTCTTTTCCATTTTAGCAATTGTCGGAAAACCAGGAATTCAAAGTTACGAGTACAACAAGGAACACACTAGGTTGAGAGTGGTAATTGAAGATCCAGTTACACCCTACAAGCTTCCCAATGGGAGTCTGAAAAGCATTCGTGAGATTTTTAAAGACGACCTGAAGTATACCTTCTATTACTGGAGAGCATCCAGCACAGGCAAGGTGAGAATTTGCAGTTGGGTATATTTTGATAATGCATATGCATAATTAGGAAGCTGAGTGGGGATAAATTGAGCATTCAGAAGAATGCACCCATTAAAGACTTTCCTCTTTACAGAAACAGCAAACCACAACCACCAACGAAATTGAAATCAGTGTTGATAAAGGAGAGAACTACTGCTTCTATGCACAGGCCTCTATTTCTTCTCGCAAGGCGCTCCGCGATGGTGAAGAGAGCCAGACACTGTGCACCGGCCACAGCGGAAATGTTTTGAACGGTGTGTATCCCAGTTAAACAGTAAGCAGGATAGGAAGGGAATGAGATAATAGTGACCAGAATAGGCATCTCATGCTGAGGTTTTAATCGTCCTCTGCTGGCTGTACGAAGCCAGCAGAGGACAATTAAATATCAAGATAGAGAATCTCAATATCTGCTAAAGCTGTTGTGATCGTGTCTTTTTCTTTAAAGAATGATGTGAGGGAGATTTGTGTCTAAGCTTTAAAATAGTGAGGGGGTGGCAGAGCTATCAGCATAGATTGTGTTTAAGCAAGTTATATGCTGAGAGATTTTATATACAGTATATGATATCAAATGACACAGGCTGGAATAATATTGAGAAGCAAGGGGATGATTTAGAAATGGATTATAGAAGAATTCCAACAGAGGTGATAATGATCAATAAATAATAGATTCCATTGCAAGTAAATTATAGAAAAAAGGAGAGAATGAACCACAAGCAAGTGTGCACTGTACCACCTCAGCCATGGAGTCCCACATAAACCAAGGACAGATCCCGATGCCCCAACTCACTAATCTTCCTTCTATTGTGAGCCACAGCAAAAATCTGTGCTGCAAACGGCCTGAGGTTTCTAGATACTGTGAACATTAATTTCTTCTGCAAAAAATATTTTAAGATGCTTTTATAGTGGACTAAATGAGGTGAAAATAAAATCAGTTTGGGTTGAATGCCTTCAGAATCTGGTGCTCTGCCTGTAAGCTTTGGTATTCTGCTTATTAGAAGGGATTGAAAGATCGCCAAGTGGCTACTGTTGAAAGGAACAAGCCTTCTGGGACTGTGTGAAAACTGCCAGTTAAGAGTGGGTGCCTAGCCCCCACTGCAAAAAAAAAAAAAGACTTTAAGAGAATGCCCTGTTCATCTGCAATCTCGGCTGCTCTATTACCCTGCTGAGTCCAATCAAAGATAAATTTCATATGGAATGGAAAAGTGCAGATCCGTTAGATGCTCTGCAGTAGGTTTTTCAAAATGTATTTTGTACTTGTTATCCCATTCGCTTCTCTTTCAGTGCAATATCACTGATGGTTTTCTTGTTATGCAGAGGAGTAGACTAAAGCTGGCAGTTCTGCTTGGAAAGTGCCATTATCACAGCTTATCTTTCCTGAAGATGTTTGACTGAGAACTTGGCCAGATGAATAATTGGCAGAATGTGTCCAGCCTGAAACATTTTGGGTCAAAGTTAATGATCATAAAAAAAAAAACCTGAAACCTTTACATATTTCTCACAATGGCAAACAGGCTCCTCATGAAACAGATTTTCCATTTAGAAATAAAATAACATTATTTTTAGCTATATTAACCTGTAGCTGTTCCACACTTCCAGTCTCTGAGCCTAGATCTCCAAGGGGCTTCTTTTCCTCTAAGTGTGGAATGGGAGAAAACACTTAACACAAGTCTTCTGTTTATGAATGCATGATTTTATAAATTGTGGAAGAAGCCAACACTTGTTGGAGGAGAAAACAAATAAGCATAAAATACAGGAACTCAGGATAAAACATAGATACTGTGTGTATATAGAATAAACTTTACGTGTATACAATACTAACCAACTTTTTTTTTTTTTTTCAGAGTATGGCATTGGTGTGATTATTGCAGGAATTCTGGCAGTGGTTGTGATCATCGTGTTAATCATCGCTCTCTCTGTGACACTGTACAAGTGCAAGAAAATGAAAACCGAAGAAAAAGCCAAGGAAAACAGACCATTGAATCATGTTTAAGGAAAATGCAACCCATTGTCCCCCACTGTTCTAAACACTGTATCTTACTGTGACAGGAAAGCTTACTGCATGGTATTTGGGGGATTACAGATCAGTCCTCCTTTCAGATTCCCTTGGAGGAGCTTGTAGTGCATTCCTTTTACGCTCCAAACACGTGTACTTCAATGCATTTGAAACTCAGAAGATGGATGCTCCAAACTCCTACGAAGGCATGCTGAAGGAGGCCAGGAATGTACTTACTTTTCATATATTGCTGAGGTGTTAATGGCCTTTACTGACCAGTGAAGGAAAAATCCTTGGTTTCTGTGAAACATTTATATTCAAAGAAAATCTATTTTATAATGGTCTACTTCAGACTTCTTTAATTGCACATGGTGTGGTGGTGATGGCGACTGGTTCATAGGTATTGTAAAACACTACCAATTTTACTCTCGGTGATTGTTGCCTTGACCTTCTGCACATTGTTTATTGGATATGAGGCCGGAACTGTCATAATTCAGAAAAGGAGGCTTTAGATTGCATCCTGGTAGCCTTCATCCCTTCCTGACACACAGGGCTGCTGCAAGAGTATTAGACACTCTCTAGGAAAACGTTCAGACTTGTTCCCTCCTTACACACCTGCCTATCAGTGGTAACTCTGGCACAGTATCCCACTCTCATCCTCTGCCAAGTCCTGCATCTCTCCACTTCTTCTTCCCCCAAGCATTCTGCTCTTTCCTCTATTCCCTGCTCAGCACAGCAGCATCACTGCAATCTCTTTGCTCCTCCTTCTAACCCCCCCCCTACCTGATCAGAATCTCCTCTCTCTCTACAACTCCTTCACCCTCCCAGCTTCCTCTGTCTCCATCCCCCACATCTACCCAACATCCAGTCCTTTCTCTCTTCTGCAGTCATTCCTTTAAGGGAGCAGGTGGCATCTAGAGGCATTTGGTGCCCCAGGAGATTGCCTAATGGAAGAACCAGTACTGATGACACATTTAAGCTGTGAAGTGCAAAACTTTCAGAAACAAATTCTATCTTAGCTTGCCCTGTCGAATATCAAATCCAAACTGACAGCAGAAGCCTTGCTTAGTTGGTAAAGTGGAGAATTTAGATTATCTTTAAACAGTGAGACTAAAAAGAATTCTTCTCATGCAGATGGTATGTACTGGGCTTTTAGATTTACGAGCACTTTGATTTAATTCAGGCAACATGGCACATGATAAATCAATATTGTATTTTTCTAATGAAACTTTATGGCTGGGCAATCAAACCTGTTGATTTGGGGTACTTCATGCTACAGTAATGGAATATATATTTATACATGTGATCATTCTAAATGGGTATTTTATTTTTATGGCTAATATTTTTACATATTTGTATATTGTGGTAACTTATTTTTTTATGTGGTTTTTTTTTTTACAAAAAAAATAAAGGTGAATGGGAACAAAACACAAGGGTTGCTTAGTATTTTTGAAGGTTTAAAATGGTATACGAGCTCCATAGACTAGCTTCAAGTGCTATGGTTGTCCTTGTTTTCTTTTATTTTTACTGCTTTTTCCCGATAAGTTATAGTTCATGAATCATCACTTCTGCTACAAGATCTCAAAGGTTACTTTCCAAGTCTCAGGAATGTGATTATATATATATTTTTTTAATATACAAGTAGTGGTTACCCTACTGCCTTGCATACACAATGCTGACACTTTACTGACTGAAAAAGTATTAGTCCCAGTGCAAACAGCAGCAGGGAAGTGTAAGCGTTTCATAATTCCTAGTTTTTCCTTTGATAAATTAATTTGCATGTGGTAATGCCTACTAACCAATGGCAGAACAACATTAAAAATGCTCCGTGACATCACATTGTGCTCTGGCCTTCCTGAGATTAACTGTATGGAATGGTTTCTTTATAAGAAACAAGGCAACCCCCTCCAAGCAGAGATTCCAGGTGCAGGGGAATTTATTGGGAGCGCCTAAAAAGCGTGAGTCAGGGCCACTGGGTGTTATACCTAGGCCACAAATTTGGATGAATGGCCCAAGTGTTAGGGGATACAGATGGTTTCATAAGGTCAGTTTCCTAATAAGAAACCAACCTCAAATGTGCTTCTAGTGAATGCACAGCCAGCCCAAGCTCGATTTATGTAACCAGAACCCACCAAATGATTTAGTAGAAGAAAATATTTTGCTGTGAAATAATTTTCTAGTATTTTCTTTAGGCCCGATTTTAAAGTGCCATGCATGGCACTTTAAAATCGGAGCAGTAAGTAATCGAACAAAAAAAAACTGAGTAGCTAGGAAAGGCTTAGGGGTCGAGGAGAGAGGAAAGGGTAGGAAGGTGAATCAAATCACTGTGAACCTAGAAGATGTGGTAGGCCTGATTGACAAACTGAAGAGTAGTAAATCACCTGGACCAGATGGTATACACCCCAGAGTTCTGAAGGAACTAAAAAATGAAATTTTAGACCTATTAGTAAAAATTTGTAACCTATCATTAAAATCATCCATTGTACCTGAAGACTGGAGGATAGCAAATGTAACCCCAATATTTAAAAAGGGCTCCAGGGGCGATCTGGGAAACTACAGACCGGTTAGCCTGACTTCAGTGCCAGGAAAAATAGTGGAAAAAGTGTTCCTAAACATCAAAATCACAGAACATAAAAAGACATGGTTTAATGGAATAAAGTCAGCATGGCTTTACGCAGGGCAAGTCTTGCCTCACAAATCTGCTTCACTTTTTTGAAGGAGTTGTTAAACTCATGGATAAAGGTGAACCGGTAGATGTAGTATACTTGGATTTTCAGAAGGCATTTGACAAAGTTCCTCATGAGAGGCTTCTAGGAAAAGTAAAAAGTCATGGGATAGGTGGCGATGTCCTTTCGTGGATTGCAAACTGGCTAAAAAACAGGAAACAGAGAGTAGGATTAAATGGACAATTTTCTCAGTGGAAGGGAGTGGACAATGGAGTGCCTCAGGGATCTGTATTGGGACCCTTACTTTTCAATATATTTATAAATGATCTGGAAAGAAATACAATGAGTGAGATAATCAAACTTGCAGATGACACAAAATTGTTCAGAGTAGTTAACTCCCAAGCAGATTGTGATAAATTGCAGGAAGACCTTGTGAGACTGGAAAATTGGGCATCCAAATGGCAGGTGAAATTTAATGTGGATAAGTGCAAGGTGATGCATATAGGGAAAAATAACCCATACTATAATTACAGAATGTTGGGTTCCATATTAGGTGCTACAACCCAAGAAAGAGATCTAGGCGTCATAGTGGATAACACATTGAAATCGTCAGTTCAGTGTGCTGCGGCAGTCAAAAAAGCAAACAGAATGTTGGGAATTATTAGAAAGGGAATGGTGAATACAATGGAAAATGTCATAATGCCTCTGTATCGCTCCATGGTGAGACCGCACCTTGAATACTGTGTACAATTCTGGTCACCGCATCTCAAAAAAGATATAATTGCGATGGAGAAGGTACAGAGAAGGGCTACCAAAATGATAAGGGGAATGGAACAGCTCCCATATGAGGAAAGACTAAAGAGGTTAGGACTTTTCAGCTTGGAGAAGAGATGATTGAGGGGGGATATGATAGAGATGTTTAAAATTATGAGAGGTCTAGAACGGGTAGATATGAATCTGTTACTTACTCTTTCGGATAGTAGAAAGACTAGGGGGCACTCCATGAAGTTAGCATGGGGCACATTTAAAACTAATCGGAGAAAGTTCTTTTTTACTCAACGCACAATTAAACTCTGGAATTTGTTGCCAGAGGATATGGTTAGTGCAGTTAGTATAGCTGTATTTAAAAAAGGATTGGATAAGTTCTTGGAGGAGAAGTCCATTACCTGCTATTAAGTTCACTTAGAGAATAGCCACTGCCATTAGCAATGGTTACATGGAATAGACTTAGTTTTTGGGTACTTGCCAGGTTCTTATGGCCTGGATTGGCCACTGTTGGAAACAGGATGCTGGGCTTGATGGACCCTTGGTCTGACCCAGTATGGCATTTTCTTAAGGTTAGGTAGAGGTATAGGGGGAATTTCCCTCCCAGTCCACTCCTTAATTGGCGCGGACTGGGAGAGAACTGGGGAAGCTCTACTTGCGTCGCCGCACATTGCCTTTTAAAATCCCCCCCCCCCCCCCCCGTGTGCAGAGGAGGCCATCTGCCTGCCCATGCATGTGCAGATATTGTATTTTATTACACGCGTGCCACCGCACGCATGTTATAAAATTGCCGCATCCATGTGGCGCACCAGGATCTATGCATACATGGACGCGCGCACATGGGTCTTAAAATCGACCCCTTAGCTTTTTTGGTTTCCTAATAATTCCTTGACACAATGTAGCTTAATCAGGGTCCTATGTGCCAATGGATGTTAGTGTTAAATGCATTTTAACATCTAATTTGCTGGTGCTTATGCTCTTTCCTAATTTCCGCATTAGGTCCTACTTTTCTTTTTTTTTTTAAGTGCCTTATTGGCTTATATAGTCTTCCACAGCATCATTTAGCTATGCTGGCAGTTTTTAATCTTTTTAGCTTTTGGACTATATTTTATCGGGGCTTTCAAGATGGTGTTTTTAAACAATTTCCATGTCTCATACAGACCTTTAATGTTTTCAGCTGCTGCTTTGGGTTCCCTTCTAATTTCATTTTATTTTCACCCTTTTAAAGTTAAATGGCACTGCAGTAACTTTATTTTTCCTCTAATGATCATATCAACTTTAATTGTTATGTTTATTATTGCCAAGTGGCTCAACCACTGTTATCCCTTACACAAAGTCCTGCATTCCACTGATAATCAATCCCTACCCCTTGCTTGTTCCATGAGGCAATCATTAATGGCATCTAGAAACTTTATACCTTAGCTTGCACTACTGAGACATTTACCCCATCAATATGGGGTAATTGAAATTTAGTACTGATGGAAAATACAACATTGCTATACTTTCCCCTATCATACATGGAATTTCTGTTTAATGTAAACCGGTATGATTTACATCGGATGTAAGAATGTCGGTATATAAAAATTAAAAATAAATAAATTTCTATCCACAGAAATTCTAGAATGCAGTTTATTTCCTGCAGAACTTCTATTCTACTTGACACTATTTAGTCCTGGGGGAATTTGCGGAGAATTGCCAAATTCTGCACAGAAAACAGCAGAGGAGACCCCGGCACGCTGCGCAAAGATAAAGACCCCCACGTGCTGTGGGATATGCTCTGCTCACGATGCCTATGAAGGCCTCTGTGTGCCGCAAACAGACTATGTTCCGCTTGTGAAGATGAAGGCCCCCGGTGAGACTATGTGTGTGTGTGGGGGAGGAGAGGGGAAGGATTGTGGGAGCGGGGAGGGTGAGAGCAAGGAGAGAGGAGAGGGGTGTGAGAGAGGAGAGGGGGTGTGAGGGAGGGGAGGGTGACAGAGAGAGCAGGTGGGGGGGGGGGGGGGAGGTTAGCAGGAGGGTGCCATCAGTTCATTTCAATATAAGTAGTGCCTTGGTGTCAGTGTCCCACTATCCTTTTTCCAAGAGATGCCTGTTCTGCCTGTCTTCATTTAGTGTAGTCACACAAGGGTTAAACAAAACCAACCTCTTCACCACAGTAATACTAAATGTACACAAGAAGAGGATTTCAACAAATTGTATTCATTTTTTATTTGCATTTGTAAACCTATCTAACATTAAAATCTATCTAGCACACTCATACTTCACCCATACACACACATATAAAAACAAATTTCAAGATCACGTGATGTGGTGGGCTCGGTAGGGTGCTGTGATCCAAGCTCCGGCTATCCCTCCCTCGAAATCCCCTGCCGTCAGCGCTCTTTTAATCTTTTGGCAAACCCTGTTTTTTGTGAGGTTGGATTCTACGAGGCGCCTTTCCTGATTTTTTTTTTTTTCTCGCCCGCCGCATGGCTACCCGCTCGATACGCCGGGAGAAAGAGAAGCTGTCGGTCCCTGCTACCAAAATGGCCGCCGCATCTATAGCCCCGCAAGATCCTCTCCCGGACGTCGAATCGCTAGAGGATAAAATATCGCAGGCAGTGGTGTCAGCCTTGGACGTACGGCTGCACCAACTATCTGAACAAATAGCAGAAGTCCGGGCTTCGATAATGGACTTTGACTCTTGGGCTGAACGCATAGAAGGTCGGGTGGGCCTGCTTGAGGATGACGTCGGAGCGTTGGAGCGCCGCGTGGATGAACTCAGCAAGCAAGCCAGGGCAAGTGAGGAAAAACTTGAGGACCTTGAAAACAGGTCCAGGAGGAACAACTTGCGCTTCATCGGATTCCCGGAGTCCCTGCCGGATGCCGACTTGCCCCGTGTAATTGAGGCCTGGCTATTAGCAGTGGTGCCCGCTCTGGCGTCTCCCTCCGGGGGCCTATTTGAAAGAGCGCATAGACTGGGCCGCAAACCTGAGGGGGGACCGGTGCAGAGACCACGAGTGATTATAGCGCGTTTTTTGCATTTTGCTCACCGGGCTCTGGTGCTCCAACATTATCGGAAGGCCAGGAAAGTCACTTATGAATCTCGGCGCATTATGATATTCCAGGACTTCTCCCCCAGAGTTTCCCTGCAGAGGAAGGCTTTTAATGAGGTCTGCGCTGAGTTGGTCAACAAGCAGATCCGTTTTGCTCTCATGTTTCCTGCTAAGCTCCGGATCACATATCAGGGCCAAATGAAACTCTTTGATTCAGCGATGGAAGCACGGGCCTATGTTCAGGATCTCCCAGGGCCGAGCAACTCCGGTGCAGTGTGAGTGCGGTACAAGTCAACTCCGTTGCCATTGTGCTTTTCAGTTCTACTTGGATATATTTGCTTGCCATGCTGATATACTGATTGCTTATATGTATGAGACAGAGTCCTCATTTAGTCACTGGCTGATGGCTGAAGTGGAAGGCTGACAACGGCTGGGACAGGAATGTTTTTGTGTGTTTTCTCTTTTTGATATTTTCTTGCAGTCTCTCTTTTACACAGGACTTGATTCCTTCCTTTTGGGTGCATAGGCCTCGTTTTTACACTTAGCGCCGGAAGGTGTGGGGCATGTTATATATTCCTCATCTACAGGCACATGGGTGCCCTATTCATCAGGGGGTTTGCCTCTGAAGGTATATGTGTACTGATGGTTGGGTTCTAATTTTGTTATCTTACTTTGTTCATTAGGGGGAGGGATGGCCGAGCACATGTGTGGAATCCACGTGTTCTCTCCCGCCAGGGGTTATCCTTGGAGTGGGGATCATATATTGTGGGGTTTAATGCCTCGCTTAGGCGAGGGCCTCACTGTGTGGACTCTAAGTATGGGGGGGGGGGGGGGGGGGGGGGGTGCAGCAACTGTAGAGAATCTCGGGTATATTGTTGGGAATACGGAGTGCTTTTTTGTCTTGTGGCTTTTGGTCTATTTATGTATCCCCTCGCATCAGTTAACATGGCTGTTAATCAGGTCCTCTGAAGAGGTATGTGTTTTAGTCGTCCCACCGGTCTGGGTCCCTGGCACGGCGCTTGCGCACCAGCCTATAATTATACTGTTATGGCGTGCGAGGTGGTAACTTGGAATGTGGCGGGCATGGGTACGCCCATAAAAAGGGAAAAGGTATTCACCAGACTGACCAGACTCCATGCCCGTATAGTATTCCTTCAGGAAACACATATGCTCCCCACTGAAATCCTAAAGCTCCGAAAGAAATGGGTCTCCCAGGTATATTATGCTGCGGGCACCTCGAAGAGTAGGGGGGTGGCCATACTGATCCACCGGGATACTCCCTTTCAGATGCAACAAACGTTGGCTGACCCCCAAGGGCGATACATTTTGGTTAAGGGCATTTTGGCAGGGGCCCCGATCATATTGGGATCTATATACGCCCCCAATTCTTATGACCACGCCTTTTTCACCACGTTGCTCTCCCAGATTGTGGGCTTGGGTGTATGTTCCACGATCCTTGGGGGGGACTTTAACTATGTCAGTGACCCGACGCTAGACAGGTTGCCGGCTAGAGGGGGACACCAGAGAAGTGAAAAGAGAGGTCCCAATTTTTTGTGTAACCATCTAGGTCTTCTTGATCTCTGGCGCGTTCTCCATCCAGGTGAACGTGAATTTACGCACATTGCTAGGGCTCACCCCGCTCAATCCCGGATTGATTATCTGCTTATCTCTGAAGCACTATTTTCAAAGTTTACTGCCTCGGTAATTGAAGCGTTGGTGATCTCTGATCACAGCCCAGTAACCGAGACTTTCCAGATGGGGGGGTCCCTCCGGGGGTCAATGGCAACTGCCTGCAACGCTAAGTACAGATCCTGAGTTTCCTCCCTTTTTGAAAAAGAAGTGGGGGGAATTTATGGAGTCCAACGCCCAACATATTGACCAACCTACTCTGTTGTGGGAAACGGCTAAATGTGTTCTGCGAGGAGACATTATGAGTTATGCCAGCTTTAAAAAACGAAAACTGGATAAGGAGGTTATCTCTTTGGAAAAACAATTAAGGGCGCTGAAGAGGAGGATGTCCTCTATGCAGGATCCTGGGTTATCAGCCCAGTTTAATGAGACGCGGTCCGCCCTTAATGAGTTACTGCACGCTCGGGCGGCGCACACCCTCCGACACAGGCAGTTTAATTTTTTCAAATATGGCAATAAAGCTGGCAGGCTCTTGGCATGCCTTTTAAAGGCACAAGATGCATCCAAATATATTGCCAATTTGTGCAATTCTCAGGGGGGCGGTAAAGACTTCCACCACAGACATTGCAGATATCTTTTCGGCTTACTATAAAACCCTTTATTCTGCAGATCCGGTGGATGAGGAGGCTATCAAACCTTCTTACAAGACATTGTCTTACCATGCGTGTCTGATGCTCAGTTACAACGCTTGCAGCGTGCTATTGAAGTGGAGGAAGTATTAGCGGCTATTCAGGTACTCCCCAAACACAAAGCCCCTGGCCCAGACGGCATGAACTCCATATTTTACAGTGCTCTAAAGGATGAGGTAGCCCCGGTGCTCCAAAACGTGTACGAATACATGGTGGATCACCAAATCATGCCCCCTACGATGCGAGCCGCCACTATAGTAGTTCTACCAAAAGCGGGTAGGGATTTGCTACAGCCATCCTCATACAGACCCATTTCCTTGCTAAATCTCGATATTAAAATCTACGCTAAAATACTGGCTACCAGACTGCAGTCCCTTATGCCCAATTTGATTTCGACAGACCAAGTGGGTTTCGTGTCCGGGAGGCGTTCAACTGTCAATGTCCACAAGGTAATGGCTGCGCTGGAGGTGTGTGCCAGCCCTGGGGTGCCTGACCCTTTGTTAGTTACCTGCGACGCGGAAAAGGCGTTTGATCGCGTGGCCTGGCCTTTCCTGCAACAGGTTCTCCATAAAATGGGGTTGGTAGGTAGGATTTTTGATTACATTAACTTGCTTTACTCCAATCCTACGGCACGGATTTTGGTGAATGGGGAATTGTCTGGGGAATTTGAACTCCAACGAGGTACCCGACAAGGTTGCCCCTTGTCTCCTCTCTTGTTTATCTTGACGGTTGAGCCTCTCATTTGCAAATTAAAATCTACCCCTACCATAATGGGTATTCCAATAGGCTCCCAAACCTATCTCACCTTATTATTTGCTGATGATATCTTACTCCTTTTATCCAGGGCTCAGTCCTCGCTCCCAGCTTCGCTGGCTATTTTCCAACACTATCAGTCCCTGTCTGGGTTCAAGTTGAATTTGGATAAGACCGAGGCACTTGACCTCTCGGGGTCCCTAAAAGCTACCTGGGGGAATTTTCCGGTGAAGTGGGCAACCTCCACGATAAAATATTTGGGCATCACTATCCACTCCGATCCCCGAAAATGGTATTCCCTGAATATCCCTCCCACGATCCACAAAATGGTTGCTAAGTTGAAAGGGTGGAATGACCTTCCCTTATCTATTCAGGGGCGCATTGCTGTGATTAAGATGGTAATTGCACCGCAGCTGATCTATAAACTCTTAATGTTACCTGTGTTACTTTTGACCCGGGACTGTTGTCTTTTACAGTCGGAAATCCGGAAATTCTTATGGAGGCATAAGAAAGCTAGACTTGCCTATCGAACACTAATGGCACCTAAGTCGCGTGGTGGGTATGGTCTCCCAAACTTTTATTTATACTCCCTGGCTGCTAATTTACGTTTTTTGGGGGACTGGGTATTTGGGTCTTCGGAATACACTGATCCGAAGCTCATCACCTCGCTTTGTGTCCCTAGAGATCCCTGCCTAGTGCTCCATATTCCCAAAGCGGAGTTCTCAAAACTGAATGTACCTTACACTTTGGTGAAAACAATGAGGACAACCTGGGGTATTACACGCAAAATGTTGGGCTTATCACCTTCTGTCTCTCACCATTATCCCCTTCGGGGTTCTAATCTGGCTTCTCTGGAGGTATTTCCTGCCCACCATCAATTTGCTATACCGCCCCAATGGCCTTTGGGGGTATTTTTGGAGCCTGATTCTGACAAGGTTTACTCCTTCTCTCAATGCCAAGCTCTACTGGGCCTTCAACCTAAACACTTTTTAATGTATGGGTACTTACGGGCCACTATACATGGTCTCGTACAAGGGTCTGAGGGTCAGATCACTAATGAAGCTTATTCTGCCTTAATTACTTGTTTTCAGCAGCGGCAAGCTTCTTTGTCTCAGTTGTATGGTTTTTATACTGCCACATTGCCATGTACTATCTTTCAAACCCTACTTTCCAAGTGGGCACGGGACTGTCAAGAAGAGCTGGAGGAACATATGCTTACAAATTCGTACGCTTCTATTACCAGCATTACCACCAATGTGAGCTTGAGAGAACTCCAGCAGCGGATTTTTCACCAGATTGTTTACTCTCCTGCCAGGGCGTTCTGTATGGGAAGTGTACAATCTGCCGCATGCCTTAAATGTCCAGCACCTATGGCGTCGCTCATACACGGGCTGTGGTCCTGCCCACCCATCAGGATGTTTTGGGACTCCATCAGAGACATTTTGTCTACCTTGTTTCACACAAACATTCAGTGGTCATGCTCTTTATGTATTCTTAACAACGACATTGGTGACGAAAGCATAAATATTGACAACACAAGTTTCGTTGCCAAGGCTTGTCTAATTGCAAAGAAATGCATTTTACTCAAATGGATTGAAAAGGACCCTCCAACTTTAGCTATGTGGACCTCTTTTTTGACGGAGCTTTATCAGCTGGAGTATGGATCCCTCTA
Source organism: Rhinatrema bivittatum (assembly GCF_901001135.1). Taxonomy (NCBI): domain Eukaryota; kingdom Metazoa; phylum Chordata; class Amphibia; order Gymnophiona; family Rhinatrematidae; genus Rhinatrema; species Rhinatrema bivittatum. Next base: position 30,490,139 of record NC_042624.1, on the reverse strand, counting down.
TAAGCGTCTTCCCCAACGGAAGAAACGGATTTTCCAGGAAATATGGATTGATTATTATGGAACTGTGTCACCCACTGTGCGAGAGTTGGCTCCTTTGAAGGAGAAGGCATGTGAGCAGTTGGGGGTCCTTGTGACTTCTTGACTTTGGGTCTATGGTAACTACGTAGACTATGATGGGGCGGAGTTGGTCCCGGGGGGGGGGCCTGTAGGCCGCAATGGGGATGGCACGATACTCACACCTATTGCTATGTATGACGATGCGAGATTCTCTACAGGGGGGGTGTTGGGAACGGTTATAATCGGAAAACTTGGGAGACATGTTGACATGTTTTGTCTGTTGTTATTGCTTTATTTTATTGTTACCCAATAAAATGCTTTGAAAAAAAAAAAATATCATCAACATGAAAAAATACAAAATGTGTATAATGTCAACCAATATATAATATTTTTTCAATGATATAGTAATTATATAAAGTGCAAATGCTCACAACATATTTGAATATTATAAACAATTTGAATATAAGTCCAAAAAATATCCAACAAAGATCTTCGTTTCGCCAAGCTTATCTTAATGGCTTCATCAGGGATGGACTTAATTAAATAAGCAACCGCTTATATCACGCCAGTATTCTCTTAATATATAGCGCAAAACTGTATAGGTTCATGTTATCAATTCTTAACGAACCTTCCGACAACCAATTTGTAGAAAAGATCACGTCGTTAATATGGTATCCCAACGAGGGACTATATAATGTTCAGAAAGTCTAAATGAAAAATAAATCAAACAACAATAATTACCTTTTCAACAGAAGGTACCTCATAAATAAATGCACTACTATAAAATTATTTGTTTATTCTTACCGAGTATATATGCTATGTTATTACTCAGAACAGATAACCCAATATTGAAATATTCAAATATTAATCCCCATGATCCCACAAACATATAAAATACCGTGGGGGAAGTTCTCATTACAAACAAACATAGAAAAATACCCACCGGTACTTTTAAATGTTCTCCACACTATTTTCACAAGGTATTCAAATTGTTCATGTCACAACCCGCTCTAGCATTCAAAGTGAAAAAAAGGAGAAGAATCACATCATAGGGAATCTCACCAATAATCAAACATTCATAACACCGCAGGTATAAAAACTCATACCTTTAGCGAGAAAACTCCTGGAAAATAGACTCAATATATGACCACTTTTAACCTCTTATTTCCCCCAAAAGGATTCATCATCTATAACAAGAATAAAAATAAAACAAATGAAACACCAATTCAAAAGCGCTCACCAACGCGTTCTCTCAACTGGCACCTACCCGGAAGTGACGCCTATTCCATGTTTGAAAAGGATTGGAAAACCAAAGTCTACTCTTCCTTTATACCAATTCACTCACCCGGGTAATAATTTTAAAGGGGCCCACAAATTCACCAAAACGCGCTCCATTCGACCGGTCCATTAAGACCGTGAGGGCTCGTAGTGTTCCATTTGAAAATGAAACTTTGTTCTGCACGTAACAACGCTGCGGACAAATCTCCACCATTCCTTAAGCACACTTGTTTGATAACGAAGAATTTAATATCCTTCCAAGAGTGATCAGCTTCCCTCCAGTGATCAACTAGGGGGGCGTGTTCTTTTAATACCTTAATCCGGCTACGGTGCTCTATGATGCGAGTTCTAACCGATCTACAAGTTTGACCCACATACATTAAGCCACATGGGCATTGAATAATGTACACAACCCCACTATCACACGAGAATAACCCGGGTAATGTATAGGTATAATTAGTGTTAGGGGGGGAAAAACTTTGACATTGAACGGCATGTTGACAAACGGAGCAAGAACCGCAAACAGTCTGACCCTGAACCCGATTGTTCTCAATGTCTTTGATAGCGAGTCCCTTCAATCTGTCACGTAATGATTGACGTTTTTTTATAGCAAAAACAGGTGGTTGATCAAAGATCTTTAATGGGGATAATATATGCCAATGACTTAAGATGGAATTTTTTATTGCAGAGGTTTTAATAGAAAAAGGAACAGTGCAAATGACTCTCGACGGACTCTCTTTATTGATAGGGAGAAAAAGATTCTCACGATTGGCATACAAAGCGCGTTTGTATGCCTTCTTTATACACGAATTGGAATACCCCCTTGCTCGAAACCTTTCCCACAATTTCAAAGATTGAATCTTAAAATCCACTGTAGAACTGCATAACCGCCTATAACGTAAGAACTGGCCCACTGGGATGTTGTTTTTTAGCCGTTTCAGATGAAAGCTATCATAGTGTAGCAAATTATTCTTATCTGTCTTCTTTCTATACACCGAAGTAACCAATTTTCCTTCATGTTTCGAGATCTGAATGTCAAGGAAAGTAACAGTATCTGTATGTATGGTAGTAGTGAATTTTAAATGCTCATCATTCGAGTTCAACATCAATAAAAATTGATCCAACTCCTCTCTCAAACCACACCATACAAAAAATAAGTCATCGATGTATCGTTTCCAACACAACATTTTTGAGAACCATTCCGAAGGATATATATATCTCTGTTCAAAATGGGAAACGTATAGACAAGCTACACTAGGTGCCATGGGGGATCCCATAGGAATCCCCCTGACTTGCAGATATAACTGATTACAGTAACCGAAGACATTAGAGGTAAGAGTAATTTCAGCGATAGTCAATAAAAATTGCATACGACGAGGTGGTAAATGATTTTTCTTGAGTTCAATTTCTACCACCTGTAAAGCTTCTCTCTGCGGTATACTAGTATATAATGCCGCAATGTCTGCAGTGACTGAGTAATAACATAGCATATATACTCGATAAGAATAAACAAATAATTTTATAGTAGTGCATTTATTTATGAGGTACCTTCTGTTGAAAAGGTAATTATTGTTGTTTGATTTATTTTTCATTTAGACTTTCTGAACATTATATAGTCCCTCGTTGGGATACCATATTAACGACGTGATCTTTTCTACAAATTGGTTGTCGGAAGGTTCGTTAAGAATTTATAACACGAACCTATACAGTTTTGCGCTATATATTAAGAGAATACTGGCGTGATATAAGCGGTTGCTTATTTAATTAAGTCCATCCCTGATGAAGCCATTAAGATAAGCTTGGCGAAACGAAGATCTTTGTTGGACATTTTTTGGACTTATATTCAAATTGTTTATAATATTCAAATATGTTGTGAGCATTTGCACTTTATATAATTACTATATCATTGAAAAAATATTATATATTGGTTGACATTATACACATTTTGTATTTTTTTCATGTTGATGAAATGTGTTTTTATATGTGTGTGTATGGGTGAAGTATGAGTGTGCTAGATAGATTTTAATGTTAGATAGGCTTACAAATGCAAATAAAAAATGAATGCAATTTGTTGAAATCCTCTTCTTGTGTACATTTAGTGTCTTCATTTAGTGCCATACACTTTAACTCTCCAGCCTTATTGTTAGATTTCTGGCATTTACATATAGAAATATAGGGGGGGTAATATTCTGTGCAGAAATGCCATTTTATATAGTTTTACCTGCCCTATATGCAGGTAAATTTATGCACATCATATTTGCATGTAAGGCTAGCCGGACTGGGCAAAGGCATTCCTGGGGGAGTCGTTGGTGCAGGGTATGACTTATGCACATAAGCTTGAATTTTCGATAGCCCACGCGCATAAAATCTGGGGGTTACGTGCCTGGCCAGGCGCTGAGCATGCCAAGCATATTTGCAAAATGGCCCGGCCAGGCACGTAACCCCCGGGATGTGCAGAAGTGCCGAGCCATCAAAAAGGGACAGATGGGGGTGGGGGGGGGGGGGGCTCGCTGGGACAGCAGCCATTAGGCCCTGTCCCGGGTAAGTGCGCGCTGGCAGGTGCACATAACTTACACGCACTCAGAAGACCAAGTAAGTTAAAAAGCAAAAAATTCTTAGGTAGGTAGGTAGGGTTAGGGGGAGGGGGAGGGGGAGGGGAAATGGTTGGAAGGGTAGATAGAGGTATAGGAAAGGCCTACTCCTGCTGCCACATGTTGCTTTTTAAAATCCCCCCCCCCCATGCATACAAGTCCCGACCTGCCTGCACATGTGCGTGCGGATTTAAAAACCTGGCACGCATGTGCACGCGGGAACTGTATTTTATAACATGACTGCATCGACGCGAGCATGTTATAAAATAGCAGCGTCCATGTGCCGGGAACTGCACGCATATGGACGCCCGCGTGCGCCTTTTAAAATTGACCCCATAATTTGTAAAAGTCCAAATCATGCACTTGCATTTTCAGGAAAATTTTGTGCATGCCAAATAGCAGATATAATTTTTACCACATCATCTCTATCAGGATATTCACATATCTCTGTTTTAACAGTATTCTTTGAAGATATTTCACTACAAAGCATGTGCTCCTGAGTGATTGATGGCTTTCCCCCCATGATTTAGTTTAGAGATTGCTTTATCTCCTTTTTAATTGTTAGCGCTAGTAGATGAGTTCCATTCTGGTTAAGCTGGAGCCCGGCCTGACAGAATAGGCTCCTTCTACCACCAAAAGTTTGCCAGTTCCTAATGAATCTAAAGCCCTCCTCTATGCATCATTTCTTCCAAGCATTGAGACTCTGTAGCTCAGTCTGCTTCTGCGATCCTGCACATGACTCTAGGACCATGTCTAAGAATGCAACACTAGAGGTTCTGAATTTCAGTCTACTACCTAGAAACCTAAATTTAGCTTCTAGAACCTCCCTCCTGCATCTTTCTGTATTATTGGTTCCCACATGTACCATGATAGCCTGCTCCTCAACTCTCTGTAAAATCCTATACAGGCAACATGTGACGTCTACTAATTTTGCACCAGGCAGACAGGCATGGAGTAGAGGAGTAACCTACTGGTTAGAGCAGCAGGCTGTGAAGCAGGGAAGCTAGAGATCAAATCCCACTTCTCTCACTGATGTTCCTTGTGACATTGGGTAAAGTCACTTCACCCTCTGTTGCCTCAGGCACAAACTAAGATTATGTGCCCTCTGGGGATAGGACAGCATCTAGTGTATCTGAATGTTTGAAATAGCTAACCAGCCATAAATAGCTGAATATAAATCAAATTATATTAGAATAAAGCTACCAAGTAATCCAATGGCCACCCACCTATCCACATTGCTCTTGATTGAATCAACAATAACAATCTTTCTTCCTCTATCAAAATCATAATATATTTTCTCATGACTAAATGGTGATTGTCCCCTAACTGGATCTCCTCTTTTCTGTAGGAACCTAAAATATAGGAGGCCAGCTATTCATTTACCTAGATTTATGCTCCTAAGATAAGCGTCTAGTGATAAAAAATCAGTGCAAAGCACCTAACTTTATTACCCTGCCCTAACTCAACTCTCAAAGCCACTCATGTCTTAGGATCCTAAATTTAGGGACACAGCCCTATTACATTTTCAAAAGGGCCACTTTATTATCCTAATTCCCAAAGTTAGGCACCTAAACCCTTGGAAAATTGATCTCCAAATGTCTTACATTCCTGGATTGTTTTAAAAATCTCTGTAAACTAGTTGTTTATTAAGTTTTTATTTTCCCTGCCTAGCTAGGGTAAATTAAATTACATAGGAGACAGTTCCTAGTCACTTCCATTTTGAAGCCAGAAATGCCAGGATAGAACCAGTAGATGTAGTGTATTTGGATTTTCAGAAGGCGTTTGACAAAGTCCCTCATGAGAGGCTTCTACGAAAACTGAAAAGTCATGGGATAGGAGGCGATGTCCTTTCGTGGATTGCAAACTGGTTAAAAGACAGAAAACAGAGTAGGATTAAATGGTCAATTTTCTCAGTGGAAAAGGGTAAAGTGGAGTGCTTCAGGGATCTGTACTTGGACCGGTGCTTTTCAATATATATATAAATGATCTGGAAAGGAATACGACGACTGAGGTTATCAATTTTGCGGATGATACAAAATTATTCAGAGTAGTTAAATCACAAGCAGACTGTGATACATTACAGGAGGACCTTGCAAGACTGGAAGATTGAGCATCCAAATGGCAGATGAAATTTAATGTGGACAAGTGCAAGGTGGTGCATATAGGGAAAAATAACCCTTACTGTAGTTACACGATGTTAGGTTCCATATTAGGAGCTACCACCCAGGAAAAAGATCTAGGCATCATAGTGGATAATACTTTAAAATTGTCAGCTCAGTGTGCTGCAGCAGTCAAAAAAGCAAACAGAATGTTAGGAATTATTAGGAAGGGAATGGTTAATTAATAGAACGGAAAATGTCATGGTGCCTCTATATCGTTCCATGGTGAGACCGCACCTTGAATACTGTGTACAATTCTGGTCGCCGCATCTCAAAAAAGATATAGTTGCGAAGGAGAAGGTACAGAGAAGGGCAACCAAAATGATAAAGGGGATGGAACAGCTCCCCTATGAGGAAAGGCTGAAGAGGTTAGGGCTGTTCAGCTTGGAGAAGAGACGGCTGAGAGGGGATGTGATAGAGATCTTTAAGATCATGAGAGGTCTTGAATGAGTAGATGTGACTCGGTTATTTACACTTTTGAATAATAGAAGGATTAGGGGGCATTCCATGAAGTTAGCAAGTAGCACATTTAAGACTAATCGGAGAAAATTCTTTTTCACTCAACGCACAATAAAGCTCTTGAATTTGTTGCCAGAGGATGTGGTTAGTGCAGTTAGTGTAGGTGGGTTCAAAAAAGGTTTGGATAAGTTCTTGGAGGAGAAGTCCATTAACGGCTATTAATCAAGTTTACTTAGGGAATAGCCACTGCTATTAATTGCATCAGTAGCATGGGATCTTCTTAGGTAACTGCCAGGTTCTTGTGGCCTAGTTTGGCCTCTGTTGGATACAGGATGCTGGGCTTGATGGACCCTTGGTCTGACCCAGCATAGCAATTTCTTATGTTCTTATGTTCCTTTAAAACCAACAGAAGAGTCATCATCATTCAATTTTGAAATTTTTCTTGAACTGAACTGAAATAAGGGCGAGGTAGTGGTTTTCTATTATAATTAAAAAAAAAGATAAGTTTGCTAATGTTCCAATGCTAATACATTTTTTCTTCTTCTATAATGCCATGTGATTGTTTCCTATTCAATATTAGAATTTAAAAGTGTTATGCAAATGTGCATATACTGATTTTGTTTACATTACTTGCAATAGTAATGCATACTGGGCCAGTTTTTAAATCCCGGCGTGAACAAATCTACGCCCGATTTTATAACATGTGCACGCTGCCGCACGCATGTTATAAAATCCAGGGTCGGTGCAGGCAAGGGGGTGCATATGTGCACCTTGTGCGCGCCGAGCCCGAGGGGAGCCCCGATGGCTTTCCCTGTTCCCTCCAAGGGCGCTCCGAAATCGGAGTGGCCTTTGAGGGAACTTTTTTCTGGCCCCCCCCCCTCCCTTCCCCTATCTAACCCAACTCCCATCCCTAACTAAATCCCCCCCCCCTACCTTTGCAGCAAAAGTTACACCTACCCAAGGCAGGCGTAACTTGCGCGTGTCGGCTAGTTGCCGGCGCGCTGTGCCCTGGCACAGCCCCTGCCACCCCCGGACAGCCACCATGCCCCCGGCCACTCCCCAAGCCACCATGCACCCGGACCGCTCCTTTTTGCAAGCCCCGGGACATACGCACGTCCTGGGGCTTGCGTGGGCCGCCAAGCCTATGCAAAATAGGCTCGGTGAGTGCGGGGGCAGATTTCCTCAGGTTACGCGCATAGCCTTTGAAAATCTGCCCCTATGAATTTATTCATTTTATTTTATGCTCCAACCTCTCCCCCCTCCCCTGAGAGAACTATAAGTTGTATGCGCATGGTACCTACGCCCATTCTAAATCACACCGCGGAAAGTTGGAGTTATGTATGTGGTCACTTCCATAAGTGGTGGGGGTTTACATCTCTTTTTGTATACTGGTCATAAGTACATCTTCAGTTTTATTTTAAGGAGCTTCATTGGTTGCCAGTTAAGCAACCCAAACAGTTTAAGCTGTTGATCTTAGCACACAAAGCTATTTATTTATATGGAATTGCATTGTCTAGCAGATGGTCCCATCTCTACAATACTTTCATCTTCAGGTTACTAGTATTAAGATTTTTCTATAGCTATTTCACAGGCCGATGCAATATTGGGCGCTCAGGCCAGCACACTGGTTAACTCAGTGTTGGATGTGCATTTTGGACATGGGAAGTAAACGCCCAATGCAATAATGAGATTAGCTGTCCAAAACACGCATCCAATCAAGTACGTAGCTAATAGCGCTCATCACATGTAATGTGGGATAATGTGGGATACAAAAAATGACCACGCACCCAACTCACCCTGTCTAACGTGGAAAATTTAACACGAGCTCCGGGCTAGCGTTAAGTCATTCCGTATTTAAGGGCTCAACAAAATGCAAACAAGAAAATGCTTTCTGTGGTTCCCTCTACAAAGTATCATCACAATACTAAGTAGAAGGAACCACAGAGACCAGAAAAAAAGGCTTGACCAGGAAAAAAAAAAATGTTCAGGGTGCACAATATATACAGTCCAGGCCATGTATATTGTGCCGGTAGCGTGAGAAAACTCTTCCGGGCACCCATTGCCTCTTTTTTAACACAGCAGCTAATTTCCCTATTACATCACACACCCAGGAGAGTTTTTAGCGCCCATATTGCGTCAGCCTGTCAGTATTGTGGAATTGCTCTTTAAACAAGATTTAAGGTTCCAGAAGCATATGAAAGCTAAATTATTCTTGCAGGTAGTTGCAGATAATGGACCTGTAAACTGAGAAAAGTGACTAGGGCCTTTTTTAAAGTGTAGAATTATTTATATGTGATGTGTTTTTATTGTTTATTTTATGTGATTTTAATTGGCTCTATTTATATTTTTATTATGTATGGTTGGTTGGTTGTAATCTACTCTGAACACAAATAGATTTGTGGAATATAAAATGCAGTCATGTGGTTTGGCAGAGTGCTCCACCGTGGTCATGTTGCTTTGGTCTTCTCTGCTATGTTTGATCTTGTATCTGGGTAGGTTAATTCTTTTTTTTTTTTTTTTAATTTCTGGCCTGTGTCACTACTGTAGGATCCACTAAACACTTTCTGCTTTATAATGTATATTAAATGAGAAGAGGTGCTTGAGCAGGATCCCCTTGTGGTAAGTGTGTGGTCCTGGGATATATTGGGGCATAAATTACAGAATGGTGTATTGATGAAAGTTGTGCCATTTTCCTCTCTTTGAGTTTGTTTGAAGCTCACGTCTTACTAGTTTTTACTTCAGGTTAGGCATTTGCCAGAAAGCTGATAGTGGAGAAGCAGGGAATATTTCTTTCAATGGCTCATCCTCCAGGAGTAGTGGCTGTAGTTCTTTAACAATTTTTTTTTCTAGCTCTGGGTTGTATCTTACTACAAGGGTCACTCGCTCTGTGATTTCCTTTCCTTGCACTGCAATAGGTTTGCCCTGACTGTTTTAAGAGAAGAAGCAATCTTCTTGATACAAAATTGTTCAGAGTAGTTAAATCACAAGCAGATTGTGATAAATTGCAGGAAGACCTTCTGGGACTGGAAAATTGGGCATCCAAATAGCAGCTGAAATTTAATGTGGATAAATGCAAGGTGATGCATATAGGGAAAAATAACCCATGCTATAGTTACACAATGTTAGGTTCCATATTTGGAGCTACCACCCAAGAAAGATCTAGGTGTCATAGTGCATATTGCATAACACATTGAAACCATTGGTTCAGAGTGCTGCGGCAGTCAAAAAAGCAAACAGAATGTTGGGAATTATTAGAAAGGGAATGGTGAATAAAATGGAAAATGTCATAATGCCTCTGTATCGCTCCATGGTGAGACCGCACCTTGAATACTGTACAATTCTGGTCACCGCATCTCAAAAAAGATATAGTTGCGATGGAGAAGGTACAGAGAAGGGTGACCAAAATGATAAAGGGAATGGAACAGCTCCCCTATGAGGAAAGACTAAAGAGGTTAGGACTTTCCAGCTTGGAGAAGAGACGGCTGAGGGGGGAAATGATAGAGGTGTTTAAAATTATGAGAGGTCTAGAACGGGTTAATGTGAATCAGTTATTTACTCTTTCGGATAATAGAAAGACTAGGGGCACTCCATGAAGTTAGCATGTGGCACATTTAAAACTAATCGGAGAAATTTCTTTTTCACTCAACACACAATTAAACTCTGGAAGTTGTTGCCAGAGGATGTGGTTAGTGCAGTTAGTGTACCTGTGTTTAAAAAAGGATTGGATAAGTTATTGGAGGAGAAGTCCATTATCTGCTATTAAGTTGACTTAGAAAATAGCCACTGCTATTACTAGCAACAGTAGCATGGAATAGACTTAGTTTTTGGGTACTTGCCAGGTTTGGCCACGGTTGGAAACAGGATGCTGGGCTTGATGGACCCTTGGTCTGACCCAGTATGGCATATTCTTATGTTCTTGGAGAGGATTCTGGCATTGTAGCCTTTTAAGTAACAATATTTTCAGTTCTGTTGATGTTGTTTACAAACACTGCCAGTAGGAAGCAGTAAAACTACACAAGTGAGATTTTATACTGACACATTAGGAGCATTCTCTACAAATGCTTTTCTAGGGCTGTCCCATCGTCTTGCTGGTAAATTAGCCTTACATAATGTAGCTCATTCTTAAAACTGAAAAGAGGATTCTCATCCTAGATATAACTTACTAGCAACCGAGATCTGAAATACATAAAATGAAATTAAACAGATGGATGTTTACATTTCTTTCAAATCTCCTTGTTAGACATTTTTGGGGATTTGCATTTGCACAGCCTGTCCTGTTTTCAGTACATGGGGTGGCCTGAGTGGAAGGAGACATTTGCACACTGTTTCCGCATATATACTCGTAAAGCAAAGATTGTAAAGCAAAGTATTTGTCCAACTACGCTTGTGCCTGCAGAATGCATCAGACAAAAAACCTTTGAAGGTTAGCCAGCATAGATCAGTAATCTGGAAATGCAAATGCCAAATAAAAAGTGTCCAACAAGTAGACTTGAAAGAAATTTTAAAAACCCATCTATTTATTTTGAAATTTGATATTTCAGATCTTTGTTACTTGTAAATTCATTTTATGATAAAGCTTCTTTTTTCAGGCTTAACGAGAGAGCTTCATTTTGTAAGTCTGAAATTTACTGGCAAGACAATAGGATAGCCCTAGAAAAGAAATTGTGGGAAATGCTTATTTAAGAGCAGTATAAAATGTTTTCATTTGTTTGGTTTTGCTGCCCTCTACTGGCAGTGCTTGGTTGGGTCAATGTCTTATTGGAATATGCTAGAGAGGTTACATTTCTTGATACTATAAATCAGTGTTTCTCAACCTTTTCATGCCCAAGGCACACCTACACTGACAAACATTTTGTGCGGCACACCAGTTTCCACAGGGCAGGCAGTGTGAACGGAGAGTTTGGGAAGCACTTCAAGCAATCCCACAGTGGACCAACACCCTGAGAAGGGAGAAGTCACTGTGGTGCCGGCAGCCAACTCTGTAATTACCTTGGCTACCACATGCAGTTGCCAGAGCTCCTTCACTGGCAGAGTTTCCAATCCTCAAAGTGAGTCATGTCCAGCACTTAGAGCCCACTCTTCCCATCTCACTCAGCCTGAGTTTGAGAAAGGGGATGGAAGATGGAGAAATTACTACTTACCTGATAATTTCATTTTCCTTAGGTAGACAGGACTCAGGACCTCTGCTAGCAGATGGAGACGGAGCAGGCTGATGTCCTGCACAGACATCAGCCTGCCAGTATTCTCTACAAAAGCAACTATGAATAAATAGGCTATCAAAAAACGTGATTAAAAACAGTCAACCATTACTGTACTCAACCACAGGAAACACTGAACTCAGATAATGAACGTAAGTACCCCAAATCTAGGGACTGGATGAACATCTATCAGTAATCCCCTGGAACACATAGCCTCACAGGACCACCAGTAGACCAATCATTCGGCAGCCAAAGACAGGAAGCTGAGTCCGTCTACACTAAGATAAATGAAACGATCAGGTAAGTAGTAATTTCTCCTTTCCTAGCATGTAGACCGATGGACTCATGACTAATGAGATGTACCAAAGCTATTACCAACTAGGGTGGGAGGCTGCCTGCGGTCCAGTCAATATTGCACGTGCACGTGCAAAGGCTGAGTCCTCCCAGGCCTGCATATCCAGACAATAATACCTGGAAAAAGTGTGTAAAGAGAACTACGTTGCAGCTTGGCAAATGTTGATGGGAGACAACAATCTAACCTCTGCCCATGACACTGCCTGAGGCCTAGTGGAATGAGCCCTAACCTGAGTAGGCAACAACTTTTCAGTCTCCACATATGCAGCCATGACTACCCCTCCTTAATCCAGCGAGCTGTTGTAGCCCATGAAGCTGGTTCACCCTGCTTCCTTTCACCATGAAGGACAAACAGGAGATCCATCTTTCGGAAAGGTTTAGAAACCTCTAGATACTGCACAGCATGTCTCTTGACATCCAAAGGATGCAACAGGCGATACTCTTCGCATCTTTCCCCTTCTCCAATGATGGCAAGGAAATTGATTTATTCAAGTGAAAATCCAAGACCACTTTAGGCAAGAAAGAGGGAACAGTATGCAGCTGTATCACTCCTGGAGTCACCCGAAGGAATGGCTCCCAGTAAGACAAGGCCAGTAGCTCTGAAATTCGGCATGCAGAGCATTTTACCACCAGGAACACTGTCTTCAAGGTCAATAGCCACAAGAAAAGGTTATGCAGAGGTCAAAACATAGGACCTGACAAGAAATCCAACAGCAGGTTAAGACTCCACAAGGGAACCAGTAACCATAAGGGAGGATGAAGATTATTCCCTCCCTTCAAGAAATGAGCCACATCAGAATGAGACAATAAGGATTCACCATTGATCTGGCTTCTGAAACAGGCGTCACAACCTGTACCTTTAAGGAATTAAGGGCCGACCCCTTATTTAATATATCCTGCAAAAATTCCAAAATGAGCAGGATCTTCACTGAATGAGGAAGAACCCCTCAATCCTCACAGCAAGACTCAATCACTCACCAAACCCGCACATAGATTAAGGAAGTGGAGAACCTCTGAGCACGTAGCAAGATGGCAATCACCGTAGAAGAATAAGCACGCTTCAACAAGCGAGCCCTTTTAAGGGCCATACCAAAAGACAAAATTGAGTTAGATCTTCGTGAAGGACAGGCCTCTGCTGCAACAGATTCTTGTATGGCAGAAGATGAAGGGGAGCTTCTACTACGTCTCCACAGATCTGCATACATGGTCTTTTGGGCCAATCTGGTGCCATCAGGGGCACCATCCCCATGTGGCCTTCGATCCTGCAAACTATTCTGCCCAACAGGGGCCATGGGGGAAGGGCATACAGCAGCTTACCTTCCGGCCAAACTTGTACAAGAGTTTTGATACCCAAGGCTTCGGATCTCTCCTGCAACTGAAGAATCAAGGAACCTTTCATTGTGAGAAGTTGCCAGCAGGTCTAGGAATGGAAGGCCCCAGCGATCCCCTATCAGCTGAAATGCTTCATCTGACAACACCCATTCTTCTGGGTCTAGACTCTCCCGGCTGATAAATTCTGCTCTTACGTTGTCTTTTCCTGCAATGTGAGAGGCCAAGATCGCCTGGAGATGCCTTTCCACCCATTCCATAAGCAGGTCTATTTCCAGCGATACTTACTGGCTCTTGGTTCTTCCCTGCCAATCGATGTAAGCCACTGTTGTTGGGTTGTCTGACATTATTCAGACCGCTTGACTGTGCTGAATTGCAAGCATGCCAACCTGACTGCCAGGCTTCCAGGGGATTGATGTTCCAGAGACTCTTCTGTGTTCCAGCACCCTTGCGCCATTAGTTCCTGACAGTGTGCTTCTCAGCCCTGGAGACTCGCATCTGTCATTAGTATTAGTCTGGAGATGTCAGGGAGACTCTCTTTCTCAGATGAACCTCCTGCAACCATCACTGCAGGTGAGAGCAGATTTCCATTGTCAAGTGGAGCTGAACTGAATAGTCCTGTGACTGACAAGACAGCAGGGAGCGCTGAAGGGGATGCATATGTGCCATGGCACCATTTTCAGGTTTGCTGCCATCAAGCAGAGTACCTGAAGATAAGACCACACTGTTGGGCACATAGAGTTCATCAAAAGATGCACCTGTGACATCAACTTCTGAATTTGAGCTTCTGGCAGGAAAACTTTACCCTGCTTCATGTCGAACCGAGCAGCCAGGTACTCAAATGACTGAAGAGGCTGAAGACTGCTCTTGGCTAGGTTTACTAGCCAACCAAGCTCCTGTAACAAGGAGATCACCTTGCAGGTCACCAGGCAGCTCTCTTCCAGAGACTTGGCTCGAATCAGCCAGTCGTCCAAATACAGGAGTACTAGGCACCCATCCTCTCTCAACTCTGCTGCCACCACCACCATAACCTTGGAAAAAGTTCTGGAAGAGGTGGCTAGATCAAAAGGCATTGCATGACACTGATAATGGCGCCCCTTCACCGTGAAACACAGAAAACCTTGGTGCTCCAACCAGATGGTAAAATGAAGGTAGGCCTCAGACAGATCCAGGGAAGTCAGCTAATCCCCCGACTGCACAGCCATTATCACTGAACACAAGGTTTCCATGTGAAAATGATTCACCCGCAAATGATGATGGACGCCTTTGAGATCCAGAATGGGACAAAAGTAGCCCTCCCTTCTTGGGCACAACAAAATAAATGGAATATTATAAGAAAATTATTCCTCACCTGCTAATTTTTGTTCCTGTAGTACCAAGGATCAGTCCAGACAGTGGATTATGTCCCCCTTCCAGCAGATGGAGTCAGAACAAAAACTTCTGGGGGAGGTGCTATATAAGCCCACCTCTCTTGTCTCAATCCTCAGTAACTAGGCTAACAAAGCCATGAAAACAAGAGAAGAGATGGAGGGATCAAGTAAATAAACACACACAAGACAATCTTAAGTCAAAACTGTAACTGTACTAGAACTCCAACTGGAACTTGCGAACAGAACTGTAAGAAAAGACTCCCTAGGTTACCAGAGAGTTCAGAGATGCGTATGAGATAAGAGTCAAGCAGAGGCTTCCCAAATAAATCCCCCAAGATATAGGGAGGGCATCTGGACTGATCCTTGGTACTACAGTAACAAAAATTAGCAGGTGAGGAATAATTTTCTTTTCCCTGTACGTACCAGGATCAGTCCAGATGGTGGGATGTACCAAAGCTTCCCTACTATGGGTAGGCCGTAGACAGCCCTGCTCTGACGACTCTGTCCCCAAAGGAACCGAAAGATGGCGCCCAGACATCCAGACGATAGTGTCTCGCAAAGGTATGGAGCGATTTCCAAGTGGCCGCCCTGCAGAACTCCTGCGAGGAGACCGAATGACTCTCCGCCCAAGATGTAGCGTGAGAACAAAGAGAGAGTGAGCCTTGAGTCCAAGCAGTGGATTCCGTCCAGCACCAATTTACGCGGTGACAATCGCTTCCTTCAGCCAACGGGCGATGGTCGGTTTGGAAGCCATCCAACCCTTCTTAGGTCCCAACCAAAGGACGAACAGGTGATCCGAAAGACGGAACTCATTGGTGACCTCCAGGTAATGCATCAAACATCGCTTCACATCGAGCTTGCGAAGATCACGAGAATCCATCGACGAAAAGGAAGGCAATTCAACCATCTGCTTGAGGTGAAAAGCCGAAACCACCTTGGGTATAAAGGAGGGTACCGTGCGTAAGTTGACCCCCTCATCGGTGAACCGTAGGTATGGCTTCCTGCAGGATAACGCTTTTAATTCGGAAATGCGACACGCCGAACTAATCGCTACCAGGAAGATCGTCTTGAGGGTGAGATCCTTGAGCGTAGCGGCACGTAGAGGCTCAAAAGGCGGCCCACCTAGAAAGCGAAGTACAAGGTTGAGGTTCCAAGAAGAACAAGCAGCTCGTAGCGGTGGCTTCAAGTGCTTCACCCCCTT
This sequence comes from Rhinatrema bivittatum, assembly GCF_901001135.1. Taxonomy (NCBI): domain Eukaryota; kingdom Metazoa; phylum Chordata; class Amphibia; order Gymnophiona; family Rhinatrematidae; genus Rhinatrema; species Rhinatrema bivittatum. The sequence continues at coordinate 30,474,143 of NC_042624.1, read as the reverse complement.
AAGGAAACGCAGTATATCCGGATGAAACGAGAGCAGCGACTCGTTCCCTCAGCGAAGAAAAGCACCCAAGGCCGCAACTTGAACTCGTATAGAGTTATAAGCTAGGCCCTTATCCAGGCCAGCCTGCAAGAATGAGAGAATCTGCGCCACAGATGCGTGGGTTGGCTGGATGGTATGTAACACACCATGCCTCGAAAACCTTCCACACACAAACATAGGCAACGGAAGTGGACGTCTTACATGCTTGCATCAGAGTTGATATCACCACCTCCGGATACCCACGACGTCTCAACTTGCGCCTCTCAAAAGCCAAGCCGCAAGACAGAAGCAATCTGCCTCCTTGAAAAATATTGGTCCTTGCCGGAGCAGGTGTGGGAGATGACTGAGGCGTATGGGGCCCTCCTCTGCCAGGTTGAGTAGATCTGCGAACCACGGACTTCGAGGCCACTCTGGCGCCACCAAGATTACGGCCCCTGGTAACCCTCCATTCTCCGAAGTACCTTGCCCACCAGGGGCCACGGAGGGAAGACATATAATAGAATCTGCCGAGGGCACGGTAACACCAGTGCATCGACTCCTTCCTCGCCGCGCTCTCTTCTGCGGCTGAAGAAGCGAGGGGCCTTTGCATTGCTGGCTGTGGCCATGAGATCCATGTGGGGGAGCCCCCAATGTTGAACTATCAGGTGCATTGCTTCCTCCGAGAGTTCCCATTCTCCGGGGTCTAAGTGTTGTCGGCTTAGGAAGTCCGCCTGAACATTGTCCACTCCTGTAATGTGTGAGGCTGCAAGGCGGAGTAAGTGGAGTTCCGCCCATTGCATCAGTTTGTCTGCTTCCAGCGAGACGTGGCTCCTTGTGCCTCCCTGGCCATTTATGTACGCCACCATGGTTGCGTTGTCCGAGAGTATCCTGACCACCTGATGGCGAACCAGGGGAAGGAAATCCTTCAATGCTAAGCGGACCGCTCTGGTCTCCAAGTGGTTTATCGGCCATCGCGCTTGATCCTTCATCCACAGGCCCTGTGTTGATCTCGACTGACATACCGCTCCCCAGCCCGAGAGGCTGGCGTCCGTGGTAACTACAACCCAGTCCGGAATATCCAGGAATATGCTCTGAGCCAAGTGGCGAGGGTCCATCCACCAGAGGTTGACGACTTCTGCTGTGTGCGGGATCGGAAGGACAGCCTGAAAATCCCGCGATACCGGTTTCCAGCGGGACAGTAGAGCCTTCTGGAGAGGACGCAAATGCGCAAAAGCCCACCGAACCAGATCGATAGTGGAGGCCATGGTTCCCAGGACCTGTAGGTAATCCCAAGCTGTGGGCAAAGAGAGCGCAGAGAAACGATGAATCTGATCGCGCAGTGCTTGGGCCCGCTCCGGCCTCAGGAACACCTTGCCCTCCTTTGTGTCGAAGGGCGCTCCCAGGATGACTGGGATGGAATGAGGCTGCTCTTGGAATAGTTGATGATCCACCCCAAAGATTGGAGCAGTTGTACCACTCTGTCGAACGGGTAGATGTGAATCGGTTATTTACTCTTTCGGATAATAGAAAGACTAGGGGGCACGCCCTGAAGTTAGCATGTGGCACATTTAAAACTAATCAGAGAAAGTTCTTTTTTACTCAACGCACAATTAAACTCTGGAATTTGTTGCCAGAAGATGTGGTTAGTGCAGTTAGTATAGCTGTGTTTAAAAAAGGATTGGATAAGTTCTTGGAGGAGAAGTCCATTACCTGCTATTAAGTTGACTTAGATAATAACCACCACTATTACTAGCAACTGTAGCATGGAATAGACTTAGTTTTTGGGGCACTTGCAAAGTTCTTATGGCCTGGATTGGCCACTGTTGGAAACAGGATGCTGGGCTTGATGGACCCTTGGTCTGACCCAGTATGGCATGTTCTTATGTTCCAACTTTCTGTCCTGGATATCCTTCAGCGCCATGCCGCCTGTGACTGGAATGGTGCTACAATTAATGACAGCCGAGACTGCGGAGTCCACAGCCAGAATCTTGAGCAGCTCGAGAAACTCCTCCTGGAGGAGATAGAGCTTTTCCATTGCTCTGCTGACCTTTAAGGTGGCCTCAGGGGAATCCCACTCTCTGGAGATTAACTGTAAGAACGTGGGATGAGTAGGGAAGGCCCTAGCCGGCGGTCACAGACCCACCAGGAGAGGATCCCCTGTCTTCGCCGTAGGGTCAGGCCCCGATTGTTCCGGGGGGGGGGGGGGGGGGGCATCAATGTCCATTTCCTGCAGAATATGTGGGATCAGGTCTTCCAGGTCGCCCGGCTGAAAAATGTGGAGAACCCAAGGATCGTCGCCTTCCATCTGGGCCACCAAGATGGGGGTTGTCCCCGGATGGATCTATAAGCGGATCACTCCCCAGGGTCGAGGGATACCTCGGGGGGGGGGGGACTCGGGCTGATCCTGGCAATCCTCCGTCCAGCTGTATATTGCCTTGGGAGGGAGAGCCTCCCCCCCCCCCCGGGAGCGGGACCATGAGCGCCAACTTGGGAGGTGGGGGTCCCGGGATGACATCCATAGGCTGAGCCATTCTCTGCAGAAAGGCATTGTGCATTAAAACCACAAATTCCGGTGAAAACGCTAGGACCCCTGGGGGGGGGGCACAAATTCCGGTGAAAACGCTAGGACCCCTGGGGGGGAGGGGCCAAGCTGGGGCCTCCCCTGTCTGAGATCATGGCTCCGACTCTGAAAACGGAGCCAAAACAGGTGGCAGCACTGATATCGGGGCCTCTGTGTCCTCTTCCTGAAAGCCGGCATCCTCGGCGTCTGAAAACAAGATGACCGCCGTTCCCACGCTCAGCGGGAACGGGGCTTGCCACTGCCTAGAAGCGCGGTCCTGTCCGCGGGCTCGAGCGGCGTCCCCCTGCTGCGAGCAGCCCTCCCCATCGGGGAGGCAGCTCGTACACAGCCCCTCCCGTGAAAGCCGGCCCCCGAGTCGGCTGCATGCCGCGCATGCCACCGATCGCGGCATGCTATGTCCAAGGGGGAGGGGTGAAAATTGCGGGCTAAACCAGGGGTCGGGAACCTTTTTGGCTGAGAGAGCCATGAACGCCACATATTTTAAAATGGAATTCCGTGAGAGCCATACAAGACCTACCAAATTAATTTACTACAACCCCCCACCCTCCTTACCCCCCCAAGACCAGCCAAAAGTCCCTGGTGGTCCAGCGGGGGTCCAGGGCTCGCAGACAAATCTTTAATAAAAAAGTAAAAATCTAACAAAACCCACCACCCTCCTGACGCCCCCCAAGACCTCCAAAATTAACTTACTACAACCCCCCCCCCAAGACTTGCCAAAAGTCCCTGGTGGTCCAGCGGGGGTCCAGGAGCGGTCCGGGAGCGATCTCCTGGACTTGGGCTGTCGGCTGCCAGTAGTCAAAATGGCGCCGACGGCCCTTTGCCCTCACTATGTCACTGGGGTCGACCAATGGTGGCGGTAGCCCCTGTGACATAGTAAGGGCAAAGGGCCGTCGGCTGCCAGTAATCAAAATGGTGTAGACGGCCCTTTGCCCTTACTATGTCACAGGGGCTACCGCCGCCATTGGTCGACCCTAGTGACATAGTGAGGGCAAAGGGCCGTCGGCGCCATTTTGACTACTGGCAGCCGACAGCCCAAGTCCAGGAGATCGCTCCCGGACCGCTCCTGGACCCCCGCTGGACCACCAGGGACTTTTGGCAGGTCTTGGGGGGGTCAGGAGCGTGGGGGGTTGTAGTAAATTAATTTTGGAGGTATTGGGGGGGCGTCAGGAGGGTGGGGGGGGGGTTTGTTAGATTTTTACTTTATTAAAGATTTGTCTGCGAGCCAGATGCTAAACTCTTCGGCGCCTGAGGGAAAACTTGTGAGCATGGACCGCCCTGAATGCCCCACCGACCTGGACAGAAAAGGGCTGCTGGGGAATCAGACGTCCCGGTGGACAGCGGCCCCGGGGAATGGCATGTTGCGGGGCTGCAGGTTGGCAATCAACTGGGGGCGGGGGGGAGGTTACAGCCTCTAACATGCACCCCAGCAGTCAGGCACAAGGAAAAAGGCAATCCTGTACCAAAGGAGAATTAAACATAAACTTACCCCCTAACAGCAAGAATCAGAAAGACAGAAGGTAAGAATACAGGACCAGGCCTGTCAGCAAGCGCCCGGGGGGAGAGCTAGAGCAGTGACTCTCTCAGGTTCAAAGCTAACCCGTTTACCTTGCAACAAAACTTTGTTTTTTTTCTTTTTCAAAACTTGATCCCTCAACAAAAAGAGACAGAATAAAAGCCTAGAGAACACTAAGCTACTGTGCTGGGGAACTGATGGTCGCCTGCTCCCATCTGCTGGAGTCAGAAAGATACTGGGAATTGAGACAAGGGAGGTGGGCTTATATAGCACCTCCCCCAGAAGTTTTTGTTCTGACTCCATCTGCTGGACGGGGGACATAACCCACCATCTGGACTGATCCTGGTACGTACAGGGAACCCATACTTGCCTGAGTCAGAGACATTGGAACACAGCCCTCAGACCGAGGAGCCTTGACAAAGTAGACTCCACTGCCTGCTTCTTCTGTGGGGAAAGGGAAGGAAACACCATGAACAAAATTTCAATGCATATCCTTCTCTTATCACCTCCAGGACCCATTGATCTGATGCGATTTCGACCCACCTCTGATAAAAGAGAGAAGTCCCCCTATCTCTGGTCTCCAAGAGTGGGTTGGCAAACCTTCATTGTGAGGCAAAACCCTAAGATGACCCCTCATACCAAAGGGGCGCTGCAACTGCTTCTTATCCTCTGGCAAACAAGGAACCAGGGATTTGCCCCACTTACTCACTGGTTTCTCCAACTCGCTACTGAACAAGAGGGAACCTTTAAATGGCAACTTTGTAAGATTAGATTTGGAGGTTGCATCGGCTGACCAATTACACAGCCCCCAACTGGCCGCTATTACCAAAGCTACTCCCCTAGCTGAGGTACAGACCAAATCGCAGCCCGCATCTGTTTAAAAGTTGGTAGCGGGTTCCATAACTGCTCTGGAATTCATCCCAGAATCAACAACCTCATGAGAGAGAAGCAAACAAAAGCACACTACCAGGGCACAACAGGAAGCTATCTGCAACGTCATCGCCAGTGCTTCAAATGCTTGCATGAGAATGGCCTCAATTCTCTTATCATGCACATCCTGCAAGGCCACTCCTCCTTCCATGGGAATAGTTATCCGCTTAATGGTACAGACCAATGGTTGGACCAAGATGGCCGATACATAAGACGTGAGAAAGGACCTCTCAACTTCTGCTTGAGAATTCTCTTATTTCCTCGGTATTACCTTTGAAATTTGATTTTTGAAATATTTCAACTATGCCACACAAGAAACGCAAAGCTCGGCTTAACGACAATTTTTCTACAAAAGAAGAAGGAGTTCAACTGCCTAAGATAGAGAGATTCTTTGAACTCACCCCGAAAACCCCGGAGGAGAGGGCCGTTGGGAAAGATCCAGGAGCTCGGATCACTCTCCATGGCTGACGAGATCTTGCTCAGCCTGGGGGCACCCAAGACGCCAACGCCACCAAGAGGTCAGCCAGGGGAGGAGCAGGTGTAAACATCACAAGCTCTCCCATTGAGGAGGAGAGAGCTACTATCCCTTGAGTCTGACGAGAAGGATGGTGAGTCGGCGTCTGGAGAAGTTGGAGGAGCGACGGAAGGAGCGGCTACCTCCACACCGAAACCCCAAATGGCTGTACCGGCATGGAACAATGAGGAAAATATAGCACTTCAAGAACTGGTAACATTACAACCAAAAATGGTATTTTCTCTGCAAAAACCACCAGTTGTAACTTTAGACTCATTATGGAAAGCGATGGCTTCCATTGAATTGGCTGTTACAACATTAACATGGGCATTCTTGGAACTGAATAAAAGAGGATTAAATGCTGAAAAAGTAACATATTAATACCAAGAGAAAATGGGGAAGTTAGAAGAAAAGATTACAACAATTGAGAAGATACAATGTAACTTAATTAAATCAGAGGTAATTGCAGAAAGGAAATTTGCGGATAGTAAATTTTCCAGTCGTGAAAAGAATTTCTCCTGTGGATAAGTTTAAAGAGTACCTGACGGAATGCTTGAAGATTCCCAAAGAAATAACTCTGGTTATTACTAAAGCGTTTGTTTCAAAGACGCCAATATCATCTATGGGTGCAGAGGAACAATCGTCATTGAATGTCTCTGAGTTGATCGAGCTCTCAATACATACTGAAATTAAAACTAGAGGGACACTACTGCTACATGGATAGAAATCTTGTTCTAAAATATTTCTTCAGGAATAGAACTGCTCAGTATCATGGGCAGTGTTTGGATATATCCGGACTTAGTCCGTTCCACCCAAGAACGAAGGAAGAAGTTTTTGCTTATGAGGGCTGAGGGGATTAGTCGAGGAGCCAGTATCGTGTTGAGATATCCTTGTAAATGCCTTTTAAGGTATCAAGAGTTTAAATATATTTTCCTTGAACCCGATCAACTAAGAGGTTTTCTGGATGGGAAGGGATGAAATGCTATATTGATTAGTAGGGGGGGGAAGTCCTATGTGACGGTTTATTCCTTTATAATTTGGATAAAGTTTATATTGAGCTCTATTATACCTGAATGTACATCTTAGTCCCTAATTTCCTGAAAGTATAGAGACCTGTGAAAATAATTATGTATGTATTTCCTATGAATGTCATGAAGGACCTCTTATTCCTTTGATATATGATGTAATATATCTGAAATTGCATAAATAAAAAAAAAAAAAAAAAGAAAAAGATGGCACAGACCAGCACATCCACCCTTCGGAAACTGCAAACACTCTCTCAACACTGGATCCGGGGGTACAGGCCCTCCAACATCCGACCCCCTTTGAAATTCGCCTCTTGAGCGTCCCATTCAAGATCAATCAACTCTTGAATGGCTTCCATAATAGTGAAAAAAATGAGAGGCTTTATGCAAGGAAACCAAAATGGGATTTTTCTGTGGCTCAGACATGGAATCTGCCCCAGGTACTCCCAGCATCTTCAAGGCCTGTGAAATCAGGGCCAGCAGTTCATCCCTATGAAATAACTGCAACATGGTCCGATACAGTTCCAGTCCCAGAGGAATTTCCCCATTCTCCAGGGAGTCAGGATCTACCTAATCATCAGTGCCATCTGGGTTCCTGTCTGGAATACCCACGGCTAACAGAGGTGTGCTTTGGTGCTTAAACATAGGACTGGAAAAGGGAGGGGCCATCGGCTGAGGATCTGACCTGAACAGTTTGCACCTGAAGAAAAGGATTGCAATCCCTGAAAAAGGCAGAAGGATCCATGCCAAAACCAGAAGGCATTGGAGCGGGTCCCACTGAGCTGCCATCTCTTGTGGAGGAACCAGTCAGGGGAGTTCCAAGGTCTGGCGTCCCTCCAGACAAGTCCTTAACCAGACCATCATCCCACTGGAAGAACCAGGTTTAGCAAAATCAGAGGAAGACAAGCCTCCCTGAGCCTCTAAGCAGTGCTGACACATGTTAGAGGGCACTTCAGGCTGAGATGCCTGAATATGACAGACAACACAGAGAGAAAGCTGCTTAGGTTTCTTGTTTACCAGCCCCATTAGTTCAGCAGTCGACTGAGAATGTGTCCAGCCAGCTCGCGCTGAAAAATTTCAAGCGCACAAATTTTTACGCATACAAAAATTAGGTGCCCCGAGATTAAGTGCCGCAAAAACACACAAACAGTGCACCAAAATCTGGGTGTACCACCTCTATGCCAAAAAATGTTCGCACAGGAAGTGCACCCAAAACTGAGCGCACAAGACGTTCTCAGAGTTGGACACACTGCGCACAGATGTTCCTGTAGAGGGAAATTGAACATGTACTGAAGTGTGTGAAAACGTCACGGTGGCCTACCACGCAGCATGCAGAAAAAATCCTAACAGCATGGCCTAGCCCACCCATCCTAACAGCATGGCCTAGCCCACCCAGAGCACAGAGACCAGAGGAAGTCCCACAAAACCCCTCTACACTGACTTTTTTTTTTTTAAACTTACCTGAGCTCAGCCCTTCCTGGCTGAGTACAGACACAGTCTCCAGCTGTGGGGGAAGAGGGCATCTGCCATCACCGCCATGCTCAGCTTCCTGCACCCGCTGCCCTTAAGCTGTACAATCAGCTAAGTCTATGCCAGCGAAAACCAGCTACTGGACCAAGGCACACATCTGAGGGACCACGGAAATCACCTCAGGAATTCTCAACTGGGGGAGGGACCAACTGGTATCACTGCAGGAGAGCAGGGCTTTTAGTTTAGCTTTTTTTTGTTTTTAAATCTCCTTCTCAGATCTGAAACAATCAGCCCAGAATACTGCTGGACTGATGTTGCTGCAGGAGTATATATACTGTGGCTTCAGCTTGCTCAGTCTCCATCTGCTGGCAGAGGTGCATAACCCACTGGCCCTGAGTCCATCTGTCTACACGCTAGGAAAGAGGAGATTCTGTGTACAAAATATGGGCTGCATAAAGTAAGTCCCTGCTATCTGTGCCCTGCATGTTGTCATTTCATGATCACACTCTGTAGCTAGGAAGAGAAGGTATGCATAATTCCACATGCTCTCAGAAAGGAGTTCCTCTATGATTAAAAGCCACCGCTGGTGTCTCTTGTTGCTGTGAGATACTAAGAGCAGAGCCCAGGAGCTGGCCTGTATCTGAGCACCAGGTAGTGGTGACTTTTCTGTGGCACGCTGGTTGGGAAACACTGCCATAAATGACTGACAAGAGGGGGAGCTACTTCAGAGCTAGCCCTCAGTGGAACGCATGACCTGGTGCGAGGAGTTACTGTGGTGCAGTCGCTAAGCAATAGCAATCATAATGCAATCAAATCTGACAATCACTGGAGGGAGGACATTAAGTAAAACTATTGCAATAGCATATAACCCTAATAAGACAGACTGTGATAGAATGAGGTAATTAGAAAAAGGGTTTGGGCTTATCAGGTTGATTAATTTGTTACTTAATTCGGTTGGGACTGGGGAGGGAGACTTGTTCTACCCAGTCTTCACGAGAGAGGTGGGCTGGTTGGGAAATCATGTGATAGTGGGAATGATGGTTTGTTATGATGATTTTTAATGCTTTTAATTATGCATGTAGCATATGTTCTCTGCAAACTTTCTTGGAAATGAGTGGAATATAAGCTTTTTAAATAAATGAATATTGTATTTATGCTAGGACTATGCTGATTTTGTATTTATGCTTTTTGTTATTTATAAACTATATTTTGAAACATTTTTAAAATTGTAATCCACTTTGGCCAGTCTTACTAGACTGAAAGGGCTGATAGAAGATGTATATAGAAAGACAAAATAGAAATGAGTCCTGAATCCGGTTTCATTCTTAAGCAAATGACATGACTCTCTTCCCCCGAAGGCCATGAATATTGCCTCTGCAGCATCCCCAGCCTCAGCCTCAGCCACTTCAGGGCTGAGAAGACCCAAGATGCATGGCCCTGTGCACACTGGCCACCAGGCCAGCCTACACTGTAAATTGTGTCTTCACAATCTTTTTTTCTGACATTATTTCACACCACACAAACTGGAAATGCTAATTTTACTGAAAGCATGAAGTACAGTCTACCGGCAAACACAGCAAGAATCTTTCTGCATAATAGTATCACCAGTGCTATTTGGAACATAATTATGTTGCCTCCTGATTGTTTCAGGATGAATATGACTTATTTTTTGATCTAGTTCATCCAAGTGAAACCAAATGTTTTGCAGTGTTAGTGATTCAGTATGCACAGGTTACCTAAAAAAATACTCTTGATGACATGAAATATCTTGTCCAGGGAGTAAAAGGATGAGCAGCAGCATGGAAGACATTGCTGCAAAACCAATGGCACAAGTTCCTCTCCTGGCATTGGTTTTCATATATTCCAGCAAATGGGGGAATTTGAAAAATAGTTTTTTATTTCAGTCATTAACAGTAGATATAAAAACAAGCAACATAGCTCCTAAACTATTAATTATATTTTAAATAATCTGTACAGTATTCTGAAGGGTACCACCCTCATCCTAGTTATCCATTTTGAACAAGCTATACTTTAGGATGGTCAAACACATCAAATCCTTGGCTCCTGCCCAAGAGGCATTCTTTACCAGCCTCATGCCTCCACCTCAGCTAGGCATTTTATGAAGACACATTAGGCAGATGCTAGCACAAAAGGCAGAACGCGATACTGAAGGGGACGGTCTTCCATCATGAAACAGATATTGCTTGTGCTCGGGGATCATCTTTATGTGAGTGCAAGCATCCTATACATCGAGACAGCATAGCCAGTCCCCTTTTAGAAAGAAGGGAATTAAGATGCCTAGCAAACCATCTTGAACTTTTCGCTTTTGATTAATCTGTTTAAGGCCCTTAAGTCTAGGATGGGGCAGAGTTCCCCTGTTTTCTTTGGTGTCAGGAAATACTTGGAGTAAAATCCCTGCTCTCTTTGCCTTGGTGGAACAGACTGGACTACACTGGCCAGTAAGAGGGAAGAGAGCTCCTTTTAAAGCAGTTCCTGATGCAGTGACCCCAAATGGAGTCCAAGGGGGCAATTTGGCGGAAGACCAAATAGATTTAATCTATACCCTCTTTCTGATGATACTGAAGACCCACATGTCAAAGTTACACTGGGGCACCAGTTTACGTAAAACTGCAGCCTCTCTCCAACTAGAAGGTCTTCCGGTATGGGTACTCGGATACTTGCTATGTTTTCCATGATCCCCATTGTTGACTGGGTTGCTGTCTGGGGGGCTTAGGTGCCCACTGCTGCCTCAGGTGGGCACCTGGAGTCTATTGTGTAGGGGATAGAGGGAGTGGAGGATAACACCTTGTTGACTGGTATGTGACTCCTCTGCCCTAGCCTCGAATACTTCCTGGAGGAGGCTGGGCCCAGCAGCGGAGAGCTACTGGAATGTTGGTCAGTGATCCCTGATCTGCATGACATCCTTCACTATTCTCTGAAGACAGATTCTCTCCTACACATCAGCAAGTCTTTCCTGCACTTCTGGGTGGAGATCGGAGGTCTGTAACCAGGGGTCTGCAGGCTCCAATCCCTATGGTAGAGACTCTCAATGGCATGCTAAAACATCAGAAGTCTATCAGATCACATGTTTTCCACACTAACCCTTTGTCCACCAGTGACTGGAAGGCACCTTGCTGCTTTTAATGAAGCTGTTGAGCCACCCCCTGGGATTTGCTTCTACAAGGCACATGTGGGCACTGAGCATAGCCCCCCTTGTAAAACTTTTTTTCCCATGGATGAAAAAAATTCTAGAGTCTTCCCCAGGGGCATCGAGAAATGTGTTCTAGTCCTCTTGAACTTCCTGAGAATGGATTAAACTACCTCGCATTGGTGTAGTAACTGCCACTTTTCAGACCCCACCCATGTGTGAGAACCACAATCCTTCTTGTTCTCAGAGAAAGGAATGATATAAACAATGATGATGATGCTGATAAAATGTTACTTGTTTGCCTGAAAAAAATTGGGTACTGTTGTAATGGCTAGGTTCCTTTTTTAATAGGATGTACACAGCAAATCAGGTTAGAAAGATCACATTCTAAATGGATGTACCTTTGATCTCTGCTGTTCCTCGGGGATCTGCTTTCAGCTGCTCTTTTCAGCATTTGCCCCCATTGGCTAAGCTTCTTACCACTTTTGGGATACAGTATCAGTTGTATGGTAAGCCTATGCCTCGATTATTAACTGACTGCAGGCAGTAGATGTGTAGGAATAAATTAGCACTCAATTTAAGAATCCTCATGGATGTTTCCTGTTCTCAAGGGTCTTTTTAATTTTAATTTGGGTGATGTTACTATTCCAATATGTTCCAAGATTCAATACTTACGATTGCAATTTAGAAATTAAAACTGGCCCAGTGGCTGAAGCCACTACCATTTATGCAGGTATTTTAGAATTGTGATCCGTCCCCCTCATACTCTCACCTATCGACTATTTAGTTCTGTTTACTGTATATGAGCCTTCCTTCATCTGTACTTCATGGCTTCATGTGTTCAGAATGGAGCAGCCCATTCGATTATAGGGTCGCTGCCCTCTCAGCATTTCGCTCCTAAGCTGCAAGCACTACACTGGGTGCCTATTACTTGGCTGGTTCGATTTAAGATTTCCATCTTGATATTTAAGGCCTTACAAGTTTGGACCTGATTCATACAGTTCAGCAGAAATTCTTGTGCCTGCAGATGGACTGAAGCACCACAAAAACACTTTTGGCAAACTTTGAAACAGCACTAAACATTTCAAGTTTTGAATTATCACTACATTTTACACTTTATACAACCTTACTTCACAAATATGAACCCAAAGTGGATTTCATCACAGAAAAATTGCAATAAATACAAAAGTCCCTAATACACAGAAAAGAGAAACCCCCCATTTATTTGATGCCTATGCTTGAAGCTCCTCAATTTCATTTTGCTTGGTGAGCTTTTCACAAAGATATGCAAAATTGAAACAGGATAGGAAACTACTGGCAAATCAGGTCCTGATCACATATTTGGCATTACACTAGGCTAGCAAACAAATATCAGCTATCCCCAGAATAGTAGACCTTAAAAGCAGAAGCATCAGAGGAAGGATGGAGCTCCCCCACAGTACCAGACTTGATATTCTAAACCCCATTGCTCTGCATTTAAAGGTTTTGTTATCCTCAAAAATAGGACTGCCAAGTCTGCTCACGCAGCTATGGTGAGATAGGAAAATTGGTTCTTACCTGCTAATTTTCATTCCTGTAGTACCACGGATCAGTCCAGGACAGCTGTTTTTTGCCTCCCCTCCAGCAGATGGAGACAGAAAAAGACTTCGTGAACTCTGTCCTATACCCCTAAGGTGCCACCTAGTGTCTGCCAGTATTATAATGTACCCAAGCAGAAAACTACATCACTCATAACAACCATCATAAACACTTTCCCCTGAAGAGCAGAGGAGATGAAAACAACCTGAAACTCAATGAATGAATGAAACATGCCCAAAATCCTTTCCCCGAAAAGGGGGGCAATCAATAAAACTTGCAGAAATATGGATCTACCGGCCGAGCGGGCTCTCCATTTTCCCCCTGGGCAGGCATCTAGATTGATCCGTGGTACAACAGGAATGAAAATTAGCAGGTAAGAACCAATTTACCTTTCCCTGTACATACCCGGATCAGTCCAGGTCAGCTGGGATGTACCAAAGCTTTCTTAACCAGGGTGGGACTGAGAGAGTCCCGCTCGGAGAACACTGGCTCCAAAAGAACTGGGCTCTGGTGCCCGGACATCCAGCCGATAATGTCTGGCAAAGATATGCGGAGACTTCCAGGTAGCCGCCCTGCAAATTTCCTGAGGCAACACCTGCTAACATTCAGCCCAAGAAGCCGCCTGCGACAGAGTAAACCTTAAGACCAGACAGAATCGGACGACCCTGAACCAGATAAGCCGACACTATCGCCTCCTTCAACCAGCGTGTGATCGTGGCCCTGGAAGCCTTCTGCCCCTTTCTAGGTCCACTCCACAGCACGAAAAGATGATCTGAAAGGCAGAAACTGTTCATCACCTCCAAGTAATGCAGCAACACTCTCTTCACGTCCAAGGTTCGCAAATCTCTAGACTCCGGAGATGAAGAACTTAAATCTGTGAAGGAAGGGAGTTCGATGGACCGGAACAAATGAAAAGAGGATACGACCTTCGGAAGAAACGAGGGCACTGTTCTCAATGAGACGCCTGCTTCAGAAATCCTCAAGAAAGGTTCCCTGCAGGATAAGGCCTGTAGCTCAGAAACCTGCCTCGCGGAAGAAATAGTCACCAGAAAAACCACCTTCAAATTCAAGTCCTTCAGGGTCGCTCGCTTCAATGGCTCAAAGGGAGTCTTACAAAGTGCCCGTAGCACCACGATCAGCTTCCATGAGGGACAAGGGCTCCTCTCATCCGGATGCTTAGCTCCTCTTAAGAAACGGGCTATGTCTGGATGAGAGGCTAGCGCAACTCCCTGCACCTTCCCTCAAAAACAGCCAAGGGCTGCCACCTGCACCTGCACAGAATTGAACGCCAACCCCTTGGCTAAGCCTGCCTGTAAAAAAATCCAGGACCTCCGGAATTGACGTCCTGGATGGCTGTACATGATTGATCTATGCACCAGGACTCAAACACTCCCCAAACTGACATATGCCATAGAGGTAGAAGCTTTATGGGAATGCAAGAGCATGGATACTACCACATTCGAGTAACCCTTACTCCTTAACCTAAGCCTTTCATAAGCCATGCTGCTAGACAAAAGCGATCTGCCTCTGCAAAATAAACGGGACCCTGGCGCAATAGAGTCGGAGACTGACGAAACCTCAGTGGACCGTCCAACGCTAGATTCAAGAGGTCCACAAACCACAGGCACCTCAGCCATTTGGGTGCCACAAGAATCACCCTCCCTGCATGCACCTTGATGAGGCGTAGAACCTTTCAGACCAACGGCCACGGTGGGAAATCATACAGCAGGATGTCTTTTGGCCAGGGTTGGATCAGCGCGTCTACCCCTTCTTTCCCCGGCTCCCGCCTCCGGCTGAAGAACCGGGGAGCTTTGGCATTGCTGTACATCGCCATCAAGTCCATGGCCGGTCGGGACCACCTGTTGAACAGCAGATGAAATGTGTCATCGGAGAGCTCCCACTCTCCCAGATCCAGTTGGACATTGTCTACACCAGCAATGTGAGAGGACGCTATCCGGTAAAGATGGTCCTCTGCCCAGTGTATTAGAGCTGAGCCTCCGCCGCCACCTGACGGCTCCGGGTGCCGCCCTGCCGGTTGATGTAGGCCACAGTCGTCGCATTGTCGGAGAGCACCTTCACCGACTGGCCCTCCACCAATGGGAGGAGAGCTTGACGTGCCAACCGGACCGCTCTGGTTTCCAAGCGGTTGACCAACCAGGAGGCTTCCGTTTTGGTCCATTGGCCTTGGACCACCTTATCTCGACAAACCGCTCCCCAGCCGGAGAGACTGGCATCTGTTGTCACCACGATCCAACAGGGAATCTCCAAATCCATCCCCTGGTGTAAACTGTGCGGCGAAAGTCACCACAGAAGACTGGAGTGTGCCACATCCGTTAGAGGCAGGGCAAGATGGAAACGCTGCGAGAGTGGATTCCATCGGGACAGCAAAGCTGACTGAAGAGGATGCATAAGCGCAAAGGCCCACAGTACCAGAACTATCGTCGACGTCATTGAGCCCAGTACCTGCCCAGTACCTGCATTGAGCCCAGTACCTGCCCAGTACCTGCAGATTACTTGCAGGTACTGGGTCGAGCTAAAGAGCACAAGGACTCCACCTGCAATGTGAGCTTGGAAATTCTCTCCTCAGTCAGAAAAACTTTCCCCAAGGCGGAATTGAAGCGAGCACCCAGGAACCCCAAAGTTTGAGAGGGGACCAGATGACTCTTCTCGGGGTTGACTACCCATCCTAACGAGTCCAACATCCAGAGCACTCGCGCTACTGCAGCTCTGCAGAGACTTTCTGACTTTGCTTGAATGAGCCAGTTGTCCAGATAGGGATGCACCAGTATCCCTTCCCGTCGTAAGGTGGCTGCGATCACAACTATCATCTTGGTGAAGACCCTGGGTGCCATCGCAAGCCCGAACGGGAGGGCGCAGAATTGAAAATGGCACCCGAGAATTGCAAACCGCAGGTACTGCTGATGGTCCGACCGTATTGGTATGTGCAGGTATACTTCCGTCAGGTCCAGAGACACCAAGAACTCTCCCTTGTGCACCGACGCTATGACGGAGTGAAGTGTTTCCATCTGGAAGCTAGGTACCTTCAGGGCATGGTTCACTCGCTTCAAGTCGAGGATGAGGCGGAAGGTGCCCTCCTTCTTTGGTATCACGAAGTAGATGGAGTAGCGCCCTCGCCTTAGCTCTCCTTTGGGCACTGGAACTATGGCCCCGAGATCCTGCAGGTGCTGTAAAGTGCCTTGCACCACTCAGCGCTTCTGCTTGTACATGCAGGGGGACACTATGTAATGCTCCTTGATTAGCCGAACAAAATCTAAGGCGTAGCCGTGTTCTATGATCCTGAGGACCCACTGGTCGGATGTCAAATTGGCCCACGCTTCCCGGAAAAGGGATAACCTTCCCCTGATCCTTGGAACGGAAAGGTGAACCAGCCTCGCGTCATTGTGCGGCTTTGGAGCCCCCATGGAACCGCAGAGCACCCTCTCTGGCAGGCCGGCGGCCCCGAAAGGACTGGTTCCAAGAAGCTTGGCGGACGGTACCCTGGCGAAAGGATGAACCGGCGGACCTTGAGGAGCGGAAATGACGATTTCCCCGAAATCTCGCCCTCTGAGGAAAGGAACCTCTGGATCTAGGTCTGTCCTCTGGCAACCTGTGGACCTTTATTCTCACCCAGAGATTTTATCATGTCCTCCAGCTGTTGCCCAAAGAGTAGCTTCCTCTTGAAAGGTAACAAACTCAGTTTTGCTTTAGAAGAAACATCCGCCGACCAATTCCTGAGCCAGAGTAGCCTGCGGGCAGAAACTGCTGCGACCATGGTCCTGCCCAAAGTCCGTAGAAGATCATACAGGGCATTGCGCTATATGCCACTGCCGCCTCCAGCTGGCTAGCACGTAGCACCGCCGTGTCTGAGGGGGATGCTTCTTCCAGCCAATCCTGAACCCAATGGAGACAAGCCCTCTGCACAAAACTGTTGCACATAGCAGCCCTGACCCCCAGGGCCGAAACTCCAAAAATCTTCTTTAGCTGCAGCTCTAACTTTCAGTCCTGTAAATCCTTCAGCTCAGTGGCCCCGTGACAGAAATGGTTGTCTTCTTTGTGACCGCGGAGACAGCGGCATCCACCTTAGGAACCTTAAGGAGATCCAAGGCCTCCTCCGGAAGTGGGTACAATTTGTCAATAGCTCTTCCCACTTTCAAACCAAGGTCTGGAGTGTCCCACTCCTTAAACAAGAGATCCGTGACCGACATATGAAAAGGAAAGGTTTGTGCCGGCCCCCAGAGGCCCACCATGACTGGATCCATAGCTCCGAAACTGGAATCCTCAAGAGGAACTTCAATAGCTAGCTCCTCCAGAATGGCTGGTATCAGAGGCCCCAGCTCGTCCCTCCAGAACAGGCGCACCACCTTTGGATCATCCCCTCCACCATGGGAATACCATCCGGTTTGACTGTCTGAAGGTGAAGATTCGGATCCATATCCTGCCCTTCACCCGGAGCTTGTGGAGGAGCCTGATCCACATCTGATGTGTCTGTCCGACAAGTATCCGCCGGGTGGGACCGGGACCGGAAAGGGCGCTTATAGCCTTAAGACCATCCCCACCCTCAGACGGCACGGAGCGTTTGTGTGAAGAGGACTTTCTCCCAGCTCCCGTGGACACAGACGGTTGCCGGGGTAACTTAGGATGTGATCCCTTAGCCGCCTTGTGGGCCTTGAAGAACTTGTGCAATACCATGACAAATTTGGAGAATGAGGAGGAAGACCCATCCAAGTCAGTTTCCTGCCCCTCCTCCGCAAAATCACTGAGCATCCGGAGCGTCACACCACCCCCCCCCCCCAGGGCAGCCGGCCTCTGTGAAAGTGGTGGGGGAGAGGACGACTCTCCCTGCGCTGCTCGTTCCTTCTCCCTCATGGACTGCAATAAAGCCTCCATTCCTGCACTGAGCCTTAAGGGATCCGAGCCCTGCCGCCATCGAACGGGCTTTTCAGGCTCCCGACGCGGCCTGTCGCTGTCCCTGTCAGTCTTGTGCTGAATCCTCCGCGATGGGCCTTCCCCGCCTGACAGACAGCTGGTGATTATCCCAGCGCAGGAAAGCCCTGCGCGCGCACTGCCATATCCCCAGCCTCGATTAGCAGACTACACGAAAAAAGAACTGCGGCGACTGCACAGATCAAAAAACGGGCCACAAAACCGGCGAAAATGGAGTGGTCGCTAGGCTGGAGAGTCCAAGGCAATAAAACACAACTGTAGTCGGTCTCGCTGAGGGTGAGTGAGCCGGGACTCCCGGTATCACCCTCAGCAGTTCCAGGGTTCCCAACCCTCTGCTCTCCAGCCTCGAGTACCAGGGAGGCTAAATACAACTATCCCTTTTTTTTTTTTTTTTTTAATTTAAAGGGACCCTTAACTAAACTTCCCTTGTTAAATCAATCGCTAACTAAACCAAAAATCAGACAAATTCCAACATTAAACTCAACACAGCTACCAGACATTAGGTTTTGCACCTCCACCATCTGCTGGAGGGGAAGCAAAATCCAGCTGTCCTGGATTGATCCGGGTACATACAGGGAACATGGGAAATTTATCTCAGACCACTACATTGCCACTGGAACAAATACCCATCCAAACCACATTTCCCCATCATACCTATCAATAACTACATGCTGATAACGTGATGAACCTCAGTTTTAATCGTCACTAAGTTACCAATTACTTGATTGTGACTCTCACAATAACAATTGTATAAAAAATACTACACAGTCAATTAAAAAACAAGGTATTCTTGGATTACTCATGTAAAAATCACCTGTTACCCATTTTGCAAAAAAAGAATCAGATGCTAAATCTTGATAAAAAGATTTAAAGAAAACAATTTTATTTCATAATCAGTGTATATCTTTAAGTAGTGCAGCATTGTTACAACTCATGTGCAACATTACACATCCAATGCATGTTTAGTAACTCATACAAATAATTCCCAGTTTAAACAGAATAAAAAGATCAGCAAGTTATTGATTCTTTCAGAAAAATTATGTAGTAGTATCTCAGCCATACAGATTTTGCAAGTACAATAGGGCTCCCACTCATGATGCTTGGAAGAAGAGAGAAATGTCCCAATCTATTTGTGGGGCATGGGGACTCCCGCTATGTTTGTGACGGCTCAAGTTGAAAGGTGGTACTGCTGCGATTTCAATTAACTCCAGAGCATTCCCATACGGTATCTGCTGTAACGCTTTATTAAGAGATGCGACAGAGGTATCTGAATATCGTCAGGAATCTGTGAGAAGTCCATCAAAGCCCTCCACGGCCTCTGTTTCCAGGTTAGCCAGGAGGAGAAAATCAGATGCTGCACAATCAGGGCTTAGGATTTGACTTCCGTTATTGTAGCACCTGAATCAAGAGAGGAAAACAAAGCCTGGTCCTAGGTAAGGAAAGGAAACCAGGCAATCCTAAGCGCAACAGAGCTGATCAGAGGGATGTCCCACGAAAGCCAAGGTAGCAGACAGCAAATGTTTTGCACTCTAGGAGGACTCCAGTTGCACTGAGGTTTGCCCAATTCAATTTGGGCAGGTTTTTAACCACAATAATAAGGGCATTCTTAGTAGAGTAGTAATAATTAACTCAACATATACACAATTAACAGTATTCTACATATTAAATGCTATAAACAAAATAGTTTAAGATTATGCTAGTTCAGCCAGATTGTTTAGAAAAACAAACTTAATTGTTGTATTGTACAATATACATGAATTTCTAAGTCTTTTTGGTAATTATCAGTCTCTCTTTCTCTGCAATTATTTGCTGTAGTTGTAGCTGTAGTATTTAAGAACCAAACTCAACTGTGTCTTCTGTGATCTGCTTGAATTCGTAGTTGCCTCTGCCATCCATGTGTAAGTAATACTGTAGAGGGAAAGACATTGAAAACCATTACAAACCACCAACAAGGGTCTTGCTGTCCTCCACTTACACAATCTTTAGACCGGAAGAATAAGCGTAAAACCGCAGCTACTTCCTACCCACAGACTTTACATCAATTTTCAAAGGACAGACACCTTGAATACTGTGTACAATTCTGGTCACCGCATCTCAAAAAAGATATAATTGCGATGGAGAAGGTACAGAGAAGGGCGACCAAAATGATAAAGGGAATGGAACAGCTCCCCTATGAGGAAAGACTAAAGAGATTAGGACTTGGAGAAGAGACGGCTGAGGGGGGATATGATAGAGGTGTTTAAAATCATGAGAGGTCTAGAACGGGTAGATGCGAGTCGGTTTTTTACTCTTTCGGATAGTAGAGGGACTAGGGGGCACGCCATGAAGTTGGCATGTGGCACATTTGGGACTAATCGGAGAGAGTTCTTTTTCACTCAACGCACAATTGAACTCTGGAATTTGTTGCCAGAGGATGTGGTTAGTGCAGTTGGTGTGGCTGCGTTTAGGAAGGGATTGGATGGGTTCTTGGAGGAGAAGTCCATTACCTGCTATTAATTAAGTTGACTTAGATAATAACCACCGCTATTACTAGCAACGGTAACACGGAATAGACTTAGTTTTTGGGTACTTGCCAGGTTCTTGTGGCCTGGATTGGCCACTGTTGGAAACAGGATGATGGGCTTGATGGACCCTTGGTCTGACCCAGTATGGCATGTTCTTATGTTCTTAAGAAAATTGTCTAAGAAAAAAGGATGCACACAAATCTGCATCTTTTTCTGGGTAAATCTGCACGCTTATGTTTGGAAACAGAAACAAGTAGCAAAAGAAAAGAAGGAAGCAATTCTTCACTTATATTGATGCTCACGTATATTTGTTCAAAATTTAGTGTATATATATATTTATTTTTATTATTATTAATTTTATTTTTGAATTTTTAT
The DNA here is from genome assembly GCF_901001135.1 of Rhinatrema bivittatum. NCBI lineage: Eukaryota > Metazoa > Chordata > Amphibia > Gymnophiona > Rhinatrematidae > Rhinatrema > Rhinatrema bivittatum. The sequence continues at coordinate 30,453,543 of NC_042624.1, read as the reverse complement.
AATTTTTCTTTTTTATTTGAAGACGACAAATTTTATAATGTAAAAGTGAACCGCATCAGCAAGCCAGACGGCGTCTCACCAGAAACCTTGAAGGCGAGCGCCCGGTCCTCTCAATCATTTGCAGTCACTTAAAGGTTTAAACATTTCAGCGATCTATTTCAATGTTGAACTGTTAAAGTTCTAATCGTAATGAGCTGATGCAGACACCTCTTATAGTGTAGACGGTATGTGTATTTTTTATGAACGGCTCAACTGCGGCCGAAGTTTCGCTGATGCCAGCTTCTACAGGAGCCAATTTTTAACACATTAAACAGAAGGGAAATAATCCAAACATTCCGTCTCTGATGAAAGAATATAACTGTGCTGCTTTTTTCAGCACTTCGTCTTCATAAATAGTGTTTCAACGTCGGGACCCTTAGGTCTCTCGCATAAATTCAAAATCCATTTGTCATCTGGACCTGCTGGTCTCACACATGAATTCAAAATGGACAGAACCTTCAAGGTTTCTGGTGAGACGCCGTCTGGCTTGCTGATGCGGTTCACTTTTACATTATAAAATTTGTCGTCTTCAAATAAAAAAGAAAAATTATAAAAATTCAAAAATCAAATAAATAATAAATAATAAAAATAAAAAATATATATACACTAAATTTTGAACAAATAACGTGAGCAATCAATATAAGTGAAGAATTGCTTCCCTCTTCTTTTGCTACTTGATTTATTTGACGGAATTTCTGGCTCTTTTTAATAATTCTGGAAACAGAAACATACAGGCACAAGGGTAAACTCCTCCCCTCGCTGCTGGGAACGCTACGACACACGTGAGGCACGTTTCCAGGACCCCATTTACTGCTGTGGGGAATTTCTGGATTGCAGGCTTCAAACCCCAGTTAGGATAATTTGAAATTGGAATCCAGGAACATCTATGCCTTGTCCCTTTTTTGGAAATTTTCATGTGTTTGCACAACCAGAAGTATGCATGTACTCAAGTGGCTTTTAAAATCCGCTCAACGCATGTGGCTCAACCTGTGCGTATAGCTCCTGGTTTCATGGCTAGCTGAATATCAGAGTTTTTGCAGCATTGCCTTTCACTGAACTTGAGAAAGCAATGCTGCTGTCTGCATGTTTTCGTCTGTTCTGTTTTTGGGGAATTACCGTTTGGTTATGCCCTAAGACAGATGATCTCTGTTTTCCTCGGCCATTTACTCTCATCATGTTTTTGAGAAAGCACCCAATGAATGGTTGGGGCCTGATCCCATACACAGCAATTCAGTTCTTGGTTACACAGATGAAAACATTTTTTTTTGTATCTGAAGCAGGAGTGCTGCAGAATGAACTGCCTCAGCAGTGGCTATTCTCCAATACTTCAATTTAATGCTCTGGATACAACATAACAGAAAGGGATGAGAATATGCTTCAGATCGGGTATTTATTCCATTTGAGGGGGTTTTTGACCACTGAAAGATTTGGTGCACTGTGGGGGGATATCACTGCTTCAGATTTTGTGCGACTCTTGGTGAAAGTTTTGTTTGCATGTGCCAGGAGTATGCTCATTGGGATGGATCTATCTCAGGGCAATTTTCCACTATCCCCTTGTCTCTTGCATCTCATATTGCACAAGGCAGATACTGCCTAGGGCATCATTCTGTCAGCGGCTGGCTATAGCCAAAGCCACTCTTGGGAGAGGCAGGAAATTTTTCTGTTAAAATCCTTCTTTCTATACAGGAATAAGTAGCCTGAAAGCAATATGGGTTCCATTCTGCTTTACTTTTAAAGAAAGAATACTTTTAGTGGAATAGCCTCAAATTGGATTATCATAAAATACTGATGGGATATTAATAACCATATTTTACCCCATTCCAAAAAAAAATAATAAAAATACATCTCACTGGATATGTTGAAAGAAAAACAGCTTTTTAACTTTCACGTGGATTAAGCTGAAATTGTTTTTAAAATTTTTTATAGTATGTATTGCTCATGACACTATGTCAAGTCCTTTCTTTATCCAGTGAACAGGCTCAACACTGGCAGCTGCAGTGCAAACTCCCTCTGCAGCTCTGCCACTCTCTCAGCCCTGCTAAGCACTAGGACATCCTCCAAGGCTGACAGGGTTAGTGCGTTTCCATACCCCACACTCAGCTTTTAGTCTCTCTGATAACATCACATTGGAGCCAATTAGTGCCAACTATAATGGTGGGCACTTAACCAATGGGAAGTGGACTAAGACCATCAAGTCCACTGGAAGGCTTCCAAGTGTTAATTACATTGGGTAACTATCAAAGCAGAGCCAGTGATAGAGAAATCAAAGGCTGTGTACCAATCCAGGCCCCAAGTAGTGGGCATTTTTCCCAAGAAATGCTACTTTTATGTTCTGTTGGCAAAAACACCTAATCAGGGTCAACAACTAGAGAGAATAAGTACAAAATGTGGCATGAGAAATTCTAAATTCATCCATCAGGTTTTGTAATTGACATACCTCATGGTGCATCCACAGGGATTTCCTGTGAGAAACCGTAAATAACGTAATGCCAACCTAAAGAGGAGAGAACATAAGCTTTGATACAAAGCAGGATCCAAGTTTTACTCAGCTTCCCAAGCCTCATAGCAGTTATCAAGTTCTGTGCTTAAGCAAGTCATGTCAATCTCTCTCACTACACACATGCACAAGAAAATTATTCCTTACCTGCTAATTTTTGTTCCTGTAGTACTCCAGATCAGTCCAGACCGTGGGTTATGCCTCCCTTCCAGCAGATGGAGACAGAGAAAAACTTGCAGGGCGCCCTCTGATAACCAGTCGCACCCCCTGCGTCCCTTCAGTATTAAGGATATCAAAGCAATAACAACCAATGAATGGATCAAACCGACTCCAAAACTGCGGAGTAACTAAATACGAATTGAAAATACTGATGGACAAAAAACCTTGAAAGATCGAGAAACTTTGCATCTCAGAATTGCAACTTCGAGCTGGATAACCAACTGTGAATACCAAACACAAAGACCACGGGAGGGCGTCTGGACTGATCCGGAGTACTACAAGAACGAAAATTAGCAGGTAAGGAATAATTTTCTTTTCCCTGTACGTATCCGGATCAGTCCAGACCGTGGGATGTACCAAAGATTCCCTAAATAGGGTGGGCTCCGGAAAGCCCTGCTCGAAGAACCTGGTTGCCAAATGAGCCCAGACCGAGAGGCTGCAAATTCAATCGATAATGATGCGCAAAAGTGTGCAACGATTTCCAGGTCGCTGGTCTGCAAATCTCCTGAGCGGATACCGCCTGGCTCTCTGCCCAAGAAGTCGCTTGAGAACACAGTGAGTGTGCTTTCACTCCAAACGGAGGACGCTTGCCAGCGCCAATGTAGGCAAATGAGATTGCCTCCTTTAACCACCGAGCGATAGAGGCCTTAGAGGCCTTGTTCCCACGCTTGGGACCGCTCCAAAGAACAAACAGATGGTCCGACAACCAAAAGTCATTGGTGACCTCTAGGTAACGTAGGATAATTCGCTTAACATCCAGGCGACGGAGCTCTCTGGACTCCGTCTCCGGGAAAGCTGGCAGTTCCATCGACTTATTCAAATGAAACGATGACACCACTTTTGGGAGAAAGGAGGGTACAATGGACAAAGTTACCCCGGAATCTGTAAAGCAGAGATACAGCTCTCTGCAGGTTAGTGCTTGAAGTTCTGAAATCCTGCGGGCCGAAGAGATGGCCACCAGAAAGACGGTCTTTAAGGTTAAATCCTTAAGGGTAGCCGACCTCAAGGGCTCAAAAGGAGGGTCACACAGGGATCGAAGAACCAAATTAAGATTCCATGAGGGACAAAGAGTCCGAACTGGCAGTCGCAGGCGCTTCACTCCTCGCAAGAACTGCACCAAGTCCAGATGTGTGGCTAGGGAAGCCCCATCGAGACGTCTGACGAGTGACCCAAGGGCCGCAACTTGTACCCGTAGCGAATTATATGCCAGACCCATGCCGAGGCCCTTCTGGAGGAAGGACAAGATGTGAGCCACGGAAGCATGACGTGGAACAATGGATTCCTCAGCACAACAGGTGTCAAAAACTTTCCAGACACGAACATAAGTGAGCGAGGTGGACGTTTTCCTGGCTCGAAGGAGGGTAGAGCCCACTTCATCCGGATAACCTTGTTTTCTCAGTTGCTGCCTCTCAAAAGCCGACCTGGTCGAAAAATATGGGACCCTGATGAAGAAGACGCCGAAGGTGACTCAGACAAACTGGGCGTCCACCGCGAGGTTGACGAGATCAGCAAACCATGGCCGTTGTGGCCACTCTGGAGCTACCAGGATCACCATGCCACGATGTACCTCTACCCGACGCAGGACTTTTCCAATTAGGGGCCACAGGGGAAACACTTACAGTAGAAAGTCCCCAGGCAAAGGAAGAACCAGAGCATCTACTCCTTCCGCACCGTGTTCCCGTCTGCGGCTGAAGAAGTGCGGAGCCTTCGCATTCCGCTGCGTCGCCATTAGGTCGAGATGGGGAGCCCCCCACCTGCGAACCAGTATCGACATTGCTTCCTCGGATAGTTCCCACTCTCCGGGGTCTATGCGTTGTCGGCTCAAGAAGTCCGCCTGCATGTTGTCCTCGCTAGCGATGTGAGATGCCGCGAGGCGGGCTAGGTACTGCTCTGCCCAGGCCATGAGCTTGTCCGACTCCCGAGAGACGTGACGACTCTTTGTTCCTCCTTGCCGATTGATATATGCCACCATGGTGGCGTTGTCGGACAGGATCCGCACTGCCCTGTGGCGTACCAAGGGAAGAAATCTTTTCAACGCCAGACGGACCACCCTGGTTTCCAGGCGATTGATGGGCCATTTCGTCTGCTCCGCATTCCAAAAGCCCTGGACCGACTGAGACAGACACACAGCCCCCCGTCCGGCCAGGCTGGCATCCGTGGTCACCATCACCCAATGTGGCATTTCCAAGTCCACCCCTGAAGCAAATGAGGGAGACGGAGCCACCAATCCAGGCTGTGCATGGCGAAATCCGGTAGCAGCAAAAGGACTTGAAACTCCCGAGACACCGGCTTCCATCTGGACAGCAGCGCCCTCTGTAGTGGGCGCAGGTGCGCAAAAGCCCAGGGCATCAAATCGATTGAGGACACCATGGAACCCGGGGGACCTGTAGGTAATTCCACGCTGTGGGAATTGTAAGGCCGCGAAGGCGTTGTACCTGGGACATGAGATTGAGTGCCTGTTCCCATTGGAGAAAAACCCGGCCCAGGCGGGTATCGCAACGTGCTCTTAAGAAATCCAGCGTCTGTGAGGGAACCAGGCAGCTCTTGGCAAAGTTCACCACCCAGCCGAGGGAGCTGAGGAGAGTCAACACCCTGTCGACCGACTGTCGGCAGAGGTTCTCGGACTTCGCACGGATGAGCCAGTCGTCCAGGTAGGGATGAACCAAGATTCCCTCCCTCTGGAGTGCTGCTGCAACCACCACCATCACCTTGGTGCGGGGCGGTCGCCAGACCAAAGGGCAAAGCCTGAAACTGAAAATGCTGTCCCAGGATCTTGAACCGAAGAAATTGCTGATGTTCCTGGCAAATGGGGATGTGGAGATAAGCCTCTGTGAGGTCCAGAGACGCTAGGAATTCCCCCACACGTACCGCCGCGATGACTGAACACAGAGTCTCCATCCGGAAGTGGGGAACCCTGAGAGCCTTGCTGACAGTCTTGAGGTCCAGGATCGGGCGGAAAGCATTGTCCTATTTGGGAACCACAAAGTAGACGGAATATTGGCCGGACCCATGTTCCTCTGGAGGGACTGACCGGATGGCCCAGAGATTGAGCAGCCTGTCGAGGGTCTGACGCACAATTTGTTGTTTCCGCAGGGGTCCACATGGCGAGAAGAGGAATCTGTCTCTTAGGGGGCCGTGCAAATTCTAACACATAACCGTGTTTTAAAATATCCAGCACCCACTGATCCAAAGTGATCTTGACCCACTCCTTGTAAAACAGGGAGAGGCGTCCCCTCACTCTGGGAACCAAGGGGCGGGTCGGCGCTCCTTCATTGGGCAGCTTTTGGAGCTGCGCTCTGAAATGAACCCTCACCAGAGGGTCTGCATCCCCGAAAGGGCTGGGGCCAAGCCTGGGACCAGGACGACGGAGGCTTGGCCACTGGTCTTGACTGTCGGAAACGTCTTTGTCCGCAAAATCGATTTCTGGAAGTGTTGAAAGATCTGGAGGTCCTTGGCTGATCCTCAGGGAGCTTGTGCACTTTATTCTCCCCCAGGGAGTTGATGATCTTATCTAAATCCTCGCTGAACAGAAATTTGCCCTTAAAGGGAAGAGAGCCCAATCTAGCCTTGGAAGAAGAGTCTGCGGACCAATTGCGAAGCCACAGAAGGCATCTAGCCAAGACAACTGAAACCATTGAACGTGCCAGGACTCGCAGAAGATCGTACAGCGCGTCCGCACCGTAGGCTATGACCGCCTCTAGGCGTTCCGCTTGTTGGGCTTCCTCTGGTGGGAGCTCCTGAGAACCGAGCAGCTGTTGGACCCAGCGCAAACCAGCTCTCTGCATGAGAGAACTACAAACCGCCGCCCAAACTCCCAAGGCGGATACCTCAAAGACGTGCTTGAGGTACACTTCCAATTTGTGATCCTGTAGATCCTTCAAGGCGGTCCCACCCGTGACCGGTATGGTAGTCCTCTTTGTGACCGCCATCACCGAAGAATCCACCTTTGGCACTTTGAGGAGCTCCAGGACATCCTCCGGAAGGGGATAGAGATTGTGCATGGCACATCCAATCCTTAGACTGGACTCCGGAGCATCTCATTCCTTGGATAACAACTGTAGGAGCTGTGGATGAAGAGGAAACATCTTCGCTGGCGGACGTAATCCTGCCAGTACAGAATCCCCTTTGCAAGCTCCTGAATTATCCGCCAAAGGATCGGGAGGCGCCTCAATATCCAATTCGGACAGGACATGGGGGATAAGGTGCTCCAGCTCCTCCCCATGAAAAAGGTGCAACACCCGAGGATCATCCCCTTCCAGCTGTGTGCCTGCAATGGGATCAGCCTGATCCTGATTGGGATACCCTGGAGAAGGATCCTGTGGGTCAGAATGGGGTACTAACCAGACCCGGGAAAGGCCCCTGAGGAGCCCCAATATCCACACGACTCACCTTAGGTAGAGGGGGGGCCGCAGTAGAACCATCCTGTTGATTCATGTGAGCTAAATAGGCATTGTGCATAAGGAGCACAAAATCTGTAGTAAATGCTGGGGGGGGGGGATCCCAAATGAAGTGGAACCGGGACGGGTTCTGGGACCGCCCCCCCCCCCCCCACGGGGATGTCCTCCGGGGTCAATACAGGAGGAGCTGGGAAGGAATCCCCTGCGGGCTGCCATTTGAGTGCGCTTCTTCAGCGTCTCCCAAAATCAAAATGGCCGCTGATCCCACGCTCGGTGCGAAGGGGACCGGCCCGCCGGACACTCGTCGTGTCTGCGACCGCGAGGCCTGTCATTCTGCCGCTCTCGAGGAGCCCTCTCCCCCCCCCCCCCCCGGAGAGGCACCGACAGCAAATCCCTTCGTGGGAGAGCTGCGGCCCGGGCTCCCCGCAGGCGAAGCATCGCACAGAGCGCGGCATGGGGGTCGAGCACTGCGATAGATTTTGCGACCGTGCTCCCCCGAAGCCTGGCAGGAGCAAGTAAGACCGCCTAACCTCCGCCCAAAAAAAGAGAAGCGCAACCGCCTGTAAGCGAGGCAAACAGGGACTGGCTGAGGAAAGCCGCGTCTCAGCCAGCACTGCCCTGAGGCAAAACATCTCTGGGCAGCCGGTTGCGGCGCAGGGGGAGAGGCTGGACCACCAGCATATACCCCGTGAGCCAGGAAACTGCTACGCTAGCAAACACCTACCTGAGTTGCAAACCGGGTGAAAATGCAAACTCCCTAACCCTCAGGCAGTGATAGAAAATAACTTGTCAAAAAAGTAGAAAGCAAAACTTTCACAAGAACTTTACATATACTGGCTTTTTTTTTTTTTTTTTAAGTTGATCCATTCAGAGGGAGAAGGAAATATAGAGGGAAACAGAGTAATCAAAACCTTCCCCAAAAATTCCAACCCCCAGATTTAAATTGTCACAAGAGCGGGACCGCAGGTTCTGCCTTCCTTCATCTGCTGGAGACAGGAGACTACTGAAGGGACACAGGGGGTGCAACTGGTTATCAGAGGGCACCTTGCAAGTTTTTCTCTGTCTCCATCTGCTGGAAGGGAGGCATAACCCACGGTCTGAACTGATCCGGGTACGTACAGGGAACAAAGTTTACAGCGCTGTACCTTAGCATCACAATCAGACACTAGCAGATATCTTATATTACAAACCTATATGAAAATATTGCAAGAAAACAAAAATGCAAATATAAACAATATGATGCAAATAGTGCTCCCGGTCTGCAAAACAGCAGCAACTTCCAGTGATCTGTCTCTTAAAAAGATACATTTTAAGTATAAAAGTTAAATAAGAACTGATTTATGCCCGTCTCTTACAAAACACAAAATTGAACCTTTCCATACATTTCACTAACTTACCTTCCTGCAGTGACTGTAGATATAGCCTTCTACATCAACACTAACAGCACTAGTGCATTCATCCAAAATGGCAAACTGGGGTTTGTGGTAAAATAATCTTGCCATCTAATTGCAAAACAAAAAAAAGTCAACACTGCAGGCATGCTGTCAAACTATCTTCTTAAAACAGTCGGAGCTGAGCAGTGCATCATTTAAGTCTCTCTTCTCACTATCAGGTCTATCCTGTAAAGTGCGGCCGCGTTTACCCTGCTCCTAAGCAGCTTTTTACTCCGTTTTCGGCCGCGTTAGCCCTTCCTGCGATCCCGAATCCCCTTTAACCTACTCCTACCGCGACCTAATTTCCCCGGGCAACCCCTTCCGCCCGTGGCATGTATATTGCATGCAAACGAGCGAATTAGCTCGATATTGCATGCAAACGAGCGAATTAGCTATTCTCTAGCATCCCGTAACCCGCGCCCCGACTATCGCTATCTTTCCGCGCCGTTTTGTCGCGCGTTTAACCTGCAAACTTACCGCCTACCCTGACCCAGGCGGTAGAGGCATGGGTAAGGGTAGGTGGAAAGCTTTCCCCCAGCTCCCGCTCACCTGCCCCCGCCGCGATCATGGGTGCCGGTCTCCGTGGCAGCCCCAGTCCTCTCCCCTGCTCCCGAAGCCCAAAAAAAAAAAAAAAAAAGCGAAAAAAACGTTGCAGCCCCCCTCCGATGTCCGGACTGGGGCTGCCACGGAGACTGCAACGGCAAAGCAAAAAAAACGGCGAAGCAAAAAAAAACCAAAAGCAATTTTGTTTTTTTTTTTTCAAAAGCGACAATTTTGTTTTTTTTCCAAAAGCGACTTACTTTTGGGATCTGTCAAGATCCCAAAAGTAAGTCGCTTTTGGACGCCTGCAAAACTTACTATTCTGAAGCCATCAGCAGGAAGACATTGCAATCGTAGCTCCTCCCGACGAAGACAAAGATGGCCGCCTGCACGGGGGGAAGCTACAATTGGCCGCTCAAGACGTGGCCAAACGTCGTGACGTCACGTCTTCAGCGGCCAATTGTAGCTTCCCCCCGTGCAGGCGGCCATCTTCGTCGGGAGGAGCTACGATCGCAATGTCTTCCTGCTGATGGCTTCAGAATAGTAAGTTTTGCAGGCGTCCAAAAGCGACTTACTTTTGGGATCTTGACAGATCCCAAAAGTAAGTCGCTTTTGGAAAAAAACCAAAATTGTCGCTTTTGAGAAAAAAAACCCAAAATTGCTTTGGGTTTTTTTTTTCTTCGCCGTTGCAGTCTCCGTGGCAGCCCCAGTCCGGACATCGGAGGGGGGCTGCAACATTTTTTTCGCTTTTTTTTTTTTTTTTTTTTAGGCTTCGGGAGCAGGGGAGAGGACTGGGGCTGCCATGGAGACCGGCACCCATGATTGCGGCCGGGGCTTTTTTCGTTTTATTTTTTTTGCTTCGCCGATGTCAGTGTCTATTCTACCCTCCTCCCGGAGCAAGGCTGCTTTTCGCGCCCTGCTCCGGGAGGAGGGGAGAACAGACACTGACAGCGGCGAAGCAACTTCCTGGTATCTGTCATTTCAAATGACATTTGAAATGACAGATACCAGCGTGGCGTGAAGCCTTAGGCCCGCGCACCCAGGATACTGTATAGGCGCTCTATCCAGTAAAATGGGTTGCGCGGGCCTAACGCTTCACGGGCACTTATTAGCCGCGGCTTACATTTGCATGTAATTAGAGTTCAGGATCGAGCGGTAGGTGAGCTACACTGTGCGGGCGGTAACCGCGGGTGCCGCAGGCACTAACGCAGCTCTTCCTACCGCTCGGTACTGGATAGACCTGTATATAACCATATATTTGCTTTTTGCTAAACACACATACTTGTGAAAGTCTGGGAACAATCTGTGTGTCATTTGTAATCCATACAAATATGCTGTTTAGGGAGTCGAATACTTTTGCAAGCCACTGTATCTAAACCAGAAAAAAATAACCTTGTGAATACTAGAAAATCCTTTTCCTACTCAGTGACGTTTAAAGAGGCCTGTATGGACATGCATATAGAGTGTATACAGTCAACTGATCCAGGCCTTACTTTTTTTTAGATTTTGATAATGCTTAATGATTCATGTGGTGCAATACATCTAAAAATGCCAAAATCAAATTAAAAAATCTCAAATACCTCCTGTTAAAATAATCAAAGGCTGGTTCCAGCATTATTGATTAGATCACCACTTTCTGAGGTTTTGCACTACATGAATCACTAAGCATTATAAAAATTTACAAAAGTAAGGATTGGACCAATGATTTTATACAAGCTATGATCGGGGTAGTTCAAGCCTGATGGTGTATAAACGTCCACACTGACTTCTTTGAATTTAACTGAGCTGGAAATTAATTTTTCTAGTATTAGCATTGATTTGATTAACATGCCTTTAAAATTATATACATTATACATGCCTACACCCAATGTTCAACCTGGTAGGATATGAAAAAGCAAGTGTTGCTTACTTGTAACACTTGTTCTCACAGGACAGCAGGATGTTAGTCCTCACATATGGGTGACATCACAGGATGGAGCCCTGTACGGAAAACTTTTCTGTCAAAGTTTCTACAAAGCTTTGACATTGGCACACTGAGTGCACTGAGCATGCTCAGCCTGCAATTATCCCTGTGAGCCACAGGTGTCTCCCTCAGTCTCGTCTTATAGCTAAAAGCGCAAGTGAAACTAAAATAAAAGTAAAAACGTATACAGACCCAACTCCGCGGGGTGGCGGGTGGGTTTCGTGAGGACTAACATCCCTGCTGTCCTGTGAGAACGCCTGTTACAGATAAGCAGCACTTGCTTTCTAACAGGACAAGCAGGATGGTAGTCCTCACTTATGGGTGAGTACAGAGCTGAGGATGCCCAAGAGTGCGGCAAATGCACCCAAGACGCGCAAAAGACGCAATGACGGGGGTGGAATTTGGAACGGAGGGCATCCTGAAACCCGTAACGGGTTGGTGGAAGGATGATGGGTAGTTAAAACCAAAAAGAATAAGAGTAGACGGACTGGCCAAACATGGAGCATGCCGGCTAGTCGTATCTAAGCAATAATGGGCTGCGAAAGTATGGACAGCACTCCAGGTTGCAGCCTGATAAATATGTACAAGCAGCAGCGACCGAGGGGAAGCTATTTATTTATTTATTTGTTTAACACTTTTATATACCGAGGTTCTGGTAACAATGTTACTAATCACTTCGGTTTACATACAACATTGAAATGACTTAAACGTGTGTCTTACAGAGAACAAGGAATGAAGAACTGGGATATAACTCATTTTAAATATCTCATTATATAGATCATTTTAAACATAAATCTTAAATACAAGGGATTAGGATCAAACACATAAAAATGATCAATCGTTGACAGGAGAAAATTATTATTGCATCTAGGATTAATAAGCAGTGGGAGACATAATGAATTGTCCACGATGGGAAGGTGTGAGTAAAGTTAAACTCATGCGTAGGCTTGGGTGAAAAGCCAGGTCTTTAGTCTTTTTTTGAAGGTGATTGGGCATTATTCGAGCCTAAGGTCTGAAGGGAGAGAGTTCCATTGGTTAGGGCCCGCTGTGGAGAAGGCTCTTTTGTTTGAAGATGTTTTGATTGGAGGGGTTTTTAGAGAGCCTCTTTGTGCAGATCTCAAAGGACGGGAGGATGAATGCAGCTGCAATGGGATCCTGAGGTCAAGAAGGGAAGTTTTGTAGATAGATTTGTGGATGATTGTAAAAGTTTTGTAGAGGATTCTATATTTTATAGGGAGCCAGTGGAGATTCTTTAAAATTGGTGTAATGTGGTCCCTTGTTTGCTTTAGTTAGAATCCTAGCTGTGGCATTTTGTAGCATTTGGAGAGGTTTTAGGGAAATAGCTGGGAGACCAAGTAAAAGAGCAATGCAGTAATCAATTTTTGAAAATATGATTGCTTGCAAAACTGATCTGAAATCATGGGGGTGAAGTAGGGGTTTAAGTCTTTTTAAGACTTGGAGTTTGAAGAAGCATTCTTTCACGGTGTTGCTGATGAAGCTTTTGAAATTCAGTTGGTTGTCCATGATGACTCCTAGGTTTCTGACCAGGGGAGAAAAAGAAGGTGGTGCCACTGGTTGAGTGTTAGAAAGCTGGTAGTTGCCATCTTGGGTGATGAGGAGGAATTCAGTTTTATTGGCATTAAGGATTAGGCAGAGATCAGCAAGGAGATTGGATATGGAGATAAAACATGAATTCCAAAAATGAAGGGTTTCTTGCAGTGATTTGGTAATTGGAATAAGGATTTGTACGTCATCTGCGTATAAGTAGTGGGTTAGATTCAGATTAGATAGTAGGTTACAAAGAGGGAGCAAGTAAATGTTGAATAAGGTCGGAGATAAGGAGGAACCTTGAGGGACGCCTAGAGTGGAACTGATAGGCTGAGACTCATTATTGTTTATCTTGACTTTATAAGACCTGTCTTGTAGGAAGGATTTAAACCAATTGAGGGCAGTGTTTTTGATTCCAATCTCTGCTAGTCGGTGTAGGAGGATCTCATGGTTTACAGTGTCAAATGCCGCTGATAGATCGAGGAGGATAAGAAGGCATGGTTGTTTTTTCTCGAGGTTGAAAAGAATGTTGTCGGTTAGAGAAATTAGAAGGGATTCAGTGCTTCGGGCTTTGCGAAATCCAAATTGTGTTGTGGCGAGAATGTTGTTGTCGTTTAAGAATTCGGAGAGGATTATTTACTATTCTTTCTAGGATTTTAGCTATAAAAGGGAGATTTGCAATTGGACGAAAGTTAGCTAGGTTTTTAGGAGAGAGATTCGGTTTTTTTAGAAGAGGTTTCAGGATGGCGAGTTTCAGTGGGGTTGGTACTGAGCCTTGAGTTAGAGAAGCGTTGATTATTTGAGCGATTGGTTTAGCAATTACTTTGGAGCTTGCTATGAGAAGATAAGCAGGAATCGAATCAAGAGGGTGGGAAGCCGGTTTAAGTTTTTTGAGCACGTTTTCAACCTCTAGAGAGGATGCTGGTTCGAATGCTTCCAGGTTTGTGGCTTGTGATGGAAAGGCAGAGAGAAGATGATGGGGAGAAGGATTTTTTTGAACCCGAAGTGGGTTCAGTAGGTTGGATATTTTTTCCTTGAAGAAGATAGCAAGTTCCTCAGCTTTGTTCGCAGCTTTTTCATCCGGAATCATGGTGGAGGGAGGTTTGGTGAGGGATGAGACCAAGGAGAAAAGTGCTTTTGGATCATAAATGAAGTGGTGGATTTTTGAGAGTAAAAATCTCTTTTTGTCTGGAGAATGGAGATCCTGTATTGGTGCATGATGGTTTTGAAGGCCGAGATGTTTGCAGTGGTTGGGTTTTTTCGCCAGATGAGTTCTTTGTTTCTAAGTTCCCGCTTTAAGGGTCTAAGATCTGGGGTGTACCAAGGCTTTTTCTTTTCTTTATTAGAGTTGATGGTTTTGGAGACTAGAGGGCAAGTCAGGTCTGCAACTTTATTTGTTATGGTGGACCAGGAAGCGAGGGCTGAGTCAGCGTCCGTAATGTTGAGGTGTTTTAGTTCCTCAGATAGATGTAAGCTGAGGGTTTCCTGGTTGCATAATTTTCTGAAACGAACCGATGTTTTCTGTGAGGTTGTAGTTTTAGGATGGTGGATGGCTAAAGATGTGGTGATTAACTTGTGATCAGACCATGGGATTGGCAAGCAGACTGTGTGAGAAGAAAGGGTAAGATATTGATTTATAAAGATTAAATCCAAAGTGTGTCCTGCTTTGTGTGTGGGTTCGTTTATTAACTGTTGAAAGCCCATGAGGTTGAGAGTGTTGATGAAAATTTCACAGTTGGAGGAACGGGGATTAGCATCCACGTGAAGATTGAAATCTCCCTGCAGGATGGCCGGAGTATCCGTGTTGATGTGTTTGGCGATACATTCTATTAAAGGAGAAGGGTCTGACTCGAGACATCCTGGAGGAGCGTAGATGAGACCTATTTGCAGGTGAGGAGATTTAAAGACAGCAAATTCGAGAGAGGGGGAGGAGTTGGTTGTGTGAAGGGATAAATCCAAGAATTGCAGACCGCCTCCCCGTTTTTTTGGTCTGGGGATGGAGAAGATATCATATGTTTGGAGAGGAAGTTGGTTGATCAGGACTGTATCTTCTGGTTTTAGCCAAGACTCTGTGATGGCGCATGCATCTGGTTGCTCTTCAACAAGATAGTCATAAAGAAGGTGGGGTTTTTTCGTAAGGGATTGAGCGTTCAGTAGGGTTACTGAAAATAATGTAAGACCAAGGAGTTGGTTTATTGGCGAGAGCATGATTGGTAAGAGCCTTTTTTGTTGTGTTTGTAGTCCAAAAGGTGCGACTTGTTTATTTGATGTGTGTCTTCTGCTTCTGTATATGATTGGAATAGAATTGGGACTCATGATTATTGAAAGTATAAGCTGTAGAAGAAGATGGGAAGTGAAGAGTAAAAGAATTGAGGTAGAAAGAAGGCTCCAAGGCAAAACTATCAGGCAAGTTAGTGTGGTGGGTCAGTTTTTTTTTGGGGGGAGGGGCTGTACGAAGGGGCTGTACGAAGGGGCTGTACGAAGGGGCTGTACGAAGGGGCAGGCCCCTTTGTCGCGCTCCTTTGGCGTGCGATGCTGGCGCGCGGCGTCGGAGCAAAAGCAAGTTTAAAAGTCCCTCTCCCTCGGTGATTGGATGGTCGGGCTGGTGGGCGGGTCTTTGGGCCGCTGTCTGTGCGATCGGAGTTTAGGCTCACCGGGGGGAAGGGATTTGAAGGCCTTATCCCGATGGGTCTGGGCGCCAATCGCGCAGGCCTCACTTCCTCGATGCGGCAGTGGCAACAGCAGCGGTTTGAAGAGGACAGGAGCGGCGCTGGAGCAAAAGCAAGTTTAAAAGTCCCTCTCCCTCGGTGATTGGATGGTCGGGCTGGTGGGCGGGTCTTTGGGCCACTGTCTGTGTGATCGGAGTTTAGGCTCGCTGGGGGGAAGGGATTTGAAGGCCTTACCCTGACGGGTCTGGGAAGCTATGAAGGCTGGGACGGACGCAACAGAGTGTGGTTACACACAGTGTTGTATTGAAATGCCTGCTTGTTGGTAGGAAAAGAGATACAGACTGTCAATTAGGAGGAATAGATCTGTTTGCCCACTGGAACTTGCAGCTTGACTCTTGCCACAGAAGGAATGAGTTAGGTGGAATTCCTATGGAATGTAGTGCAATCTAGCTAGAATGCAAGTGCACTATTACTGTCCAAGAAGTGGAAAAACCCTCTCGCTTTGGTGAGAGAGAGGTGTTGGGAAAAATGGGCAGAGTATATTCTGAGTAAGGTGAGATGCAACGTCTACCTTAAGAAAGATATGAAGTTGAATACGAAAATGGAATGGAACGCAGGGTCGGATGATTATGTAACAAGGTGTGTAACTCACTGACCCTGTTGGCAGAAATGACATTTATGAGGGAAAGAATTTCCCATGTCAAACTGTGAAATGAGAGGAATGGAAAGGCTCGAACGGAGAATGTATGAGACTTAAGGATAAGATATAGGTTCCATTCCGTGACTAGTGAAAATAGAGGCGGCTTAATCAGTGGATAATCCATGGGAAGCTGATTCAGAAGGGGTTTACCGTTAATCGGGTATCCCCACTCCCAAACGATACACCAATTGGAACAGAGGTGTACCTATGCGGAGGATGTCTGGGGAGCAGAATCCGAGGGAGCAAGAGAAAAGAGTGGTGTACAAAAAGAAAAAGGGAAATACCCTTTTGTATGCGTCATGTGGTAAATCATGCCATTTTGAATGGTACGATTTATGTGTGGAAGGTTTTGTGACGCTACCAGTACCTGAGAACATCAGTGAGTCTACAATTTGAGACTGACTTGTGAGAAGGCAAATTGGTTACTGGTGTGATAGATTGAGAAGAATGGGAAGCATACTGGTCTCGGCCAGGACGTGGGTCTGAGGAACAGTGAACCCCGTCCCGGTTCAACATTAGAAGAGTGCTGGCTATGAGAGGCAGCAGAAGAGACACATTTAAGAGGCCCTTGATGGAAAAAAAGGCGCCTATTGGGAACACATTGGAAACATGTGTAGGAAGTAGAACCTGTGCACCGTATGGTTCGATTCGGACTCAGAGGGCAAGTTCGGTTGACCTCAGCGTTAGAAGATTTTTCCCGCTACACATGTGGTCCGAGACCATTCGAGAGGATGGAAACCTACATGGAGGTGGTCTGCTAGTGCGTTCGGTAAATCTCTTAGATAAGTGGCCCGAGGATACATGGAGTGAGCAAGGGCCAAGGGTAGAGCTGCACAGCTTCCTTGCAGAGCAGTAAGAGGTTGTGCATGCTTGTGTGTTGTAAAGCACATTGTCCCTACTGTCTGTCTGTATGCACAAAGACTTGTTGCAGAGGCAGTACTGGAAGGCATAAGGGTATAACGCATGGCTACAAACTCCAGGAAGTTGATGTGAAACTGTGCCTGGAGTGGAGTAGACGCATATTGGGTTGAGAAGCTTTTAGGTCAAACTTTACAACCCTGAGTAAATGCGAGCATGAGCAGAATCAGACTAGGTTTTGGTTCTAGATCTGCAATATGAATGAGGGACGAAAGCGGTTGAACAGCTTAGACCCACTGATAATGGAATTTCACTGAATCTAACCCATAGCAGTTTTGGATCTATGAGGAAAGTGCATAGTGAAAAAACCCCATGGTCCGACAATGAAGAATTGAGGGGCTGAGGTTATGGGAAAAATGCATGCAGGGACATGTAAGAATTTATTAAAATGTCTGCGCGTATGCTGGAGAGGAAACAGAGAGTAGGATTAAATGGACAATTTTCTTAGTGGAAGAGAGTGGACAGTGGAGTGCCTCAGGGATCTGTATTGGACCCTTACTTTTCAATATATTCATAAATGATCTGGAAAGAAATACGACGAGTGAGATAATCAAATTTGCAGATGACACAAAATTGTTCAGAGTGATTCAGATCGTGATAAACTGCAGGAAGACCTTGTGAGACTGGAAAATTGGGCATCCAAATGGCAGATGAAATTTAATGTGGATAAGTGCAAGGTGATGCATATAGGGAAAAATAACCCATGCTATAATTACACAATTTTGGGTTCCACATTAGGTGCTACAACCCAAGAAAGAGATCAAGGCGTCATAGTGGATAACACATTGAAATCGTCGGTTCAGTGTGCTGCGGCAGTCAAAAAAGCAAACAGAATGTTGGGAATTATTAGAAAGGGAATGGTGAATAAAATGGAAAATGTCATAATGCCTCTGTAATCGCTCCATGGTGAGACCGCACCTTGAATACTGTGTACAATTCTGGTCGCCGCATCTCAAAAAATATATAATTGCGATGGAGAAGGTACAGAGAAGGGCTACCAAAATGATAAGGGGAATAGAACAGCTCCCCTATGAGGAAAGACTAAAGAGGTTAGGACTTTTCAGGTTGGAGAAGAGACAGCTGAGGGGGGATATGATAGAGATGTTTACAATTATGAGAGGTCTAGAACGGGTAGATGTGAATCGGTTATTTACTCTTTCGGATAGTAGAAAGACTAGGGGGCACTCCATGAAGTTAGCATGGGGCACATTTAAAACTAATCGGAGAAAGTTCTTTTTTACTCAATGCACAATTAAACTCTGGAATTTGTTGCCAGAGGATGTGGTTAGTGCAGTTAGTATAGCGGTGTTTAAAAAAGTATTGGATATGTTCTTGGAGGAGAAGTCTATTACCTGCTATTAAGTTCACTTAGAGAATAGCCACTGCCATTAGCAATGGTAACATGGAATAGACTTAGTTTTTGGGTACTTGCCAGGTTCTTATGGCCTGGATTGGCCACTGTTGGAAACAGGATGCAGGGCTTTATGGACCCTTGGTCTGACCCAGTATGGCATTTTCTTATGTTCTTATTATGACTGTGGTGTCCAGAAGTGTTGTATAAGGGATTTATGGCAGTGACAGTAATCCCAGTTAGTAAATGTATAGTGAATCATGAATAAGTTAGAGCTCCTTGCGTGGATTGACTGTTGTTATGCAGCTGTCCATGCAAGGAAAAAGTGAATGATGTTGCACTCCGCAGAGAAACAGCAGTCACCAATAGTGATTCAATGAATACCCCAGTTGCTGAAGCTGGTGCAACCGGCAGAGCTTGGGATTGTAATATTGTTGACTCACCATGAAGCACATAGAAAGATTAGAGGTAATATACTTACTGCGATATGGAAGCATGGTGTCGAGAGTTACCATTTTACCTGTGCCTTCTGAAGGAAGTTGGTATTTCTGAGGTCCAGGATGGGTGGAGAGTAACTACTTTCTGTTGAAAGAAAGAATAGTGTAATTAAAACTCCTCAACACCCCCCCCCCCCTGCGCTTTGTAGCGTCTGGGGGAGTGTACCGGGAACTTAGGTACAAGGTGGGGTGGCCACTCTGATATCTGGCCAGTTGGGAGACCTGGAGGTGTCCAACTGGAGGGGCTGATGTAATCTGGATATCATGTAACCTCCCACGGGAGCATGAGCGGTAAAGTCTTACCCGCATTTCTGTGTGCTGTACAAGGAGACACTGAGACCTGTTGTCAGGCTTTGAGGTGGACTTGCACTTGAGGCAGTATTTGCTGGATCTCATGTTTAGAAGATCAGCAAATGCACCTGGAACTTTGGTTCTGAAGCAGGAACCAGAAGCCAGAGCATTAATCAGTACAGAGCCTCGTTGCTGAAGAAGGGAGGATGCCCTGATGTAATCCCAAAGAAATGATAGAGAGGTTATCTTGGTATTGTGGCTGACATAGCTGGCATAGCGATATGTGATACTAATACGGTTCTTGGAAGGTACATGACCTAGAACTTTTCGAACCATGTGGCCCAAATTAGAGAACACATCTCAATGGGAATGCCACAGAAGTGGGTACTTACCATCCGACGTGGATCGCCGAAGGACAAGCCGGTGAAGATTGCTGGCTCCGTGGATTTCAGGAGTCATCGAGGGAGTAGACACCAGTCTCAACTCTGATGCCTGGTATGGTGGCGCAGGTATAGAGGAGACAGGCGGAGCGTGGCTGGCGCTACCATGGTAGTATTTTGTGGAGGGCCACAATCCCCCACCGATGTCGGTGGGGCATGCCTTGGGAACAGGGGAGCCGATTAACAGCTTGTAAACCCGGTCCTCATTGCAGCAGCTCGATGTCTCGTGACGCCAGTGCAGAATTCTTCGGAACTCGTTACGGTGTTTCTGGAGCTCCAAGGACTGCCAATACTGTGCGGAACAGTGTCGATGGCAGTGGTGATGTTGCTCGGTCCGAGCATTGTCCAGCATCGAGAAGGATAGCACCAATGTGCTGGATGGCATCGATGGCGGACGGTCGCCGTGTCGGTGATGATGCATGCCACGTTGCTCGGCCCGGTCTTTCCCCAGTACAGAGATGGATGCCCTTGCTGTCTTGGATGGCGACTGATGAAGGTCTGTCAGCATACCTGCAATGCTCCTGGCACTATGTAGTGTCATAGGCTAATACGGGGCTTTAATAAGAACCCAAAGCATGGAGCACTGTGTTCAGGCGAGGCCATTACGTGGCGGTGCTATGTCGGTATTGACGGTGTCGATGGCGGCCTCGAGGGTATCATCAAAAATATATATGAAAAAACGTCAATGACTCGGCCAGAGCAATGATGACAGTGACTGAAGCACTGATGGCATCGGCGTAGGTATCTATGGGAACGATGTGGCATCGAATAATCGAAAAAACATCGTTGGCATCGGAAAAATTGATAACCGGCATAGACGGAGTTGATGACCGCATCAATAGGAACGTCGAAGACACCAATGGAAACGACGTGGGTGTCGAGGGCATCGGTGGCATGGCTACAGGCATCGATGCCCATCGATGGAATGGACCCTGGCATCGATGCCCATCGATGGAATGGACCTGGACATCGATGGAAATGTCCTGGGCATCGATGGCATCAATAAAATAAAGGATGGCATCGATGGAAATGACCCTGGTATCGATGGAAGTGCCCCAGGCGACGGTGGCATCGACCCGGGCATGGATGGCACCGACGAGACAAGGTGTACATCGATGACATCCATCCGGACAATGATGGCACTGATGAAACCCAAGGAAAAATCAGTGCCATGGATGAAAAACATGGTTGGCACTGATAGAAACAATGCAAGGGCCGATGGCATCAGTGTACTGTGGGGGGAGGGGTACCGATGGCATCTAAGAATCCAGGACGGTCTGAAGGGGGTACTGATGGTAGCAATGGGGGCATCGACTGCGCAAGGATACCGAGGAAATTGAAGGACCTGAATCGACAGGGGCCCTGGCGGCATCGGAAACCATGGAAGTCTGTCCCACTAGCGCTAATAACCAGGCAGAGTGTCACAGAGGGACACTCGCAGGCTATGTGTGGCTAACTGAAAACATAGGGAGAGGGAAGGCCGCAGTCGGTTGGCAGGCCAGGAAGGTGACAGGAACCGACCGAAAAAACAGGGCATAGTACTCACCGAGCGTCGAATAAACGTACGTGAAGGGAGACCCGTGCAGGGAAAAGTGCTTGTGAAGTAAACGTTTAAGTGTTTCCGTGAGGAAAAAGTATTAGGAATTCTCACAGAGCTCCTAACCGCTATGCTTACTGCAGAGCGGAAAAAAGAAGACTGAGGGATACACATGTGGCTCACAGGGATAATTGCAGGCTGAGCATGCTCAGTGCACTCAGTGTGCCAGTGTCAGTCAAAGCTTTATAGAAACTGACAGAAAAGTTTTCCGTACAGGGCTCCATCCTGTGATGTCACCCATATGTGAGGACTACCATCCTGCTTGTCCTGTGAGAATATTCTTTTCAACCTAAAGCTTGTCTTTAAATGTTATTAAAATCCTAAGTGTGAGAAGGCAGAATTTATGGCAGTCATCTGCTTGTTATATCTGCAGGACAACTTACTAAACCGGGGTCTCCAACATATTCTAATGTACAGAGATGCAAGGTTCCTATTTTTCGGTTTTACTTAGAAACATACAGCCATCCTCTGTTTTTCTCCTCCACTAAGCACATCCATCCAGTCCTGAACACTGTCCCAGCCTCCTTCACGATCCAGGATCTGACCCAGCTGCACGTTGTCTAGGTATTCCTTCAGCACCTGCAGGCACACAGATTATTACCCTAGATACAGCACGTCAGAAAGGGGTGCAGCTTTCCTTATTAGCTCACCTCTGATAATGGAGGCAAAAAGAAATCATTCAGTTGTTCAGAAACAAACATTTCACATCAACTTAAAACTAAAATAGGTGAAAAACAAAGCATTAACACCACAAACTGTAAGCCTGTGACTAATATTATATTTACAAAAACAAATCTTTAAACATACAGACAAAATGTCTGAATAAAGTGATTTTATAACTGGGTGAAAAGCGACGGTACACGATTCTGTGACATGGTTACCCATTCACAAGAACTGAGTCCTCCAAATGGTCTTCAGGATTTCTTCATAGGAAGAGTGAACCACACCACACATGATTTGCCAACAAAATGAACAGTATTTTCAACAGCGATTTCTGTCTCATACGCAACACAATTATGGAGACAGAAGTTATTTTGCTTGGGGCATGGCTGAATAGTGGACCAAGACTCAGAGAAGCACCATCAGGAATTGAGAATTCTGTCAATCTATTTTTGGATCATAACCTTTGAGTCCATATTCTTCTACTCAAAAATCAAAAGGTGAAAAAAATAAAAACAGAGGGACTTGGGGAAAAAACGTAAGCACACTTCCCATCCAAGATTGATTTTTGGATTGAAGTTGTTTGATCTGGGACTGAGAAAGAACAATGTTTTCAATGAAGAATTTTTTCTATCATAAGTAAAACTCTACATATATTAAGCCAAATGGGCCAAGTGATTTCTCTGATTTTATATCTATGGGAGAATTGTTGCTTAGATCTTGTTCATTAACTCTTGGCATCAAAGTGATGTCTGTAGACAAATGAGGTATAAAATAATTAACAGCTTAAATACCTTCACATATTATTCATTCATTTTTAATGTCTCAAAAGCAATATTTCACATTTTGAGTCCTTGTCCACTTAAGTCTTTCTAGTCTGGGGAAATCTGTGGTAGTTTTTTCTTCTGTTTTTGCAGTAATAAACATTAGCATACCCCAATTGGTGGGAGTTGAAGTCATTGTGAAGGTGTTGGTTTAGGCTAGTTTAATGGTGAGGGTATTCAGGATTTGTGGGCAAAGCATGGGTTAGGTTGTGGGATTTGTTTGGTGTATGGAGTTGCGATTCTTAGGAATTGTGGGTGGAGGGATCTGATTGTATTTTATAATTATTTTGTAAGCTGTTTTGAAGCTATGGGAAAGGCGGGATATTAAATGAAATAAAAAATAATGACCAGAGCATAACAAATGTCCTGCTTATTGCCAAAGAAAGCAATGTATAATATTCTTCTAAACTGCTACTTGAGACTCAAGAAAATGCTAGATATCCACAAAAAAATATTTTTCAGTACTGCTCGAGATTCAATACTCCACAAAATGTAAGTGACTTGAATGTTTTCAGAAAGGAAAAGACTTTGGCCCCAGTCATGGGAAGTGTGCTGATACATCTATGCAGCTGCTTAACCAACAGAGATTGCGCTGTTACCTGACGACTACAATACTGTTCCAGGTGCTCCAGGATTATGCTAACATTCATTCTGTAGTATATAGCTATGCAAAATGCATATGCTTTTTCTTCTTGGCCTAGAGGAAAACGGGTCTTTCACCAATGTGAGCAGTTCCTCAACTCTTTATGCAATATGCCAAAGTCCTAACACAGAGACAAACACTTTTCCACTCAACTTATGACTCTAGTAAAAATGATCTGCACTTTTGTTAATGCAAACACCATATTTTCTTATCATTGCTACAGAGTAACCAACTCAGATTACCAAAACCTTAACACTTTCAAACAAAGGCCTCTAGATGAGGTACAGTGCTCTCCTCTCCTATAAGACTTTGACCGAATCTTCAAAGAAGGTTCTTCACTTTTAAAAATTTGTCGCTCATTTTTCTCTCTTTTGTATATCTGCCCCCCCCAACCTCAAATAGAGTGCCCCCACAACGCAAGTCAGCCAAGAGGTGAAAATCTCCTCTGAGGTTTTCTCGAAGGAAGGTTATAACTGATCATAAACTGCTCATTTCATAGCATGTGCTACCTTTCAGAAAACTATTTCCCTAAACCAAAGATGTCTGGCTAAAGACAATTTTCTCTCCTAAAAATTTAACAGGACACGTCGTCAGTACAAGTCAGCAGAGAGCTCTGAGGGGCAGAGAACAATTGATTAGAGTAAATTTCTCTCACCAAATCTTGCTGAGAACTTTCAAATGTATAACATGTAGTCCAAATCTCAGCAAAGCAACTACTATTCCCTGTACGTACCAGGATCAGTCCAGGACACCTGGGTTGTGACTCCGCACCAGTAGATGGAGACAGACTAAAACTTGTGGGCGGAGCCATATATGCCCCTGTGCCAGTCACAGCCCCTCAGTCTTACTCTGTCTCCAGTAGATGGTGCAGGTCCGGTCACAGCCCTGCCTGACCTGATTTTGGTGATTAGTCAGTTTTGGTTTTTAGGGGCTGATTTTGTTAGGCCTGATTGTTTTTGCGAGGTATTCGTGGCAAATTGGGTTTTGTTTTTAATTTTAGTCCCGGGTGCCCTGCCTCCCGGGGGGGTTGAGAGGTCCTGAGGGGACTACCCTCCCCCGGTTGAGGCCGCTGCCAGGGTTGAGGACCCGGCTGAGCTAGTGGCAGCGTCAGGGGTGACACCGGGGAGCCCGGTTCACTCACCCCTGCAGGAAAAGGGCTCCAGAACCAAGGACAGCTGCAAGCTTTGTTAAAAAAAAAAAAAAAAAAAAAGGGGTTTTGTTTTCGTTGTGCAGCTCTCCGTTCCCTCGCGTCTTCGCTCCGTTTTGAGGGGGGGGGGCGCCGATAGCAGGAGGGAGGTCGCCGATTTTGAATTCTTAATTTTACTTCGCATTTCGCCGCGTTTCCCGCCCATTTTTTCGTCGCGCTCGCCAGCAGGCCACGAGGGTCGGCCTGTCGGGCCTGCGGCTCGGCTCGCGCACGCTTTTCGTGGCAGGGCCTCTGTGGCTATGGTCGCACGGGCAGAGAGGGTGTGTCCGGAGCGCCTCGGGGGGCCCAGTCCAGAACCGCGCAATCGCCGCGCGGGGGGGGCTCGTCTGATAGGCCCCAAGATGTTTGTTTTTTCTCCGGCCGCGAAATTGCTCGGTTCACAACAGGGGATACAGCCCTGCCCCCCGCGTTTTCCCCGCAGCGGGATCCGGCGGGGGGGGTTCCCCACGGAGGGGCCTCGTTCCCCGTTGGCTCCCGCGGATGGTTCTTCAGATTTTTATCTGGTTTTTTTTTGCGCTTCTGTTGCACGGGTTTTTTTTTAAATATAAGCGTATTTAGCGCTGCCGGAGGGGCGTCGTACGGGGGGGGGGGGGGGGGGCCACCCGCAGGTCTGTTCCGTAGGCTAGAACACTATGGATGTTGCGGAGGGCTCTCGGGAGCCCTCGCGGGGGAAGCGTCCGCCGCGTGGCGTACCTCAGGAGTCTGAGACGGATTCTTCATCGGCAGTTGAATCAGAGTCTCCAGAGGAGTCCCTGATGGGGGCCGGGGAGGCGGCTGCGGACGGTCCTCGGCTGCGGACGGTCCTGTCCAGCCCAGCGTGGGCAAAGGGGCACTCGCCATGGAAGGGGATGACCCCCAGGTGGTACGACTATTTTCGCAGGGAGGAACTCTACCTACTCCCTCCAGCAATGCTTCAGGAACTGGCAATGGAGGCTCCGCTGGGGGGGGCCCGTCGAGAGACAAACATGGATCTGCCAAGAGGCAATCATGGATCCGATGCTCTCCGAGGAAGAGGAGCATAGGTCTCTCGGGGCCGACAGTAGGATTTCCTTTTCAATTTTCATCGACAGTTTTCCTGTTCAATGAATGGGATACGCCTTTAAGGTCGGTACGGCCATAGACAAGATTTACCCGCTACCGGAGGATGTACTGGCACTCCTTCGCCGGCCCAAGGTGGATTCCGCAGTCTCTGCGGTGACGAAGAGGTCGGCCATTCCGGTTACGGGAGCCACGGCTCTCCGGGATATACAGGATAGGAAGCTGGACGTGTAACTCAAGAAGATTTTGAGGTGTCTGCCCTGGGTGTGCGGGCTGCTTTCTGTACCAACTTCGCTTTGTGAGCGAGTCTGCGCTGGGCCCATATTCTTCAGGCGAATGCAGGTCTGTCGGCGGAAGAGGCATCACAGGCAGATAGGTTGGAGGGCAGCAATAGCGTATGGGGCAGATACTCTCCACGATTTGCTGCGTACGTCCGCTAGGTCCGGGGTGGCGGCTGTTTCGGCGCGTTGCCTGCTGTGGCTGCGCAACCTGGCTGCAGATGGTTCGTTCACAGCAGCTGCCCGAGGACAGATTCAGGGCGCGCTCCGTCTGCTCGGCCAGATCCCGGTTCCGAGGGCCCAGGAAGTCGCGTCATCACAGGTCTACCGGTTCTTCTTATAGGTCGGCTTCCTCCCGTAACCATCAATGGCAGCAGTCTTTTCGGGGTACACGCTCCGATAGACAGGGTGGAGCCCCGTCAGCGAGGGGGCCTGGATACCATCGGACCAGGGGGTCCGCAACGTGATGACGCACGGCTACGTTTTAAATTTTGTTCGTTCCCCGGCACACTAATTCCTGGTCTTGCCGTGCAAGGCTCCCGAAGCGAAGGCAGCAGTGCTAATCACCATCCGGCGCATGGAACATTTGGGAGCCATTTCCTCCGTTCCGATCAGTCCGCACGGCGAAGGACGTCACTCTATTTGCTTCATTGTTCCAAAGAACGACGGCACTTCAAGACCAATCCTGGATCTAACAGGGGTGAACAGATGCCTGCGGGTGCCTCACTTCCAAATGGAGACTATTCGGTCGGGGATCGCCTCGGTGCGTCCAGGAGGGTTCCTGGCCTCACTAGGTTCCACGGAGGCGTACCTTCACGTAGGCATTCCACCGTCTCTTCAGCGATGCCTAAGGATCAATTCACGGCTCTCCCGTTTGGGGCTCGCAACGGCGCCTCGTACTTTCACGAAGGTGATGGTCTTGGTGGTGGCGCAACTTCGCCGGGAGGGTTTCTGGTTCATCTTTACCTGGACGATTGGTTGATTCGGGCGAAGTCCGAGGATCAATGTCGACTGTCAGTGGCCAGGGGCCTACATCTCTTGCAGTCTCTAGGCTGGCTAGTCGAGTTCAACAAGAAGTCCATTGGTACCCACGCCGGTATCCAAGCAGACCCTGGAATGCCTTGGAGCCGTATTCGATGAAACGGGGCAGGGCGTTCCTATCGCAGGAAGGAAGGTGCAAAATACAGGCTCAAGTGAGGCGCTTGCTGTCGCTCCGGCTACCGCGGGTCGGCGATTACTTCATGGTCCTGGGTACTATGGCCTCCACTCTCGTGTTGGTCCACTGGGCGTCTGCTCATCTACGGCCATTGCGGGCGTCCCTGGCAGCCGGTTTCGGAAGCATTCTACCGTCCATTTCCACTCGTAGGCCGGGCGAGATCCGGCCAGTCCTGGTGGCTCGATTCCAGTCTTTTGACCTCTCCAGGGTCACTCCTATTGCCCAACCGGACAGTGGTGCCCACGGATGCCAGTCTCTCCGGATGGGGAGCAGTCTGCCTAGGGACGTCAGTTCAAGGCCTACGGTCAGCGTCTCAAGCCCGATGGGCTACCAACCGACTGGAGACCAGAGCGGTCCGTCTGGCGCTGCAATCGTTCCTACCTCTGCTGAGGGGACGGGCAGTCTGTGTTTTGTCGGACAACGCAACCGCAGTGGCCTACATCACTTGCCAAGGAGGGATGAGAAGTCCACAGGTGGCAGACGAGGCGCGGCTCTTGATGGCTAGGTCGGAGCAAAATCTCACGTCCATTGCAGCATCACATACATTGCAGCCTCTCACATCGTCGGGGTCGACAACGTCCAGGTGGATTTTCTGCATCATCTGGATCCCGGGGCATGGGAGCTGGCGGTCGAAGTTTCGCCTCATCTGCAAGACGTGGAGTATTCCCCACATGGACTGGAGGGCCACAGGCCACGTGGACTGGTTGGCCACAGGCCACAATGCGAAGGCTCCGCGATTCTTCAGTCGGCGCCGAGGAAGAGGAGCAGAAGGAGTCGACGCCTTGGTGCTTCCCTGGCCGACGGATGTCCGGCTGTACGTCTTTCCTCCGTGGCCGATGTTCGGCACGATTATGCGCCGCATAGATTTGCACCCGTTCAACGTGTTCAACGTGATCATGGGGGCTCCGGCATGGTCTCACCGTCCGTGGTTCGCGGACCTTGTTCAGTGTGTTGGTGGCGGCTCCCATGCGTCCCATCCGTCTCCAGGGATTCGCGGGGCTCCTCCGTCAGGGCCCCGTCTGTTGGGAGGATGAGAATCCCTTCTGTCTCGCGGCCTGGCGTTTTGAGAGGACTCGGCTAAACGGGGAAGGTTACTCTGCCGCGCTGGTGGCTATGCTGCTGAGGTTCCAGGCAGCATCCTTGGCGTACGTCCGGGCCTGGGTAGTCTTTGCGGTAAGGTGCGTGCAGCGGGGTGTGGATTCCACTGCCGCTTCGGTATCTGATGTTCTGGCTTCTCCAGGCTGGTCTGGCCAAAGGCTTGGCATGCAGTTCCCGGCGGGTCCGCGCTTGGTTGCTTGCGGGTCCGGATGTTTTCCCGTTTTCTCTGGGGGGCTAAGCTTCTCCGTCCGCCATTGCGTTTTCCAATTCGGTTCTTTCCACCTAGTGCTCAGCACCGTTTGTACCCTTGAAGCGCACAACTCTTCCGGATCTCTCTTTGACGACGGTATTTTTGGTGATGCTTGCCTCGGCGCGGCGCTTTCTGAGTTGCAGGCTCTCTCCTGTAGAGTACCGTTTTGTGTCTTTCTGATTCGGGGGTATTCTTGTGTCCGATCCCTACCTTTCTCCTTCAGGTCATTTCGTCTTTTCATCGGCATCAGTCAGTGGGGCTGCCCGCTTTGCGGACGGGAGCTCCTCTGATCCTCCAGCGAGGGACTTCAAGGGACTTGTTGTGCGGAGTTCCCTTCCACGCTACCGATGACAGATCTTTTGTTTTCCTTTTCGGGTCCAAAGAAAGGGGCCGCGGCATCCCGCAAGACGATTGTCCGTTGGCAAACAAGGAACCATTGGTTCGGCATACCTTGTGCGGGAGGAAAACCTATTCCTGGGGGCCTCAGGGCTCACTCGACACGGTCTCAAGCGGCGTCTTGGGCGGAATTTTCACAGGTGTCGCCTCAAGCGATTTGCAGGGCTGCTACCTGGAAGTCGTTACATACCTTCATTACACATTGCCGATCGGATGTTCGGGCTACTGATTGCGGGGGTTTTGGAGAGAGGGTACTCCGAGCGGGACTCTCTGCTTCCCACCCTCGGTAATTTAGCTCTGGTACATCCCAGGTGTCCTGGACTGATCCTGGTACATACAGGGAAAGGAAAATTAGTTTCTTACCTGATAATTTTCGTTCCTGTAGTACCAAGGATCAGTCCAGGATCCCGCCCGCAGTGCTGCGCTGTTGTAACGGAGAGTCCGCTCATTGTTGTCTTCAGTACACTGACCCCTTGTTCTTCGCTCTCTCTCGGTTTGGAGAGTCTGGTTCCTGTGGGGGTGTTGGAGTTATTTTCGTTTCCCTGACAAGTTTGTATGGTTAACTATGTTGTATTATGGCTTTTCTACTTTGACATTCGTATGACTGAGGGGCTGTGACTGGCACAGGGGCATATATGGCTCCGCCCACAAGTTTTAGTCTGTCTCCATCTACTGGTGCGGAGTCACAACCCAGGTGTCCTGGACTGATCCTTGGTACTACAGGAACGAAAATTATCAGGTAAGAAACTAATTTTCCTCTACTGTAGTTTGACAGGAAAGAAAAAATCATACTGGCAACACATCGTCCAGGATAAAAAGATGCCCACTCTCAACTCCAGCACTAAGGTTAATGATGGTGGTAGTGATAGTAAGGACCCTTCATATGAGGGTGACAAGCCGGTACAGCCATAGGCCAAGGTGACCCTGTTCATGCACCCATTGTAGCAGAAAACAGAGCACAACAGTTAATGAAAAAAATTAAGAGGAAGAGAGATAATTACGTGGATCTGTGAAGATAAAAAGGAGATAATGTACTGCCACAGACCGGATATTTAAATCAAAAGGATTTACAAAGAGGACTCGCAAAAAACTAGACTCGCAAAAAACTAGAAGAAAGAGGAATATCAACCAAGATAAAGCTGCAAAAAAGCAACTGATCCAAATGTAAGATTTTTAATAAAAATTAAAGAGACGTGGTATGTAAGTAATAATCTTTAAACGCTATTAAGGGCTGATGCAGAAAGACTGAAAGAGGAGATTTGGAAAGAAGTGTTAGCACAGATGTCCTGAACAACCAAGGAGCAGCAGGAGAAAGGCATTAGAACAGTCAATAAGCCCCATAAAAGAGGTAATGAAACAATCTGAGGAGGTGAGATGCATGTGAATGAGAATGGTGCAACACATGAGGATATAAGAAAGGTCAAGGAAGCAGAGTGAAAAGGGAAGGCAGGAGAGAGACCAGGATATGGAGGCGATAGTGATTGAACTCTTGGCCTATATGGAAATGGAGATGTATGCTGGGGATCCAGGAGAGAGAAAGATTATGTAGATAAAAACTATGATTAGTAAGATCAACAAGGCCAATAATCTGCATAAAGGCAGAGTCTCTTTGTATCACATAATATAGTGCAGCAAAACTCATAACAGAGAGACCTACCAACAAGGTCACAAACTCAGAAGAAAATGAAAAAGATAACCTCTCCCTAGAAAAGACAAAAACCACTGCATGCAGATATGGAAAAACTAATAAATAAATATGTCCCTGGCAGACAAGTATCTCAAAGGACTGGATGCTAGTAATGAGAAATGTAAAATCTCAAGCTGAAACATTCTGCACTAACAAAAGACCACTTTAAATTCACATACTCTGATAACAAACTGAAAATAGCAGCAGAAGCACAAAAGCAGCTGATATAAAGAAAATAGGAATATCAAAATAAAACATATAGACATAACTCAAAACAATTCTAGCCAGACCTGGGAAAGAATATGAATATAGTTGAACCACCACCAGCCAAAGCTGAAACAGAACTAGAGAACTTTATATGAGGATTGCTTAGAGCACAACAGGGAAACAAAATGCCTATCCAGCATACAGGAGAATATGGAAAAGGCAAAACTTACAGGAATGGAATGGCCTGAAATAATAAAAAGTGCCCTGGTCCTGATGGAATATCTTTTGATTTAGCACCTCTCCACCAAGCTGTGGCAAACTGCAAAAATTAATTGATCAGCCAGCCATAACTACAACAATTGCAAATGGAAACCCACACATCGCAAAAATTACAGACCAAGAACATGCCTACCTACAAAGTAAAGCTGTTCACTGCAATAGACATGCAAAAGAAATGCAGTCATAGACATTAACATCATCATGGCGACAGAATAGAGGGGCAACAAAAGGAGCATATGAAAACTAAAGATCAGTTCATGTTGAATAAAGCTATCATGGCCAGCTGTAAAAAATGTAGAAAGGTTTCTGGGAAATTCTCTGTCATCCAGGATCCATCAAGCACAGCAGAATTGTGCTCTCTGAGGCCAGCAAGATGTCAGGCCTCACATGGATGACATCATCCAATGGAGCGCAGCCCAGAACCTTTACATCAAGGTTTCTAGAGCTTTGCCGTGCCTCACTGGGTATGCCCAGCATGCTTCTATGCCATGCATTCATTCACACAGGGGCCCCTTCAGTCTCTTCTTTTCCATGGAACCCACCGGTTGTGCTTCCTCATTCTCCTGCTCAGGCTATGTTTATTTGCAGCAAAAAAAAAAAAAAAAAAAAGTTCACCGTAGGATCCTGTGGTCTTGTTTCTCCCCTTCTGGTACTGAAGATAATTTTTTCAGTCAGTATTTTTAAGTTTGTTTCATTTCCTGTGCCCAGCTGGTGCACTGCTAGCCATAGACTATCTTGCGGCCATCAAGTTTGATTTTGTTTCCCTTATTTTCCATCCAGCGGCTTCCAATGATGAATAAATATAGCAGGAAATAGAGTTTTAGTTCCAAAACCCCAGTTAAATCAAAACCTGACATAGGAACGGATAAGGACAGTTGAACTTAAACCTAAAGATGAAATATTGATAATGATGGCACAAGACAGTGGACTACAAATAAGATGGTTCACAGCTAGCCTAGAACAACCAGTAACACAGGCAAACACATATTCTATAAAAATAGAACTGGAAATTGTTATATATCTTGCTGCTGGGTGTGACTTGCTGTCAGAACGCCCGTTTGCAGAAAGGTACAATAAGGTGGCAAGACTCATCCACTGGAAATTGTATAAACACTATTATATCACTATACTAGAAAAGCACCCAAGAAGAAATTGTCATCACTTGGGATATTCTTATTTGTTGTGGAGTTAAGAATTAGGGGGGAAAAAAAAAAGGATACAGAGGCTCAGGTTACCTCTGCATAAAATGCATCACAATGAGTCACTGCCAAGGACTAGATGTTATGATTGTGGACCCTTGGGCCGGAACGAGTGATGATGATGTAACCACTGAGGGATTGTCCCCAGAGGACCTCGTCTCCAGCAGGTGGAGCTGATGAGGACAACCCAGCAGGAGTTTCGCCTATACCAGCCCTCATTCCCCGCAGGTTGAGCCCTTGGGTGCTGGGGCCGGCAGGACTTAGGTGTGGGTGCCTCGTAGAAGACAGTGAAGCTGAGGATGAAGACAGGGCAAGGGATATGGTCAGGGCAGGCAGCGAAGGTGCAGAATGAAGTCCAATCCAAAGATCCGGGGAAGGCAGGCAGCAGACAAGCAAGAATGAAGAACCAGGCCAAGGGTCAAGTTGGGCAGCAGACGAGCAGAGATAAGACGACAAGCCGAGGTCAAACCAGATCATCAAGCTGAGGAAGGGATCACATGAACTGGAGGACGAGGAGAAGACCGGAGGCAGGAACTGGAACGCCAGGAGAGGACTCAGGAACACAAGGACTGGAGCAGAAGCAGGAACGGAACCAGGATCAAGGCAGGAACAGGAACGAGACAAGTCAGGAACTGCAATTAGCACTCAGAGGAGACAACCTGTTGCAAAGGCAAAGAGCTGGAGACTGCTGTGGGGTTTAAATACCCCTCTGGAGTGACGTCATCAATCGGGGCCGGGTCGAGGTTTCCCGCCGCGGCCCCTTTAAAGGGTGAAATCTCCTGCGCACACGCCTAGGGAGAGCCCCGCTGGACGGAGGAGGATGGCGTTGCCGCCACGTGTGAGGCTGCGATCGGCCTGCCGCAGAGCCAGTGACTGGCAGCAGGAAAGGTATGGGGGACCGGCCGAGGCCTGCCGTGGCCGGGAGCCACAACACTAGATATTGTGAAGATTACTTACCTGATAATCTTGTTTTCCTTAGTGTATGCAGATGGACTCAAAACAAGTGGGTATAGTGTGCTCGTGCTAGCAGTTGGAGACGGATCTGACGTCAGCACAGGGTACATATACCCCCCGCAGGAAGTGCAGCAACTCAGTAATCTTCCTTGCAAAAGGAAGATTACTGAGATTATCTTTATGGATATGTGTGTGACTGACCGATTGATAGTAGCTGGAGACCGCCAGTGTACTCAACCGGAAGGCGTCGACAGTTGGAGACGGATCTGACGTCAGCACAGGGTACATATACCCCCCGCAGGAAGTGCAGCAACTCAGTAATCTTCCTTGCAAAAGGAAGATTACTGAGATTATCTTTATGGATATGTGTGTGACTGACCGATTGATAGTAGCTGGAGACCGCCAGTGTACTCAACCGGAAGGCGTCGACACCCGCCAGGGTGGATGCCCTATATAAGAAAACATGGCTTACCGTGAGTCGGTGAATCCCCATGTATACCGGCAGCCGGGCGGGATGCTGAGTCCATCTGTATACACTAAGGAAAACGAGATTATCAGGTAAGTAATCTCCACATTTCCTAGCGTGTAGCAGATGGACTCAAAACAAGTGGGATGTACAAAAGCTACTCCCGGACTGGGTGGGAGGCTGCCCGAGGTCTGTTTAGGACTGCCCTCGCAAATGCTGTGTCCTCCCTGGCCTGGATGTCCAGACGGTAGAATCTGGAGAAGGTATGGAGGGAGGACCACGTTGCCGCTTTACATATCTCTGCCGGCGACAACATCCTAGTTTCTGCCCAGGAGGCCACCTGTGCTCTGGTAGAGTGGGCCTTGACCCGTAGAAGTGGTGGTTTTCCCGCTTCTACGTATGCCGCCTTGATAACTTCTTTGATCCAGCGGGCGATGGTTGCCCATGAGGCCGCTTCCCCTTGCTTCTTTCCGCTGTGAAGGACGAACAGGTGGTCCGTCTTTCGTACCGCTTCTGACATTTCCAGGTATCTGGACAGCAGCCTGCCAATATCAAGATGGCGCAGTATTCGACCTTCTTCCGACTTCTTCAAACCTTCCGTGGTTGGCAAGGATATGGTTTGGTTGAGGTGGAAGTGTGAGACTACTTTGGGTAAGAAGGAAGGAACTGTGCGAAGATGGATAGCCTCTGGAGTGATTCTGAGAAATGGATCACGGCAGGACAGTGCCTGTAGCTCTGAGATGCGGCGTGCTGAGCATACAGCCAGCAGGAAAACCATCTTCAAGGTTAACAAACGGAGGGACAGGCCTCGAAGGGGTCTGAAGGCGGGTCCCGCTAGAAAGTCCAAAACTAGGTTGAGGTTCCACAGGGGCACTGGCCACTTAAGTGGCGGGCGAATGTGTTTGACTCCTTTCAGGAAACGTGAAACGTCCGGGTGTGTGGCAATGCTGGTACCGTCACTCCTGGGACCGTAGCAGGATAGCGCTGCTACCTGAACCTTGATGGAATTGAGGGACAGCCCCTTCTGAAGTCCATCTTGCAGGAAATCCAAAATGATAGGGATTTTAGCGGCCTGTGGATTGGTGCCGTGAGTGTCGCACCATGCTTCAAATACTCTCCAGATCCTTATATATGTTAGCGATGTGGAGAACTTGCGTGCTCGGAGGAGTGTATCTATTACCGGCCCCGAGTATCCCCTTTTCTTCAGCCTAGCCCTTTCAATGGCCAGACCGAAAGAGAGAATTGAGCTGGATCCTCGTGGAGGATGGGACCTTGCCGCAGCAGGTCCCTGTGTGGAGGCAGGGGAAGTGGATTCCCTGCCAGCAGTCTTCTCATGTCCGCGTACCAGGGTCTTCTTGGCCAGTCCGGGGCCACTAGAAGAACTAGGCCTCTGTGCCGTTGAATCTTGTGTATAATGGCGCCCAGCAGGGGCCATGGAGGAAAAGCATATAGCAGGATTCCCTGAGGCCATGGATGTACCAGCGCATCGACCCGTGGGAGAGAGGATCTCATCTGCGACTGAAGTATCTGGGTACTTGAGCGTTGGACCTGTCCGCTAGTAGGTCCATGCCCAGAGTCCCCCACTGATCCACAATCATCTGGAAAGCTGTGGGCGACAGCTGCCAGTCCCCCGGGTTTAGGCTTTCTCTGCTGAGGAAGTCTGCCGTGGTGTTGTCCTCCCCGGCGATGTGGACGGCGAAGATGTCCTGGAGATTTGCTTCCGCCCAAACCATCAGGAGGGCTATTTCTAGGGATACCTGTCGGCTTCTGGTTCCGCCCTGTCGGTTGATGTATGCCACCGTGGTGGCATTGTCCAACATCACTCGGACTGCCTTGTTTCGAAGTCTGTGCGCAAAGCTCAGGCAGGCTAACCTGACTGCCCTCGCCTCTAGTCGGTTGATGTTCCACCCCGACTCTTCTTTGCTCCACCGCCCTTGGGCGGTTAGCTCTTCGCAGTGTGTTCCCCAGCCGCTCAAGCTGGCATCTGTAGTGAGCAGGGTCCAGGTTGGGGAGGACATTTTTGACCCCCAGCTCATGTGGCCGGGCTGCAGCCACGACCGTAGCTGATTCCACACTCTGGCTGGTAGAGGTAGGTGTATGGTGTAGTTCCGTGATCGTGGGCTCCACTGGGATAGGAGGGCGCGTTGCAATGGTCTCATATGAGCCCGAGCCCATGGTACCACCTC
The DNA here is from genome assembly GCF_901001135.1 of Rhinatrema bivittatum. Classification (NCBI taxonomy): domain Eukaryota; kingdom Metazoa; phylum Chordata; class Amphibia; order Gymnophiona; family Rhinatrematidae; genus Rhinatrema; species Rhinatrema bivittatum. Next base: position 30,417,856 of record NC_042624.1, on the reverse strand, counting down.
CAGAGTGGATGCCATGAGGCCGAGGACCTGTAGATAATCCCAAGCTGTAGGCCTGGAGGTGCTCAGCAGAGCCTGCAAACGATTCCGGAGTTTTGATCTATTCTTGGAGGTCAGGCTGATCTTGTCTCCCTGGGTGTCGAATCAGACTCCGAGATATTCCAGCGACTGTGAAGGCTGTAGGGAACACTCTTGTTCATGTTGACTACCCATCCTAGGCTTTCCAGAAGAGATATAACTCTGTTGGTTGCCCTGTGGCTCTCCTCCGGTGACCGTGCCCTATCAGCCAATCGTCTAGGTAGGGATGGACGAGAATTCCTTCCTTCCTGAGGGACGCCGCCACCACTACTATTACCTTGGTAAAGGTTCGTGGTGCGGTGGCTAACCCGAAGGGTAACGCCCGGAACTGAAAGTGTTGGTTCAGGACTTTGAAGCGTAAGTAGCGCTGGTGATCCCGATGGATTGGGATATGCAGGTAGGCCTCTGATAGGTCCAGGGATGTGAGGTACTCCCCTGGCTGTATTGCGCTTCGAACTGACCGCAGAGTTTCCATGCGAAATCTGGGGACCCTTAAGTGCCGGTTGACTGACTTGAGGTCCAGGACAGGTCTGAAGGTGCCCCCCTTCTTGGGGACGATAAAATAAATGGAATAATGTCCAGAATGTATCTCCCATGCAGGCACTGGGATTATGGCTTTCAAGGACAGGAGCCTCCACAAGGTAGCTTCCAGTGCCACCCTCTTGAGGGGTGAACAAGGAGATTCCACAAACTTGTCCGGGGGGAGATGAAGGAAGTCCAGGTAGTACCCCTCTCGGATGATGGCGAGGAGCCACTGGTCCGAAGTAATCTCGACCCATCTGCGGCAGAATAGGGTTAGCCTGCCCCCTATGGCTTCGTCCCCCAGATGGGTCGGCTGATTCTCATTGTGGGGTGCGGCCGGGACCCGAACCAGAGCCGGTTCCCCTCTTGTTGTGCCTGGTCCGAAAGGACTGGTTTCTGGCCTGAGAACGAGGAGCTTGGTAGCGAGTCCTGTAGGGGTTGAAGCGTTGAGAGCCTCTACCTCTGGATGGCCTAGGAAGAGGGCGCTGGTTCCTTCTTGACCTGTCTTCTGGCAGACGGGGTAATGGAGAGGCGCCCCATTTGTTAGCCAAGTTCTCGAGGTCGCTGCCGAACAGGAGGGATCCCTTAAAGGGCATTCTTGTAAGGTGTGCCTTGGAGGAGGAGTCGGCCGACCAATTTCGTAGCCAGACCTGTCTCCTGGCTGCCACTGATGAGGACACTCCCCTTGGCTGCCGTACGAACTAAGTCGGAGGCAGCATCAGTGAGGAACGAGAGAGCTGATTCCATTTCTTCTCCCGGGGTGTTGTTCCTGGCTTGTGACAAACAGGAATGCGTCACTACGGTGCAGCAGGTCATGATACGTAGGGACATAGCTGCCACCTCAAAGGCTTGTCTCAGGATGGTGTCCAGGCGCCGGTCATGCGCATCCTTGAGGGCCGCCCCTCCCTCCACTGGAATGGTAGTGCGCTTCACAATTGCGCAGACTATGGCGTCTACCTTGGGGCATGCCAGCAGCTCCTTGGTTGCCAGGTCCAGGGGGTACATGCTGGATAGGGCCCGACCCCCTTTGAATGAGGCCTCCGGCACATTCCACTCCAGATCGATTAACTGCCGTGCTGCTTGGAGGAGGGGAAAATGGTGAGCCGTTTGACGAAGGCCCTCAAGCAGGGGGTTCATTCTAGGTTCCCCTGGGGTGCCCTGGCCCGGGATAGCCAAATCTGACAGGCATTGAGAGACCAGGTCTGGGAGATCCTCCTTAAGGAAGAAGTGTCTCATGGTTCGATACGGCTCTATCCCCGAGGGAGGTTCACCCTGCTCGGGAAGCTCACCTTCTTCCTCAGAGCAATCTGAATCCCTATAAGTGGGGCTCCCAGGTGGCGAGTGGCCGTGCCTAGGCCTAGAGGGTCCAGGGGCAGGGTCATCTGGTGCGTATGGGTCCGTTCGAGGAGCAGACTGCATTTGGACAAAGGCATGAATCCCCTTGAATAATTCCACCCAGGAGAGGGAAGCAGAGTCTAGCCTCAGGGGCACCAGGTCTCTAGGGTTCCCCGGCTGCTCGTTCCGGGGTGTTCCCTGAGGAACTGGCAACTAATCTGGGCTGGGACCGGCCCTGACCTGGAACTCCCAGGGCCTCCTCACATTGGGCACATAGGGAGTCTGCTTCCTCACTCTGTGTGGCTCTGAGATGGCATGCTGAGCAGAGGCCTAGAGCTCTTATGCCCGATTCTGGAGGCGCCAACTCCGTGGACACCTGGGCTCTCGTACGCTCCATTGCGTATCTGATCGCTATGCGCGAAAGCCGTGCGCCTATCAATGCGCGTCTATCAATGAGCGCCTAGAATGTGCGCCTGTCAGCGTGCGCCCCTGATTGTGTGCCTATGAATGTGCGCTTAGCAGCGTGCGCCTATCGGCATGCGCGTAGCCATGCTAATAACGTGCGCATAACGACGTGCGCCGCGTAACAACTTGCGCCTAACAATGTGCGCCTAACAACATGCGCGTAACAACGTGCGCCTTACAGAGTACACGTAACAACTGGCGCCTAACAATGTGCACGTAACAGCCAATGTGCACGTAACAATGTGCGCCTAGGAACGGTGAGCAGGCAGGCAAAATGGCGGGCTGCCACGGAGGCCGACCCCTCTAATCCTCGTTCTCCGGAGACCAAACAAAGGATGTACGCCTTACCTGATCTTCGGTGCTTCCCGGTTGCGACCCGGGCGGTCTCCAGCTGCGGGGGGAGAGGGTGAGTACCTTCACCGCCGCGCTCGAGGAAATGCACCCGCTGCCTCTAAGCCGCGCCCGAGCCCTTCTCACTCGGGGGCTAAGTCCTCACCGCGAACGGATCAGGACCGAGGCTGCCTCACGCCGCGCCCGAGCCCTTCTCACTCGGGGGCTAGGTCCCTGCCGCAACCGGCCACCGGACCGAGGCTGTGACCTCCAAGGGACCACGGAAATCACCTCGGGAAACTCAACTGGGGAGGGACCAAATGGTATCACCACAGGAGTGCGGGGCTCGTCTTCAGGTAGGCTTCTTCTATGAATTTAGTCGTTAGAATTTGGAAAAACGCTCAGCGAGCGAAAGGTAGCTCCAAACTGCTTTGGAGACGGAAATTACTGAGTTGCTGCACTTCCTGCGGGGGTATATATACCCCGTGCTGACGTCAGATCCGTCTCCAACTGCTAGCACGAGCACACTATACCCACTTGTTTTGAGTCCATCTGCTACACGCTAGGAAAATATACATTGCTTACTTATATACAATAAAATGCTTTTGCTAATTATTTTACTTAGTGAGAAACAGCAAGATTGCAGAAAGAAATGCTGCCTCCATTAGAATTAATAGTTAGTATATCTGGATACATTAGTGTAGTCATATGAAACTGCATTTTGTGATCTTAGACATTATAGAGGCATTTTATATTCACGTTACAGAAAAGACAAGTCTGTCATTATCTCAGCTACCATCACAGAACTCTTAGAATAGACACATTGGCATTAGAAGCAGACAACCATGTGATGCCTTGCAAGTACCTAGCTTACAGTAGTGCATCTGCTTCTGTACATAAGTCAGTCAGTCTCAGGAAGATACATCTGTTACTTTAGATTAAGGAAGTAGATCAACCCTGGCTGAACACCCAGAACCAGCTTACTCCTCAGAAAAGATAAGCCTGCAAAAAGAGAACGTACCCGTCTACAGTTGAATGCATGCACAGATAGTACGAAGAGTCCTTTCTGTGGCTTAAAATACATACTGCCTTATAATATCTTCAGTTAAAAGACAAACTATTCTGAGATCATACTTTTTACTTTAAATGCATTTCTTTCAACATTTCTCTTACAATAAGGTGGTACTGGAATATTTCCCTTATATTTAGAAGAGCTATTAAGAAGATACTGCAGCGACAATAAGAGGAGACATGTAGAAAGATACTGCAGTACCTCGACAGCTCAGGAATGAGGGAGTACCTTTCAGTGAGAGATGAGGCACCCATGTGTGAGAGATGAGGCACTCCTGTGCGCGCGATTTAGTATTCAAATGAGGGCCCGCGGTAAAAAGAGGCACTAGGGACACTAGCGCGTCCCTAGCGTCTCTTTTTTGACAGGAGCGGCGGCTATCAGCGAGTTTGACAGCAGACTCTCAATTTTGCCGGTGTCTGTTCTCAAACCCGCTGACAGCCACGGGTTTGGAAACCGGACGCCGGCAAAATTGAGCATCCGGTTTACAACCCGCGAGCTGATTTTAAATTTTTTTTTTTAATTTTAAATTATTTTTTACATTTGGGACCTCCGACTTAATATCGCCATGATATTAAGTCGGAGGGTGTACAGAAAAGCAGTTTTTACTGTACACTTTCCCGGTGCCAGCAGAAATTAATGCCTACCTTTGGCTAGGCGCTAATTTCTGAAAGAAATATGTGCGGCTTGGCTGCACATTTTGCTTACTGAATCGCGCGGGAATAACTAATAGGGCCATCAACATGCATTTGCATGTTGCGGGCGCTATTAGTTTTGGGGGGGGGGGGGGGGGTTGGCCGCACGTTTTCGACGCGCTATTACCCCTTACTGAATAAGGGGTAAAGCTAGCACATCGAAAACACGCATCCAAACATGGGTTAACAGTGCGCTCCGCCGGAGCGCACTGTACTGTATCGGCCTGACAATTAGGTGTATATAAAAGGGAGGTCTGGCAGCAGTTCTTTGCAATAAGTGAGTAACCGACCCGATATCTGCCTGCAATGACCACAGTGCCCAGTACACCACCTTCTCCCTCATTGAGACCTCTTCTTCGTAGACACTGCTGAGGATGAAACAAGGGAGTCATCACTCAGGGTCGTGCCTACTGTTAATATTCTTTTAGATCATTCTCTCATATAGTCTTATATATATGCTCTTTCATAAAGTATTGCTTTTATATACTGAATTATTTGCTAGGTGAAGATATTTCATACTCTGCTACTACATTGTGGATTTCATTGCCTATAATTTTGGGGGAAGTGTGTACTGTGAGTTATATTACTGCTAGTTCTTGTGTAGAATAAAAGCTCACATATATTCTTTTGCCAATTTCTCTTAGTGTTTGTGCATTATTTCCACTGGGGAACAGGACAATCATCCCATACCATGGCAACACTACACTATTTCAACTGATAAATAGCTTTATACAAGAAAAGACATTGTGGTAAAGGAGAAAACAAGAACAGCATTGCTCACAGAAATGACTATTCTGTGGAATATATGGAGAGAGAGAAGATCCTAAAGTACCAAAAGATTCAATCAGAACCAAGAAAACGTGGCAGAAAGATTCAGAAATAGTCCCAATTGTACTGGGTGCGCTAGCCTGGTAAAAACGAACTTTCAAGTGCACCTATACATATTACATTGAATGAACAGCGGGAGGCAGCTCCCCTTGGTACAAAGTAAGTAGTAAGGGCATTAGTAGTAAATTTGAAAGATTATGAGTGAGGTTCACTCCTGTCATGGTATGTACAAAAACTAACCCATTTGGAGATACTGAACCAACAGAGAAATACTGGTGGTGTTTCTGCTCAGTGGCAAGATGATCACATTGGCAGATTCTTGCAACCTGGAAATGATTCAATACATTGTGAGGCTTCAGTCTGTCAAATTTTCTAGTGCTGATCTGACCTATTAGGCCAGTGATGGAGAAAGTGGGAAATGGGAGATTGTTTACGACTCCCTAAGTTGGACGAGCACTCTCATGAATCATTTTTACTCCTGTCTGCAGGACAAATACAAGCTGCTGGGAATCCAGAGCATAGAAAAGCATGGCACACTTTTACAAGAATATCTTAAGCAAAGCATCTCAATAATGAATGATAGATGTGTTCAAATACTGACATTTCTGCAAATTGTATGCCTTTTACTGCTTGTAAGTTTTTGTCTCCCTTTGTATCCTCAGCAGTCTCTGCCACCTCTTGCCCAATATCTAGGTAGTCATGCCTGCACAGTCAGGGACCATTTGGCAACCCTGAACTGAAGAGGTACCTCCTGAGGTGATCCCTCAGCACTGCTGGTTAGCTGGGAGGGGCAATCATCTTCCCTCCCTGGGTCTCAGCATGCTACCTCTGCAACACACTCAAGACTAACCATACCCACTGTATAGGGCAGTGGTTCTCAACCTTTTTTCTGTCGGGACACACCTGACAGATGGTTCTCACATGCGTGACACACTGACCCTGTACTTTTACATCTAGCCCTGTGACTGATCGTCACAGGGCTAGATGTAAAAGTACAGTTTGCATCCACGGGAACCCCCCTGATCCACAATAATGGATGTAAAGCAGAATTATGACATTCCCCATACAACTCACCCTACAAAAAAGATATTCTGGTTCTGGTGTCATCTCAGTAACAGCAACTCAAACTCCTTCTACTTTCAGGCTCAATAGCCCATGAAAAGACAGCAGTTTACCACCAATGCATGTCCTCTTGAGAAAACGCAACAAATAAGACTGATAAAACGCTTACATGCTAGTAAAATATCTCATCTCGGTAACAGACACAGAACTGACCTAACATACTCCCAGGATCTGTAGCAATGCACATAAACTAATCCACACACAGTTACACCTGTATTATGGAATACACTCAAACAGGAGCAACCCTATCTATGAAAAGGCAACACCACAAATATTAAATCAGGCCCTAAAAACCAATACACCTCTTATTAGGAAAACAGAACTAGCAAGCAGCTATAGATCCCTACACAGAAATAATTGTAAAACTATACTAATATGCAGAATAAATGTTTCACAACAACTATGAACAGAATAACATCCAACAATTAAAAACTCATAAAAACTATTAAAAATTCTCCAAACACCAATAAAATATTTCAAAAAAGCAGACACATCACATATTAAATAATTAAAATGGCAGTCAATCAAAAAATAAACTTAAAAAGCCACCTTTACTTACCCCCTCCAGCAGCTCTCCTACTCCTCTTCCATGCAGGCTGTAGCACACACCAGAAGCAGCAGTAGTGGCTAAGCTCTATACTCATGGTCCTCTTCCTTAGGGCCCATGTCTCTCACACACACACACACACCATACCAGTCATGCCCCCATGACCAGTTTCTGTCTCTCACACACCAATCATCTCCCAGTCTTTGACAAACACACCAGTCACCTTCCTGAACAGTTTCTCTCATGCCATACACACACACACAGGCTTCCCACTCCCGTGTTCCACTTACATATATGGGCTTCTCACTCTCATAATCACTTTCTCTCTCACATACACTCACCAGTCTCTCACTCCCATGCTTGTTCTCTCCACATGCACAGGCTTCTCATTCCCATAATCACTTTCTTTCTCTCACACACACCAGTCACCTGATCTCTCTCATGCATACACACACACAGGCTTCCCACTCCCATGTTCTCTTTCAGATAAACAGGCTTCTCACTCCCATGCTGTGTCTCACACACCCAGGTTTCTCACTCCCATGCTCACTCTTCATATGCACAGGCTTCTCATTCCCATACTTTCTTTCTCTTTCTCTCACACACACACATACACCAGTCACCTGATCTCTCTCATGCATACACACACAGGCTTCCCACTCCCATGTTCTCTTTCAGATATACAGGCTTCTCACTCCCATGCTGTATCTCACACACTCCCAGCTTTCTCACTCCCATGCTCACTCTTCACATGCACAGGCTTCTCATTCCCATAATCACTTTCTTTCTCTCTCTCACATACACACAAACACACACCAGTCACCTGATCTCTCTCATGCATATACACACACACACAGGCTTCCCACTCTCATGTTCTCTTTCAGATATACAGGCTTCTCACTCCCATGCTGTGTCTCACACACACCCAGGTTCTCACTCCCATGCTCACTCTCTTCACATGCACAGGCTTCTCATTCCCATAATCACTTTCTCTGTTACACACACACACACACACCCCAGTCTCTCTCTCATTTCCATGCTCGCTCTCCACGTGCACAGGCTTCTCATTCCCTGAATCACATTCTCTCTCTCTCTCACATTCACATACACACCAGTCACACCGTCACCTTACCAACCAGTCTCTCTCTCATACATGCACACACACAGGCTTCCCACTCCCATGCTCTCTCTCACATAATCAGGCTTCTCACTCCCATGCTTTCTTTCACATACACCCCCACAACACCAGGCTTCTTACTCCCATGCTTTCTCACATACCCAGATTTCTCACTTCCATGCTTTTTCTCTCTCACACACACACATCCCTGTCTCACACTCTCACATACACATCAGTCATCTCCTTGAGCAGTCACTTTCATTGTCTCTCACATATACACATACATCAGCTCTCTGACCAGTTTCTCTCAATCACACACATACTCTCGATCAAATACATTCTCTCACTTACACACAGGCTCTCAATCACACACATTCTCTCACTTACATACTGGCTGGCTGCTTCTCTCTCTTTCTCTCACTCACTTCCTCTCCCCCCCCCCCCCGAGCAGAAACGGTAGCTGCTCCTCCTCCAGCCCCCGCAGGCCAAGAAGGAAGAATTCCATCGACCGCGGGAGGCTCATGCTGCTCTCTCCTTTCCAGATTACCATCTGCTGCAATAGCTCGGCGGCCGATGCTGCAGCGGCCGCTGCTACTTTATCACGCGGGCACGGTCTTTCTCCTTCTTGCGCACCGCGTATCACTTCCTGTTCCGGGTCACCGGGGGGGGGGGGGGGGGGGCGGGAAGAAGAAAAGGCCAGCCACGGGTGCTACAGCTTCTTTTAGTACTGCTGCCGTTCCCACTGGGCTTGAACGTGTTGATAGCCCGGCGGCAATGGCAGCAGGGAAGAAAGAGCAGCGGGAGGGACCGGGAGCACGCGACACACCTGACGGTGCTTGGCGACACACTGGGGTGTCGCGACACACCGGTTGAGAACCGCTGGTATAGGGGGTACTTGAACCTTAATCTCTCATGGGGCAATGCAGGACCTGGCAGCCTAAATCACTTTTAGATTAAACCAAACATGAGTGACAATGAAGTGATGGTACAATGCCTACTATTTAAATAGACAAGAACACTGTCATGTAATGCCTGCTCTCCTGAGTACAGAATGTCTCCAAGAAGGAAAACAGTTGAAAGATAATGACGCAAAGTAATCAGTTTTTTCCTCTAATATCTCCAATTGCATATTAACGCTAGATTTGAACCACTTGACAGCTTTTCAATAGTCTTTTCTTATTAAAATATGTTACCATACTATTTTGGCACATAAATAATTTGTAATCTATACCAATTATAGTTTTTTGGGTTTTTTTCTTGTGCCTTTCTGTAAACCGTTGTGATGGTGAATTAACTTAATGACAGTATAGAAGAGTTTTAAAATAAAATAAATAAAGAAAGAAAAACAAAAAAAAGATTGGATGCTATAAACCTCAACATCATGAATGCCTACAGGAAATCATCCTTTACCTGATCAGATATTCCTTTCCTTTTCTGTTCTTCTAAGGTATCTGGATAAATCACTTGGTCTCGCAGCGTGCCCAGGGTCATGTAAGGTCTCTGGAGGAAAATTGTAAATACTGGGTGAATTCTGGCCTCTCTTTGTTTACAGCATTTTTTTTTTAAATTTAACTCAGCAGACATTTTTCCTGGTAGCTAACAAAGCCATCAATAAAATTCACCTGAGGAACATAGAACAACTTTCCTCTCTCGGGCTTAGTTAGACTTCCACCAAACAGGGGCCATAACTGTAAAGGAAGAGAATAAAAAAGTCATGGCAGATTTCTGCAAGTCAGTCAAACAATTTGGTACAAATTTCTAATCTAACATAGAAACATAGAAATGACGGCAAAAGACGACCAAACGGCCCATCCAGTCTGCCCAGCAAGCTCTTATTCTTTTCATACTTAGTTGTTACTCTTGGCCCTTATAAGTAACTTTTTGGTTTTATTTCCCTTCCACCTCCACCATCAATATAGATAGCAGTGCTGGTACTGCATCAGTATCTTGCTAATTGTTTAGGGGTAGTAACCGCCGTAATAAGCAAGTTACTCCCACGTTTGTTTACCCAGCCTGTGCAAGTCAGTCCTAAATATAAATCCTCTTTTCTGCATTCCCCCCTGCCGTTGAAGCAGTGAGCTGCGCTGGATATATATTCCAAGTGAAGTATCAGGCTTAATTGATTCTGGGTAGTAACTGCCGCTACTCCCCTGCTTTTTTGTGGATGCAAATCTTTTTTTCCACATTTCCTCTTGCCGTTGAAGCAGAGAGCAAAGTTGGAGTCGCATTAACTGTATGTATGTTTATTGAATAAGGATATTAATCTCCAGGTAGTAGCTGTCATTCCCACAAGCCACCCCCCCCATGCCTCTTCTCTTCATTCACATCCTCTAGACTTTAACTAACAATCTTACCTCTCCGAGAATACGGAAAAGGGAACTCTTTCCACATCCATTTGGACCACAAATCAGAACATTTGCACCGGACTTCACCTGAAATGAGTTTTATAGAAAACAGAGCATCTCAGGAGCACAGACATCTTTGAAAGAATAGCTATTAAATTTTAATGTAAAGAGGTAAGCTTTGTACAGCTAGTTTAGCATGCTGAAAAATATACCAAGTTTCGTGGCTAACGGCAGCTGACATTATCTGGAGAGTCTCTGCCTTGCGGTGGATTCCGTACTTTTCTTCTAATTGAATTTCCCTGCTAGCCCTGACGTCAGGGGGAGGAGCCGAAGGAGGCGCCCACAAAACCGGCGTCCTAGCGGCGCACTTCTCTGCAGCTGACATTACCTGGAGAGACTCTGCCTTGCGGTGGATTCTGTACTTTTCTTCTAATTGAATTTCCCTGCTAGCCCCGATGTCAGGGAGAGGAGCCGAAGGAGGCGCCCACAAAACCGGCGTCCTAGTGCTCGGCTTAGCTTGGCTTTGATTGGTTTTGAGTGGATATTCCTTTTACTTTTTGTATTCAGCTGCCTTGAGAGTGTTTGGAGGAGAATAAGGGGAAATTATTGTTGTCAAGAGAGCAAAGAGTCTGCATAAACTTTTCACTTTATTATTTCTTCATAGAGGGCTAGTCAGTCCTTCCTCTTTGGGATGCCACACACAAAGAGGAAGGCAAAATTGAGACAATTTTCCTCTACACCAAATGTAACTGCCAACCAGCCAAAAATTGAGGACTGCTTTGCAAAAACCCCCATAGTAACACCAGGAAGTGAAGTCGCAGGAGGATCAAACTGGGAGCAGGGGACGATTCTCCAGACTTATGAAACATCATTAACCCCTGGTGCACCAGCGACACCAGAGCCACCATCCGGAAAGAGAGAGGGGATTCCTCTTTTTGAAGACCCCAAATTGAGAATGGATTTCACACCATTAAGTGACCAGAAAGGAGCAGAAGGGATGACCTGCTCCTCAGAGAGCTCTGATTGTCAGGGCTCCAGGGAACAAAATGGTGTTTCTTTCTTGCAACATGATGATTCCGGGAAAGCTCTAATGGAAGGAGGAAGTGGAGAATATCAAGTAAGATCTTTGACTGAGATACCTTTGATTATACCAAAGAACTTCACATTAGAAGAAATTGGGACAATGCTAGTTTCAATGCAAAAATCTATAAATAATCTTGCAATTACAGTTCAGGAAGCTTTAAACAAAAATGTGGTTTTACAAACCAAGGTAGAAAAATTGGATAGTACAGTGAATTCCCTGGAGAGTAAATTGAATGAAATAGAGAAGGTACAGGTTAACTTAATTAAATCAGACAAAATCCATTTGGATAAATTAGAAGTGTTAGAAAATCAGATTAGGAAAAATAATCTCAGGTAATTCAACTTTCCTAGAACCCATCTGATCTCCCCTCTAGATTTATTTAAAAGTTATCTGATAAATATACTGAAGTATACAAATAGTGCAGTACCTGCAATTACTAGAATTTACTATACATCTCAATTTCAGGGATTAGAGAATCTTCAAAATCAAAGACAGGGTAATCAAATGGATAATTCGAATCTCTCAGATATATTGGAAAGATCTTTTGAAACAAATATTGCAACACAAGCCACTCTTGTAGTGCAACTCTCCTTTGTATCAGAAAGAGATTCTGTATTAAGATAATATTTTAGACATTATAATATGAAGTTCTCGGCCAGAATGTTAGGATATTTCCAGACACTGCCCGGGATACACAAAGTAGGAGAAAGAAATTTATGTTAATGAGAAGAGAAGTATTACAAAGAGGGGCTAAATTTGTATTAAAATTCCCATGCCGTTGTATTATTATTCATCAAGAAGTGAAGTATGTTTTCAATCAACCAGAGCAGTTAAGATCATATCTTGATACCCACTCCTAGAATTTCCATTGTGCTGGTAGAGTAGTATTTAATGGTGGGTGACAGACACAATAGTAGCATTTGGAAATTTACTATGTTGTAATCTGCTTCTTTATCTTTTTCTTCCTCTAATTTTCTCATTTACCTATGATTGTAAAGGCTAAGATAATAAGCAGAATGTTAGTGTGTGATATTTGGGGGTTATTTTCAATGTGGGTGTATTTTCTAACATCTGTGAAATGTATCTTAAGATATTGGAAAATTCAATAAAAATAAAATTAAAAAAAAAAGTTTCATGTCTAACACCAAAGGCAGCAACGCTTACAGGCACTAATTTTCAGACACCGGTGACCTAAGCAAAGCAAAATGCAATCCCCCTTATGCAAAAGAAATGCACAATCAGCTTCAATGGTAATACAAAATGGGTTCACCATAGAAAATCTTCTGATAGTAGAATTACATTACACATGTAAACCAACAAGGCATCTTTGATATCAAAGAAACACGAAAGGAACATGTATTATTACCAAGTAACATGTGCTGTAGGGCTGAATGACTATGCATGGAAAAGTAGTGTGGGCAGGTGATGCAGAAGCAAGGGGCAGGGCTTTAACCAGGTTACACCTACACCAGACATGGTGGTGGCCCAGCCCTGTTCAGAAGGCCACCAAGATCTAGGAGGCCAGATGGTCAGCTAACAGTCTCAGTTTTGGTACAGTGCCTTGCATATTGTTTTTTATTTTCTGCTAAAATAGTACACATCAAAATGCATTAAAGTAGAAGTTTGTTTCACCGATTTACACAAACACACTCCACACTTTCATTGTGAGAAAAACAATTATAGAAATATTCAAAAAGCAATTAAGAATAAAAAAAAGTAAACATCTTGAATGCATAAGTCTTCCCACCCCTTGATCCAATACTTGGTGGAAGCTCTTTTTGCAGCAACAGCAACCATAAGTCGTTTATTTTTATTATTTATTAATAGCATTTATATACCGACGTACGTTGCGAACATCTCGTCGGTTTACAAAGAACAAAACTAGCAAAATGCTTTACATGGAACAGATAACTGTATGAAAAAAATAAAAAAGAGAACTAGCAACAAGCTTTACATGGAACAAGGAACTGTTTGAACAACTAATGGAAGGACAGGGGGACTAAAGGGCCAGGGGAGGAGGAAAAAAGAGGGGGGCCGGGGCGGGGGGAAGTGGAGGCGAAGGGGGGGAGGGGAGGCGAAGGGGAGAACGGGAGGGGAAGGGGATGAGGGGAGGGGAGGAGAGGGGGAGGAGGTGGGGTACGGGGGGAAGGGCGAGGAGAGGGGGAGGTGGGGAGGAGGAGCTGGGGGAAGGAGGGGCAGGCAGGAGCAAGGGGAGTAGGGGGAGCAGGGGGAGAGGTAGAGGCGAGGGAGGAGCAGGGGGAAAGGTGGAGGCAAAGGAGGAGCAGGAGGAGAGAGGGGGAGGGGGGAGATGGGAGGTAAGAGGGGAGGGGGGAAGGGATGTGGGGAGTGGGAATGAGGGAGGAACAAGGGGGGGAGGTGGGGGGGGGGGGAGAGGCAGGGGGAAGAGGTGGAGGAGAGGGAAGGGAGGCTGAATATATTTAACATCGCATTTTTACAAGGCAGCAGTATAAAATAATAAGACCAGGTATTTACATGAGAATTACGGAGAGCATTCTAAAAGGTTACTGGAATTGGTCTGACGAATTAGAGTTCCGGTAGAATAAGAAGGGGAGGAGGGGGAGGCTGAAAAACTGAAGTTTAGACTGAAGTGTCTGCACAACACAGATTTTACCCATTCTTCTTGGCAGAAAAGCTCAAACTCTTTCCAGTTGGTAGAGATTTGTCTGTGGACTGCAGTCTTCAAGTCTTGCCACAGATTTTCTACTGGATTCAGGTCTGGCTTCTGACTGGGCCACTCGAGGGCATTCACTTCCTTCTTGCTCAGCCATTCCATTGTTGCTTTTGCTTTGTGCTTAGGACAGTGATGGCCAACCTTTTGAGCTCAGTATGTCAAAATTCATAAAAAAAAACGAGCATAACTCGGGGTGGTGTGTCACTTCTAGAAAAATCCATAATTTTGTGATATTTGTAGCTCTAATTAATAACAAAAAGTTATAATTTTAATATATGTACTGTATTAATAAAGCAAAAACAAATAATTCTTTACCTTATCTGCTTAGTGACTTTTTTGTTGCTGAATTTCATTGGCTAAATCTTCAATTAAAACGCTCTCTCCCCCCCCCCCCCCCCCCACACACAAACTCTTACTCCCCTGGATTTTCTCATACACACTCATGTTCTCACACTCACTGGCTCCCTCACATACACACAAACACACACACCCAGACAGGCTCCCAGTCATATACACACATACACACACACACACACACATATACACATACACACACACACACACATCCACAGGCAGGCTCCCATCATTTTCACACCACTCCCGCTCCATCCTCCAGGCAGGCACCAATTCATTCTCACACACACAGACCCCAGGCAGGCACCCATGCATTCACACACATACACCCCCAGGTAGTGTCCCATTCATACACATGCACACACTAAAGGCAGACCCCCCTCTCTTTTGCCAGCAACCTCGGAACCTCTCTCATTCCTTTGCTGCCACTGTCACTGCTGCCACATGGCTATTGGGGAGGTGCCGATTGCTGCTATTGACACTGAAGCCCATTCTGCTGCCTCCTCTGTGCAGGCCCCGTGGGCTTCCACTTTCTCCATGCTGATCTCGTACATTGCGAGATACGCAGGGCCGGCGGAACCACTAGGCGAGCTAGGCCTGTGCCTAGGGCGCTGAGACGTAGGGGGCGCCGCGGCAGGCAGCAGAATTTTGAAAGGGCAAAAATTGCCCTTTCAAAATTCTGCCAGCGCCCGACTCGCCCTGCCGCAGGGCCCGGGAGCGATCTGCCGCTCCCGGGACCTCGGCTGCCACTAAGCAAAATGGCGCTGGTGACCTTTAGCCCCTACCATGTGACAGGGGCTGAAGGCCACCGGCGCCATTTTGCTTAGTGGCAGCCGAGGCCCCGGGAGCGGCAGATCGCTCCCGGGCCCTCCACTGGACCACCAGGGGGGGCGTCGGGAGGGTGGCACTGGGGGGGGGGGGGGGGGGGAGGCAGGGAGAGTCGGGGGCTGGCTGCCTGCTGCGGCGCCCCTTGTCTCGGCGGCTGGTCTCCGGCTGCACCGATCTTCCTTTCTTCGGCCACGTGATCAGCTAGACCGGCTGCGCCGATCTTCTTTCTGTGTGTATGTGAGATGTGGTGTGTATGTGGTGAGCATGTGAGAAAGGAATGGTGCGTCTCTGTGTGTGTGTGAGATGTGTATGTGAGAAAGGAATCTGCCAGTTAAAAAAAATGAAGTGTGATAAAGCAAAATTGCTTACCTTGTAATAGGTGTTATCCCAGGACAGCAGGATGTAGTCCTCACATATGGGTGACATGAGTAATGGAGCCCTATGTACGGAAAACTTCTTTAAAAGTTTCTATGAAACTTTTGAATGGCACCGGAGTGCCTACTGAGCATGCCCAGCATGCTATGATATTCCCTGCCACAGGGGTCTCTCTTCAGTCTTGTTTTGTAGCAATAAGCGTTAGCCAAAAATAAAATAATAAAACGTAACGGACCCAACTCCGCGGGGTGGCGGGTGGGTTTCGTGAGGACTACATCCTGCTGTCCTGGGATAACACCTATTACAAGGTAAGCAATTTTGCTTTATCCCAGGACAAGCAGGATGCTAGTCCTCACATATGGGTGAATAGCAAGCTAGAGGCTGAGTCATTTTGTGCTGAAGTAACCGTGAGGTATTGTTGTTGAAATGAATCAGCCGAAATCACAGCAGGTTGGATGTAGAAGGAGTTGGGATTATACTGGAAACAAGTTCTTTAAGACGGATTGTCCATATGCTGAATCTTGTCTTCCTTCCTTGTCTAAGCAGTAGTGAGCTGCAAAGGTGTGAAGAGAACTCCATGTTGCTGCTTTACAAATGTCCAGAATAGGCACAGAGCGAAGGTGTGCTACTGAGGCTGACATTGCTCTGACTGAGTGTGCGTTTACTCGCCCTTGAAGAGTAAGGCCTGCTTTTTCATAACAAAATTGAATGCAATCTGCTAGCCATTTTGACAGAGTATGCTTACCCACTGCTTTGCCTGGTTTGTTTGGATCATAGGATACAAACAGCTGACTGGATTTTCTTTGGGCTGTAGTGCGGTTCAAATAGAAGGAGAGCGCACGCTTACAGTCCAACGTATGTAGGGCTCTTTCACCTTGGTGGGAATGAGGCCTAGGAAAGAATGTAGGTAAAACTATTGATTGATTTAAGTGAAATTCCGTGACAATCTTAGGAAGGAACTTTGGATGTGTCCGGAGGACTACCCTGTCATGTAAGAACTTTGTAAAAGGTTCGTATGTGACTAGTGCTTGTAATTCACTGACCCTTCTGGCCGAAGTGATGGCTATGAGAAATACCGTTTTCCAAGTAAGGTATTTAAGGTCACAGGTACTTATGGGTTCAAAAGGAGAACGCATAAGTCTAGTGAGTACTACGTTCAGATCCCATTGTATGCTTGGGGAATGAACTGGAGGTTTAATGTGAGTTAGGCCTCTCATGAATTTACTGACGAGAGGCTGCGTGGAGATCGATGCATCTCCCAACTTATTATGATAAGCTGAGATTGCACTTAAATGTACCCTTACAGATGATGTCTTAAGACCAGAGTCTGAGAGATGGTAAAGGTAATCTAGTAGTGAGGCAAGTGAAAGGATCTAAATCTTTCTGAGTGCACCACAGAGTAAACCGTTTCCATTTGTAGGAATAATTCTTTCTAGTGGAAGGTTTACGGGAAGCTATCAGCACTTGAGATATAGCGGATGGAAGGTTGAGAGGTCGTAAGATCAAGCTTTCAACATCCTTGCTGTCAGGGACAGGGACTGAAGGTTGGGATGGCGCAACTGACCCTGTTCCTGAGTTATGAGATTGGGAGCTACTCCTAGACGAATAGGATCCCTGACTGATAGATCTAGCAGTATGGGGAACCATACTTGTCGAGGCTAATATGGGGCTATGAGTATCATGGTCCCTTTGTCCTGTTGTAGCTTCACTAGTGTTTTGGTTATGAGTGGTATTGGTGGATACGCGTATAAACAGGCCTGCATTCCAAGGGCGAGCAAATGCGTCCTTTGGTAGGCTGTTGCGCTGCCGGAGGCGAGAGCAGTAATTGTTCACTTTGTAGTTGAGCTGGGATGCAAAGAGATCTATCGTCGGTTGACCCCAGCGTTGGAAGATTTTGAATGCTATTGTTGGATCCAAGGACCATTCGTGTGGTTGGAACTGACGACTGAGGCGATCCGCTACTGTGTTGTGGATGCCTGCTAGGTAGGTGGCCCATAGAAAAACCGAGTGTAGTAGGGCCCAGTCCCAAATCTGTGCAGCTTCCTGACAAAGGAGATAAGAACCTGTCCCCCCTTGTTTGTTGATGTACCACATGGCTACTGTGTTGTCCGTTTGGATCAGAACAGTCCTGTGTGATAGGCAGTCCTTGAACGCATGCAACGCATAATGTATAGCTCGAAGCTCTAGGAAGTTTATTTGAAAAGAAGCTTCGAGTTTTGTCCACTTGCCCTGTGTCTTTAGATGACCAATGTGTGCTCCCCACCCTAAGGTGGATGCATCTGTAGTTAAAGTCACTTGTGGAACTGGCTGCTGAAAAGGTAGGCCTTTGAGTAGGTTGTTCACTGATGTCCTCCAGAGAAGTGCAGATCTGAGTTCTGGAGTTACACAAACGGGCGTGGACATTTGCTGAGTGGCTTGAATCCACTGAGTTTTCAGTGTCCATTGTAGTAGTCGCATGGTTAATCTGGCCATGGGAGTTACGTGAACCGTGGAAGCCATGTGCCCTAGAAGAATGAGGCACTGGTGAGCTGTAACTTGGGTGTGGTTGCGAAGAGCGTGAGTTAACCGGACAAGTGTTTGAGCACGGTCTTTTGGAAGAAAAGCCATTGCTAATGTAGTGTTCAGTTCCGCACCTATGAACTGTATGAGATGAGTTGGTGACAGATGGGATTTTTGGTAGTTGATTAGAAATCCTAAGGAGTGCAGCACTTGGATAGTGAGCTCGAGAGAAGTGAGAGCTCCTTCTTTCGATGGACTTTTGATGAGCCAATCGTCCAGATAAGGGAACACGTGCACTCTCTGCTTGTGGAGGTGTGCCACCGCTACAGCCATGCATTTTGAGAACACTCTTGGTGCAGACGCAAGGCCGAACGGCAGCACTCTGTATTGGAAATGTTGATTCAGTACTCGAAATCGCAGGTACTGGCGATGAGGAGGATAAATGGGAATGTGAGCGTACGCATCTTGAAGATCCAGAGAGCAGAGCCAATCTCCCCTTTGAGTGCCTAGGGACACCATTCTGAACTTTTCTTTTTTGAGAAATTTGTTGAGATTTCTGAGGTCTAGAATAGGACGTAGGCCTCCTGTTTTCTTTGGAATGAGGAAATATCTGGAGTAGAATCCTCTGCCTTTTTGAGGTACAGGGACTGGTTCTATGGCCCTGGCTCTCAAAAGGGTGGATAATTCTGTGTGAAGAATTATGGAATGTTGATTTATTGTCGAAGATGGCAATGGTGGATTTTCTTTTGGGAGAGTTAGGAAATCCAGTCTGTAACCGTGAGTGGTGATGGATAACACCCACTGGTCGGTGGTAATGGAGGTCCAATAGTTGTGGAAGTACTGTATGCGGCCTCCTACTGGTGTTTCTGGGAATGGGTTGGACTGGCTGCTGCTCTCTGGTGCTGTTCAGAAACCAGAAGTAGTTGTGGTTTGTGGAGGTGGCTGAGGTCTTGCTGGCCTCTGCCTAGGTTGTTGGCGTTGTGTTGGGCGGTTAGCCCTTTGCCTACTTGCTGGGGGATAGTACCGACGTGGACGGTAGTATGGTCGGCGAGTGTCCCGTCTGGGATACTTCTTGGAAGAAGTGTGAGTATCCTGAGTTTGAGAGGATAATTGCTTTAAGGTCTCGGTGTGGTCTCGTAAGGTTGCCACCGCTTCCTTAATCTTCTCCCCAAAGAGGTTATCCCCTAGACAAGGCAGGTCCGATAAATGCTCCTGAACCTCTGGACGAAGATCAGAGGCCTTCAGCCATGCCCACCTTCTGGCAGCTATGCCGGATGCTGACAAGCGTGCTGCTGTTTCATAGCAATCGTAAGTTGCTCGAACTTCATGCTTGCCCGAGTCAAGGCCTTTGTGTACAACATTTTGTAGTGATTCCTGAAACTGCTCTGGAAGGGAAAGCGAGAGCTCCTGAACCTGTTTCCACAGGTTTCGTTGGTATTAATTCATATAGAGCTGGTAAGAAGCAATCCTTGAGACCAGCATGGAACCCTGAAATATCTTTTTCCCTAGGCTGTCCAGGAATCTGCTTTCTTTCCCAGGTGGTAGGGAAGCATGAGACTTTTGCCTTTTTGCCTTCTTTTGCGCAGATTCAACCACCACTGATTGATGAGGCAATTGAGATCTCTGGAATCCTGGAGCAGGTTGTACCAGATAAGTGGCGTCAGCCCTCTTGTTTACGGATGATACAGAACTTGGGTGTTCCCATATTCTGTGCTGTAAATCTTGGAATACCTCATGCACCGGGATTGCCAATAGTTCTTTGGGAGGGTCCACGAATTGGAGGACCTCCAAAGTCTTTTGTCGCTCATCTACCTCCGTTTGGATAGCGAAAGGTATGGTCTCCGCCATTTCCCTAACAAAGTTAGTAAATGAGAGGTCTTCCGGTGGAGATTTTCTATGGTCTATTGGTGGAGAAGGATTTGAAAATATCTCTTCGTCCGAAGAAAAATCAGAGGTGGAGTCTCCAGTATCCTGATGTGGATCTTGAGGATGTAATGGAATCGGTGAGCGAGGCCTAGTAGGTCGTGGTACTCCTGAGGGGCCTGGTACTGAGTCCAATGGTAAACGCCTTGGTACTCCAGACGGTACTGGTACAGGGTCCAGAGGCATCTGCTTCGTAAGGATGTCCAAAAGTGAGTCCAGTTTGTTAAGAACTGGATGTAGCACGGTGACATCCTTAGGAGGAACTGGCGCTGGTGTCGCTGGCACCGAGGAAGGGATCGGTGGAGACGTGTGCGGCATCGGTGACTTTACCCGGGAGAGGAATCGACTCCGGTTCCGCTGGCATCGTCGGTGACCTCGGCATTTTACAGTTCAGTTTTTGTCTGACGTTTCTGTTTATACTTTATGTGGCTTTATTCTGTATTTGATGAGGGTCTGTCTCTGCTCTGTATGTGTGACCACGATGAGAGATTCTGCTTGCATATAGTGTCTGTATAGGGATCATTAGCAATCGGGTTTGTTTTGTTTCCTCAGTAGGTGGTGTATTGGTATTATAGGACCCAGTGTAATATTTACCCTTGCTTTTTCACAGGTAGGGTTATTGTTGTTATGTTACGATGGGATTGTAGTATAGATTTTGAGTGTCTTTTTTGCGGGGTTTTGTGTTAGTTCACAATGTGCCTGGCAGTGGAAGATGTTTGTGCTGCTGTTACTGTGAGGTGACACCAGAATTTGAAAATATCTTTTAGTATGATGAGCTGTAAGGGAAACATCCAAGCTCCATTGTTTGGGGGAATTTCAGTGGATGCACAGAGTTACAGAACTGGAGGTGCAGGATTTATATTTATTTATTTATAGTATTTCTATACCGGAAGTTCCTGTATAATATACATATCACCCCGGTTTACAAAGAACAGGAACTGTCGCTTCATTTAGCGGTTTACATTGAACGGATTAATCAAATTTACAAAATAGTCTAAACTGCTAAACAGATAAGAAAACAGTTAAAAAATAAGTTAAAAAACAGTTAAAAAATTAACATGCAAGTTAATGAATAACGTGATTATATGATTATATACAGTTCAATAATATTGACATTCTGTCCCTTCCTATATATTCCTGACTTCACTCTTATAGCCATATAGAATTAGTTGAATGAGGCTATCAAATAATTTTATAGTGTGAAACTGGCCAGCTTTTTAAAATTACCCAGAAGAGCCTTTGGACTTTTTTATTAACACTTTTTTTAAATAACCAATTTTAAAGCAGGATCCATGCTATAGAGGTGGGTGTGATGAAGAAATGTCATTTTGGCTCCCCCCCCCCCCCAATTCTTCTGTCTAGCGACACCACTGATTTTCTGTGACCTTAAGCATTAGTACAAGAATGATTAAGGGGGGATGCTGGAGAGGTACACAAATGCATTAGCCCCCGGGTACTGGAGACCCTTGGTGCACCACTGGGTGCGAGTCATATGGGGCTGCAAGCGGTGGCAAAGAGGAGTGGAGATTTGGCGGGCCGCGAGCAGTGCCCAACCTGCTCGTGACCGGAAAACCACACAGTCAGCGGGCATGATCGAGAAGGAGGTAGGAATTGGGCCGAGACCGGGGGGTGGCGGCACAACGAGGGGGGGGCGCAAGGGAGAAGGCTCGCCTAGGGCTCCAAATCCCCTTGCACCGGCCCTGGAGATACGCATAGTGAAATTGCTATTCTTGCACATTCCCAAAGATTACATGGGCCAATCACTAAAAAGTAATTTTTTTTTTTTTTTACCTTTGCTTTCTCATCTTAGTTTTCTAATTGGTTGGTCACAGGCTTTTTTTCCCCACCTTTCCTTTCTTATTTTTTTCCATCTTCTCTTTCTTATTTTGCCAATTCCTTTTATATTGTCTTTTTTTCTGTTTCTTTTTTCTCCATCTTCTTCCCTCAAACACACAGTCAGGTTCTCATTCTCACATGCATTTCTCTCTCTCTCACACACACACTCAGGCTCTCACTGTCACATGCTCTCTTTCATACACACAGTCTCTCACTGGCACATGCTGTCTGACTCTCACACACACAGGCTCTCTCTCACTCCCACATGCTGTCTTGCTCAAGCACATGCTGTCTCTGCAAACATTCAGGTCCTCACTCTCACACACAATCTCTCAACTCATCTCATACACACGCATACACACACCCCCTCTACAGACCCTCAGCCTCTCTCTCACCTCTGGGCCTCCTCTTCACGGGTCGCCACAGGATGGGCTCTGCAGCAGCCCTAATCTTCTCGGGCCGCGGCGGCCCTGCTACTGGGCCTCTTCCTCTTCTCGGGCTGCTGCGACTTGGAATTCGCAGCGGCCCGTAAGCGCAAGCGCTGCTTCTCTTCTGCACACGCTGATGCTCCTCCTCCTTCCTGCCCACGCGGGGCAGGAAGGAGGAGGAGCATCAGCGCGTTTAAACGCAATCTTTTTCTTCGGGCCGTGGGGACGTGAGCCTCACCATGGCCCTGCCTATCTGCCTGTCACTGCGCCACATGAGCCTCCCTGCGCCCGGGGGCATTGGGGGTGGAGGGGTCCGGAGGGTGGGGGGATACTAAAAAACTAATTTTAAAGGGTCGGCGCAGCCGATATAAAAAAAAAAGGCTCGGCGCAGCTGATAAAAAAAAAAAATAAATAATAATTTCCCGATAGTCCACGAAACGCTGCGCGTGTCAGCAAAAACGTCTCGGCGTGTCACCTCTGACATGCGTTTCATAGGTTAGCCATCACTGGCTTAGGATCACTGTCCTGCTCAAAGGTGAATCTTCTCCTCAGTTCCAAGTCTACAGCAGATGGGAAGAGGTTTTCCTCCAGAATCTGCCAGTATTTTGCACAATCCATCTTTACAAGCCTTCCGTCCCCTCCCTGCATGACAAAGCTGCCATCACCATGCTTTACTGTACAGATTGTATCAGGAGAGTGATGTGCTTTGTCTTTATTTAATTTGTTAATCGCCTAAATAAAACCTAGGCAATGTACAGCATAAAAACATACATAAAATAGTTGTTATACATTGCATACATATATTAGAAATATACTTAGATAAAGCCAGACAGTAGCCACATGAGAAGATGCTTGCAAAAGTGTCATAGCTTAATAAAAAGCCTTCTTAAACAGCCATGTTAATCTGTTCATTTTACATCACACATCTATTAGCATTGAAACAAAAAGTTCTACTTTGGTCTCACCACATCAAAATCTTCTCCCACATGAGTGCAGTGTCCCCTACATGCTTCTTTGCAAACCCTATGTGGCACTTCATACAGCTTTTCTTCAGCAGTTCTTTCTTCTTGCCACCCGCCCACATATGCCAGAAAATAAGAAATTGCCATGCTGGGTCAGACCAAGGGTCCCATCAAGCCCAGCATCCTGTATCCAACAGAGTCCAAACCAGGCCACAAGAACCTGGCAATTACCCAAACACTAAGAAGATCCCATTCTACTGATGCAATTAATAGCAGTGGCTATTCCCTAAGTAAACTTGATTAATAGCCGTTAATGGACTTCACCTCCAAGAACTTATCCAAACCTTTTTTGAACCCAGCTACACTAACTGCACTAACCACATCCTCTGCCAACAAATTCCAGAGCTTTATTGTGTGTTGAGTGAAAAAGAATTTTCTCCGATTAGTCTTAAATGTGCTACTTGCTAACTTCATGGAATGCCCCCTAGTCCTTCTATTATTCGAAAGTGTAAATAACCAAGTCACATCTACTCGTTCAAGACCTCTCATGATCTTAAAGACCTCTATCATATCTCCCCTCAGCCGTCTCTTCTCCAAGCTGAACAGCCCTAATCTCTTTAGCCTTTCCTCATAGGGGAGCTGTTCCATCCCCTTTATCATTTTGGTTGCCCTTCTCTGTACCTTTTCCATCGCAACTATATCTTTTTTGAGATGCGGCGACCAGAATTGTACACAGTATTCAAGGTGTGGTCTCACCATGGAGCGATATAGAGGCATTATGACATTTTCCGTTTTATTAACCCATTCCCTTCCTAATAATTCCTAACATTCTATTTGCTTTTTTGACTGCTGCAGCACACTGAGCCGACAATTTTAAAGTATTATCCTGTTGTGAAACAATCTTGAAATTTTCCCCAATCTCAGCTAGAGCACGCTGTAGTTATTTTAAAATAATCTTAGGCCTCACAGTGACTTTCCACAGCAGTTTTCTTAACCTACAGTTACTGACTTTAGTGGGACAGCCAAACTATTTCCGCTTTACAATGATGGACCTGATAGTGCCCCCCCCCCCCCCAAGGGATATTTAAACACATTGACATTTTCTTATAGCCTTCCCCCAATCTGTAGCTATGAACAACATTATCCCTGACTTTTTTTTGGGCAGCTAATTGTCATGCATGTTTTGACCTTTGCTTGAAATTCACATTATTCTTTCAGCCACCTTGCTGGTGGCTGAAAGGAATCAGTAAATTTTTGCTTGGGACATTGTCTTTTTTAAAAGTATTGGGGCAAAGTTAACTATTTGGGAATATTATTTAGTAGGGATGTGAATCGGATCCGATATTGGATCCGATTCACATCCGATATCGGATCCGATTCACATCTATAGAGATGTGAATCGGAACCAGAATCGGATCCGATATCGGATCCGATTCACATCCCTATTATTTAGTGTGTTTGTGCTTTTAATAGTCAGTAAGGCAGTGAATAAACAAGTTAGACTATTTTTAAATAGTCGGTCAATAAGGCAGCTAGTAAGCAGTAGGTAGTGTATTTATTTTTAAAAGTCTGTAAGGCAGCTAGTAAGCAGAACTGAGTGTTTGTATTTAAAAAAAAAAAAAAAAACCCACAAAAAAAAACAAACAGAAAAAGTAGCCAGAAGCTAGAAATAAGCTAGGAGCAGTGTATACCTAAGTAAAAAGGTTGAAAAGTTCAGCTCAGTTAACTCACCTTGGAAAGGTTTTGAGGGTAGTGTGATTTGGATTGAATAGGTACCAACATTTGTTAATCAAGAGACCAGTGTGTCACTCTGGCTGACTAACTGAAGTTAGACTGTTTATGGGTAGAAATCCCTTGTGTGTCGGGGAAGACTATAGTGATACTACCGTCCACCTGGTCCACCTGGTATACTACCGTCCACCTGGTCAAGATGGTGAGACGGACAGTGAAATGCTAAGAGAAATTAGGGAAGCTAACCAAATTGGTAGTGCAGTAATAATGGGAGACTTCAATTACCTCCTCCGTTTGTTTCCTTTGTAAGTGGTTGAGACGTCTGGTCCCGCTGAAGAAGATACTTGGCTCTTACTTTAATTGTTTTTATATGCCCCTGAGGAAGCTCACCCGGCGAAACACCGGCCTGTGTAGGGCTATGCTGTTAAATGTTTATGAAAGAGTCATTTTTGCTTATTTGAACGGAGGACATTTTTAATCTCTCGAAAAAAGAAAAAAGATAAAAATTGTTGAATTAAATAAATGAGGAAGGTGAATGATCGATAAGACCGGTTAGTGTCTAATTGAAAGATACATAACGTCAAGGCTTGCTGACACCTTCATAGGCTATTTCTTGAAAATTATTTGGGTTCCACATTTTTGTATATTAGACTTCAATTACCCCAATATTGACTGGGTAAATGTATCATCGGGACACACTAGAGAGATAACATTCCTGGGTAGAATAAATGATAGCTTTATGGAGCAATTGGTTCAGGAACCTACGAGAGAGGGATCAATTTTAGATCTAATTCTCAGTGGAGCACAAGACTTGGTGAGAGAGGTAACGGTGGTAGGGCTGCTTGGCAATAGTGATCATAATATGGTCAAATTTGAATTAATGACTGGAAGAGAAACAGTATGTAAATCCACGGCTCTTGTGCTAAACTTTCAAAAGGGAAACTTTGATAAAATGAGAAAAAATGAGAAAAATTGTTAGAAAAAAACTGAAAGGAGCAGCTACAAAAGTAAAAAATGTGCAAGAGGCATGGTCATTGTTAAAAAATACCATTCTAGAAGCACAATCCAGATGTATTCCACACATTAAGAAAGGTGGAAAGAAGGCAAAACGATTACCGGCATGGTTAAAAGGGGAGGTGAAAGAAGCTATTTTAGCCAAAAGATCTTCATTCAAAAATTGGAAGAAGGATCCAACAGAAGAAAATAGGATAATGCATAAACGTTGGCAAGTTAAATGTAAGACATTGATAAGACAGGCTAAGAGAGAATTTGAAAAGAAGTTGGCCGTAGAGGCAAAAACTCACAGTAAAAACTTTTTAAAATATATCCGAAGCAGAAAGCCTGTGAGGGAGTCAGTTGGACCGTTAGATGATCGAGGGGTTAAAGGGGCACTTAGAGAAGATAAGGCCATTGCGGAAAGATTAAATGATTTCTTTGCTTCGGTGAACCTAGAAGATGTGGTAGACCTGATTGACAAACTGAAGAATAGTAAATCACCTGGACCGGATGGTATACACCCCAGAGTTCTGAAAGAACTAAAAAATGACATTTCAGACCTATTAGTAAAAATTTGTAACCTATCATTAAAATCATCCATTGTACCTGAAGAATCGAGGATAGCTAATGTAACCCCAATATTTAAAAAGAGCTCCGGGCGATCCGGGAAACTACAGACCGGTTAGCCTGACTTCATTGCCAGGAAAAATAGTGGAAAGTGTTCTAAACATTGAAATCACAGAACATATAGAAAGACATGGTTTAATGGAACAAAGTCAGCATGGCTTTACCTAAGGCAAGTCTTGCCTCACAAATCTGCTTCACTTTTTTGAAGGAGTTAATAAACATGTGGATAAAGGTGAACCAGTAGATGTAGTATACTTGGATTTTCAGAAGGCATTTGACAAAGTTCCTCATGAGAGGCTTCTAGGAAAAGTAAGTCATGGGATAGGTGGTGATGTCCTTTCGTGGATTGCAAACTGGCTAAAAGACAGGAAACAGAGAGTAGGATTAAATGGACAATTTTCTCAGTGGAAGGGAGTGGGCAGTGGAGTGCCTCAGGGATCTGTACTGGGACCCTTACTTTTCAATATATTTATAAATGATCTGGAAAGAAATACGACGAGTGCGATAATCAAATTTGCAGATGATACAAAATTGTTCAGAGTAGTTAAATCGCAAGCAGATTGTGATAAATTGCAGGAAGACCTTGTAAGACTGGAAATTTGGGCATCCAAATGGCAGATGAAATTTAATGTGGATAAGTGCAAGGTGATTCATATACGGAAAAATAACCTATGCTATATTTATACAATGTTGGGTTCCATATTAGGTGCTACAACCCAAGAAAGAGATCTAGGCGTCATAGTGGATAACACATTGAAATTGTCGGTTCAGTGTGCTGCGGCAGTCAAAAAAGCAAACAGAATGTTGGGAATTATTAGAAAGGGAATGGTGAATAAAACGGAAAATGTCATAATGCCTCTGTATCGCTCCATGGTGAGACTGCACCTTGAATACTGTGTACAATTCTGGTCGCCGCATCTCAAAAAAGATATAATTGCGATGGAGACGGTATAGAGAAGGGCTACCAAAATGATAAGGGAAATGGAACAGCTCCCCTATGAGGAAAGACTAAAGAGGTTAGGACTTTTCAGCTTGGAGAAGAGATGGCTGAGGGGGGATAGGATAGAGGTATTTAAAATCATGAGAGGTCTAGAACGGGTAGATGTGAATCGGTTATTTACTCTTTCGGATACTCTTTTGGCACTCTTTCGGATACTCTTTCGGCACTCCATGAAGTTAGCATGTGGCACATTTAAAACTAATCGGAGAAAGCAAAATTGCTTTCCTTGTAATAGGTGTTATCCCAGGACAGCAGGATGTAGTCCTCACATATGGGTGACATCAGTAACGGAGCCCTAGTGCGGGAAAACTTGTCAAAGTTTCTAGAAACTTTTGACTGGCCCTGTGAGGCCACTGAGCATGCCCAGCATGCTATGATATTCTCTGCCACAGGTGTCTCACTTCAGTCTCGTGTGTAGCAATAAGCTTTAGCAAAAATAAAATAATAAAAGTATATGACCCAACTCCGCGGGGTGGCGGGTGGGTTTCGTGAGGACTACATCCTGCTGTCCTGGGATAACACCTATTACAAGGTAAGCAATTTTGCTTTATCCCAGGACAAGCAGGATGCTAGTCCTCACATATGGGTGATTAGCAAGCTAGAGGCTGAGTCATTTCAGATGGAGGCAACAGTGAAGTGTTGTTGTTGGAAATGAGGCAGCCGAAGATCACAGTAGGTTGGTTGTAGAAGGAGTTGGGTTTAAACTGGAAACAAGTTCTTTAAGACAGATTGTCCATAAGTTGAATCTTGTCGTCCTTGCTTGTCCAAACAGTAATGAGCTGCAAAGGTGTGGAGAGAAGTCCATGTTGCTGCTTTACATATGTCAAGGATTGGCACTGAATGGAAGTGTGCTACTGAGGTTGACATTGCTCTTATTGAATGAGCTTTTACTCGCCGTTGGAGAGGAAGGTCTGCTTTTTCATAGCAAAACTGTATGTAATCTGCTAGCCAATTGGATAGAGTATGTTTACCCACTGCTTTACCTGGTTTGTTTGGATCATAAGAAACAAATAGCTGATTGGACTTCCTGTGTATTGCAGTGCGGTGTAGATAGAAGGATAGAGCACGTTTACAGTCTAAGGTATGTAGAGCTGCTTCTCCTGGATGGGAGAGAGGCCTTGGAAAGAATGTGGGTAAAACTATGGATTGGTTCAGGTGGAATTCCGTAACTACCTTAGGAAGGAATTTTGGATGAGTACGGAGAACTGCTTTGTCATGAAGAAGCTTTGTATAAGGTGGATAAGTGACTAGCGCTTGCAATTCACTCACCCTTGTAGCTGAAGTAATGGCTATGAGGAAAATGGTTTTCCATGTGAGGAATTTTTGATCACAGGAGTCTATGGGTTCAAAAGGAGAACGCATAAGTGTCATTAATACGAGATTTAAGTCAGATTCTGTAGTTGGAGGACGAATGGGTGGTTTGAGTTGAGTTAAACCTCTCATAAACCTGCTGACGAGAGGTTGTGTGGCAAATGGTGCATCTCCCATTTTATTATGGTAAGCAGAAATTGCACTTAAATGTACTCTTACGGACGAAGTCTGGAGACCAGAGTCTGAAAGATGGTATAAGTAGTCTAGGAGAGAAGTAGTAGTGCAAGTGAAAGGATCAAGTTTGTTTTGGTTGCACCACAAGGCGAATCTCTTCCATTTAGACGCGTAGTTCTTTCTTGTGGAAGGTTTACGTGAAGCTATGAGTACCTGAGATATATGGGTGGAAAGATTGAGTGGTTGTAAGATTAAGCTTTCAACATCCATGCTGTCAGGGAGAGGGATTGAAGGTTGGGATGGCGCAACTGACCCAGATCCTGAGTTATGAGAGTAGGAGCTATTCCGAGACGAATTAGATCCCTGACTGAGAGGTCTAGAAGTGTGGGAAACCATACTTGTCGAGGCCAATATGGGGCTATGAGTTTCATGGACCCCTTGTCCTGTTGTAGCTTCACTAGAGTTTTGGTTATGAGCGGTATTGGAGGATACACGTATAGTAGGCCTGAGTTCCAAGGGCGAGCAAAGGCGTCCTTGGCTGGTTTGTTGTTCTTGTTGTGCAGGGAGCAGAACTTGTCCACTTTGTGATTCAGATAGGATGCAAAGAGGTCTATTGTTGGTTGTCCCCAACGTTTAAATATCCTGGTCGCTACTGCAGGATCCAGGGACCATTCGTGCGGTTGGCATTGACGACTGAGTCGATCCGCCACTACATTGTGTATGCCTGCTAGATAAGTGGCTCGTAGGAACATTGAGTGATTCAGGGCCCAATCCCAAATCTGTGCTGCTTCTTGGCATAGGAGGTATGAGCCTGTACCTCCTTGCTTGTTGATGTACCACATGGCTACTGTGTTGTCCGTCTGGATAAGAACAGTCTTGTGTGAAAGGCAGTCCTTGAACGCATGCAGTGCATAACGTATAGCTCGAAGTTCCAGAAAATTGATTTGATATGTTGCTTCGAGTCGTGTCCAAGTACCTTGGGTCTGGAGAGTGTCTATATGAGCTCCCCATCCCAAGGTGGATGCATCTGTAGTTAATGTTATCTGTGGAACTGATTGTTGGAATGGTAGGCCCCTGTGCAAATTGTCTTTGTTCATCCACCATAGTAGGGATGAACGTAGTTGGTGAGTCACTTGAATTGAAGAATAGAGTGGCTGAATGGCTTGGATCCATTGTGAGCGTAATGTCCATTGGGTTACTCTCATGGCGAGCCTTGCCATTGGAGTGACATGTACTGTGGAGGCCATGTGGCCTAGTAAGGTGAGAAACTGATGAGCTGTTGCTTGTGTCCTTGACTGGATCGAGTATGCTACCAAGGATAGTGTTTCTGCTCGATGCTCGATCTTCGGGTAGAAAGGCTTTTGCAAGTGTGGTGTCCAGATCTGCTCCTATGAATTGGAGCAGAGGAGATGGTGTGAGATGTGATTTTTGATAATTGATGAGAAATCCCGTGGAGTGAAGTAGAGCAATTGTTTGATTGAGAGAAGTTATTGCTCCTTGTTGAGTTTGGCTTCTGATGAGCCAGTCGTCTAGATATGGGAAGACATGGACACCTTGTTTGTGTAAGTGTGTGGATATTACTGCTAGACATTTTGTGAATACTCTGGGAGCAGCGGCGAGTCCGAATGGCAGCACTCTGTATTCGAAGTGTTGATGACCCACCGTGAAACGCAGATATTTTCGGTGAGGAGGAAATATTGGGATGTGAGCATAAGCGTCTTGAAGATCCAGAGAACAGAGCCAATCTTGTTTTTGGAGAAGTGGAAGCATGGTGCCTAGAGAGACCATCCTGAACTTTTCTTTTTTTAGAAATTTGTTGAGATTTCTGAGGTCTAGGATGGGACGTAAGCCTCCTGTTTTCTTTGGAATGAGGAAATAACGGGAGTAGAACCCTCTGCCCTTCTGAGGCCTGGGCACAGGTTCTATGGCCTTGGATTTCAGAAGGGTGGATAATTCTATTTGAAGTTGAGAAATGTGATTTCTCTTGGGATGAATTTGACTTGGTGGAAAATCTTCTGGAATTGAAAGGAAGTTGAGTTGATAACCTCGAGATATTATGGACAGAACCCACTGATCCGTTGTTAATGTTATCCAAGTGTTGTAAAATTTGGATAATCTGCCTCCTACAGGGAGTTCTGGTCGAGGATTTTGTGATTGGCTGAGTTCCCTGGAGATAACTTCAAAAGCCCGCTGCAGGACCTGTCTGAGTAGCTGGCTGGGGCCTGGGCGGTCTTTGTTGTCGAGGTTGAGATCTGTGTTGAGGCCTTGTTTGTCGAGGCCTACTCGCAGGAGGATAGAATCCCTTTTGGCGGTAATAGGGTTTCCTTATATCTCTTCGCTGGGTTCTACAAATCGCATGGGAAGTAGATTCATGAGGTAGGGAGGAGAGCTGTCTTAAGGTCTCATTATGTTCTTTCAGTTGGGAGACTGCTTCTTGGACCTTTGTGCCAAACAAATTGTCTCCCGCGCATGGAAGGTCCACCAATTTCTCTTGGACCTCTGGTCGTAGGTCTGATGCTTTAAGCCAGGCCCATCGTCTAGCACTTATTCCTGAAGCTGCAAACTCTGGATAAGTCTCAAAAGAATCGTATGCAGCTCGTACCTCATGCTTCCCAGCTTCAAAAGCCTTGTGGATGAGGTTTTGTGCTGATTCTCTGTATTCTTGAGGGAGAGATGGGATGAACTCCTCCATCTGCTTCGAAAGGTTTCGTTGGTATTGGGTTATATATAGCTGATAAGCTGCAATTCTTGAATTCAGCATAGCACCCTGAAAAACCTTACGACCTAAACTGTCCAGAAACTTATTATCCTTTCCAGGAGGATTAGAGGAATGTACCCTTGTTCTCTTTGCTTTCTTCTGAGCAGATTCAACCACTACTGAGGTATGTGGTAATTGAGATTTTTGATATCCTGGTGCAGATTGGACTAAGTATGTTGAGTCCATTCTTTTATTGATGGGTGGAATTGTACAAGGATGTTCCCACATTCGATGTTGAAGTTGAAGGAGAACATCATGTATAGGTATTGCCATGATTTGTTTAGGAGGATCCACAAATTTGCATAACCTTACAAGTGTCTGATGACGTAGATCCTGTTCCGACTCTAATTTAAAAGGGATAGAGTCAGGCATATCCTGGACAAAGGCAGAAAAAGTAAGGTCCTCTGGTGGGGACTGTTTTCTTGGGTGTGGTGGTGATGGGTCAGACATAAAGGTTTCTGATGTATCTGACTGTGAATCACTCCAGGTATCGTAATCTGGAGTGTGAGGTCGTGTTTTCTGGGGAGCAGAAGGAGGAACTACGCCAGATGGTCCTGGAATAGGTTCTGGAGGAGAAGAGTCTTCTTCTACTGGATTCATCGGTAAAGAATCTAGTAGATCCTGATACCTCTTATGAATTGCTGAATATAAAGCTGATTCAGCTGATACTGCATCTCCAGAAGGACCTGGCATCGACAATGCTGCATGCGGCACCGATGACATCGTTGAAGTTGGTTGAGTAATCGATGGCATCGAAGAAATTCCGGTACGCATCATCAAGGATGAAGTCTGAATTGAGGGTAGAAAAGAAGCCATACTTGAAAAACTTTGAGGCTTCGATGTAGACATCGATGAGAAAGCTGTTGTTGTACTTTGCATTGATATATCCCTCGGTATCAGAGAGGATCCAGGCTTCAGAAAAGAATCCGTTGAGGTAAAGTGGATGGTGGATGGTATTGGAAAGGAGATCGGCATCGAGACCGTGGACGGCATCGAGACTGTGACTGGCATCAAGACGGTGGTCGGCCTTGGAACGGTATCAGTCATTGATAACGTGACCGGCATCGGGAGTGTTCCCGGCATCGGGACGGTGCCCGGCATCGGGAGATTTCCCGGAATCGATCTCGGTGGTATCTCAGTCATCGGCACTAGTTGTGCTGGCATCGGTGACATCTTAGATAGGGCAGATGTCACCGGCATCGGCGGAGTTTCCGGCATCGGTGAAGGCACCGGTAAACTGTCTTTTATAGCCTGTAGGACTGTTTCCTTTATGAACCCAGTTAAGTCCTGCGGTATCGGTGTAGACAACGGTGTTGGCGGAGACGATGCTGTCTGTGTCGTATCTGTCTTAGCAGGCCTCTCGGGCATCGAAGTATCGGTACGTTTAGGCCGCTTTTCGATCAGTTCCTCCCGGATAGGTGTCGAAGGTGAGGCCAAGGCATGTCGATGGCGATGTTTGTGTTTAGGCCTTACCTCTACCGCTGAATGGATCGATGATGTCGATGGCGTCGGTGAGGATTTTCCTTCCGAAGTCTGTAGTCGGCGCTTTTTTAACAAAACTTTTTGAGGAGCACCTGCCGGTGAGGATTTCTTGGAGTCGATGGCGAGGGGATTAACTGCAAGCTGAAGAGTTGTCGAATCTTCTCTTGTCGTAGTTTTCGTCTTTCAGCGTTATTTCTTGACATTTTCACACGATGAAATATCGTGTTGCTCGCCTAAACATCAAAACGCACTCTAAGTGCGGATCGGTAACCGGACATTGTTCGATTGCACGTCGGGCATTTTTTAAACCCAGACGCCATGTTGTCATCGACGGCTGCCGATGACTGGAAATATATATAGCGTATATCCAAAAAATTTTTCACAAGTTACTTCACCAGCCGGGGAGTGAGAGGAAGTGAGATCCCGTGAGGGAGAATTTATGGTTTTTAGAAAAAAACTGAGAGAACTCTCAGGGGGCTCCGGTCCGTGCTGCTAGCCAGCGGCGCGTAAAAACGAAGACTGAAGTGAGATACCTGTGGCAGAGAATATCATAGCATGCTAGGCATGCTCAGTGGCCCTCACAGGGCCAGTCAAAAGTTTCTAGAAACTTTGACAGAAGTTTTCCTGCACTAGGGCTCCGTTACTGACATCACCCATATGTGAGGACTAGCATCCTGCTTGTCCTGGGATAAAGTTCTTTTTCACTCAACGCACAATTAAACTCTGGAATTTGTTGCCAGAGGATGTGGTTAGTGCAGTTAGTATAGCTGTGTTTAAAAAAGGATTGGATAAGTTCTTGGAGGAGAAGTCCATTACCTGCTATTAATTAAGTTGACTTAGAAAATAGCCACTGCTATTACTAGCAACGGTAACATGGAATAGACTTAGTTTTTGGGTACTTGCCAGGTTCTTATGGCCTGGATTGGCCACTGTTGGAAACAGGATGCTGGGCTTGATGGACCCTTGGTCTGACCCAGTATGGCATGTTCTTATGTTCTTATCTAGGAGTATTTGAATCAGCTCAGCTATTGTGACTGGACACAGGTGGGCTCTAACTTATTATGCCTTTTGTTAAGGCAATCATTTGAACCAAAGCTAATCTGTGTGCAGTCACAAGGGCGGGAAAACTTATGTTGCTTTTAGAATATTTCAATAATTGCTCTTTCATGTTAAAACTGTTCAGTATGATGTGTAGATCAGTGAAACAAAACCATTTTAATGCATTTTCATTTGTATTTTTTAGACAGCAAGAAGATGAAAAATATACAGGAGTGTGAAGACTTTTATAAGGCACTGTAGCTGTTGAGATGATTATAAAATCTGATGGTAAGACTGCGGGTGGGGTGTATAGTAGAGGTGGATTAGGTGTTGAGACTAAACATGGAACTTTTGTATTCATCTCTCTAGGATTGTAGAGAACCAAAAAGAGTAAATTCAACAAAAACTTTTGGATACAGGACATTATCTTGTGAGATCCAAGAATCTGGAACACCTCCTAAGATGTGAAGACAATAATAGCTGGCCAGAGGGAATGGCCCAACTGCTCTCTTTCTGTTCTGATGTACTGTGCAAGTACACTAAGGACCATTTTTGATCCTGGCTTAAATGCCCATAAAATCTATTCATTAAAAGGTCAACTTGTATCTTTTTTTAATTCCAGTTTTATTTGGGGCTGGCATTTACAGACTGCCTGCTCACAGAGGGGCCAACACTTGTAACAGGGCAGCTTCCTGAAGGGGTAGGATAGGCAAGACAGGTATAACAATCCCTTGGGCAGTCTACCTGCATTAACCACAAGCAGCAGCCCAGTCCCCCAAAAGAAATGGAATTTAAAAAAATACAAAGTGAAATGTTAAGGAATAAACTGTTGTGATTTTTGATGGGCATTTAAAGTAATATTAGAAGACATGAGTTTACAGTAGAGCAGGGGTCAGGAACCTTTTTGGCTGAGAGAGCCATAAACGCCACATATTTTAAAATGTAATTCCATGAGAGCCATACAATATGTTTAAAACTAAATACAAGTAAATGTGTGCATTTTATGTAAGATCACACTTTTAAAGTACAATAAGTCTCTGAAAATATTACACCAGGCCTTAAGACACCAATACATCTCCTATTAGGAAAACGGACCAAGTCAGGCTGCTATAGAGTCCTACACAGAAACTACACGCCAGCAGAAAACCTCACCTGAATCACGTGCTGTCCCTCACCTAACATAGAATAAAGAGACCAAAACGCATAACAAGAAGCATGCAGACAAAAACTGAATTGGAAACTGCAACAAGCCAGAGTCTCTGTATGCAGTGTAACAAAGGAAAAAAGAAACATCACACATCCTTATAAAACAAATCAAGAATATAAAATCATCAGCAGTAAAACGGTACTAACAAAAAGAACATATTTCGAAACAGCTGTTGAGTGGAATATCCAATAATTAAAAACTCATATAAAACATTCCAGATACCAACAAAATATTTCAAAATAGCAGACACAAAGATCCCAGTAATGAAAAATAATAAGGATACAAAATTTTTTTGCTCTGCATACCTGGGAACGTTTGATATCCAGGTGTCCTGAGATTGTTCTGAATTAGCAGGAGGTGGGGTGGTTTGCTTGGAACTTTCTCCTCTCTCAGTCACATACCAGCGCTCTCTCTCACACTGGCTCTCAATGACACACCTATACACACATGCTCTCAGTCACTCACATATACAAATGTTTTTTCTCTCTCACTTATATAGGCTCTTAATTACACATTTACACACATGCTGTCTATCTTTTCACGCTTACACACACACAGGCTTTCAATCACATAAATACATGCTGTCTTTTTCTCTCACACACAGACTCTCATTCACATGCTTACAAACATGTCCTCTCTTTCTCTCATTTACACACAGGCTCTCAATCACATACTCACATGCTCCCTCACCTAAATCAGCTCTCAATCACACACAGACACACATGGTCTCTCTCTCCTCATTTAAACACAGGCTCTCAATCACATACTCACATGCTCCCTCACCTAAATCAGCTCTCAATCACACACAGACACACATTGTCTCTCTCTCTCATTTAAACACAGGCTCTCAATCACATACTCACATGCTCCCTCACCTAAATCAGCTCTCAATCACACAGACACACATGGTCTCTCTCTCTCATTTAAACACAGGCTCTCAATCACATACTCACATGCTCCATCACCTAAACCAGCTGTCAATCAGACACAGACACACATGATCTCTCTCTTACTTATACACACAGGCTCTTAATCATACATACACATGATCTCTCTCACACACAAAGGATCTCAATCATACACACATACTCTTTCACACAAACAGGTTTTCAATCACAAACTTACACATACAGGTTCCCAATTGTAAACTTACATTCATGCTCTCTCCTCTCTCTCACAGGCAGGCTCTCAATCACAGACATACTCTCTTCACATATACAGGCTCTCAATCATTCACATACATGCAATCTCTCACTCACACACACAGGATCTCAAACACACATGCTTGCTCGCTCATTCACTCTCTCTCTCCCCCTTCCCCCCCCCCCCCCCCCCCGGGAACTCGCGGCGGCAGCAGCAGCAGCCACCTCCAACGCTAACCTCCTTCATTTTCAGCCCTCGCGGAGGCGAAGGGCGAGTCCCATCGGCCGCGGTTGAAGATTTTCATTTTCCTCCGAGCCGCGCTGGCAGTCACCGGCGTGCTCTCTTCTTCCGCGGCCCGGAAGAGGAAGTGGAGAGCATCGGGTGCCTGCGCGGGAAGACCCGCGCAGGCACCCAATGACTCCAGCGCTGGCACCCCGGCTTGACACCCCGATGACTCCGCGCAGGCACCCGGATGACTCCAGTCGGCGTGCTCTCTTCTCCTCCCCCCCGCGGCCCGGAAGAGGAAGTGGTGAGCATCGGGTGCCTGCGCGGAAGAAGAGACCCACGCTAGTGTGGTCTCTTCTTCCCGCGCAGGCACCCGATGCTCTCCACTTCCTTTTCCGGGCCGCGGGGGGGGGGGGGGAGGAGAAGAGAGCACGCCGGTGCCTCTGACTCCAGCTGTCCTGCCGCGTTCCGCCCGGGCTGACAGCATTTTAAGCCCGGGCGGCGGAGGACCGGGGAGCAGCTGGGTCAGCGGGGAACCGCGAAGTATGGCGACACTTGTCTGCGAGCCAGATGCAGCCCTCAAAAGAGCCATATCTGGCTCGCGAGCCATGGGTTCCCGACCCCTGCAGTAGAGGATTCCCATACCGAAGCATAGATTTCTCAGTCTCCTCCATGCATGCTGTATCCTTAGAAACTGCAGTAGCCCTAACACTACCTTTAACATAACCAAATTCAAAATTCAATCATCCTTGTTATAAAGGCAGTGCTACCACTTTAAATCTGCTTTCTCAGTTGTAAACTGCTGATTTGAGTTCTAGTAGCTTTCTCAGTTTTTGTAATACAAAGTCAGGCAAGACAGTGGTATCCAGGTTATGCCAGCTTTCTTTATGCTGCACGTCCCCCAGTTCTGCCCATTCACCTCATTTTTATTTTTAAGAAATGTAGAGGTTACTTACCTGATAATCTCGTTTTCCTTAGTGTATGCAGATGGACTCAAAACAAGTGGGTATAGTGTGCTCGTGCTAGCAGTTGGAGACGGATCTGACGTCAGCACGGGTACATATACCCCCACAGGAAGTAAAGCAATTCAGTAATCTTCCTTGCAAAGCTGCTATAGCTATATGAGTACTGACCTATCGATTAATTAAACAGGATTACCCTGACCGGTTGATCGTAGCTGGAGACCGCCAGGATTCTCAACCGGAAGGCGTCGACACCCGGCAGGGTGGATGCCCTATGTAATAAAACATGGCTTACCTTGAGCCTGTGAAATCCCATGAATATTGGCAGCTGGGCGGGATGCTGAGTCCATCTGCATACACTAAGGAAAACGAGATTATCATGTAAGTAATCTCTACATTTCCTAGCGTGTAGCAGATGGACTCAAAACAAGTGGGATGTACAAAAGCTACTCCTGGACTGGGCGGGAGGCTGCCTGCTGTCCGTGCAGGATTGCCCTCGCGAATGCGGTGTCCTCCCTGGCCTGGACATCCAGACGGTAGAATCTGGAGAAGGTATGGACGGAGGACCACGTCGCCGCCTTACAGATCTCAGCAGGCGACAGCATCCGAGTTTCTGCCCAAGAGGCCGCTTGCGCTCTGGTAGAGTGAGCCTTGACCTGTAGAGGCGGTGATTTTCCAGCGTCTACGTAGGCTGCCTTGATAACTTCTTTGACCCAGTGGCG
This sequence comes from Rhinatrema bivittatum, assembly GCF_901001135.1. Lineage (NCBI taxonomy): Eukaryota > Metazoa > Chordata > Amphibia > Gymnophiona > Rhinatrematidae > Rhinatrema > Rhinatrema bivittatum. Next base: position 30,379,049 of record NC_042624.1, on the reverse strand, counting down.
ATAGTTGCCCGTGAGGCCGCTTCCCCTTGCTTCTTCCCGCTGTGTAGAACGAACAGATGGTCCGTCTTTCGTATTGCTTCGGACACTTCCAGGTATCTGGACAGTAGCCTGCCGATATCGAGATGGCGTAGAAGTCGACCTTCTTCAAACCTTCTGTGGTAGGTAAAGAGATGGTTTGGTTGAGGTGGAAGTGTGAGACTATTTTGGGTAAGGAGGAGGGAACTGTGCAAAGATGGATGGCTTCTGGCGTGATTCGGAGAAACGGATCACGGCAAGACAGTGCTTGTAGCTCTGAGACGCGGCGTGCTGAGCAAACAGCCAGCAGGAACACCATCTTCAAGGTTAACAAACGGAGGGACAGGCCTCGAAGTGGACGGAAGGCGTGTCCCGCTAGAAAGTCCAAAACTAGGTTGAGGCTCCACAGAGGTATGGGCCACTTCAGTGGCGGACGAATGTGTTTGACTCCTTTCAGGAAGCGTGAAACGTCCGGGTGTGTGGCGATGCTATTGCCGTCACTCCGTGGACCGTAGCAGGAAAGTGCTGCCACTTGGACCTTGATGGAACTGAGGGACAGACCCTTCTGAAGACCATCTTGCAGGAAATCCAAAATGATAGGAATCTTAGAGGCATGTGGATTGGTGCTATGCACTTCGCACCAAGCTTCAAATACTCTCCAGATCCTTATATAAGTTAGTGATGTGGAGAACTTGCGAGCTCTGAGGAGTGTATCTATTACCGGCCCTGAGTATCCTCGCGTCTTCAGTCTAGCCCTCTCAATGGCCAGACCGTAAGAGAGAATTGAGCCGGATCCTTGTGAAGTATGGGACCTTGTCGCAGCAGGTCCCTGTGCGGAGGCAGGGGTAGTGGAGTCCCTGCCAGCAATCTTCTCATGTCTGCGTACCAAGGTCTTCTTGGCCAGTCCGGGGCCACTAGAATAACTAGGCCTTTGTGCCTCTGAATCCTGTGTATAATGGTGCCCAGCAGGGGCCATGGCGGAAAGGCGTACAGCAGGATCCCCTGGGGCCATGGTTGTACCAGTGCATCGATCCCCTGAGACAGAGGATCCCGCCTGCAGCTGAAATACCTGGGTACTTGAGCGTTGGACCTGTCCGCTAGTAGGTCCATGCCCGGGGTCCCCCACCGATTCATGATCATCTGGAACGCCGTGGGTGACAGTTGCTAATCCCCGGGATGTAGGCTTTCTCTGCTGAGGAAGTCTGCCGCGGTGTTGTCCTTCCCGGCGATGTGGACGGCGGAGATGTCCTGAAGATTGGCTTCTGCCCAAATCATCAGGGGAGTTATTTCCAGTGACACTTGTTGGCTTCTGGTTCCGCCTTGTCTGTTGATGTATGCCACCGTGGTGGCGTTGTCTGACAGTACTCTGACTGCTCGATGTCGCAGTCTGTGGGCCAATCACAGGCACGCTAGCCTGACTGCCCGTGCCTCTAGTCGGTTGATGTTCCATCCCGACTCTTCTCTGTTCCACCGCCCTTGGGCGGTGAGTCCTTCGCAATGTGCGCCCCAGCTGCTCAGGCTGGCGTCTGTTGTGAGCAGGGTCCAGGTCGGAGAGGACATCCTGGATCCCCGGCTCATGTGGCTTTACTGCAGCCACCATCGCAGCTGATTCCGTACCCTGGCTGGTAGAGGTAGGTGTACGGTGTAAGTTTGTGATCGCGGGCTCCACCGGGATAAGAGGGCGCATTGTAATGGCTTCATATGCACCCATGCCCATGGTATCACCTCCAGAGTGGATGCCATGAGGCCGAGGACTTGCAGGTAATCCCACGCTGTGGGCCGGACAGCGCGCAGCAGGGCCTGCAGCCGATCCTTGAGCTTTTCTCTTCTTTTGGTAGTCAGGCTGATTCTGTCTGCCTGAGTGTCGAATAGGACTCCTAGGTATTCCTTTGACTGAGATGGCTGTAGGGAACTCTTGCTTAAGTTTACTACCCATCCTAGGCTCTCCAGGAGAGCAATCACTCGGCTGGTTGCCCGATGGCTTTCTTCTGGCGATTTCGCCATGATCAACCAATCGTCCAGGTAGGGATGGACGAGAATTCCCTCCTTCCTGAGGGCCGCCGCCACTACTACTATGACCTTGGTAAAGATCTGTGGCGCTGTGGCTAACCCGAAGGGTACGCCCGAAACTGAAAGTGTTGGCCCAGGACCTTGAAACGTAGGTAGCGCTGATGATCCCGATGGATTGGGATATGCAGGTAGGCTTCTGACAGGTCTAGGGATGTGAGAAACTCCCCTGGCTGTACTGAATTTTTGACAGATCGCAGAGTTTCCATGCGAAAGCTGGGTACCCGTAGGTAACGTTTGACTGACTTGAGGTCCAGGACAGGCCGGAAAGTGCCCTCCTTCTTGGGCACTATGAAATAAATGGAATAATGCCCAGAATTTATCTCCCCTGCAGGCACTGGAATTATGGCCTTGAGGGAGAGAAGCCTCTGTAATGTAACATCTAGCGCCGTCCTCTTGAGGGGTAAACAAGGAGATTCCACAAACTTGTCTGGCGGGAGCCGAAGAAAGTCCAGGTAGTACCCCTCTCAGATGATGGTGAGGACCCACTGGTCCGAGATAATCTCGGCCCACCTGCGGTAAAAGAGGATCAGCCTGCCCCCTATGGCTGCTACCCCCGGATGGGCCGGCTGATTGTCATTGTGGGGTACGGCCGGGGCCGGAACCAGAGCCGGCTCCCCTCTTATTATGCTTAGGCCGAAAGGACTGGTTCCTGGCCTGTGACCGAGGTGCCTGGTAGCGAGTCCCGTAAGGGTTGAAGCGCTGAGAGGTTCTACCTCTGGATGGTCTAGAAGACGGGCGCTGCCTCCTGCGTGGCCTGTCCTCTGGTAGACGAGGTAAAGGAGAGGCGCCCCATTTGTTGGCCAGCTTCTCCAGGTCGCTGCCGAACAGGAGAGATCCCTCGAAGGGCATTCTCGTGAGACGTGTCTTGGAAGAGGAGTCGGCCGACCAGTTACGTAGCCAGAGCTGCCTTCTGGCTGCCACTGAGGATGACACTCCCTTGGCTGCCGTACGGACGAGGTCGGAGGCTGCGTCAGTAAGGAATGAGAGAGCAGATTCCATCCCTTCTCCCGGGGCTTTGTTCTGAGCCTGAGATAAGCAGGATCGCGTCACCACCGTGCAGCAAGTCGCAATTCGTAGGGACATGGCTGCCACCTCAAAAGCCTGTTTCAGGATGGCGTCCATACGCCAGTCATGTGTATCCTTGAGGGCCATCCCTCCTTCCACCGGGATGGTGGTGCGCTTCACAATTGCGCTGACCATGGCGTCTACCTGAGGGCACGCCAACAGGTCCTTAGTTGCCGGGGCTAAGGGGTACATGCCAGCCAAGGCCCGACTCCCCTTGAATGGAGCCTCCGGTGCAGCCCATTCCAGATCGATTAACTGCTGTGCCACTTGTAGAAGGGGAAAGTGGTGAGAAGTTTGGCGCAGGCCCTCTAACAGGGGGTTCACTCTAGGTTCCCCTGGGGTGTCATGGCCAGGAAGGGCCAGTTCCGACAGGCATTGCGAGATCAGGTCTGGAAGATCCGCTCTGGTAAAGAAGCGCCTCATGGTCCGATAAGGTTCTACCCCCGAGGGAAGCTCTCCCTCCTCGGGGGGCTCCTCTTCTTCTGCCGGGTAGTCTGAATCCCCATAATTGGGGCTATCAGGTGGCGAGTGGCTCGCCTAGGCCGCGAGGGTCCAGGTGCCGGGTCATTCTGGACGTACGGACCCGGTCGGGGAGCTGACTGCATTCTGACAAAGGTATGAATCCCTTTGAATAACTCCACCCAGGAGATCGAAGCCATATCTGGCCGCATGGGAACCAGACCCCCCTGGATCACTGGCTGCTCCCCGCTGCTTGCTGGCTCTGGAGTGTTCCCTGAGGAACCGGCAAGAATGCTGGGCTGTGACCGACCCTGGCCCGGAACTCCCAGGGCCTCTTCACATTGGGCACATAGGGAGTCTGCATCCTCATTTTGTGTGGCCCTGAGGTTTCATGCAGAGCAGAGATTGATGCCTGATTCTGGAGGTGCCGGCACTGCCGAAGCCTGGTCACACTTACTCTCCATGCCGCCAGTGAGCTCAATAAGAGCCTGCGCTATGCGCGAAAGCAAGCTCCTGAGATCAGCGCTCAGCAACGTGCGCCTATCAATGCACGCCTATGAACGGGCGCCTACCAATGTGCGCCTATGAACGGGCGCCTATCAATGTGCGCCTATCTAGCAATGTGCGCCTATGATCTATGAACGTGCGCCTATCGCCGTGCGCGTAGCAACGGGCGCCTATCACCATGCGCGTAGCAACGGGCGCCTATCGCCGTGCACGTAGCAATAGGCAAGACGCTTCAGGTAAAATATGATGGCGAGCAGGCAAACGAAATGGCGGCTTACTGAACTGGCCGCCCCAGAGGCACTCTCTGCTTCTCCTTGGATCCTCGGAGACCAGCAAGTAAATGTATACGCCTTACCTTGTCTTCGGCGCTTCCCGGCTGAAACCCGGGCGGTCTCCCCGGGGGAGAGGCCCAGTGCCTTCACCGCCACGCTCGAGGAGGTGCACCTGCTGCCTCTAGGCCGTGCCCGAACTCGTCTCGCTCGGGGGCCAAGTCCACGCCAGGACCGAGGCTGCCTCTAGGCCGTGCCCAAGCCCTTCTCGCTCGGGGGCAGGTCCCTGCTGTGAATCGGCCTCCGGACTGAGGCGCTTACCTCCGAGGGACCACGGAAGTCACCTCGGGAAACTCCACTGGGGGAGGGACCGACTGGTATCACCGCAGGAGTGTGGGGCTCGTCGTTAGTAGATATAGTCTAAAAAAAGATTTAGTCGTTAGAATTTGGAAGAACGCTCAGCGAGCGTGAAGGAGCTCCAAACTGCTTTGGAGACGGAAATTACTGAATTGCTTTACTTCCTGTGGGGGTATATGTACCCGTGCTGACGTCAGATCCGTCTCCAACTGCTAACATGAGCACACCATACCCACTTGTTTTGAGTCCATCTGCTACACGCTAGGAAACGCTGCTTTCCTGGTCAGAGTCAAGAGGAATGAGGCATATGGTCCGATCACCATGGAGACCAAAGCAAAAGTGCGGGAAACTCTCCACAACCCGCCATCATTATCTAGCAGAAATCGCGCCAGGAGGGAGGGGGTCTCGGGCCCTAACAATGGAGAAAGCTTTAATCACAACTCACTGGGGGCTGTACATAGTACCCTTGGTGTAGAATGTGGAAAAGCAAAACAGAATTAAGGCACAATATATGTCCATACCTCAAAATTTAGGTCTCGAACCAAGACGTCTCCATTAGGCGTCACCAAAGGAACATGATTAAACCTGTGTAAAGAAAAAATATATTAAAAAAAAAATAAAGGTGTGTGCACGTACAGCTTAATTAATACTATCCTGAGCCGTGAAAAAATGATTTTTTTGTCAAGTAAATTAGTTTGGCTGCATGGGCATTTTCTCCACATACTTAATGATATTGTCAACGATGATAATTTCTCCACTGCCAGCCACCAAGGGAGCCGTTTCTATTCTTTCTGCATCTAAAACTTCAGAGTAAAAACACATGTAAGGAAACAGACTTTAAATCAATCAGCTTCTGAGTGACACACACTGGGCTGAGAGAAGTTACCTTTGTCCTGTTGAGAAACCATAGTGCGCTCATATTTGCCAGAATTCAGATCCTTAAGCACTTGCATTAACTCTGTAATCCGAGCCGTGAAACTGCAAATTAAAAGAAAGTTGCATGTGAGAAGTTTGACACACAATTCCACAGAATCTTTGTTTTTATCCATAAAGGGTAATTCTGAATTTACACCAGATTTGCAATCCAAATACTTTGATGTATGGGCAGCTAAAGGGATTCGACATGTTGGTCATGTGGTGAGTGAAGCAGGGGGGGAATTTTTACATTTCAAGATCTCATTACTCAGCATGATCTGGAATCCAAGCATGTCCATGCTTCTCTGCAATTGCATCATTACCCACAAGCACTATCTAAAGCCAACTTACCTGATGACTTCGGAGTACAGGTAGAAACTTTATTTCAACTCTAACGCAAAAAAGGGGTGTTTCGGGGCTATACAAGGACCGCTTCCCACTACTTCACCGTGGTGATCACGTGAAGCTACTTAGCAAATGACAGCTGAATCTAGCATCAAAGTTGACTACTACGCAGATGGGAAATTAAACAGATTCCAGAAATGGTAGGGGATGCTACTTTGCCAAAGCTACAATATAAATTTATTCAAAGGGCTTCTATGGCACCTGCTCATGCCTTTATAGTGGGCATTGCAGAGACAGCTCAACATCCGAAAAGCAATAAATCCCGGGGATCCTGGGGCATCGTTTTTTGGTCCTGTCCAACCATACAAGTCTTTTGGGGAAAGATCAAAACTTATTTGATGAATATCTTGGGCCACCTTTTACTGGGTTTTTTTTTTTTTTTTGGAGGGGGATTTATTTGTTGACTACAGCACCTTTAAAGTTGAGGGGGGGGCAGTCATACTCTCTGGTAAAGGCCTGCCTGTTGGAGAAAGAAGACCATTCTTCTCGCCTAGTGGGATACTACTGCACCCGCATACTGGTCCTAGAGAAATCTACTTCATTCCCTCATGCAGATGGTAGAGTCTTTTAAAAATAAAAGTCAGAACCACATCTGCGATTGCTGTCTCCTAGCGCAAAAGGTTCTGTGCATAGTTACCCATAGGCTTACTTCATGCTGTGTAATTAAAGAAAATTGGTTCTTACCTGATAATTTTCGTTCCTGTAGTACCACGGATCAGTCCAGACCATGGGTTATGCCTCCCTTCCAGCAAGTAGAGTCAGAGAAAAACTTGAAAGGCACCCTTACTTAACCTGGTGTGCCTCCTGCATCCCTTCAGTATTTAGAATATCAAAGCAGAATAAAACTAGCAATGAATCAAGCAATAACAAAACTGTAAGAATCAACATGTGAACTTGTAATCTGTAGTGTTCTTTCTTAGTATGCTGCAATAACCTAACTGGAAAATGCGTGGACTCTTGAAATATAGATCTACTCGGGCGGGCGTCTGGACTGATCCGTGGTACTACAGGAACGAAAATTATCAGGTAAGAACCAATTTTCTTTTCCCTGTACGTGCCCGGATCAGTCCAGACCATGGGATGTACCAAAGCTTCCCTAAACCGGGTGGGACCTTGCGAGTCCTGCGCGAAGCACACCACTGTCAAAATCATCGCTATGCGGAGCCTGAAATTCCAGGCAGTAGTGGCGAGCAAATGTGTGCAGCGTCTTCCAAGTAGCAGTTCGACAAATCTCCTGGGGCGACACCAAGTGGCACTCGGCCCAAGAGGCTGCTTGAGAGCGAACAGAATGGGCTTTCAATCCCTCAGGAACAGGTCGACCTTTACAAATGTATGCAGACGCAATAGCTTCTTTCAACCAGCGTGCAATCGTTGTCTTGGACGCTTTGTGACCTTTCTTGGGACCGCTCCAAAGGACAAACAAATGATCTGAAAGTCTAAAGGGATTCGTGACTTCCAAATATCGTAACAGAGCTCGGCGAACATCTAGACGACGAAGTTCACATGCATGCGGATCATCCTCCAGATCAGGAAAAGCCAGAAGCTCCACTGACTGACTTAAATGAAAAGAAGATACCACCTTTGGCAAAAAGGACGGAACTCTTCGGAGAGAAACCCCGAATCAGAAATTCTGAAAAAAGGTTCTCTGCAAGAAAGAGCCTGAAATTCTGATACTCTGCGAGCTGAGCATATAGCCACCAAAAACAGTTTTCAATGTAAGGTCCATAACAGTTGACCTTTTTATAGGTTCAAAAAGCTGAGCACACAATACGAGAAGTACCAAATTAAGACTCCACTTCGGACACACCGGATGAACAGGAGGTTTCAAATGCCTGATTCCTCTGAGGAAACGTACCACATCTGGATGTGACGCCACCGAGCTACCAGAGTGCCTAGGGCCGCTACCTGTACCCGGAGGGAGTTAAAAGACAAGCCCTTGGCTAAACCATCTTGTAAAAAGGCCTAACATCTGAGCAATCGTAGCGTGTCTGGGGAGAATCTCTCGCTCAAGACACCATGTCTCAAAACTCTCCACACCCTAACAACAAGAGAGAGAGATGTTTTTCTGGCTGTAGCAGTATAGTGATAACAGCCTCCGAGTACCCTTTGATTAAGTCCACGAACCACGGATGCCAGGGCCATTCGGGAGCCACCAGGATCCCTGGGTGGACCTCTATCCTGAGAAGCACCTTGCCCACCAAAGGCCAAGGAGGAAACACAGAGAAGAACAGACGTGGGCCAAGGAAGTACTAGCGCATCGACCCCCCCTCTGTGCCGTGATTCCTTCGGCGACTGAAGAAGCGAGGAGCCTTGGCATTGTCTCGCGTTGCCATGAAGTCTATGTGGGGAGTCCCCCACCTGCGAGAAATGAGATCCATTGCTTGGTCCGAAAGCTCCCACTCTCCCGGATCTATGCGCCTGTGACTTAAAAAGTCCGCCTGTATCTTGTCCTTCCCGGCTATGTGAGTTGGCGCTAGCGTCGACAGATTTTGCTCCGCCCAAGCCATGAGCAGCTCCGCCTCGGCTATGGCTTGGCTTCTAGTGCCTCCTTGCCAGTTGATGTAGGCCACTATCGTCGCATTGTTGGAGAGAACACGAACCGCCTGATGGCGTAATCGGGGAAAAAAGTGTTGCAAGGCTAAGCGAACCGCTCTGGTTTCTAGCAAACAGCTCCCCAGCCGGAGAGACTGGCATCCGTGGTCACCACTATCCAGTTCGGGACTTCCAGATCCACCCCTCAAGATAGGGTGTGTGGGCGGCAGAAGGAATTGGAAATTCTCCGACTTGGGATCCCACTGGGAAAGCAATGCTCGTTGTAACGGTCTCATATGAGCATAAGCCCAGGTAACCACCTCCAGAGTGGATGCCATCGAGCTGAGAACTTGAAGGTAGTCCCAGGCCTTGGACAGTGGAAGAGCCAACAAGCAATGAACTTGCCCCATCAGTTTGTTCATTCGAACTGTCGGGAGAAAAACCTTCGACAGCTGTGTCGAACCAGGCTCCCAGAAACTCCAATTTCTGAGAAGGGACAAGGTTGCTCTTGGCCTGATTTATTACCCATTCAAGGGATATCAAGAGAGCGGTCACCTTGTGGATGGCTTCCACACAGCAATCCCTCAACTTCGCCCTGATGAGCCAATCATCTACGTAGGGATGAATGAGGTGCCCTTGCTCCTGAGGGACGCCGCCACAACTGCCATGACCTTGGTGAACGTACGGGGGGGGCGGTCGTGAGACCGAATGGGAGCGCACAGAATTGGTAATGCATTCCCAGGACCATAAAGCAAAGGAATTTCTGCTGATCCTCGCGAATGGGAATGTGCAAGTATGCCTCCATCAGATCCAGGGATGGGCCGGCTCCATCTCAATGTGTAGTCTTGGAGGTGAGAGAGGAGGACAAACCACCCTCACGGGAGCCTCTGCGTCCTCAAAAGGACAAGGTCCAGGCCTGGTTTCTGGCCAACGGCTGTCGCTGCCCGGCAGCCTGCTCTGCCGAAACCAACATTGTCCTTGAAAACAAGAGCGTGAAGATGGAAATCCTCTAGAGCAGGGGTGGGCAATTCCAGTCCTTGAGGGCCACAAACCTGTCGAGGTTTTAGGATATCCTAATGAATATGCATGACATAGATTTGCATACAACTGAGGCAGAGGGCATGCAAATCTCTCATATGCATATTCATTAGGGATATCCTGAAAACCAGACTGGTTTGTGGCCCTCGAGGACCAGAACTGCCCACCCCTGCTCTAGAGGGTTTTGGCCTGTCCTCTGGAAACATGAACTTTGTTCTCTCCCAGGGACTTTAACTGCTCCAAATCATCACCGAATAAAAACCACCTTTAAACGGTATAGCCCCAAGCTGAGCCTTGGAGGAAACATCCACAGACCAATTTCGGAGCCACAAAAACTGCCTTGCCGACACTGCCGACGACATGGTGCAAGAGGAAGTGCGGAGCAGGTCATACAGTGCGTCCGCTCCATATGCTACTGCTGCTTCCAATCGTTCCACCTGCTCTGACTCACTCAGAGGGAGATCGCTAGATGTCAGCAATTGCTGGACCCAGCACAAGCTCGCCCGCAGCATATAACTGCTACATACCACCTCCTGGATACCCAGGGACGATACTTCAAAAGTGCGCTAAGCAGGACTTCCAGCTTGCGGTCCTGGAGATCCTTGAGAGCCGCAGACCCTGCGACCGGAATAGTGGTCCACTCGACAAATGCCGAAACTGAAAGCGTCTACCTTAGTGGACCACAGGAGCTCCAGAGATTCATCTAATAATGGATAAATCTTATCCATGGCCCTTCCAACCCGTAAATCAGCATCTGGAGCATCCCACTCCCTGGTCATCAGCTGCTGAAGCATGGGATGGGATGGAAAGGAAAGGCCCGGGTCGGCGTCCGTAATCCCGCCAGGACTGGATCTACAGAGTTCTGTGGAGGAGCATGCGGAGGGAGCTCCACTCCAAGCTCAGCGAGAACTGAAGGAATGAGGGGTTCTAATTCCTCTCTCTGGAACAGACTGACCCTCTCCATCCAGGGTGGGGGGGGGGTCTTAACTTGCGACCCGTAGAGCCACAAGCACATCCGTGCACTTGGCTACCTTGGGGGACGGTCCCTGCACAGGTCTCACTGGCAAAGCACCACCATGCGGAGACTTAGAAGCCAAAAAGGCTTTAATGCATAAGGAGGACAAAATCTAAGGAAAAATAATTAGAATTAGCATCATCTCCCCCTGAAATATCAGGGTCCTCCTGGAAAAAATACTGGTCCTAATCAAAAATATCCTCAGGAGTAGCAGGGACCGGTGACAGCGCTGGGGGAAGTTCCCCCGCCCCCATAGCCCTTGCCTGAGCTTCAGCAAAGGTGTTTAAGATGGCTGCCATCTCTGCACTGAGGAGAAACTGATCAGCCAGAGGATCCCGCAGAGCAAACCTTTTTTGAGCCCCTCAGGGCTTAGCTAACGCTGCCAACCCAGAAAAGGAGCTGTCTTTTCCCTCCAGGAAGACAGCTGGAGCAAACACGGCCCGGGAAAACCGTGCGGAACGATTACTCCACAGGCCACACACAAGATGGCCACGGCCTCGTACGGGGGAGAAAACGGCCCATAAAAAAATCGGTAAAAGCATGGCAAAATTCGTCAACGCAGCAATTCAGACGCGGGGTCCTGGATTGCAGCCCACCACAAAAGAAAACTTTTCAAATATTTCGATTTTTTTTTTTTAAACACTGAGGCTTGGCACGAGGTAAGAGAGGGGCCGGACCACTGGTAATCTCTTCCCCAACTCCTTACCTGACTGGAGCCCCGCGGGTTACCAACCCCAGCTCCAATGACCTGCTACCAGAGGGGATGACCCCACAGGATCTGACAACCCACTGGGAGGATTGGGAAACACTCCCTGCTGCAGAAGAACTACTTTTTTTTTTCTTTTAAACTTGCTTGATTCAGAACGTTATCTAGCTAGTTCACTCTTAATTAATTCAAGGGACAGCCTACACCCCAGTAACGAGCAAGACTGCAGGGTTTGCACAACCTCCATCTGCTGGAGACAGAGAAATATTGAAGGGATGCAGGAGGCACACCAGGTTAAGTGAGGGTGCCTTTCAAGTTTTTCTCTGTCTCCACCTGTGGAAGGGAGGCATAACCCATGGTCTGGACTGATCCGGGTACGTACAGGGGAATGGGTTTTGCCAGCTATTGATATATTTTCATTCTAAGTGGCCATTTATTACTTTGATAAGAACTTGTCAGGCCCCTTTTACTGTATATTTGGGTTGGAAAGCTGTAAGAGGGGAATGGGGAAGGTTGAGGGAGAACTTATGGTTACAATTTTTATTGCCGTGTTTCTGGAATAAAGTAGGTGGTTAGAATTATAAAATGTATCCATTTGACACTTTGGTGTGCATAAGTGTCAGTGTATACCTGACTTTGCTTCTGTTTCAATAAAAAAGTTCAAAAATTAAAAGAAAGTTTGCTCATTGCAAGTAATTTCGTATTCAAAGAAGCAGCACCATCTACTCTGCTGTGCGGAGAAAAGCTCATTATAATAAAGATAAAATTTGCCTGGGCATTTAGAATAAATAAAGGCACATGATAGAACAAACATTTCTTGCTAAATTAATTGTCACCTAGAAACTGGCAAGTGGATCTGTGGTCTTGCTATTCCCTACAGCATTCCCCATGTCCAACCATCAACTGGGTAATCTGAGGTTGTTTTAAGTACCAATTAGTGATCAAAGCCATGATGACAATAAGGTGGAAGAGAAGAAATGGAGGTATGGCAGTACCTAGATTTACTCAGATTCATAACCAGATTAATTAAGATACTTTTTTTTCAACTTCCCACTAAATAATTTTAAAATCAAAAGAGTAATAGAACTGGTTCTGGCACTTAGTGGTTCACTTTTATACCATCCCTTCTGAAGAAATGGTATGGTTAATTTTAGTGTCTAATGATTTATGCCATTTATCTCAGCTGCTTTATATGGCTTGCCACTGGAAAAATATATAGAAACAAGAAAAAAAAAATGGGGTAGATGAGCTTTTGAAACCACGCAAATTCCTTCTTCATCAATGTAGTCTCAAAGCTCATCTATTACATATTTTATGCTGGGCCAATGGATCTAGTCTAGTGCAGGGTGAGCGCTGTCCTTATATGGTATGCCCTTTCAGTTTTTTTCTGGCTCCATCTGCTGGACAGGAGGCTCAACCCACTGTCTGGACTGATCCGTGGTACTACAGGAACGAAAATTAGCAAGTAAGAACCAATTTTGCCTTTTCTCCGGAGGATATTTCTGGCACGTCAGGTGCTGATCTCCGATGCTTGGATGTTAAGCGTGTTCTCCTTCAGTACTTGCAGGTTACTAATGATTTCAGAGTCTCCGATCATCTCTTTGTTTTATGGAGTGGTCCTCATAAAGGTCAGAAGGCATCTAAAGCCACCATTGCTCGCTGGCTAAAGGAGGCGATCACATCGGCACATCTTTGTCGGGGCCGGCCAGATCCGGAGGGACTAAAAGCCCATTCTCTGCGTTCGCAGGCTACTTCTTGGGCAGAGAGCCAGTTGGTTTCTCCTCAGGAAATTTGCAGAGTGGCTACCTGGAAATCTATGCATACATTTGCTTGGCATTATTGTCTTGACGTTCAGATGCCAGCTTTTGGTTCTTTTGGCAGACATGTGCTCCGAGCAGGACTGTCTCGGTCCCACCCTACTTAGGGAAGCTTTGGTACATTCCACTGTCTGGACTGATCCGGGTATGTACAGGGAAAGGAAAATTGGTTCTTACCTGCTAATTTTCGTTCCTGTAGTACCAGACTCCCTCCCGTATTTCTTTTGTCAGTTCGCTCGTAGTTTTTTCCTTTTCAGCTCTGGAGAATGCCTTCTTTCTTGCAGAACTTTGATGTAACATGATGATTTGGCACCGGATATATCTAACACATAGACAAGAGCTGATTTTTTCTTGCACTGTTCAATGTTCTCATTATATTAGCCTTGTTGGTTTTGTTACTTGCTTGATCTTATTCTGGTTCGATTTGCTTTTGTTTTTTCTGCTTTGAATACGCTTATACAGAGGGGTATAGGGTGAGCACTGTCCTTATATGGTATGCCCTTTCAGTTTTTCTCTGGCTCCATCTGCTGGACAGGAGGCGCAACCCACTGTCAGGACTGATCCGTGGTACTACAGGAATGAAAATTAGCAGGTAAGAACCAATTTTCCTAAAGGAAAATTTCCTAAAGCAAATAGCTACGAGGAACACCGACTTAAGCTTGAGGTCCTTGAGTGTGGCCCGGAGGGGTTCCAAAAGATGCCGCACAGAGAACCCGTAAGACCAGGTTAAGATTCCAAGACGGGCAAGTAGCCCTGACTGATGGATTCAAATGCTTAGCCCCCTTAAGAAATCGAATGACATCCGGATGGGCGGCCACTGAGTAACAGTCAAGCCTGCCCAAGAGGGAGCCGAGAGCTGAAACCTGAAACTGCAAGGAGTTGAAAGACAACCCTTTAGAGCAGCGCTTCTCAACCAGTGTGTCGCGACACGCTCCTGGTCTCTCCCGCTGCTCTTTCTTCCCTGCTGCCGTTGCCACCGGGCTAACAGCACATTCAAGCCCAATGGGAACGGCAGCGGTGTTAAAGGAAGCTGTGGCTCCTGTGGCTGGACTTTTCATCTTCCTGCGTCTCCCCCGGAACAGGAATTGATATGCAGTGCAGTGTGCGGGAAGAAGAAAGAGCCGTGCCACGTGGAAAAGTAGCGGCATCGGCCCCCCGAGCAGTAGCGTGGCCCGGAGCAATCAAAGCAGCCGGCAATTGGCAAAGGAGACAGCAGTATCCCACGGCCGATAGGATTCTTCTCTTAGCCTGCAGGGGCTGGAGGAGGCTGCTGCAGCTACCATTTGTGCCTCGGGGGGGAGGGGAGGAAGTGAGTGAGAGAGAGAAGACAGTCAGACTGTGTGTATTTGAGAGCATGCATTTGATTGAGAACATGTGTGTAAGTGTGTGAGAGACAGCATGTGTGTGATTGAGAGGAACTGGTCAGAGAGGTGATGTGTGTATATGTGAGAGACAATAAAAGTGACTGGTCAGGGAGATGACAGTGTGTGTGAGAGAGTGAGAGATTGGTCAGGGAGGTGACGTGTGTGTGTGTGAGAGTGTGTGAGAGAGAGAGAGAGAGAAAAAAAAAGCATGGAAATGAGAAATCTGGGTATGTGAGAAAGCATGGGTAAGAAGCCTGGTGTTGTGGGGTGTGTGTGAAAGAAAGCATGGGAGTGAGAAGCCTGTATATGTGAGAGAGAGCATGGGAGTGGGAAACCTGTGTGTGTGTGCATGCATGAGAGACTGATTGGTAAGGTGACTGTGTGTGAGAGAGAGAGACTGGTGTGGGTGTATGTGAGAGAAAGAAAGTGATTAAGGGAATGAGAAGCTTGTGCATGTGGAGAGAGCGAGCATGGGAATGAGAGAGAGACTGGTGTGTGTGTGTGAGTAAGAGAGAGAAAGTGATTATGAGAATGAGAAGCCTGTACATGTGGAGAGAGTGAGCATGGGCGTGAGAAACCTGGGTGTGTGTGTGTGAGACACAGTATGGGAGGGAGAAGCCCGTATATGTAAGATAGAACACGGGAGTGGGACGCCTGTGTGTGTGTATGGCATAAGAGAAACTGTTCAGGAAGGTGACTGGTGTGTGTGTCAAAGACTGGTTGGGAGATGATTGGTGAGTGAGAGACAGAAACTGGTCATGGGGGTGTGACTGGTATGGTGTGTGTGTGTGTGTGAGAGACAGAGAAACTGGTCATGGGCCCTAAGAAGAGGACCATGAGTATAGAGCTTAGCCATTACTGCTGCTTCTGGTGTGTGCTACGGCCCGCACGGAAGAGGAGTAGGAAAGCTGCTGGAGGGGGTAAGTAAAGGTGGTTTTTTAAGTTTATTTTTCTTGATTGCCATTTTAATTATTTAATATTATGTGATGTGTCTGCTTTTTTTTTTTTTTTTTTAAACTATTTTATTGGCGTTTGGAGAATTTTTAATAGTTTTTATGAGTTTTTAATTGTTGGATGTTATTCTTTTCATAGCTGTTTTGAGACATTTATTCTGCTTATTAGTATAGTTTTACAATTATTTCTGTGTGGGGATCTATAGCTGCTTGCTAGTTCTGTTTTCCTAATTGGAGGTGTATTGTGTTTAGAACCTGATTTAATATTTGTAGTGTTGCCTTTTCATAGATAGAATTGCTCCTGTTTGAGTGTATTCTATAATACAGGTATAACTGTGTGTGTATTAGTTTATGTGCATAACTGCAGATCCTGGGAGTATGTTAGGTCGGTTCTGAGTGTGTTACTGAGGTGAGATATTTTACTAGCATGTAAGCATTTGTATCAGTCTTATTTGTTGTGTTTTCTCAAGAGGATATGCATTGGTGGTAAACTGCTGTCTTTTCATAAGTAAGGCTATTGAGCCTGGTAGTAGAAGGAGTTTGAGTTGCTGTTACTGAGATGACACCAGAACCAGAATATCTTTTTTTGTAGGGTGAGTTGTATGGGGAATGTCATAATTCTGCTTTACATACATTATTGTGGGTCAGGGGGGTGCCCGGGGATGCAAACTGTACTTTTACATCTAGCCCTGTGACGATCATGGGTTCAGTGTGTCATGCATGTGAGAACCATCTGTCAGGTGTGTCTCGACAGAAAAAAGGTTGAGAACCACTGTTTTAGAGAGCCCGTTCTGAAGGAAGGAAAGAATCAGAGAGACCGAGGCCCTGCGCGTCGATACCCCAGCCTCCACGCACATATTATCAAAAACCCTCCAAACCCGAACATAAGAAAGAGATGTCGAGGTTTTACGGGCCCGCAACAGCGTGGAAATCACTTCCTCCTTGTAGCCCCTCTTCCTCAGCCGCCGCCGCTCAAAAGCCAGATCGCAAGACAAAAGTGATCTGCCTGATCTAAAAATACTGGACCTTGTTGCAGGAGGTTGTGGAGGTGAGCGAGACGAAGAGGGCTGTCTGACGCGAAATTCACGAGGTCCGCTAACCACGATCTCCGAGGCCACTCCGGCACTATGAGAATGACCGGCCCTTGGTGACGTTCTATCCTCCTGAGAACTTTTCCCACCAGAGGCCAAGGAGGGAATACGTAGAGCACATCTCTGGGCCAGGGCAGGACTAGAGCATCCACGCCCTCCGAGTAGTGTTCTCTCCTGCGGCTGAAGAACCAAGGAGTCTTCGCGATTCTTCAGGGTGGCCATCAAGTCCAAGTGGGGGACCCCCCACCTGCAGACGACAGATCCATCGCCTCGTCTGACAACTCCCACTCTCCGGGTCGAGATGCTGACGACTGAGGAAATCGGCTTGACATTCTCTTTTCCTGCAATGAGGGAAGCTGCCAGGCGGTCCAAATTGCGCTCCGCCAAGAATAATAGGCTGGTCTCCAGGCTCTACCAGGCGACTCCTGGTGTCCCCCTGGCGATTGATGTAAGCTACCGTGGGGCATTGTCGGAGAGGACTCTCACCGCTTTGCGACGGATCAAGGGAAGGAAGAACTTAAGTGCCAGTTCGAACGCTCGGGCCTCCAGACGATTGATGTGCCATTTGGATTGGATCAGAACCAAGAGCCCTGCGTCGATTGAGACTGACAAACCGCTCCCCAGCTGGAGAGGCTGGTATCCGTCGTCACGACAATCCACTGGGAAGTCTCCAGGGGCATGCCCCTCGACAGGTGGTCGAAAGAGAGCCACACTGCATGCTGATGATGGTAGACTCGGAAAGTGGTAGGGGTGCCCGAAACTCCTCCAATATCGGCTTCCAACGGGCCAGTAAAGCTTTCTGCAAAGGATGCATATGCGCAAAACACCCAGGGCACCAGATCGATAGTGGAAGCAACAGAGCCCAGAACTTGAAGGTAATCCCAGGCCGTGGGTATTGACAGAGATAAGAGATGCTGTACTTTCTGCATGAGCTTGAGTGCACGGACCTCGGGCAGGGAGACCTTGGACACGCAAGTGTCGAAGCGAGCTCCCAGAAATTCCAGAACTTGAGAGGCAAGAGGTTGCTCTTAGAGTAGACTATCCACCCGAGAGAGGTGAGCACCGACACCACCCGACTGACCGCCATCGCACAGAACTGCTCAGACTTCGCCCGGATGAACCAATCATCCAGGTAGGGATGGAGAAAGGCCGCCACCACCTCCATCATCTGGTGAACGTGTGAGGGGAAGAAGTGAGCCCGAACGGGAGAGCTTGGAACTGAAAATACCGGCCCAGTATGTCAAAGTGAAGATATTCTGGTGTTCTTTGTGAATTGGGATGTGAAAGTAAGCTTCTGAGAGGTCGAGCGAAGCCAGGAACTCGCCAGAGCAAACCGCCGCAATGACTGCCCTCAGGGTTTCCATCTGAAAATGGGGAACCTTGAATGCCCAGTTGACTTCTTGAGGTCCAGAATCGGTCGGAAGGAACCGTCCTTTTTGGGGACGATGAAGTAGATGGAATAGTGGCCGGATCCCTGTTCCTCTGAAGGAACAGGGACTATGGCCCCGAGTTCCAGGAGCCTGTTGAGAGTCTGGCACACCGCTGGCCGTATGGAGAGATCAGGTGGCTGTCGGTAAGATCCTGAGCAAATTCTAACTCGTAACCTTTGTCGATCACGTTGAGGACCCACTGATCCGTGGTGATTTTGGCCCATTCCCCAAGAAAAAGGGACAGACGTCCACCTAAGGCGGGAGCGAAGGAATGGGCCTGCCTCATCTCATTGCGAGGACTTGGTGGCAGATCCATGGGAACTGCCATCCCGGAATGGTCGATGTCCTCGAAAGGAATGAGACCATGCCTGCGATCTGGAAGAGGCAGGAAGCTGAGAGGATCCCCCTCGTTTGTTGTACCTGCGCTGACCCCGGAATCAAGAGCACGAAGGAAAAAAGGATTTTGACTGTTTAGGGCAGTCCTCGGGCAGCTTATGAACCTTATCACCTAAGGATTTAATAAGCTGTTCCAGGTCCTCCCCAAAAAGCAACTTGCCCTTGAAGGGGAGAGTGCCTAACTGAGACTTGGAAGAGGAGTCTGCTTCCCAGTTACACAGCCAGAGGAGCTGTCTGGCGGAGACCATAGCCCTGGCCTGCACCCAGAGGAGATCATAAAGGGCATCAGCCCCATATGCAATCTAACCTTCGAGTCGCTCCGCTTGTTCGGCCTCTGCAGACGGGAGGGTCCTGGGTGCTGAGTAGTTGTTGAACTCACATGAGACTGCTACAAACCGTTGCCCGGACACCTAAAGCCAGCACCTCAAAGATCCTTTTGAGATGTACATCCAACTTGCGATCTTGAAGATCCTTTAAGGCTGAGGCCCTACAACCGTGATGGTGGTGCATTTGGTGACAGCCGACACCGAAGCATCAACCTTGGAGACTTAGAGCATCTCAAGAGCTGTATCCGGGAGGGGATATAACTTATCCATTGCCCTTGCCCACGCGGAGACCAGACTCAGGAGCCTCCCATTCCCTGAGCAGAAGCTGCATAAGCATAGGATGGAAGGGAAAAGTACGGAACGGAGCCCTCAGACACGCCAGGGCCGGGTCAACAATACGGGAGGAGGAGGCAGAGGCGAGCTCTTCTGCGGGCACATCGATTCCAAGTTCATCCAGAATAAAAGGAATAAGTGTGTCCAGCTCCTCCCGCTTAAACAACCTCAAAACCCGTGGGTCATCTCCCTCCATGGGGGGATTATAGAGAGAAAGATCCGGGTCGGCATCTGGATCAGGCAACAGAGTGGGATGAGGAGGAGGAGGAGGAGGAGAAGTGTCAGGTGGGTCTGACCCACCAGGTACAGTCCTGACCCTAGTAGTACCCTGCGAGTCTGGGACGCCAGAGCCCTGGCTAATAATCAAAAAGAAAATTAGGTCTTACCTTAGTTAATTTTCGTTCCTGTAGTACCACAGATCAGTCCAGACTCCTGGGTTTTGCCCCCCTCTAGCAGATGGAGACAGAAGTTTACAAACAAAACTCCGCCTTATCTAGGCTGGTGCCACCTACAGTCTGGCAGTTTACTTAATGTCAAAGCAGATGAAGCCCCAAAATTACACAAATGAACTATATACAGGAACCTACCAACCAAAACTAGTGCTCAACTATCCCCCAATGGGACCAGAACCAGAGCCATCGATAAGGAAGAAAAAATAGAACAGATACAAAACGGACAGACAGGAAAACCGACCATCTCGCTATCAGACTCACCTCTTCACTGCAGACTCGACGGGTGGGACTCTGGACTGATCCGTGGTACTACAGGAACAAAAATTAACTAAGGTAAGACCTAATTTTCTTTTCCCTGTAGTACCCGGATCAGTCCAGACTCCTGGGATGTACCAGAGCTCCCTCAAATAGGGTGGGATCCGGAGAGTCCCGCTCTTAGTACCCCAGACCCGAAACTGCCGCTACCTGATGCATGCACATCCAGGCGATAATGACGAGCAAAGGTATGCAATGACTTCCAGGTCACCGCTCTACAAATATCCTCTGCGGACACCTGGCTGCACTCCGCCCAGGAGGCGGCTTGAGCCCGCATAGAATGAGCCTTCAGGCCCACTGGTACCGACTTGCCCTGGAGCAAATACGCGGAACCAATTGCCTCCATTAACCAACGGGCAATCGTAGTCCTGGAAGCCGCTTGACCGCGGCGAGGACCGCCCCACAGGACAAAAAGATGATCCGTCCTTCAAAAAGGGTTCGTCACCTCTAGGTAACGTAACAGGGCTCTTCTGATGTCTAGCCTCCGCAAGTCTCGATAATTCGGAAGAGCCTTATCAGTGTCAGAAAACGAAGGCAAATCCACCATCTGATTAAGATGAAAGGCCGATACCACCTTAGGTAAGAAGGACGGCACAGTACGAAGCGACACTCCCGAATCCATAATTCTTAAAAAGGGTTCCCGACACGACAACGCTTGAAGCTCCGAAACCCGTCTTGCCGACGCAACAGCCACCAGAAAAACCACTTTCAGCGTGAGATCCTTCACGGTAGCTCCGCGGATAGGCTCGAAGGGAACGGAGCATAAGGCCTTGAGAACCAGATTCAAACTCCACGATGGACACGGAGAACGGAACGGAGGACGCAATTGCTTAGCCCCTCTGAGGAACCGAACGACATCCGGGTGCGAAGACAAGGCCACTCCTTGGACCTGTCCCCGCAGCAAAGCAAGGGCCGCCACCTGCACCCTAAGCGAACTGCAAGACAAGCCCTTAGCCAAACCATCTTGTAGGAAACAACACCTCGGGCACCGAGGCCTGCGTGGGCCGAACACCGTGCGCCATGCACCACGACTCAAATACCGTCCATACGCGCACGTACGCTAGCGACGTGGAAGGTTTGCGCGACCGCAACAGAGTCGTGACCACCGCATCCGAGTATCCCCGTTTCTTCAACCTACGCCTCTCAAAAGCCATGCCGCTACACAAAAGCATTCTACCTGGTCGAAACAAACGGGACCCTGATGCAGAAGGTCCGGCATATATGGGAACCGCAGAGGAGCTTCCAACTTCAAGTT
Source organism: Rhinatrema bivittatum (assembly GCF_901001135.1). Classification (NCBI taxonomy): domain Eukaryota; kingdom Metazoa; phylum Chordata; class Amphibia; order Gymnophiona; family Rhinatrematidae; genus Rhinatrema; species Rhinatrema bivittatum. The sequence goes on along the minus strand of NC_042624.1, from coordinate 30,357,964 downwards.
CTGAAGATCCGCGAACCACGGCCGACGCGGCCATTCGGGCGCGACGAGAATCACTGGCGACGGATGAAGCTCTATGCGCCGCAGCGTCCGTCCGATAAGGGGCCACGGAGGGAAGACATAAAGCAGTACACCTGTCGGCCAAGGCAACGCGAGGGCGTCGACCCCTTCCGCCCCCGTTTCCCGGCGGCGGGCAAAGAAACGCGGTGCCTTGGCATTTTTGAACGTCGCCATCAGATCCAGAACCGGTGTTCTCCACCTGGTGCAGATGCTCTGAAACGCTACGTCTGCGAGCTCCCACTCGCCGGGATCTAGCCGATTGCGACTCAGGAAATCCGCTTGCACGTTTTCCACTCCCGCAATGTGTGATGCCGCTATGCATTGAAGATGCAGTTCGGCCCATGCCATCTGACGCGCCTCGACGGCCACCGGTAGACTTCTGGTGCTGCCCTGACGGTTGATGTATGCCACCGTTGTTGCATTGTCCGACAGGATCCGGACCGCCTTGCCTCGTACCAATGGTAATAACTCCTGCTGGGCTAACCGGACTGCCCTGGTCTCCAACCGATTGATGGACCACGACGTTCCTTCGGAGACCATGTGCCCTGCACCGACTTCCGGAGGCACACCGTGCCCCAGCCGTACAGACTGGCATCCGTGGTAACCACCGTCCAGGAGGGCACTGCCAGCGAAATTCCCTTGGTTAAGTTGCTGGCACAGAGCCACCAGGCCATGCTGGAGCGGGTGGATTGCGGCAGCGGCAGTGGAAGAAGGAACTCTTCCGACACCGGGTTCCAGCGGGAAAGTAAGGCCAATTGTAAGGGCCGCATATGCGCGAACGTCCAGGGAACCAATTCCCGCGTAGAAGTCATAGACCCTACCATCTGTAGGTAGTCCCAGACAACCGGCATGGACTTGGCTAATAATCGTCGGGCTTGCCACTGCAACTTGTCTCTGCGCTCCTGCGTCAGATACACCATGCCCTTCCGCGTGTTGAACAGAGCTCCCAAAAACTCCAGGGATTGCGACGGTTCCAGTTGACTCTTGGCCCGATTGATTACCCAGCCAAGGCTCTGCAGCAACCCGACCACGCGTTGCACCGCCAATCGACAGAGACGTTCGGACTTCGCTCGAATCAACCAATCGTCCAGGTACGGATGGACCAGACACCCCTCCTTGCGAAGGTGAGCAGCTACCACCACCATGATCTTCGTGAAAGTCCGCGGAGCTGTCGCCACAGACCGAATGGTAGTGCTTGGAACTGGAAATGCTGCCCCAACACTGCGAACCGGAGGTAGCGTTGATGATCCGCGCGAATTCCGATGTGCAAATACGCCTCCGTGAGATCCAGAGACGCGAGAAACTCCCTTGAGCACGGATGCGATGACCGATCGTAGCGTCTCCATGCGGAACCGTGGGACCCGCAAGCACTTGTTGACGCCTTTGAGATCGAGGATCGGACGAAAAGTGCCTTCTTTCTTTGGCACCAGGAAGTAAATCGAGTACCGTCCGCCTCTCACTTCGTGGAACGGTACTGGAACGATCGCGCCTAGCGTCAGCAGATGCCGAATGGTGCCCCGTAACGCTTGCCATTTCTCGGAAAACCCGCATGGTGACACCATGAAACAAGGCAGGGGCCGCTGTGCAAAATCTAACGCGTAGCCGTGATTTATCAAGTCCAGCACCCACTGATCCGACGTGATCTTGGCCCACTCCCCGGCGAACTGCGCCAACCTGCCGCCTATCACCGGAACCGGGGAGTGGACCGGCAGCCCATCATTGGGAAGGCTTACCGCCCGGGTTGCCGGTCCCGGCCCTGCCAAACCTGCGCCCGCGAAAGGACTGCGTGTACGATTGCTGCCGTGACGCATTATGGCGGAACGAGGAAACCGAGCCTCGCGCATTACGGGGTCTACGCCCGCCACGGAACCTACCCCGCGCGGCCGGATTCCCCCTAGACCGCGGCCTGTCCTCCGGCAGCCGATGGACCTTGTTCTCGCCCAAGGACTCAATCAAATCCTCCAGCTCCTTGCCAAAAAGTAACTTACCCTTAAACGGCAGAGAGCCTAAGCGAGCCTTCGACGAGACGTCCGCCGCCCAATGCCGGAGCCATAACAACCGCCTGGCAGCCACCGCAGAAACCATTGCCCGCGCCGAAGTACGGAGCAAATCATAAAAAGCATCCGCGCTATAGGCAATCACCGCCTCCAAGCGAGCCGCTTGCAGCGCCTCCTCCTGCGAGAGCGCTTCGTTAGCCGACAGTTGTTGGGCCCATCTGAGCCCCGCGTGCAGGGAAAAATTACTACAGATAGCCGCTCTCACCCCGAGCGCGGATACCTCAAAAACCTTCTTAAGCTGCACCTCCAGCTTACGGTCCTGTAAATCCTTAAGTGCTGTTCCGCCTGTTACCGGGATGGTGGCCCGCTTCGTAACCGCTGCCACCGTCGAGTCTAGCCTCGGGACTTTGAACAGCTCGAGCGCGTCTTCCGTCAAGGGATAGAGCTTGTCCATGGCCTTGGCCACCTTCAGCCCCAGATCAGGAGTGTCCCACTCCTTAAAAGCCGTCGGCGGTCCCCTCAACCCCAAAACCATGGGGTCCGTATGCCCTAGACGGGATTCCGGCTGCGGTAAGTCGATCGCCAGCTCCCCGAGGATAGCAGGAATCAAAGGCGCCAACTCGTCGCGCCAAAAAAGACGCACCACCTTGGGGTCATCCCCCTCCGTCGTCTGGGGACCGCCCAAACCATCAGGTCCCAGATCACCTTCCCCATCAACCCCACGCGGCTGGGCCGGCGGATCCGGCTCCTCCGGATCCTCGGATTCGGACTCCGGGTCAAGCGCCCCCCGTGGGACCCCCAATCGCAGCGGGCGGGCTCCCCCCGGGATCTCTGCTAGCTGACCAGTCCGGACCCGCTTACTGGGCACCTTACCCCGGTCCAAACCCTGCGTTCCACGCTTTCTGGCCTGCCGTCGTGCCTTGAAAGCTTTGTGCATCACTAGCACAAAATCTGATGTGAAGAAGTCTGAAGAGCTGCGATCCGGATCCCCTTCCGGATCGCTATCGATCGGAGACTGGTCCCCCTCGGAGACCCTCCGTTGCGGGGACAGGGCAGGAGGCAAATCGTCCGGCCCGCGCGCCACCGGAAGCGCCGCGGCACCGTGCCCCGCCGGCAACAAAATGGCGGATTTTCCCGCCGCTGAGCCGAGCGCCTCCAAAATGGCGCCCTTTCCCGCGCTCCGCGGGAACGGACCTACTGCCCCCGATTTCTGCCCCGGAGCCGCTGCCGGCGTCTGCCGCGTCGCCACCGGACCTGCCGAGACGCCCTCCCCTCCCGAGACACAGCCAGAACAAAGGCTGTCCCGGGAAAGGTGACGGGCCGCCCTGCAGGCCCGGCAGACTGGCTGCCGCGGCATGACCACGAGAGAAGAGAAAAAACAACCAAAGAACAACCACCGCGGCACCTCTCGCGTCCCCCCCCCGCGAACGAAGAATTCCGGACAGGGAGAAGAGAAGCAGTACAGATAAGAAAAAATAAACAACACAACTTTTTTTTTTTTTTACTTTACCGTTCGCCGTCGGCTCCGGGTCCACCTGGGGGGAGTGAACCGAGCTCCCCGGTATCACCCCCAGGCTAGTGACCAATAACAACCCCGCTGGCAAGGGCCCCGTAGCCCACCCTCAGCGCACTCAACTCCCCGGGGGGATGGCCCCAGCGAGACCTCACCACTCACCGGGAGGAGACAAACCGGACCTGCAGGCAGACAACTGCGGTCCCGGCTTCCACAAAATAATACCAGAACCAAAATTAAAACTCTATCTACTTTTTTTTTTTTTTTTCAACTAGGCCTCAATCCAGACTGCAGGTTTTGCACCCTCTCCACCTGCTAGGAGACAGAAGAAGACTGCCAGACTGTAGGTGGCACCAGCCTAGATAAGGCGGAGTTTTGTTTGTAAACTTCTGTCTCCATCTGCTAGAGGGGGGGCAAAACCCAGGAGTCTGGACTGATCCGGGTACGTACAGGGAACGAGGGATTTTTTTGCCAGTGAAGGGCCCAGAGTGGGATCCTCCTGTACCTCCAAGCTTGCTAAAAAAGACATGTAAAAGGAGCACAAATTCTGGTGAAAAAAGAGTAAGCTCTGCTCGTCCCCGGGGGGGGGGGGGGGGGGGGGGGGGGGGGGTGCCTCGGGGAGGGTCAGATTCAGCATCAGGAGATCCCATAGGACTTAAGTCAGGCGGTAAACGACAAAAATCCGGCTCCCTTCCCCCTGAGGATCCGAGTCTGTTGCGAGGTCCGGGCACAAAGTGGCCACTGCTCCCATGGTTTTTTGTGTGGAGGACTGCCCGGACGCACGCTTGCCGACCCGACCTCGGGTCGTCAACTTCAAAGGAGCCACGGAGGGTCCCTCCCCTCCGGGCAAGCAGAGCCTATCGCTGGAGAGCCGCAAGGCAGGCTCCTCGCAGGCAAGACAAAACGCAGCTGAGCCAGACTGCAGTGAAGCGGGGAAGCCGACTGACTGAACGGCCTCGAGCCGCTGCTTTTCCTGCCAGATGGCCCGGAGCCGTGAAGAACTGCCTTTTTCCAACTTTTACACTGAAATTAAAAAATTCACCTGTCTCTCACTTTTTTTTTTGAGAACAGCTAAATAGGCTGAAGGGTTTGTGCCACAGCAGAGGAATTATAACATCTCTGTAAAGGTCCCGAGGAATAGTCACATCTCAGGGTCACCAGTGCAAAAGAGGGGGAGTGACTGGACCACCAATATCATCCCTAGGCAGGGAATTAGACTACCGGGAAAGAGACCTAGGCTGGATTACTCAAAGGGAAACCCCCTCCCTAGGTATCTACAAGAGCCTGGAGACAGAACTGTCTCCAGAGAAAAGAAAATTCACTGTTCCTGTATATTTTAGAAATACTTGCTTGACCCAGCGAAGAGAAAACAGAAGACTTCGTAAGAAGAAATAAAGAAATACCACTAAGAAGAGGGAACCGCAGGTTCATCTGTCTGCATCTGCTGGAACCAGAGAAATACTGAGGGGGCAGGGTGAGCGCTGTCCTTATATGGTTTTTCTCTGGCTCCATCTGCTGGACAGGAGGCTCAACCCACTGTCTGGACTGATTCGGGTATGTACAGGGAACACATCTTATAAAGATCTAGTTTTCTCCAGGACCAATACTTTAGGTTTTGACTTTTAACATTGCTCCCCTTAACATATGGCTTGGGGATAAGCTGCACAGAGAAACAGTTACTACCATTAGAAACTTGCAGACTGGATGGACCATTTGATCTTTTTCTGCCAAGTCAAGGCATATGTTTTAAATGTATCTTATGATGATAGTTAATAATAGAGTCTAATAACTGAGTGTTCAACTAATGTAGTGCTGCTGTAGCTTTATTAGATTTCTTTTATTTTTTATTATTGTAATTAACCACTAATCGATACAGTATCGTCAAAGTGGCTTACAAAAATAAAAATATATTCAAAAACAAAAAATATAAAAAAACTGGATAACCAATAAATGCATTTCTTAAAGTCAGAATAAAAATAAATATCAAAAGCTTGAAAAACAGCTGACTTCAAAGACTTAACGGAATTTGAGAATTTTTTTCCTGCCTGATTACTAAAGGGATACAATTTCAGGTGGACAACGCTGCATAACGGAAAGCAGCCTGACGAGTGTGTTCTAACCTACTCCTCGACGGAGGCTGGGACTATACGCAGATCTCAATGAGAGGAACACAGATGACAAACAGTTCATAGGCACACAGCAGACTGGCCAAATATTGTGGGTTCCCTGTAGCCAAAGCTTTGAAAACCAAAAAAGCAATCGTAAATCTAGATCTTACTCTGGCTGTTTTAAAACTGTGCTGATTATGTTTGTATGGTTTGCATATTATGGATGTACTTCACAGGGAGAGAGAATTTTTCAGATCTGTGGGTTAAACATAAATAAATGATGACTAAAACATTTAGCACTCTTTGGGATGCATTGGTGGCTCGGTACTGCCATGCAGAAGACCCAGGTTTAACTCCCAGGCCCGGTTTTCATTCGTTGGACTGACTGAGGATGCTGTAGAGGCAGTATTCCCAGCCCCTGCTATCAGAGAGGGGAAAGGGGATGGGAAGGAGTCCCAATCATTCCCATAGCTGGAACTAGGGTGCACACGTTCTGGATGCAAACAGTGGTCTGTGGCTCCGGCAATGGCTGAGCTAGGGAAGGTTATAAAAATGAGGGAAATATCCCAAGAAGTTAAGTGTGAAGGCTCATGGCACCAGTGACCAATAAAGGCTTTTTATTGAGCTGGAAGCCCAAGAAGAGAAGAAAGAAACTGCTGGGCCAAAAATATTTAAAAAATAACATTTAGTACTTTTTTAAAATCCTCTGAAATGCTATTCACCTTTCTCACTGCTGTCCGGTATAGTCTACAAATACAGTTGTGATAATAAGTTTACATACCCCTGGCAGAATTTGTAAGATGTGTAGCATTTTAAGAAAACATGAGTGATCTGACAATACATCTGTTATTTTTAATGTGTTTCAAATTAAACTATTGTGCATCACAGAATAGCACAATCATTAAACAAACCATAGCATTAAGGGAAATAAAATGGTCCTGTTCAAAAGTTTGCATACCCTTGAATGATTGAGCTTATAATATGCACAAGCTGACACACACAGATTGAGATGGCCATGAAGGCTCTGTATCCACACCTGTTCCTTGTTTGATTGTAATTAGTGTTTTGTATAAATAGTCAATGAGGTTCTTAGCTCTTAAGAAATCCTTATGCATTTTATCCAGGGCTGCACTGGACTTTGGTGGTTACTGAAGCATGGGGAAAGCAGAAAAATTGTCAAAGGATGTGCGAGCAAAATTAGTTCAACTTTATAAAGCAGGAAAAGGATATAAAAAGATATCTAAAAATTTGAAAATGCCAATCAGTACTGTTCAAACTCTGATCTATGGAAAATTATGGGTTCTGTTATTGCTAATCCATGGTCAGGTAGACCAAGAAAGATTGCAGACCCAATTGCCAAGAAATATATATAAAAAATCGAATTGCAAATAATACACCACCATAGTTTACATGTTTATTCCCAAAATTGATCCCACCCACCCTCCCACCCTAGCCAACCATATAGGGTTATCTGGTAGAAAGTTTTAGATATTCAATAGTCTCAAATGCTCACACTTCAACATATAGTCTTATCCATCTTCAGAGATATGCGTCCCAAGTTTGATGAAAAGATTGAAGATTTTTCCGCTTAGCCACTGTAATTTTGTACATTGTGCATACATTAGCCAATCTTCGTAAGACAGCCGAGAACTGTGGACCTTGAGGCAATTTCCACGAGCTGGCGATCTCCATTCGCGTGGCTATACAAGCTTGTAGACAGAACGGGTGCAATACCATCGTGGTCAGTCCCTCCATGTTATGTAATAATGCAAAATCCACAGAATACTCAATTTGTTCATCTAGTATGATTGAGACCAGGTCTTGCAAGCGAGTCCACAACGGTACAATACAGTCCCCTGACCACCACCCTATCACCCCGCTCCCTCTCCAATAATAGCCAGTCTCAACAGCTGATATCTTACACAACCTCTCCAGTGTGTAATACCACCAATAAAAGTATCTTGTATCCATTTCTCAACTATATTGGACACTGAAGCTTTACTGATTTGGAGATACATATTAGACCAGGTCTCCGATTCCATTTCAAAAGGTAAGTCGTGTAACCATTGTTTAAGAAAGGAAGGCGGTGAAGGTAATGGGGCATTGAGCACTTTATATATTTTATATATTAACTTTTTGGTCATAAAAGGAGTGGAACAGAACCCCATCAAACAGGGTTTTGCCGGAGTTTAGTATATTAGATGTAGACTTCTATAAAAATGGGACACTTGATTGTAATCCATGGCTTCACTATTAGATAAACCAAAATCTCTGTACAACGCTGAAAATGGGAGGAATTTACTTCCATCCCTTATGTGTTCTAAACAGGTTAGTCCACTAACCTTCCACATCTCAAAGGACCGGAGAGGGAGACATGGCATAAAGGTCTTATTATGAAAAAGATTAGTAAGATAGAAATAGTTTTTTCTACCCACTAATCTCTCCTTCCATCTGTCCCAATTCTGCATAGTAGTTCTAGTAGTGGGTAGCATATCAGGGCAATCCCTCCATGTTTTTCTCGGTTGCCATGGTATAGCTTTTAGTGGCATACCTGCCATGTAGTGTTGTTCCATTTGGGCCCAATGTTTAGAATCCCTCGAATCATGCCACACTACAAGAGGCCGCAATTGGGAAGCTGCATAATATCAATGTAAATTCGGAATCCCAAGCCTGCCCTCTAATTTTGACAGATATAATACATATTACTAACCCTGGGCAGTCTACGTTTCCAAATGAAGCTACAAAGTTTCCGCTGCCATCATTGCAGCATATTATTGGGTAGCATTATAGGAATTGATTGGAATAAGTACAGTAATTTTGGAAGTATATTCATTTTAATAGTGGCTATACGCCCTAGCCATGACAAAAGCAATCTTGTCCAGATATCTAAATCCCAGAATATTTTTTGTATCAAAGGTGTATAATTCAATTTAAATAAGTCACTAGGACGGCTCGAGAGTTGTATACCCAAATACTTTATTTTTTGAGTAGCCCATCTGAAGGGGTGAGCAAGACGTAGATAATCTACGGTATCCTGGGGGCACATAATGTTGAGAATCTCAGCTTTCTCCCAGTTTACTTTGAATCCTGAGGCATCACTGAAGTTCTGTATTTCCTACTCAATTCCTATTAGGGATGTATCTGGGGCTCTGACTGTGAACATAATGTCATCAGTAAATAGGCAAAGTTTGTACGATTCATCTCCCACTATAAAGCCCTGTATCTGATTGTTCCGACGAATACTAATAGCCAAAGGCTCCAGGAAAAGGGCAAATAGGGTTGGAGATAACGGGCACCCTTGTCTGGTCCCTGTCCCAACTATGAAATGATTAGAGTATCCCCATTTATTTTTAAACATGCTCTAGGTTTGTCAGAGTTTAGTAAGCCAACTACAGAAGCAGGGTCCAAATCCCATTTTTTTCAATACCCCAAACAGAAATGGCCAGTGCACCATATCAAATGCCTTTTCGGCATCAATAGAAAGAGGGCTTCCAACTTGTTAGAATGCGCTACCCACATCAGATTTAAGAGTTTACGGATATTATCCCCAGCTAATCTCCCTAGTATAAATCCTGCTTGGTCCTGATGTATGAGCTGTGTGATATATTTATTTATGCGACCAGCAAGAATTTTTGCCAGAGTTTTTAAATCAAGATTTATCAACGAGATTGGTCAATACGAGCCACATATGGTTGGATCCCATCCAGGTTTTGGAAGTTCCGTAATCCCTGCTAAATTGGCATCCCCAGCTAATGAACCCTCTTCTCTTAATGAGTTATAGACTTTCTGTAATTGTGCCACCAAGTAAGGGCCAAATTGTTTATAAAATTGGCAGTAAGGCCATCTGGTCCTGGAGATTTCTCCGATTTAAGGGATTTAATAGTATATAAAATTTCCGTTGTAGTAATCACTGCTTCCAGCTCCATTTTTGCCTCTTCATTTAAAGCGGTACAGGGATCGAGTCCAAATATGCCTCCACGTGGGTTTGCTGAATGGAGGCATTAGGACTATATAATGTGGCATAGAAGTCAAGAAATCTATTCCTAATGTCCATATTGTTAGTTAAGATTTTATCTCCATCCCCTTTAATTTTAGAGATGGTATTTTGATATTGAATCTTTTTTAGTTTGTTGGCTAATATTTTCCCAGCTTTATTGTCCCCCTCAAAATAAGATTGCTTTGTCATTTGCAACCAGTGTGCCATATTCGTAGATTCCAACCTCAAAAGATCTTCCCTCGCTTTAGATCATTGAGTCAATATCCTCTGACTACCTGTGGCTTGGTGTTGACGCCCCAGTACGACAATAGCATCCCAGAGAGTTCGAGCTTCCTGATTATTCCTTTTCTTGACAAAGGTATCCCTTGATATTAGAAGCCCTCTAAGATAGGCCTTAAATGATTCCCATACCACAGGCGGGGAGACTTCTCCTGCATCATTCCTAGCGAAAAAAATCTTTAACATTAGAGATTAAAGTCTGGTTGAACTCTTTGTCCATCAATAGAGATTCATTAAGTTGCCAGAATCTTATGCCTTTATCATAACTATCAAATACAATCCCTAAACTAGGAAATGGCATGATCGGGACCACGCTATAGGGGTTTATATCGGCATTGTAAACCTGATTGAAAAGTCCTTATCTACCAGAAAATAGTCAATTCGTTGAGTGGGATTTTTGCGCTGGTGAGTAATATGATCTAGTTTGCGGTGTAGCGCAATCTCCATGCATCCAGAAGTTGCCAGGAGTCTATTAATCCCTGTAAGCGCGCTCTATATGCATGCGGGGCAGAAGAAACATCCCTTTGAGGCATCTACATTAGGAACCCTAACCAGATTAAAATCTCCCCCGATGAGTAGCAAACCACTACTATGTGCCAGAAGCAGTTTGGATATTTGATCAAAAAATGATCCCTGATCCTTCTTAGGAGCATATATGTTTATAAGCATATATGCCTTTCCATCTACCAGTATCCCCAATAGCAGATATCTACCAGCTGGATCTTTAATACATGATTTGCATTCAAAAACAAAATGAGAGGCAAATAATATCCCCACACCTGTATATTTAGCATCCTTGGAACATGGTGCAAAGTATTGGTTAGGGTAGGATCGGGATGCCATAAGGGATTCGTAAAGTGCCTTCATATGAGTTTCTTGTAGAAAAGTGATATCTAATTTTTGAACGGCTAATTCTTTAAAAAGCAATCACCTTTTAAACGGTGTATTAAGCCCTTTTACACTAATAGAGCCGATACGTATAGATGCCATAATTAAATATTAGCTCCCCATCCATCTGACATCATGGTACGTGTCCTATATTGTCAGGCACTTGGATATATGTGAGTGGTGAACGCTACAGAAAAAATACTAGATTAGCCCATAAATAATCCAGAGAGAATATCCCCCACCCATGGTTGGTACTATAACCCTATGCGAGTAAAGTCCCCCCCCCCCCCCTTAAGGATCTGCCATTACCTCTCCTGCAGATCCATTCTCCTTACGCTCTGGAGGAAGATTTTATCTATCAGTGTACCCTCTGTTACACATTTTCAAATACAATTTACAACACCCACCTAAGTATTCAAGATAACTGGTGGAAACAAAACATTATTTTTTGAATGTGTTATACTTAATCAATGTTGAGCAACTTAACTCTAGAAAATAGTGAAAAACAAATTCCATAGAACCTCTGAAGACAGAATTACAGACCATTATGATGTAAACTCATTGCTTGCAGAATCATGATTCTGACAGATCCTTGCTGACAGAGAGCTCCTGCTCTCTGTCAGCAAGGATGCTATTCTTTAATGTTTTGTTTTTGAAGTCCTTGTCCTATGCTGGTCATTGGTTGAAATCCCCTATCTTGCAAGATGGCGGCCGCCTCGTGTAATGATCGTATCTGTGATGTGACCCCATCCCATGTGAGGACAAGCCCGAACGGATGCAATCCATCTATATTTAACATTTTCTTTTCGCAGGAACTGAGTGACTTCGCGGAGTTTTTGAACGGTTTTGAAGGGTCGCCTGGGAAAGGTCAGCATAAATTGAAACCTCCTGATTTGCCAAGCCCAGCGGGCTGCTTTCTGGCGGCGTTCACAATTTTTCCTTTTGAGAATAATCGTGGAAACATACGATTATGTCCCGAGGAGCATTTGCCCCCCAGCTTGGTCTCAAGGCCAGATGTGCCCGGTCAATCTTTATATTGTAGAGATTACTTACCTGATAATCTCCTTTCCTTAGTGTATGCAGAATGGACTCAAAACAAGTGGGTATAGTGTGCTCGTGCTAGCAGTTGGAGACGGATCTGATGTCAGCACGGGTACATAGAAACATAGAAATGACGCAGAAGAAGACCCAAACGGCCCATCCAGTCTGCCCAGCAAGCTTCACATTTTTTTTCTCATACTATCTGTTTCTCTTAGCTCTTTGGTTCTATTTCCCTTCCACCCCCACCATTAATGTAGAGAGCAGTGATGGAGCTGCAACCAAGTGAAATATCAAGCTTGATTAGTTATGGGTAGTAGGGGAAGTAGGGGAAGTAACTGCCGCAATAAGCAAGCTACACCCATGCCCATCTGCTTTACCCCGACCGTGCCATTCAGCCCTTATTGGTTGTTTTTCTTCTAATAAGGGCTGAATGGCACGGTCTGGGTAAAGCAGATGGGCATGGGTGTAGCTTGCTTATTGCATATACCCCCACAGAAGTGCAGCAATTCAGTAATCTTCCTTGCAAAGCTGTATGGATATATGTGTAACTGACCGATCGATTAAATAAACAGGATTACCCTGACCGATTGATAGTAGCTGGAGACGCCAGCGTTCCCAACCGGAAGGCGTCGACAGCCGGCAGGGTGGATGCCCTATCATAAGAAAACATGGCTTACCGTGAGTTGGCGAATCCCCATGTATACTGGCAGCTGGGCGGGATGCTGAGTCCATCTGCATACACTAAGGAAAAGGAGATTATCAGGTAAGTAATCTCTACATTTCCTAGCGTGTAGCAGATGGACTCAAAACAAGTGGGATGTACAAAAGCTACTCCCGGACTGGGTGGGAGGCTGCCCGAGGTCCGTTTAGGATTGCCCTCGCAAATGCTGTGTCCTCCCTGGCCTGGATGTCCAGACGGTAAAATCTGGAGAAGGTATGGAGGGAGGACCACGTTGCGGCTTTACATATCTCTGCCGGCGACAACATCCTGGCTTCTGCCCAAGAGGCCGCCTGCGCTCTGGTAGAGTGAGCCTAGACCCGTAGAGGAGGTGGTTTTCCCGCTTCTACGTAGGCTGCCTTGATAACTTCTTTGATCCAGCGGGTGATGGTTGCCCGTGAGGCCGCTTCCCCTTGCTTCTTCCCACTGTGAAGGACGAACAGGTGGTCTGTCCTTCGTACTGCTTCTGACATTTCCAGGTACCTGGGCAGCAGTCTGCCGATGTCGAGATGGCGTAGTATTCGACCTTCTTTCCGACTTCTTCAAACCTTTCGTGGTAGGCAAGGATATGGTTTGGTTGAGGTGGAAGTGTGAGACTACTTTGGGTAAGAAGGAAGGAACCGTGCGAAGATGGATAGCCTCTGGAGTGATTCTGAGAAACGGATCACGGCAGGACAGCGCTTGTAGTTCTGAGATGCGGCGTGCTGAGCATACGGCCAGCAGGAACACCATCTTCAAGGTTAACAAACGGAGGGACAGGCCTTGAAGGGGTCTGAAGGCGGGTCCGGCTAGAAATTCCAAAACTAGGTTGAGGTTCCACAGGGGCACTGGCCACTTCAGTGGGGGGCGAATGTGTTTGACTCCTTTCAGGAAACGTGAAACGTCTGTGTGTGCGGCGATGCTGTTGCCGTCACTTCGGGGACCGTGGCAGGATAGCGCTGCCACTTGAACCTTGATGGAATTGAGGGATAGACCCTTCTGAAGTCCATCCTGCAGGAAATCCAAAATGATAGGGATCTTAGCGGCATGTGGATTGGTGCGGTGAGCTTCGCACCAGGCTTCGAATACTCTCCAGATCCTTATATATGTTAGTGATGTGAAGAACTTGCGTGCTCGGAGAAGTGTTTCTATAACCTAAACAAAAACAAAACTGAAATCCTCATCATAGCACCGGAAAACTATACCCTCTCCCCTCTTTCTACCACTAACCAACATCCGGACACCGCAGGGCTCTCCACCTCGCAACAAGTTAGAGACCTGGGAGTCATCTTAGATAGCAAACTCTGCCTCAACAAATTCGTCAACAACACAACAAAAGAATGTTTCTTTAAACTTCAAACATTAAAGAAACTCAAACCTCTCCTCCTTTACAGAGACTTCCGCATGGTCTTACAAGCCATCATTCTCCCAAAGCTGGATTACTGTAACTCCCTCCTCCTAGGCCTTCCAGCATGTACCATCAAACCACTTCAGATGGTCCTGAATGCCTCTGCAAGAATTCTTTCAAATGCCAAAAAAAGAGATCATATCACCCCTATTCTCCACCATCTCCACTGGCTTCCGATTAAATACAGGATCCAGTTCAAATCTTTAATGATGATTCATAAGGCCTTACACAATATCGCACCTCTCAACCTAACATTTCAAATTCGATTTCACACATCCGTGAAACCAACCAGAAGCGCCTATCAAAACAGACTAATCACACAACCGGCGAAATCCATTTTGAGGAAACGTGCATTATCCACAGATGGCCCATCACTTTGGAACTCGCTCCCTCCAGACCTTCGTTTGGAAACATGCCACCCTACATTTAAAAAGAAACTTAAGACTTGGCTGTTCAAACAAGCTTTCCCCTAGAGCCAAGAACACGAAGAAAAGTATTTTCAAGCCCACAACGTTTTATTCAGATCTATTATTTTATTCAATCAGAAATTTACACATGCTGAATTCATACATACTACATATACTCATATTGACTTCATATTTTTCCATGTTATTCATTGATTTTTAACTGCTTGTTTATTAACGGTTAAATATCATACACTATTTGCTTCAATTAATTTATTCAATGTAAAAACTTTGCTTACTTAGATTTGTTCAATGTAAAAACTTCTTTTATTATGTTCTATGTTCTATGTAAACCGCTATATTTTTTAGCGATAGTTACTGTTCTTTGTAAACCGGGGTGATATGTATACTATACAGGAACCTCCGGTATATAAATCATTTAAATAAATAAATAAATAACCGGCCCCGAGTAACCTCTTTTCTTCAGTCTAGCCCTCTCAATGGCCAGACCGTAAGAGAGAATTGAGCTGGATCCTCGTGGAGGATGGGACCTTGCCGCAGCAGGTCCCTGTGTGGAGGCAGGGGTAATGGATTCCCTGCCAGTAGTCTTCTCATGTCTGCGTACCAGGGTCTTCTTGGCCAGTCCGGTGCCACTAGAAGAACTAGGCCTCTGTGCCGCTGAATCTTGTGTATAATGGCGCCCAGCAGGGGCCATGGAGGAAAGGCATATAGCAGGATCCCCTGAGGCCATGGCTGTACCAGGGCATCGATCCCCTGGGAGAGAGGATCTCGTCTGCGACTGAAGTATCTGGGTACTTGAGCATTGGACCTGTCCGCTAGTAGGTCCATGCCCGGCATCCCCCACTGATCCACAATCATTTGGAAAGCTGCGGGTGACAGCTGCCATTCCCCTGGATTTAGGCTTTCTCTGCTGAGGAAGTCTGCCGTGGTGTTGTCCTTCCCGGCGAAGTGGACAGCGGAGATGTCCTGGAGATTTGCTTCCGCCCAAGTCATCAGGGGGCTACTTCTAGGGATACCTGTCGGCTTCTGGTTCCGCCCTGTCGGCTGATGTATGCCACTGTGGTGGCGTTGTCTGACATCACTCTGACCGCTCTGTTTCGGAGTCTGTGGGCAAATCGCAGGCATGCTATCCTGACTGCCCGTGCCTCTAGTCAGTTGATGTTCCACCCCGACTCTTCTCTGTTCCACCGCCCTTGGGCGGTGAGTTCTTCGCAGTGCGCTCCCCATCCGCTCAGGCTGGCATCTGTAGTGAGCAGGGTCCAGGTCGGGGAGGACATTCTTGACCCCCGGCTCATGTGGCCGGGCTGCAACCACCATCGTATCTGAATCCACACCCTGGCTGGTAGAGGTAGGTGTACGGTGTAGTTCTGTGATCGTGGGCTCCACCGAGATTGGAGGGCATGTTGTAACGGTCTCATATGCGCCCGCGCCCATGGTATCACCTCCAGCGTGGATGCCATAAGGCCGAGGACCTGTAGGTAATCCCAAGCTCCAAACTGCTTTGGAGACGGAATTACTGAATTGCTGCACTTCCTGTGGGGGTATATGTACCCGTGCTGACGTCAGATCCGTCTCCAACTGCTAGCACGAGCACACTATACCCACTTGTTTTGTCCATCTGCTACACGCTAGGAAAATTGAGTTTGTGGGGAGTCTTCATTCCCCTCGGGATTCAGTAGGAAGTGATAAAAATGTCTCACCACTGTTTCACAATCAGTGTTCTCTGCGCTCTCTTGTAGCCCATGGAAACAGAGATTTCCTCTCCGGGCCCGGTTTTCTAGATATGCAAGTTTTACTCGCATGGCAGCATTCTCTTCCTGAAGCTCCTGGCACATATCCTGCAAGACTTTAGTCAGGTCAGCTTGTCCTTCCATGCGATTATCCAAGTCATCCACTCTATTTCCCATCTGAGCTAACTCCTCGTGGAAATCGTCCAACATACCATGAATTACTTTTTTGTAACTTTTAAGATCCTGCTGCAGGGCACAGAACCAATTTTGAAATTCCATGCGAGTTGGAGCCTCCTCCGCTGAAATATTGAACTCGTCATCAGTTTCTCTCTGTTCAGAGTCGAGATCGACCTCCGCCGGGGGTCCGTCTTCCATCGGGCCTCGCTAGGATAATTTGCGATATGAGAAGTGTTGAAAATCTACCGTTTTTTTCTTCCCTGCCATTGCTATAGATGTTCTGTGGTCTGATTCTCCAATTTGAAGTATAAGTTTGGTCTGGGTGAGCGTTTTTAATCTATAATCACTCTCTGGTAATGAGGGAGCTTGAGAGCTAGGCTGCCATCAGCTAAGATGACATCACTTCCTCCCAAAATTTGTGACGTCACTTCTTCCCAGGAAAATTTGTCTCGATGCAAAGAAAAACCCACAAGCAACTTCTACTGAAATACGGGCTTCTCTGAAACAAAGGAGATACTTGAACAAAATGGGCTGCATGGTAGAGTTGCCAGAAAAAAGCCACATAAGAACATAAGAAAATGCCATACTGGGTCAGACCAAGGGTCCATCAAGCCCAGCATCCTGTTTCCAACAGTGGCCAATCCAAGCCATAAGAACCTGGCAAGCACCCAAAAACGAAGTCTATTCCATGTTACCATTGCTAATGGCAGTGGCTATTCTCTAAGTGAACTTAATAGCAGGTAATGGACTTCTCCTCCAAGAACTTATCCAATCCTTTCTTAAACACAGCTATACTAACTGCACTAACCACATCCTCTGGCAACAAATTCCAGAGTTTAATTGTGCGTTGAGTAAAAAAGAACTTTCTCCGATTAGTTTTAAATGTGCCCCATGCTAACTTCATGGAGTGCCCCCTAGTCTTTCTACTATCTGAAAGAGTAAATAACCGATTCACATCTACCCGTTCTAGACCTCTCATGATTTTAAACACCTCTATCATATCCCCCCCTCAGTCGTCTCTTCTCCAAGCTGAAAAGTCCTAACCTCTTTAGTCTTTCCTCATAGGGGAGTTGTTCCATTCCCCTTATCATTTTGGTAGCCCTTCTCTGTACCTTCTCCATCGCAATTATATCTTTTTTGAGATGCGGCGACCAGAATTGTACACAGTATTCAAGGTGCGGTCTCACCATGGAGCGATACAGAGGCATTATGACATTTTCCGTTTTATTCACCATTCCCTTTCTAATAATTCCCAACATTCTGTTTGCTTTTTTGACTGCCGCAGCACACTGAACCGACGATTTCAATGTGTTATCCACTATGACACCTAGACCTCTTTCTTGGGTTGTAGCACCTAATATGGAACCCAACATTGTGTAAATATAGCATGGGTTATTTTTCCCTATATGCATCACCTTGCACTTATCCACATTAAATGTCATCTGCCATTTGGATGCCCAATTTTCCAGTCTTACAAGGTCTTCCTGCAATTTATCACAATCTGCTTGTGATTTAACTACTCTGAACAATTTTGTGTCATCTGCAAATTTGATTATCTCACTCATCGTATTTCTTTCCAGATCATTTATAAATATATTGAAAAGGGTCCCAATACAGATCCCTGAGGCACTCCACTGTCCACTCCCTTCCACTGAGAAAATTATCCATTTAATCCTACTCTCTGTTTCCCGTCTTTTAGCCAGTTTGCAATCTATGAAAGGACATCGCCACCTATCCCATGACTTTTTACTTTTCCTAGAAGCCTCTCATGAGGAACTTTGTCAAACGCCTTCTGAAAATCCAAGTATACGATATCTACCGGTTCACCTTTATCCACATGTTTATTAACTCATAAGAACATAAGAACATAAGAAAATGCCATACTGGGTCAGACCAAGGGTCCATCAAGCCCAGCATCCTGTTTCCAACAGTGGCCAATCCAGGCCACAAGAACCTGGCAAGTACCCAAAAACTAAGTCTATTCCATGTAACCATTGCTAATGGCAGTGGCTATTCTCTAAGTGAACTTAATAGCAGGTAATGGACTTCTCCTCCAAGAACTTATCCAATCCTTTTTTAAACACAGCTATACTAACTGCACTAACCACATTCTCTGGCAACAAATTCCAGAGTTTAATTGTGCGTTGAGTAAAAAAGAACATTCTCCGATTAGTTTTAAATGTGCCCCATGCTAACTTCATGGAGTGCCCCCTAGTCTTTCTACTATCCGAAAGAGTAAATAACCGATTCACATCTACCCGTTCTAGACCTCTCATGATTTTAAACACCTCTACCATATCCCCCCTCAGTCGTCTCTTCTCCAAGCTGAAAAGTCCTAACCTCTTTAGTCTTTCCTCATAGGGGAGTTGTTCCATTCCCCTTATTTTGGTAGCCCTTCTCTGTACCTTCTCCATCTCCTTCAAAAAAGTGAAGCAGATTTGTTAGGCAAGACTTGCCCTGGGTAAAGCCATGCTGACTTTGTTCCAATAAACCATGTCTTTCTATATGTTCTGTGATTTTGATGTTTAGAACACTTTCCACTATGTTTCCTGGCACTGAAGTCAGGCTAACCGGTCTGTAGTTTCCCGGATCGCCCCTGGAGCCCTTTTTAAATATTGGGGTTACATTTGCTATCCTCCAGTCTTCAGGGACAATGGATGATTTTAATGATGTTACAAATTTTTACTAATAGGTCTGAAATTTCATTTTTTAGTTCCTTCAGAACTCTGGGGTGTATACCATCCGGTCTGGGTGATTTACTACGCTTCAGTTTGTCAATCAGGCCTACCACATCTTCTAGGTTCACCGTGATTTGATTCAGTCCATCTGAATCATTACCCATGAAAACCTTCTCCATATCGGGTACCTCCCCAACATCCTCTTCAGTAAACACAGAAGCAAAGAAATCATTTAAATCTTTCCGCAATGGCCTTATCTTCTCTAAGTGCTCCTTTAACCCCTCGATCATCTAACGGTCTAACTGACTCCCTCACAGGCTTTCTGCTTCGGATATATTTAAAAATGTTTTTACTGTGAGTTTTTGCCTCTACAGCCAACTTCTTTTCAAATTCTCTCTTAGCCTGTCTTATCAATGTCTTTCATTTAACTTGCCAATGTTTATGCTTTATCCTATTTTCTTCTGTTGGATCCTTCTTCCAATTTTTGAATGAAGATCTTTTGGCTAAAATAGCTTCTTTCACCTCCCCTTTTAACCATGCCGGTAATCGTTTTGCCTTCTTTACACCTTTCTTAATGTGTGGAATACATCTGGACTGTGCTTCTAGGATGGTATTTTTTTTAACAATGACCACGCCTCTTGGACATTTTTTTACTTTTGTAGCTGCTCCTTTCAGTTTTTTTCTAGCAATTTTTCTCATTTTATCAAAGTTTCCCTTTTGAAAGTTTAGCACGAGAGCCTTGGATTTGCACACTGTTCCTCTTCCAGTCATAAATAAATCAAATTTGATCATATTATGATCACTATTGCCAAGCGGCCCCACCAACGTTACCTCTCTCACCAAGTCCTGTGCTCCACTGAGAATTAGATCTAAATTGCTCCCCTCTCTCGTCGGTTCCTGAACCAATTGCTCCATAAAGCTATCATTTATTCCATCCAGGAACATTATCTCTCTAGCGTGACCCAATGATACATTTACCCAGTCAATATTGGGGTAATTGAAGTCTAAACAAACAAAGCAAAGTGCTGCACTACAAAATAATCCAAAAACACAAAGTGCAGAGCATAGAACTTTTAGTTCCGATCAAAAGTAATTCCAATCATTTCATGAAAGAATAAATTCAAAATTTTTTATTGCGGCAACTCCACTGCATAAGTTCAACAAAGCACACAATTTTCAAGGTGCCCCAACACGGAACCGTGTTTCGCCAAAGGCTGCATCGGGGGGACCAACAGGAATATGGCGCGCATGAATCCTGGGAACCGATGATTGGTTCCCGCGAGAACGGTGATTTTTTCACCTGATTTTTTGGCGCCTAAATTCTGCCTTTAAAATGCCTGGCCGTGCTAAGGGTAAATGCACTCCCTGTTACCTTTTGAATACTGCACCAAGGTATGTTTAATTTTACTGTTTAAATTCAACATCGGCGTTAGTCCATTATTTGTTGTCCTGATTTTTAAATTATTTTAACATTGCAGATTTGACTGAATTCCTGTTGGTCCCCCCGATGCAGCCTTTGGCGAAACACGGTTCCGTGTTGGGGCACCTTGAAAATTGTGTGCTTTGTTGAACTTATGCAGTGGAGTTGCCGCAATAAAAAATTTTGAATTTATTCTTTCATGAAATGATTGGAATTACTTTTGATCGGGACTAAAAGTTCTATGCTCTGCACTTTGTGGTTTTGGGTAATTGAAGTCTCCCATTTTTACTGCACTACCAATTTGGTTAGCTTCCCTAATTTCTCTTAGCATTTCACTGTCCGTCTCACCATCTTGACCAGGTGGACGGTAGTATACCCCTATCACTATAGTCTTTCCCAACACACAAGGGATTTCTACCCATAAAGATTCAATTTTGCATTTAGTCTCATGCAGGATGTTTATCCTGTTGGACTCTATGCCATCCCCGGACATAAAGCGCCACAACCTCCTCCCGAGTGCTCCTCTCTGTCATTGCGATATAATTTGTACCCCGGTATAGCACTGACCCATTGGGTTATCCTCTTTCCACCATGTCTCTGAGATGCCAATTAAGTCTATGTCATTATTCACTGCTATACATTCTAATTCTCTCCGTCTTACTTAGACATCTGGCATTAGCATACAAACATTTCAAAGTTTGTTTTTTGTTTGTATTTTCATTCTGCTTTTTAATTGATAGGGATAAGTTAGAATTTTTAGCTCAGGTGAGTTTTTAGTTACAGGCACTTGGACTACTTTTCTAATTATTGGAACCTCACTGTCGGGATGCCCTAATTCTAAGGCATCATTAGTATCCTTTAAAGATACCTCTCTCCGAACTATGCGGCTGCTGAGCGACTGTCTGCTTTCCCCTTTGTTCTAGTTTAAAAGCTGCTCTAAACTCCTTTTTAAAGGTTAGTGCCAGCAGTCTGGTTCCACCCTGGTTAAGGTGGAGCCCATCCCTTCTTCCGAAGGGATGGGCTCCACCTTAACCAGGGTAGAAGGGATGGGCTCCACCTGCTGCACCAATGCCACAAATCCTGCTTACAATGCACCAAACTGCATCTAGAGAAGCCTCAAAACTTTTGGAACAAAATAAGTTGGAGAGTGATGAGACCCAAAATTGAACTTTATGGCCACAATCATAAATGCCAGATTTAGAGAGGAGTCAACAAGACCAATGAAGAGAATCACACCATCCCTACCATGAAGCATGGAAGTGAATCTTTATTGTCTTGGGGGTGTATAAGCTGCAGCAGCACAGGGAATTTAATCAAAATTGATGGCAGGATGAATGCAGCATCTTATCAGAAAATATTGGAGAAGAATTTGCATTCAGCCAGGAAGCTGAGCATGGGGTGCACTTAGACTTTCTAATATGACAATGATTTGAAACATAAGGCCAAGTCGACCTTCAGCAGCTGCAGCAGAAGGAAGTGAAAGTTCTGGAGTGGCCATCACAGGCTCCTGACATCAACATCATTGAGCCACTTTGAGTTCTCCCCAAACATGCAGTTCATATGCTAGACAACCAAAGAATTTACAGGATCTGGAGGCTTTTTGCCAAGAGGATTGGGCAGCTTTACCATATGAGAAAATAAAGGTCCTCATTCACAACTATCACAAAAGACTGCAAGCTGTCATTGATGCAAAAGGGGGCAGCACATGATATTAAGAACTAAGAGTATGCAAACATTTGATCTGGACCATTTTATTATTTCCCTTACTGCTGTGGTTTGTTTAATGATTGTGCTGTTCTGTGATGCATAATAGTTTAATTTGAAACATTAAAAATAACAGACGTACTTTTGTCTGATCATTCATGGTTTCTTAAAATGCTACACATCTTACAAATTCTGCCAGGGATATACAAACTTATGACCACAACTGTATTTTCTTGGATTTTTCCTATATACAGCCCACATACTGCAAAACCTGCTGCAGCTCAGGGATCAGCACGCAGCTCTAAGAACTACTTTTAGTGCAGTTCTTGGTGATCAAGGTGGTGTTTGTGGAGTGCATGTACCTGGTAAATTATTCTTAAAATTAACTACTTGCGTTACAAAGATTCTCTTTCAGTCTCATTCACAGGAATGTCATGACTTGCTTGAAGTCCCACACACAACACACTTCCTTTGTAACCTTATACCGTCTTTCATCAAGTCAAGAACAATATTTGTGCTGAATAATGACAGCAAGTCAATCTCTGAAAGAACCTAAGGGACTTATTCATGACAGATTTTGTCCAAAGTTACAAAGACTTTTTTAAAATAAAACCCTAAAGTGGTGGTGGAAGTTGGGGGAGGAAAGTGGTATCTGACTTTGAAATCTGGAATACAGTATTGGTATTCTCTTGAAACAATTAATCCATCTTCAAGGTCAGCAGTACCCATGTCATAAAAGAGAATTGCAAGCACACAATGAGAAACTGAATCAAGCAAAGAAAAAATAAAAATGAATAACTGAAAACATTAATGAGAAAAGCTTTAAGCAGTTCGTTATCCAGCTTACCCTGCCAGTCTGGTCATTTCTCGACCCGCTAAAACTATTCTGCCCAGGGCTTGTGACATTCTCAGCAGCATCCTTCCACTCTGGTAGTAGTCCTTAAATTTAAGGACACAGCATTAGACTGGATCATCTAAGAAATCTGAGGGCAGGAACTGATCTTTAAGCCACTCACCTCCAGAAGCTCTGCATGTGTACTTTTTAGATGGCGAGGGTGACCTGGGGTCAGGAAAGGGCGACTAACCACCAAGTAGCCAACCACAGTAGCAAGGTCTGAAATATTTAGATTTTAAAGAGATAACGAAAGAATTAAAAATGTTCAAGCAATTAAAAAAAAAAAATTGGTCTGTTTTTAAGTTTGTAGTGATGCTGCCCAAGTTACAACTTCTATCCATCAGTAAATTTTACAGTGACTTACACTTGGCAATGATGCTGTCTACAAAGCCCATGGAGAATCGAAACAGGATGAAGTTATGCAAGTGCTCCACCTGGTAAAATGAGCACAGGACAAATTAAGGCTAAATCAAGTCTATGAGCCTGACTTACTAAGGCTTTTCTACTATTCTGTCTCTAAGGGAAAAATGTTGAATAAATGAGGCTCTAACAGGCCGATATAATAAAGTCACGTGAAAAACGGGCACTCAGTGTTGAGCGCCCGCTTTCCTAACGCATACTCAGCTACTTCTCCTGGGCGTGCGATAGAATATTTAGATGAGGGGTCGTTCTAAAAATGAGGCGCTAGGAACAAATGTGCGCCCCTAGTGCCTCCTTAGCAGCCGGCGCCCAGGAGAGATGGCTGTCAAGGGTTAGAAAAACAGATGCTTAATTTTACGAGCGTCCGTATTCCTAACCTGTGCGCAGCCTTTGGGCAGGTGTTAATTTCTGAAAGTAAAATGTGCGGCTTGGCTGCACATTTTACTTTCTGTATCGCGCGGGAATAACTAATAGGACCATCAACATGCATTTGGATGTTGCGGGCGCTACTGGTTTCGGGGGGGTTGGACGCGCGTTTTCGATGTGCTATTACCCCTTACTGTATAAGGGGTAAAGCAAGCGCGTCGAAAACAAGTGTCTAAACCTGGGCTAACGGTGCGCTCCACCGGAGCGCACAGTACTGTATCGGCCCGTAACACAGCTATCCCTTTGAAGATTTGTGCAATAATAAATAGTAACTTAGTGATGTATCACTGAAACACAGGAGAAAATTAGGAGCGCACATGGAATGCAATGCTCTTTAATACCAAGATAGCAAATGTTGCTTACCTGTAACAGATGTTATCACAGGACAGCAGGATGTTACTCCTCACATATGGGTGACATCACAGGATGGAGCCCAATCATGGAACACTTTTGTCAAAGTTTCTAGAACTTTGACTGGCATCTACTGGGCATTTCCAGCATGGCACTAAACCTGCAGCCAGCAGGGGTCCCCCTTCAGTCTTGTTTAAAGCTACAGGAAGTGCTGAAAAATAAAATAAGAAAACATAATGAACCCAACACCGCGGGGCGGCGGGCGGGTTTCGTGAGGACTAACATCCTGCTGTCCTGTGAGAACACCTGTTACAGGTAAGCAACTTTTGCTTTCTCACAGGACAAGCAGGATGGTAGTCCTTACATATGGGTGAGTACCAAGCTGAGGATGTCCGAGAAATGCACCAAATGTACCCAAGATGTGCAATAGGTACAAGGACTGGGGTGGAATTTGGTAGAGGGCATCCTGAACCCTAAAGGGCAGGCGGAAGGGTGTTGGTACATCAAGTTGTAAAAAGGTTGCGCAATACAGACTGGCCAAAGATGGAATCTTGTCTTCCGGCCTTGTCTAAGCAATAATGGGTTGTAAAGGTATGGAGAGAACTCCAGGTAGCAGCCCTACAAATGTCAGGAAGCAGCACAGAGCGTAGGTGCGCTACTGAAGTTGTCATGGCCCTCACAGTGTGTGCTTTAACACGGTCTTGAAGTGGAATGCCTGCTTGCTGATAGCAAAAGGATATGCAGTCTGCTAACCAGGAGGGAGAGAGTCTGCTTACCCACAGGCTGCCCCAATTTGATGGAATGGAAAGAGACAAACAATTGAGTGCTTTTCCTGTGGGCAGCTATACAGTCTAGATCAGGGGTCGGGAACCCATGGCTCGAGAGCCAGATATGGCTCTTTTGATGGCTGCATCTGGCTCGCAGACAAATCTACTAAAGTGTTTCGCCACACTTTCCAGTTCCCCGCTGACCCAGCTGCTTCCCGGTCCTCCTCCGCCCGGGCTTAAAATGCTGTCAGCCCGGGCGGAACGCGGCAGAATAGCTGGAGTCGGCGGCACTGGCATACTCTCTTCTTCCCGTCCCCCCCCCCCCCCCCCCCCCCCGCGGCCCGGAAGAGGAAGTGGTGAGCATCGGGTGCATGCGCGGGAAGCAGAGACCACGCTAGTGTGGTCAGCGTCGGCCCGAAGAGCAGAAGAGAGGCGCGCAGAAAAATGAAGAAGAACGTCAACCCCTGCGGCCGATGGGACTCCTCCTCCACCCGGGCTTAAAATGCTGTCAGCCCGGGCGGAATGCGGCAGAATAGCTGGAGTCGGCGGCACCAGCATGGTCTCTTCTTCCTGCCCCACGGCCCGGAAGAGGAAGTGGTGAGCATCGGGTGCGTGCGCGGGAAGAAGAGACCACGCTAGTGTGGTCAGCGTCGGTCCGACGAAAAGAAGACTGTGCAGCGCAGCTCAGAGGAAAATGAAGAAGAGCTTCAACCGCGGCCGATGGGACTCCTCCTCCGCGAGGGCTGAAAATGAAGGAGGTTAGCGCTGGGAGGAGGCTGCTGCTGCCGCGAGTTCCCGGGGTGGGGGAGAGAGAGAGTGAATGAGCAAGCAAGCATGTGTGTTTGAGATCCTTTGTGTGTGAGTGAGATAGCATGTATGTGAATGATTGAAAGCCTGTATATGTGAAAGAGAGTATGTCTGTGATTGAGAGCCTGCCTGTCAGATCGATACAGTAAGGCCGCGTTACAAAGAGTGCGGCAGTGCCCGGCACACCCTCGTTTGCCCCACGCACTGTTCTGATCACATACCGCGCGATACTCTATTTAAATTGCTTGCAAATGCAAGCCGCGTCTGCGAAGCGTTAGGCCCGCGCAACCCATTTTACTGTATAGGCACTTAATACAGCGCCTATACAGTATCCTGGGTGCGCTGGTACCTGTCATTTCAAATGACAGGCACCAGGAAGTGGATCCCAATTTTAACCCCTAAAACCGAAAATCCCCTCCTCCTGAAGCGGCTCGACATGTGCCAACTTACCTTTTGTTGCTTTTCAGCCCCTTCCCTTCTCTGCCGCCCTCCAGAGGGGGCAGCCGGCGGCGAAAGCGGCTCGCAGCGGTCCCCCCCCCCGCCAGGTCCCGGTTTTCCTGGCTCGGAAACAGCTAGGGCTCCATCGGCCCGTCGATTTGGGTGCTCCAGCCTAACCTCTGCACAGCTCCCAGACTTTGCCAAAAGATGGCACCCAACTTGCCTCCCCTCCCCCTTACAGCGTCCATAAATTTATCTAGCACGAGTCTGGAAACCCACCTTACTAGCCCTCCCCCCCTACACAGCACCTAGAAATCTGCCCAGTGTACCCCAATCTAACAATTCTCACTGTCCCCATTATCCAAAGTATGCCGAACACTACCATCACCTGCGATTCAACCTCCATCATCCAAACGTACTTCAGACCCGCAGTTCATTTCCCCCTACACATACCCTCCAAACGCACATAGACGGGCGTGCTTTCATTGGCCGAAGCACCCGTCAATTTGGGTGCACCAGCCAATGAAAGCACATAGAGGGGCGCGCGTGACGTCACGGCGTGCATCACGCGTGCCCGTCTATGCGCTTTCATTGGCTGGAGCGCCCAAATTGATGGGCACTCCGGCCAATGAAAGCACATAGACGGGCACGCGTGACGTCACGGCGTGCGTCACGCGCTCCCGTCTATGCGCTTTCATTGGCCGGAGCGCCCGTCAATTTGGGCGCACCAGCCAATGAAAGCACATAGATGGGTGTGCGTGACGTCACGGCGCGTGTCACACGCGCCTGTCTATGTGCTTTCATTGGCCGGTGTGCCCAAATTGACGGGCGCTCCGGCCAATGAAAGCACGCCCGTCTATGTGCGTTTGGAGGGTATATGTAGGGGAGGAAATGAACTGCGGGTCTGAAGTACGTTTGGATGATGGAGGTTGAATCGCAGGTGATGATAGTGTTCGGCGTACTTTGGATAATGGGGACAGTGAGAATTGTTAGATTGGGGTACACTGGGCAGATTTCTAGGTGCTGCGTAGGGGGGGAGGGCTAGTAAGGTGGGTTTCCAAACTCGTGCTAGATAAATTTTATGGACGCTGTAAGGGGAAGGGAGGCAAGTTGGGTGCCATCTTTTGGCAAAGTCTGGGAGCTGTGCAGAGGATAGGCTGGAGCGCCCAAATCGACGGGCCGATGGAGCCCTAGCTGTTGCCGAGCCAGGAGAACCGGGACCTGCGCGGGGGGGACCGCTGCGAGCTGCTTTTGCCGCCGGCTGCCCCCTCTGGAGGGCGGCAGAAAAGGGAAGGGGCTGAAAAGCAACAAAAGGTAAGTTGGCACATGTCGAGCCGCTTCGGGAGGAGGGGATTTTCGGTTTCTTTTGGGGGAAAGTTTGCCGTCTACCTTTACCCCTGCCTCTAACACTGGGGTAAGGGTAGGCGGTAAGTTAGCAGGTTAAACGCGCGGCAAAACAGCAGGGTAAAATAGCGATAAGTCGGGGCGCGCGTTACTGTATGGGAGGGAATAGCTAATTTGATCGTTTACATCTGATATACATGCCGCGTGCGGAAGGGGTTACCCGGGGATTTAAATAGGCGGTAAGAATGGGTTAAAGGGGATAGTGTATCGCGGGTTGGACTAACGTGGCCGAAAAGTGAGTAGAAAGCGGTTTAGGAGCAGGGTAACCGCGGCCCCACTTTACTGTATCGAGCTGTGTGAGAGAGAGGGCATGAATTTAAGTGTATGATTGAGAACCTGTATGTGTAAGTTTGTGATTGAAAACCTGTTTGTGTGAAAGAGTATGTGTGTATGATTGAGATCCTTTGTGTGTGAGAGAGATCATGTGTATGTATGATTAAGAGCCTGTGTGTATAAGTAAGAGAGAGCATGTGTGTCTGTGTGTGATTGAGAGCTGGTTTAGGTGATGGAGCATGTGAGTATGTGATTGAGAGCCTGTGTGTAAATGAGAGAAAGAGAGGACATGTTTGTAAGCATGTGAATGAGAGTCTGTGTGTGAGAGAAAAAGACACCATGTATTTATGTGATTGAAAGCCTGTGTGTGTGTGTGTAAGCGTGAAAAGATAGACAGCATGTGTGTAAATGTGTAATTAAGAGCCTATATAAGTGAGAGAGAAAAAGCATGTGTATATGTGAGTGACTGAGAGCATGTGTGTATAGGTGTGTAATTGAGAGCCAGTGTGAGAGAGAGCGCTGGTATGTGACTGAGAGAGGAGAAAGTTCCAAGCAAACCACCCCACCTCCTGCTAATTCAGAACAATCTCAGGACACCTGGATATCAAACGTTCCCAGGTATGCAGAGCAAAAAAATTTTTGTATCCTTATTATTTTTCATTACTGGGTCTTTGTGTCTGCTATTTTGAAATATTTTGTTGGTATCTGGAAATTTTTTATATGAGTTTTTAATTATTGGATATTCCACTCATCAGCTGTTTCAAAATATGTTCTTTTTGTTAGTACAGTTTTACTACTGATGATTTTATATTTCTTGATTTGTTTTATAAGGATGGGTGATGTTTCTTTTTTCCTTTGTTACACTGCATACAGAGACTCTCTGGCTTGTTGCAGTTTCCAATTCAGTTTTTTCTGCATGCTTCTAGTTATGCATTTTGGTCTCTTTATTCTATGTTAGGTGAGGGTCAGCACGTGATTCAGGTGAGGTTTTCTGCTGGCGTGTAGTTTCTGTGTAGGACTCTACAGCAGCCTGACTTGGTCCGTTTTCCTAATAGGAGATGTATTGGTGTCTTAAGGCCTGGTGTAATATTTTCAGAGACTTATTGTACTTTAAAAGTGTGATCTTACATAAAATGCACACATTTACTTGTATTTAGTTTTAAACATATTGTATGGCTCTCATGGAATTACATTTTAAAATATGTGGCGTTCATTGCTCAGCCAAAAAGGTTCCTGACCCCTGGTCTAGATAGAAGGTTAGAGCCCGTTTGCAGTCAAGGGTATGCAGAGCCTGTTCTCCTGGATTGGAGTGGGGCCTGGGAAAGAAGGTAGGTAGTATAAATAATGTGAAACTCCGATACTACCTTAGGTAAGAACTTAGGGTGAGTGCGGAGTACTGCCCGGTCCTGCAGAAGTTTAGTGTAAGGCGGATAGGTAACTAGGGCCTGTAACTCACTAAACTCTGTGAGTAGATTTTATTGCCAAAAGGAATATCACTTTCCATGTGAAAAAGCAAAGATCACAGGATTGGAGAGGCTCGAATGGTGGTTTCATGAGCCGACCTAAAACCAGATTAAGGTCCCAAGAAGGGGCCGGAGGACGCAGTGGAGACTTGAGGTGAAGCAAGCCTTTCAGAAAACGTGTTACGAGGGGTTATACCGAAATAGGAACGTCCCCGACATCTTTATGGAAGGCGGCTACCGCACTGACATGCATTCTGATGGAGGAAGTTTTTAGACCTGACTCTGACAAGTGCCATAGATAGTCTAGAAACTTCGAGGTGGAACAGGTAAAGGGATCAAGGGATTGAGAAGAACACCATGACTCAAACCTGTTCCATTTGTATAGGTAAGACTTTCTCGTGGAAGGCTTCCGTGAAGCAATCAGGACACGGGAAACTGGCTCTGAAAGGTTAAGTGGCTGAAGAATTAACCTTTCAACATCCAGGCCGTCAGGGACAAAGCTTGAAGATTGGGGTGGTGTAGGCACCCGTCGTTCTGAGTGATCAGAAGCGGGTCCTTTCCCAAGGGAATGTACCTGCGAATGGAGAGATCCTGAAGTACTGGATAACACACTTGGCGAGGCCAGTGAGGATCATGCATCCCTTGTCCTGACGTAACTTCACGAGAGTCTTTGAGAGAAGTGGAAGTGAGGGAATGCATATAGGAGACCGGTTGCCCATGAGAGGGAGAAAGCATCTCTTGGCTGAGAGTGTTGGCTCCAAGTGAGACAGCAAAAGTTCTCTACTTTGCGGTTTTGAGGTGATGCAAAGAGGTCTATGCGAGGATGACCCCAACGTTGGAATATTGATTCCGCTACTGTGGGGTTGAGGGACCACTCGTGCGTATGGAAAGCGCGACTTAGGTTGTCCGCCAACACATTGTCCACTCCCGGCAAATAGGTGGCCCTGAGGTAGATTGAGTGGGAGATGGCCTCCGCCAATATCTGTGCAGCTTCCTGACACAGTAGGTAGGAGCCTGTCCCTCCCTGTTTGTTGATGTACCACATGGCCACCTGGTTGTCCGTCTGAATCAGGATGACCTGATTGGAAAGGCGATCCTGAAACACCCTGAGAGCATACCTGATTGCTCGCAGCTCCAGGAAGTTGATTTGGTGTTTGGCTTCCTCTGGAGACCAAGTTCCTTATGTTTGCAAATCGGCAACATGGGCTTCCCAGCCGAGGTTGGAAGCATCGGTGGTGAGAATTATTTGAGGGTCTGGAGCCTGGAAGGGCAGGCCTTGGAGGAGATTGATCTGATTTTTCCACCAGGCTAGAGACTGACGGAGTGAGTCGGTGATGTGGACAGTGGTCGATAGAGGTTGGATGGACTAAGTCCATTGTGACCTTAAAGTCCACTGCATGACTTTTATGGCCAAGCGGGCCATTGGGGTAACCTGTACTGAGGACGCCATGTGTCCCAGTAGGATGAGGAAGTGGCATGCAGTCGTGCAGCGCTGAGACTGTAGCTGGTGTGCGAGAGAGATGAGTGAGAGAGCTCGCTGTCGAGGCAGAAATGCCTTTGCCTGCAAGGTGTCCAAGTCTGCCCCTATGAATGATAAAGTTTGAGATGGGACTAAGCAGGATTTTGCGTAGTTGACGAGAAATCCTAGTGAAATCAGAGTATGTAAAGTAAGACGTAGGGACGACAGAGCAGCTTGCTGAATGGGAGCCCTGATCAACCACTCGTCTAGATAGGGATAGACGTGAACACCTTGAGTCCTGAGGAAGGCTGCTACTACTACTACGAGGCACTTGGTGAAGACTCGTGGTGCAGATGCCAGGCCGAATGGGAGCACTCGGTATTGATAGTGCTTGGGGCCTACCAGAAATCTCAGGAACCTGCGATGAGATGGATTTATCGCAATGTGTGTGTAAGCATCTTGGAGATCGAGAGAGCAGAGCCAGTCTCCTCTTTGCAGAAGAGGGAGGGAACCCAAGGTTACCATCTTGAACTTTTCTCGGTGGAGGTACTTGTTGAGGGCATGTAGGTCCAGAATTGGACGAATGCTGCCTGATTTTTTGGGGATTAGAAAGTACCAGGAATAGAATCCTAGGCCTTGTTGGGAGTAGGGCACTGGTTCTATTGCTCTGGACTGGAGGAGGGAGACCTCCTGCTCCAGGAGTAGTGAGTGGTCGGATGTTCTCCACGTCAGTAGAGGTGGGGAGTCCGGTGGAATAGAGAGAAAGTTCAGGCGATAACCTTGAGAGATTATGGCAAGGACCCACTGCTCTGAGGTGATTGTGTGCCACCTGTTGTTGAAATGGCACAATCGACCTCCCACTGGAAAATGGCTGCTGCTCTCTATGCAGGAGTCAAAAGCCGGAAGCAGGGCCCGGCTGAGGAGCTGCTTGTGGCTTTTGTTTACGAGGTTGATGAGATTGGGCCTTTTGGAAAGGTCTCGTGGAACAAGTTCTAGACGGTGGTGGATAGGATTTCTTTGGACGGAAGAATGACATTTTAGTATCCTTCCTGAATGGCTGTTTGGAGGAATACTCAGAGGGCATCAGAGAAAGCTGGCGAAGGGTCTCATAATGATCCTGGAGTTCCGCCGCCGTCTGCTGAATCTGTTCGCCAAACAGATTGTCTCCTATGCAGGGCAGATCAGATAATCTGTCTTGTACCTCAGGACGCAAGTCAGAAGATTTAAGCCAGGCCCATCTTCTTGCCGAAATTGCAGTTGCAGACACCCTGGAAGCGGTGTCAAAGATATCATAAGAAGATCTTATTTCATGCTTCCCTCCCTCAAAACCATTTTGTACCAGGGTTTGAAGCTGTTCCTGGAATTGCTGAGGCAGGGACTCTGCAAAGTCCTGTATCTGCTTGAATAAGACCCTGTTGTACTGGGTCATATACAGCTGGTAAGAGGCGATCCGAGAGATGAGCATTGATCCTTGGAAGACATGCCGGCCAATGGCATCCAGGAATTTCTGCTCCTTACCTGGGGGAAAGGAAGAGTGGGGTTTTGATCTTTTTGCCCTCTTTTGGGCAGATTCTACAACCACAGATTGGTGATCCAGCTGAGGTTTCTGGAATCCTGGGGCTGACTGGACCAAATAAGTGGTATCAGCTTTTCTGTTGACTGGAGCAACAGAACCAGGGTGTTCCCAGTTCTTTTTGCGGAGATCCAAAAGAACCTGGTGAATAGGGATGGAGGTTATTTCCTTGGGAGCATCCAGAAATTGTAACAGCTCCATCATTTGATGTCTGTCATCTTTTTCAGTCTGCAATTGGAAGGGAACCAATTCAGACATTTCCTTCACAAAATTTATGAAGGATAGGTCCTCTGGAGGAGAACGCTTCCTGCTTTCAGTAGGAGAAGTTGCGATGGCAAGTCATCGGTGCCTTGAGAAGAATCATCGGTCAAGGTGTCATAGGGATCAGCACCTGCCACTCTAGGAACCTGAGAAGGACGGGATGATGGTATTCCTGAAGGTACCGTTCTAGGCTCTGAAGGCATCGAGGGAAGCACTGGAGGCACCGGTGCAGGCATCGAGGGCATTGATGGATGGATCGGTGGCACTGGTGGGCGCATCGGCATCGATGGTTGAGGCATCGGTAGGACACCCGATGGCGGAATGTGGAACGGTGTTTCTTCTCCCAATGACAGAGTAAGTGGGGAAGGCACCGGAGCCATTGGTGACCCAGGATCCATCGGTGGAAAAGCGGCTATAAGCGCTTCCATCTTCGAGAGCAGTGGTACCAATGCTGCCGGAATGGGATCAATGGTCGGTTCCACGACCGGCACCAATTTTGGCGCCGGGGGACCTTGGAGTCTGTGCATCGCCTTATCGATGGCCTCCTGAACCATCTGGTCCAGTTCTTCATGGAGACCTGGAGCAAGCAGCCCTGGCTCCAGAAGGGAAGAAGGAGGCAGAGGCATAGCCGGAGGGACCACCATTAAAGGTGGAGTCGCAGCTCCCGATACCCGTTCAGGTGAGGTTTGCCTCGGTGACCCGGTCGCAAAGGGTCGGTGCCTTTTCTGGATGAGGTTTCTTCGATGGCGGCTCAGACGATGACGAGGTTGATGGCTTTCCTTCATTGATGGTCCAAGACTTCCGGTGTCGATGCCGATGTTTCTCTCTACAATCCCCTCGGTCCTGAGGGGGGGGGGGGGTAGAGGTAGTCGAAGGCCGAGAAGTCGTCGACGCCAGGCAGTCACCGGCCGGTGGCCGATACTGGCGTGAAGTGGACGGTGCTGGTTCAGACTACGTTGATGCAATGGACGGCGTCGGGGTTTGAGAACGGAAGAGAAGTTCCATCTTCTCCATTCTGGTCTTGCGACCTTTAGGTGTCATTAAGGTACATTTAGTGCAGGTCAAGACATCATGCTCACACCCAAGACACATTACACAGACTTTATGAGGGTCTGTTATGGACATGATGCGAGTACAGTCCGGGCACCGACGGAACCCCGACGCCATGGCCTCTGAAAAAATTGATCCGCAGTACGGTCGACGGCCAGTATGCCGCGAGGGCCAAACTTGACGGTAATCGGCCGAAAACAGGTAAAAACTTACCGGAGTACCGCGGAGTCAAAAATTCGAAGGAGGGACCCCTATGGGGTATGAAAGTTTTTAGTAATTCCTTGAGGAAAATTCCTGTCAGGAATCTCTGTGGAGCTCCTTAACCCGCGTGGAAAAAAGAAGACTGAAGGGGGACCCCTGCTGGCTGCAGGTTTAGTGCCATGCTGGGCATGCCGAGTAGGTGCCAGTCAAAGTTCTAGAAACTTTGACAAAAGTGTTCCGTGACTAGGCTCCATCCTGTGATGTCACCCATATGTGAGGACTACCATCCTGCTTGTCCTGTGAGAAATAATATTGCTGTGCAAATTTTAATTTGTTCAAGTCAGGTTTCCAATGTTAAAATCAAAACCATATTACAATTTAAAAAGTGTCAAAATTATTTAATCAAACTGATTATGTGAAGGTTCTACTTATCTGACCAAACCAAAGTGGCATTTTCACTACATTACTAGTGAAAACAAATCAGGGAATTTTAGTCAACTTTCACTCTGTGCACACTCAATGCAAGCTTTTTTGGACTATGCTGTCCTCTCCAGTTAAAATGTTAAGGAACTTTGTTTTCCATTTTAAAATGTAGTTTCAATCACTTGAAATATTCTAAAATCAAACTCCTTTCTGCAGAAAGGATAGCAATGTACATGCTCTCCTTCTGTTCAAGGTAAGTGGATGTTTTGTTGAATATGGAAGGAATTTAAACTTCAAAATGTGATCTTCCTACAATGAGCCATAAGCATTTCAAATGATTTTATCTTACCAGCTTGTGGAAGGCTGTATGAATTGTCTGTTTTTCTCTCTTATTTCCATTATAAAATGCTATTTCTTCACTGCAAGAAAGTACACATTAGCTATTATGTATATGTCATGTCATTTCAGGTAGATGACTGCAAACTGAAAACAGGTTCTGCATGCTTTGCAATGAACACAACAAGATTTCAATTCTAGGCCTGTTCATCCACATGAACGTGATAACACATTAAGGGGTAGATTTTCAAATAGCGCGATTTGGCGTACTTTTGTTGGCGCATCAGGCGCAAACAAAAGTACGCTGGATTTTAGTAGATACGCACGTAGCCGCTAAAATCCGGGATCGGCGCGCACAAGGCTATCGATTCCGTATAGCCGGCGCGCGCCGAGCCATGCAGCCTACCTCCGTTCCCTCCGAGGCCGCTCCGATTTTGCAGCGGCCTCGGAGGGAACTTTCTTTTGCCCTCCCCTCACCTTCCCCTCCCTTCCCCTACCTAACCCACCCGCCCGGCCCTGTCTAAACCCCCCCCTTACCTTTGTCGGGGGATTTACGCCTCCAGGAGGGAGACGTAAATCCCCGCGCGCCAGCAGGCCGCTAGCGTGCCGGGACGCGACCTGGGGGCGGGTCCGGAGGGCGCGGCCACGCCCCCGGACCGCCCCGGGCCGTAACCACGCCCCCGGGCCCGCCCCCGAAACGCTACGTCCCGCCCCGAAAACGCTGCGCGGATCGGGCCCGCCCCCCCCGACACGGCCCCCGACACGCCCCCCTCAGAAAACCCCGGGACTTACGCGAGTCCCGGGGTCTGCGCGCGCCGGTAGGCCTATTGAACATAGGCGCACCGGCGCGCAGGGCCCTGCTCGCCTAAATCCGGGCGGATTTAGGCGAGCAGGGCTCTGAAAATCCGCCCCCAAGCACTGAAATTGGGGCGGAGGGGGGGCTTAAATACATGATAAAATGCATTATTGTTATTTTCCACTGATCAATTAGGTGCAATGCATATAAAATTAATGAACTGCATTGCATGCAAATATGTGCAAAGCAGTTCATTATTATGCAGAAGGAATAGGAGCCAACTTCTGAAAATAATTAGAGGGTAATGAACTCAACACAATTTACAGTCTCCTCCCCTTCAACCAAAAATACAAGATACAGTTGGTCATGAGTTTGACAGTGGAGCTTGCATTAAAATAAAGAAGGTCAATTCCAGACAACCCACATAGGGCTAAGGATTGTGGGTACTTTCTACCTACAGACTGAATTTTCAAAGCAGACAAATGTGCATAAGTCTGCTTTGAAAGTTCGGGGTCATCGTGCTATGTGGGCAGACGGACACACAGAAGATGCCACTTTCTGCAAGTAGATTTACATGCAGGCTTTTGAAAATCAAAATGATACTGCATAAATCTTCTTCCTGTCTCCATTGCACTCCCCTAGACAGTCATAGGTTTACACACGTACTTTTACCCACAGAATCACCGGCCCAGTTTCAAATCACCATTTAGGCACATAAAACAAGGCTTCATGCACGAAAAGCACTTTGAAAAATCAACATCTAAATATTCCCAGAGAAGCTGGTAATACAGACATGGGGAGACTCAAGTGGCCAAAACAACAGCTAGGGGAGCACTGAAGTCCCACAAGTCATTCCTCTCCCCATCCCCACACCTGCCCCACCACTTTCTCTCACAAATCTTCCCCTCTGCTCTTTGCTCTCCATGCCCTTTTTAATTTGTCCCCTTTTACATGGGCATACTTTGACTTCTATATACAGAGCTGGGAGGGGGGTTAATACTCCTCTACTTGTTAACAGTCCTTACATCCCCTTAACCTGCTCTGCTCTCTATTTCCCTTGATCAGTCCTCTGTTGTCCGCTCTGTTGCTCTTTCCACTCCTGCCTCCAAGCCCTAACCACAGCCCCTCTCAACACTGGATCTTCCAAGGGGGAGCAATTTTTAAGAGAAATTTCATCCCATGGCATCACATGCCACCACAACCTCCTCCCCTTTCTCCAGTGAAATATCTAATTTATCCTGGTGACTGGGGGGCTGGAAAAATAGGGCAGATGCCCCCCTATCTTAGTTCCATCTCAGCTAGCACAGAAATCTTCACCAAACTTAAAATAAAGAAATTTCTGACCTGCCCGTAGTTTGAATCTATCCTCTGTCTCAGCTTGCTTTCTTAATTTCCTCTCTGCTTCCTCATGTCTTTTCTTTTCTGGCCTTCCTCATTTCTTTCTATGCTATTTTATTTCCATGTGCATCTCTCCACGCAGCTCATCTTCTCTCACCTCCTGCTGCCACTTACATCCCTCTCCTCACACCTTTATGCTTCTTCCATCCACAATAATCCCTTCCCATAACCCTTCTCTTTGTTTACCTCCCCAATCAGCCCCTTCCTTTCTGTCCCACACAACTCCTTTCCCAGTCCTCTTCATCTCTTTCACCCTCTTAAGCTCCCTTTGCCTAAACCCTCACCCAGTTCCTCATCTTACAACAGCTCGTATCCTCTCTCTCAGCTCCTTGCCCCCTGTCCCAGCTCTCTCACACCTCCTCACTCCCCTAGAGCGCCTCTGTCCCTCAGTCCCCTTTTCCCTTTCCCTGTACCTCTATCAGCAGCTCTCCCCTATCTCCACTGGAACCTTAGGGCAGAGCAAAGGCAGGAAATCTATCTGTCCTACACTCTCAGGCTCCCCTAAAGCCCATTGGTCAGACATTTCACAGCCAACCAATAGACTGCGGAGGAGGTGGGAGCAGTAACGGAGGAGACCAGCACTTCCTGCTCTCTCTCCTCTGTGTGGCCCTGCAGCACAGAGCTCTTAGTTCCCAACCTGCAGGAATGCAGGAGATAATGCTGGGGTGCTCAAGCACCCACAGAGCTGGTGCCTATGGCAGAAGGCTTAACACAGATCACAAAAACATCTTAGAACAGACTGTGATGTTTAAGAACAGCCAAGAGCATCAGTAGCCTGTGCCTGTCAATGCTCTCTTCCCCATTACGAGAAGTCCTACAGGGGCCTAAAGCCCAACAAAGAACCAATGCCCTCCCCCAACACTGAAATACATCTCCTTCTCCTCAAAAAGCCCATTCAGCATGACAATGTTTAAGCCACGTGCCTTTGAAGACCCCCCCCCCCCTCCCATCCCAGTTATTTATTTGGATTTAGCTCAAGCCTCATCATTGGTAATGCAAGCCAAGTAAATTCACTGGGGACAGGGAAATACCTACAATCTAAATCAGGGGTCGGGAACCCATGGCTCGCGAGCCAGATATGGCTCTTTTGAGGGCTGCATCTGGCTCGCAGACAAGTGTTGCCACACTTTCCCGCTGACCCAGCTGCTCCCCGGTCCTCCTCCGCCCGGGCGGAACGCGGCAGGACAGCTGGAGTCAGCGGCACCGGCGTACTCTCTTCTTCCTGCCCCCCCCCCCCCCCCGCGGCCCGGAGGAGGAAGTGGAGAGTATCGGGTGCCTGCGCGGCAAGAAGAGGCCACGCTAGTGCGCTCGGCATCGGCCCGAAGAAAAGAAGACTGTGCAGCGCGACTCGGAGGAAAATTAAGAGGTTCAACCGCGGCCGATGGGACTCCGCCTCCGCGAGGGCTGAAAATGAAGAGGTTAGTGTTGGGAGAAGGCTGCTGCTGCCGCGAGTTCCCGGGGTGGGGGTGGGGGGGAGAGAGAGAGTGAATGAGCGAGCAAACACACATGCTTGCTCGCTCATTCACTCTCTCTCTCTCCCCCACCCCGGGAACTCGCGGCAGCAGCAGCCTCCTCCCAACACTAACCTCTTCATTTTCAGCCCTCGCGGAGGCGGAGTCCCATCAGCCGCGGTTGAACCTCTTCATTTTCCTCCGAGGCGCGCTGCAGTCTTCTTTTCTTCGGCCAATGCCGAGCGCACTAGCGTGGCCTCTTTTTGCCGCGCAGGCACCCGATACTCTCCACTTCCTCCTCCGGGCCGCGGGGCGGGGGGGGGGGGGTGCGCCTGTGTGTGTGAGAGATTGCATGTATATGAATGATTGAGAGCTGGGGGGAGGCCTGTGTGTGTGAGTGAGAGATTGCATGTATGTGAATGATTGAGAGCCTGTACATGTGAAAGAGAGTGTCTGTGATTGAGAGCCTGCCTGTGAGAGAGAGAGCATGAATGTAAGTTTACAATTGAGAGCCTGTATGTGTAAGTTTGTGATTGAAAACCTGTTTGTGTGAAAGAGTATGTGTGTATGATTGAGATCCTTTGTGTGTGAGAGAAATCATGTGTATGTATGATTAAGAGCCTGTGTGTATAAGTAAGAGAGAGATCATGTGTGTCTGTGTGTGATTGAGAGCTGGTTTAGGTGATGGAGCATGTGAGTATGTGATTGAGAGCCTGTGTGTAAATGAGAGAGAGAGACCATGTGTGTCTGTGTGTGATTGAGAGCTGGTTTAGGTGAGGGAGCATGTGAGTATGTGAATGAGAGCCTGTGTGTAAATGAGAGAAAGAGAGGACATGTTTGTAAGCATGTGAATGAGAGTCTGTGTGTGAGAGAAAAAGACAAGCATGTATGTGTGTGATTGAAAGTCTGTGTGTGTGTGTGTAAGCGTGAAAAGATAGACAGCATGTGTGTAAATGTGTAATTAAGAGCCTATAAAAGTGAGAGAAAAAACGTGTATATGTGAGTACTGAGAGCATGTGTGTATAGGTGTGTCATTGAGAGCCAGTGTGAGAGAGAGCGCTGGTATGTGACTGAGAGAGAGGAGAAAGTTCCAAGCAAACCACCCCGCCTCCTGCTAATTCAGAACAATCTCAGGACACCTGGATATCAAACGTTCCCAGGTATGCAGAGCAAAAAAAATTTTGTATCCTTATTATTTTTCATTACTGGGTCTTTGTGTCTGCTATTTTGAAATATTTTGTTGGTATCTGGAAATGTTTTATATGAGTTTTTAATTATTGGATATTCCACTCATCAACTGTTTCGAAATATGTTCTTTTTGTTAGTACAGTTTTACTGCTGATGATTTTATATTTCTTGATTTGTTTTATAAGGATGGGTGATGTTTCTTTTTTCCTTTGTTACACTGCATACAGAGACTCTGGCTTGTTGCAGTTTCCAATTCAGTTTTTTCTGCATGCTTCTTGTTATGCGTTTTGGTCTCTTTATTCTATGTTAGGTGAGGGACAGCACGTGATTCAGGTGAGGTTTTCTGCTGGCGTGTAGTTTCTGTGTAGGACTCTATAGCAGCCTGACTTGGTCCGTTTTCCTAATAGGAGATGTATTGGTGTCTTAAGGCCTGGTGTAATATTTTCAGAGACTTATTGTACTTTAAAAGTGTGATCTTACATAAAATGCACACATTTACTTGTATTTAGTTTTAAACATATTGTATGGCTCTCATGGAATTACATTTTAAAATATGTGGCGTTTATGGCTCTCTCAGCCAAAAAGGTTCCTGACCCCTGATCTAAATTGTACCTGAGGCAACAGAGGGTGAAGTCATTTGCCCAAGGAGTGTCAGTGGAATTTGAATCCTGGCTTCCCTGGTTTTCGGCCTGCTGCTCTAACTAGGCTACTCCTCCACTCCAAAAAGAGACCTCCTCGTGCTGGTGGTAGCCCCCCTCCCCCCCATACCTTTCCATTACCTTCTGGGCTCCTATTTTTGACCCCTTTAGGACTTTACTGGAGGGAGGGGCATAGCATGCAGAGATTGCTGCTGCTTTTAATGTCCATTGAAACAGTACCAAGGGATTCACTAAACTGCGAAAGTCAAACAGCACAGTTTGGTGAATACCAAGGTAATTAAACTGCATTAAAACTGCAGGTTTTAACACACCATAGGAGGTAGACACCTTTAAACTAATACCTCTAAAGGTTTATTCCTTCAGCTAGGTCCTAAATGCAACGAGTCAATTAGTGAAACACATTGAGGCCGATGCAATAAAGTGCACCCAGTCTAGCGCACAGGTTTATGCACAGTTGGAAGCACGTTTTGGATACGTTAGACTAGCCCTTGATGCAATAAGGAGATTAGCGCATCCAAAACTCGAGCCCAAACAAATGCATAGCCGTTAGCGCCCATCACATGTAAATTCCATGCGATGAGGCTATATTAGCTATTACCCCCATTGGAGAATATCGCTGGGCACCCAACACATACTTTTTTATCGAGGCAAATTTAACTCCAGCGCCGGAGGTGGCATAAAGTCAATCCGCGAGTCAAGGAATCGTGAGAAATTAAAAGATACGCTCCTCTGTGGTTTCTCCTGCTTAGTATCTGTGTGACACTTAAATTAACTGCTTGCAGTGTTGAAAAATAAATGTATATTGGCCTGATTAAAAAAAAAAAAATTTTCTTCTGGATGCGTAATTTAGGCGCCCGTAGCAAGGGGCACTTAGCTATGGGCAGCTTCAGCAACTTCAGCAAAATCGGCCAGAAGAAGCTGGATAAAAGCGGGTGCTTGTATTGAGCGCCTGTTGCAATTGTGGGCACCCAATGCATTTGAGCGCTAGGGACACACAATACTCCCCTTAGCGTGTCCTTTTTTATACAGCCCCTC
Source organism: Rhinatrema bivittatum (assembly GCF_901001135.1). Classification (NCBI taxonomy): domain Eukaryota; kingdom Metazoa; phylum Chordata; class Amphibia; order Gymnophiona; family Rhinatrematidae; genus Rhinatrema; species Rhinatrema bivittatum. The sequence continues at coordinate 30,316,771 of NC_042624.1, read as the reverse complement.
ATTTCAATACTGCATCAGGTACACGGGGAATGTGGCGGCGTGCGCCTTAGGAAAACGGGCGCTCAAGATGAGTGCCCATTTTCAATGTGCATCTTATTGCATCGGCCCCACTGACTTGAAGGATGTTAGGTAAAGCCAGAGAAACTATCAAGAACTGTCCCTACTTCTTTCTCCCACATCTAGAGCAAGAAATGCTGTGAATGCAGAATGCAGCCTGGCTTCATTCAGTATCCAACGCCACTCTTGATGGACATGTGTCACCATGATAAGAGCACCTGCTTCTCCTTCATATACAGGCCCTTGCAATACAGTGTGCTCAGCCGAGCACACTGGTTAACCCGTGGTTGGATGCGCGCCACAACCCCTTATGCTATAAGGGGATTAGCGTGTCCAACCCCCTTGCGAAGCTAATAGCGCTCATCACGTGAACATTTATGTTGATGAGGCTATTTGCTATTCTCCCCCGATTAAAAAAAAATGTCCGCCCGACGTGCACATTTTTACCCTCTGAGCAGCCTCATAAAGTTTACAGAAAAGCAGAAAATACTGCAAACCTAAGAGGAATGTTGTATTTTTCAACAGTCGCTCTTCTTCCAATCATACCTGTTTGTGATGAGTCGGGAATTGACATATCTGTATTCTCCTTCATATCTTTGTTCTGTAATGGTCATCTTACCAATAGGCCTCCTCAGGCGTGTAAGGAACAAGCCAGAAACAACCAAGTAGGCCATCATGCTAGCTGGGCCCTGGAAATAAAGACCATTAGATTTAAAAAAAAATTCTATCTATAAAAAGAAAAATGCATTGTCACTTTTCAACCTTCTCAAAAAGGAATAACTTGTATTCAAGTTTACTATGTATTTCAGTTAGATACGGGATGAAAAAAAAATTATTTCAGATTGTAATTGCTAAACCTGTTCATTATTCATTTGGTGATCACAATCAGAAGTCAAACCCAACCCAGAAATTAGTTACACATTTAAGAAAGTCCCAGATCATATTTGTGTCTGCCTGCCTGTTACAAACTACAGTTTTCTCTAATAGGAAGCAGTAAAGACCCCCCACTGACTTTAATAATTATTTCCCCCTTGTAAATGCTCCCTTTGTCCCACTTATTTAAACTAAAAATTAAACTCACTCTCAATTTACAATCACGGATTTTTCAACTGTCATAAAATTGCTTGTCTGGGGTTGGTTTGCTTTGCCACTGGACAAACAAACATTCAACACTTACGGAATACGTTACAAAACATATTGACATCAGCATACCAGCCATCATACTGGGAGATCTAAACCTCCATTTTGACCGTTCCCCGCCAACACCTGCATGTGATGCCACTCTCGCTACCCTTAATGCCATTGGATTTAAACAAATTGTATCAGGCCCAACACACAAGGCTGGCCATGCTCTGGACGTTATCTTCACGAATTCGCTCGTACACCCTGACCAACCCCAATGCACACCTATACCATGGTCAGACCACCTCCGAGTAGACTCGCGCTGCTCCATTAACTGTAACCCCCATACAACACAAGCAAAGAAAAGAACCATCAAATTCAGAAAAAAATGCCAAACAGATGATATTATCGAAGCTCTAACAGAAGACCTCCATAAATTAGATCTCTCGGATGCCAATACTGCTTGTACCTCTTGGCATCAACTCACCAGCTGCATTTCTAATTGACTCTGTCCTCTACTAACGAAAGAAATCAGCTCTGATAAAAAAGAGAAAAAAGCAAATGTTGCTTACCTGATGTAACAGGTGTTCTCACAGGACAGCAGGATGTTAGTCCTCACAAATGGGTGACATCGAGGATGGAGCCCACCACTGAAAACTTCTGTCAAAGTTTAACAGAACTTTGACTGGCCCCTACTGGGCATGCCCAGCACAGCACTGACCCTGCAGCCAGCAGGGGTCTCCCCTCAGTCTGATTGTCAAAGCTACAGGCAGTGCCGAAAAAGTAAAAATAAAACGAATCCAACACCGCGGGGTGGCGGGCGGGTTTCGTGAGGACTAACATCCTGCTGTCCTGTGAGAACACCTGTTACATCAGGTAAGCAACATTTGCTTTCTCACAGGACAAGCAGGATGGTTGTCCTCACAAATGGGTGAGTACCGAGCTGAGGATGTCCTGACTTGCACCAAAGGCACCCAACGGCGTGCAACAGGCACAACAACTGGGGTGTAATTTGGGAACGGGAATCCGCACCCTACCGGGAAGGTGGAAGGGTGTTGGTACATCAAGTTGGAAAAAGGTTACGCAAGACAGATTGGCCGAAGATGGAGTCCTGTCTTCCAGCTTTGTCCAAACAATAGTGGGCTGCAAAGGTATGGAGAGAACTCCAGGTTGCAGCTTTGCAGATGTCAGGAAGCGGCACCGATTGAAGGTGTGCCACTGAAGTCGCCATGGCCCTCACAGAGTGTGCTTTAACACGGTCTTGGAAAGGAATGCCAGCTTGCTGATAGCAAAAAGAAATGCAGTCCGCCAACCAGGAGGAAAGAGCCTGCTTACCCACAGGTTGTCCTAACTTGTTAGGATGGAAAGAGACGAATAATTGAGTGCTCTTTCTGTGAGAAACTGTACGGTCTAGATAAAAAGCTAGAGCCCGTTTACAGTCTAGGGTATGCAGGGTCTGTTCCCCTGAGTTGGAGTGGGGCCTGGGAAAAAAGATAGGTAGTATGATGGATTGATTGATATGAAACTCCGAAACTACCTTAGGTAAAAATTTAGGGTGAGTGCGGAGTACCGCCCGGTCCTGCAGGAGCTTAGTGTAAGGCGGATAGGTAACTAGGGCCTGTAATTCACTAACCCTGCGAGCTGAAGTGATAGCCAAAAGGAATAACACTTTCCAAGTGAGATATTTCAAGTCACAGGAGTGCAGAGGTTCGAAAGGTGGTTTCATTAGACGACCAAGAACCAGATTTAGGTCCCAAGATGGGGCCGGAGGACGTAAGGGTGGCTTCAGATGGAGCAAGCCTTTAAGAAAGCGTGTTACCAGGGGTTGTACTGAAATAGGGACACCCTCGATACCTTTATGGAAGGCGGCTACCGCACTGACATGCATCCTTATGGAAGAGGTCTTGAGACCTGATTCTGATAGATGCCATAAATAGTCCAAGAATTTAGAGATTGGACAGGAAAGGGGATCAAGGGACTGAGAAGTGCACCATGATGTGTACCTTTTCCATTTATATGAATAGGATCTTCTGGTGGAGGGCTTTCGCGAAGCTATCAGGACACGAGAAACTGAATCCGAAAGGTTAAAAGGCTGAAGGACTAACCTTTCAACATCCATGCCGTCAGGGACAAGGCCTGGAGGTTGGGATGGAGGAGGCATCCGCCGTTTTGAGTGAGTAGATGCGGGTCCTTTCCCAAGGGAATGTGCCTGCAGATGGAGAGATCCTGAAGTATGGGAAACCACACCTGGCGTGGCCAGTGCGGTGCTATCAGGATCATGGTTCCTCTGTCCTGGCGTAGCTTCACGAGAGTCCTCGACAGAAGAGGAAGTGGAGGGAATGCATAGAGCAGACCGGTTATCCACTTGAGGGAGAAGGCATCCCTCGGCCGAGAGTGCTGGCTCCGAATGAGAGAGCAGTAATTGTCCACTTTGTGGTTCTGAGGAGACGCAAAGAGGTCTATATGGGGATAACCCCACTTGTGAAACAGAGAGGTCGCTACCAGAGGATTGAGTGACCACTCGTGTGGTTGGAAGACACGGCTCAGCTGGTCTGCCAATACATTGTCTACTCCCGGCAGGTAGGTGGCCCTGAGGTACATTGAGTGGGAGAGGGCTTCTGCCCAAATCTGCGCAGCTTCCTGACACAGAAGGAAGGAGCCTGTGCCTCCCTGCTTGTTTATGTACCACATGGCCACCTGGTTGTCTGTCTGGATCAAGATTATCTGATTCGATAGGTGAGCTTGGAAAGTTCTGAGCACGTAGCGGATTGCTCGCAGTTCCAAGAAATTTATCTGGTGTTCGGCTTCCTCTCGAGACCAGAGTCCTTGAGTTTGTAAATCGTCCACATGGGCCCCCCAACCGATGTGGGAAGCATCGGTGGTTAGGATTACTTGGGGATCTGGTAGAAGAAAAGGTAAGCCCTGAAGGAGGTTGACTTGAGTCGTCCACCAGGTTAAAGACAGGCGTAGTGCTTGTGTAATTGTGACAATGGTGGACAGAGGCTGAAGAGCTTGAATCCATTGGTGTCGCAGAGTCCATTGGGTAACTCTCATGGCCAGTCGGGTCATGGGAGTGACTTGAACCGAGGATGCCATGTGTCCTAGGAGAACGAGGAATTGGCGAGCCGTGGCAGTGTTTTGAGACTGGAGCTGGCGAGCTAGGGATATTAGAGTCTGGACCCTGTGATGAGGAAGGTAGGCCTTTGCCTGTAAGTGTCCAAGTCTGCCCCAATGAAGGATAAGGTTTGAGATGGGACTAAGCAAGATTTCTCGTAATTGACAAGAAACCCTAAGGAAAGGAGTGTTTGAATTGTCAATTTTAGGGAGGATTGAGCAATCTGTTGGGTGGAGGCCCTGATTAACCAATCGTCCAGGTAGGGGTAGACGTGGACACCTTCCTTCCTGAGGAATGCTGCTACCACGACGAGACATTTGGTAAAGACCCGTGGTGCAGATGCCAGGCCGAAAGGTAGTACTCAATATTGGTAATGGTTTTGGCCCACCAGAAAACGCAGGTACTTGTGATGGGATTGTGTTATCGCAATGTGGGTATAAGCGTCTTTGAGGTCGAGAGAGCATAGCCAATCCCCTCTTTGCAGCAGAGGGAGAAGCAAGCCCAGGCTTACCATCTTGAACTTCTCTTTTTGAAGGTACTTGTTGAGGGCTCGAAGGTCTAAGATGGGACGAAGCCCCCCTGATTTCTTTGGTATCAGGAAGTACCTGGAGTAGAATCCCTTTCCTTGCTGAGAGGGAGGGACGGGTTCTATAGCGTTTGATTGCAGAAGAAGGAATACTTCTTGTTGTAAGTGAGCCAAGTGGCTGGTCAGACTCCATGCTTGTAGAGGCGGGGAGTCTGCAGGAAGAGTAGTGAAGTTGAGGTGGTAACCCTGTGCTATAATTGCTAGTACCCACTGATCTGAGGTGATCTGTAGCCAGCGGTCTAAAAAGTGGCACAGTCGACCTCCCACAGGGATGGCTGGAAGAGGGGTTTGGCACGTGCTCTCTACAGTGAAGTCAAAGGCCCGCCGCAGGCCCAGGGGGTGGGGCTACAGTAGGTCTTTGCTTCCGAGGCTGGCGTGGCTGAGCTCTGTTGGAAGACCGTGCAGGTCGAGGCTTAGCCGATGGAGGGTAATACCGACGTGGCCTAAAGAACGACTTTTTAGAGTCTTTCTTAGATGGTTGTTTGGAGGTCACATCAGATGGAGTGGATGAGAGTTGTTTCAACGTCTCGTGGTGATCTTTTAATTCGGCTACTATTTGCTGAATTTGTTCTCCAAACAAGTTGTCCCCTAGGCAGGGTAAATCAGATAGCCGATCCTGGACCTCTGGGCGAAGGTCGGATGATTTTAACCAAGCCCAACGTCTGGCTGAGATGGCTGTGGCTGAAACTTTTGTGGAAGCATCGAAGATGTCATATGCAGTCCTAATTTCATGCTTCCCGGCCTCAAACCCTTTGTTAAGGAGGGCTTGAAGCTGTGGTTGATATTGCTCAGGCAAGGTGTCCGCATATTCTTGCATCTGTTTTAGGATGGCTCTGTTATATTGAGTCATGTAAAGCTGATACGAAGCTATGCGTGAAATTAACATAGCTCCGTGATACACCTTCCTTCCTACACTATCCAGGAATTTGTTGTCCTTGGTAGGTGGCGTTGAAGAGTGTGGCTTTAGACGCTTAGCTTTCTTTTGCGCTGACTCAACAACGACAGAGCGATGATCCAGTTGAGGCTTCTGAAATCCCGGTGCTGACTGGACAAGATATGTGGAGTCAGCTTTCTTATTGACTGGGGAAACAGATGAAGGAGATTCCCAGTTTTTCTTTAGAAGATCCAGAAACACCTGGTGAATAGGGATGGAAGCGATGATTTTGGGAGCATCCAGAAATTGGAGCAGTTCCATCATCTGGTGCCTGTCATCTTTTTCAGATTGTAGCTGAAAAGGGACTAATTCTGACATCTCCTTCACAAAATTAATGAACGAGAGATCCTCAGGAGGAGAACGCTTTCTACTCTCTGTAGGAGACGGTGGGGAAGGTAAATCCGTGTCAGAAGATGTATCATCACCCCAGGTATCATAGGGATCATGCGGGGCTTGAAGCCCTGAAGGTCCTGGTTGAGGGTCCGGGATATTAGAAGGAACCACCGAGGGTATCGAGTAGAATCTCGATGGCATCGGTGCTGAAGGCGGAGCTGGAAACGGCATCGAGGGCTTCGGTGCTGTCGATAGAATCGGTGCCGGCCTTGGAATCGATGGAGCCGAAGGATATATCGGTGGCGAGGGATGAGAAGGCACCGATGGGACCACCCCTGAAGGGGGAATTACGAACGGTGTTTCCCCTCCCGATGATAATCCTGTCGGAGATGGTGGTGTTGTCGGTGCTACTGAAATCACCGATGGAAGGGCCGTTATAAGCGCCTCCATGCGGTGCAGTAGCGGTGCTAGGGCTTCCACCAGTGGCTCGGTGGTCGGTTCCTTCCTCGGTGGCGGAGTCGGTGGCGGAGTCGGTGCCGGAGCCGGTGGAGGTTGGAACTTCTGCATCGCTTTTTCGATGGCCTCCTGGACCAGCCGGTCCAGTTCTGCCCGGAGACCAGGGGTAACGATACCCGGCTCGACGGGAGAGGGAGGCTGAGGCTGAGCCGGAGGGACCACCGTAACCGGTGGGATCACGGCTCCCACACCCCGAGGGGGTGAGGGTTTCCTCGGTGCCTGCGAACGAGACGTGGACGGTGCCAGGTCTGATCGAGGCTTTTTAGTCGGTGGCTCGGTCTGTACGGAGGTCGATGGTTCTGGATCCTCAACGGGCCGAGACTTGTGCCGTCGATGGCGATGTTTATCTTTCCGATCCCCTCGCCCATCCGGGGAAGGGACGGGAGTCGACGGCCGGGAAGTCATCGATGGTGGACGGTCACCGGAGGGTTGACGATGATGGTGCAACTTCGACGGTGCCGGTTCCGATGACGTCGATGCTATCGATGGCGTTGGGGTACGAGCATGGAAGAGGAGCCCCATCTTCTCCATCCTGGCTTTGCGACCTTTGGGCATCATTAAGGCACATTTGGTGCAAGTCAGGACATCATGCTCGCTGCCTAAACACAAAACACAGACCCTATGGGGGTCTGTGATTGACATAGTCCGGGTGCAATCCGGACATTGACGAAACCCCGTCGCCATGGCCTTGGGCCAAAAATTTAGTCGCGGGATTGGTGACTGTCGACAGGCCTCAAGGGCCAAACTCGACGTAAGTCGACCAAAAATGGCAAAAAACTTACCGGAGTTCCGCGAGGTGTAAAAATTTGTCGAAGGGAGACCCCTGAGGGGCAAATTTTCTTCAGAAATAAAATTCAGAATTCCTGTCAGGAACGTGGTTAAGAGCTCCTTTCGCCGCGTGGCAACTGCTGCACGGAAAAAAGAAGACTGAGGGGAGACCCCTGCTGGCTGCAGGGTAAGTGCCGTGCTGGGCATGCCCAGTAGGGGCCAGTCAAAGTTCTGTTAAACTTTGACAGAAGTTTTCCGTGGTGGGCTCCATCCTCGATGTCACCCATTTGTGAGGACAACCATCCTGCTTGTCCTGTGAGAAACCATGGTACACCTCAGATCTTAGAATTATGAAGCGCGAACTCCGTAAACTGGAAAAGACATGGCGTAAAAACCAAGATCTAACACATCTACAAAAATTCAAATCTCTACTCCATAAGTATCATAAAACAACTGATGAAGCCAAGAAAAACTACTACACATCTAAGATCCATCAGTACCAGTTCAACCCGCGTGCATTATTCCAATATGTTGCTAACATTATTACCCCACCATCAAACAGCAAACCAGAAAATGACGATAAAAATAAATGTGAGAAACTAGCTACATACTTCTATGACAAGGTTTCTAATATCTTGGCGCGCTTTACCATACATTATCCTCAGGCATCCCTGCCACCCACAAGCACAATGACACCTTCGCTCGCTAATTTTGAAAACACGACTGCTTCAGAAATTGAAGCAATTCTAAAAAAGATAAAACCCGCACTGCACCCTATTGACATCATGCCTACTAAAACTCTCCTTTCCGGAGAGATCACGTGATGTAATGAGCCTAGCAGACGGGTTTCTCTAGGCTCCGGGTGCCGACCCCACCACCCTCCAACATCTGCACTCATCGGCGACTCCCAGATCTCCAACTAGTTTCTAAGGGCAGGGATATATGTCCATTGTCCGCTTTATGCAGAAATCGCCACCCGGAATGGCCTCTAGGAGCACAAAAAAGGACAGAGAGAAACTGCGCGGCTCCGAACCTAAAATGGCGACCGGACTCGACCCTGCCGGGGAAGCACCGACACCTCCGATTTCGTTAGCGGACATAAAAGATACGATCCGCGCGGCATTGGACGAGAAACTAAGCGAAAAGCTGGCAGGTATCGAGGAAAGACTAACAGAAGTATGCAATGCTTTGACGGAGATCACCCCCAGAATGGATATGGCGGAGGGCCGTATAGCAGTTGTTGAAGACGAAGTTAATGCTAACCTCACAAAAATAACAGCGCAAGAGAAAAAAATCAGCGCCTTAGAACAAAAACTCGATGATTTGGAGAACCGTGATCGCAGGGGGAACCTTCGATTTATGGGATTTTCTGAAGCGGTGGCAGACCACGAGTTGTGCTCCCTACTTGAAAAATGGCTGCCAGAGGAGCTTGGCCTCCCGGCCCTGCAAGACACACTGGTTGTGGAACGAGCTCATCGCACAGGAGGGAAACCAGACAACCAAAATAAACCGAGGTTAGTCATCGCGAAGTTCCTTAATTTCAGGCATAAGCATGATATTTGGCTCGCTTACCGGAAACGCCAGGATATTGCACACAAGGGGCAGAAAATAAGAATTTTCCAGGACTACTCCAGCCACGTCTCTGAACTACGTAGAGCTTTTTCACCCGTATGTACGGCGCTGTTTAAGAAACAAGTGCGATTCTCTCTCTTATATCCTGCCAAGCTAAAAATCTGGTATCAAGAGAAAAATCATTTTTTTGATGCTCCGGACAAGGCGCAAACATTCTTGCAGAGCTGTGGCTGAACTGAGTTCTTGGGAGTTGCCAACCACATGCGAGGGACTTTCTCATGTTTTACAGCCGAAGGTTTCGGTTTACCTGTTGCCATGCGGAAAGAAACGCTGGAGGATTCTTTTCTCCTTTTGAACTTACTTCCCTTCTTAAGTCGATGGGGAGCATCTCTTTGACTGCGCCGTGGGAAAATTTGGATTATTTTTTTTCTCTTCTCCAATGAGAATGGTTCACTGGATATGGGACTGAGAATGCAAAGAGAAGTGATCCGAGTGTTATGGTCCCTCTTTTATTCTAATACCGGGGGGATGTTTCTCTCCTTTGTCTTCACGCTGGGAAAAGGTTGTTCTTATTGGCCCTTTGTAGGACCGACCACATTACGGAATAGACACCATCAGGGACGCTGTACACGGCTTGCCGGTTTTCAGCAGCGCACAACTTGGAGATACTCCTGTTTCTCCCTGAAGAGACCCCTGGTACTTTTATCATGGGATGACTCCGCTCCAATTTAGCGGGACACCTTTTGATAATGGTGTTGGACCTATTGATAATGATGAGGAACCTGGAGACGCTTCCTAAGCAAATGAAGGCTGACTGTTTTGGATTTTAGTTTGTGATGTTCCCTTTTAAAAACCACTGCTTTACATAAGAGGGGTTTTCCTTCTCTATTCTTTAGGTTGGTGGGGTGGCACCTGTACACATATTTCACACATGATCTCTAGACCACCTAGGTGGTGGGAAGATATTTTTCTTGGGGAAGGGTCTTGGGAAATGGGGTTTTTACACATAGGGGAGGGGGAGGGGAGGGAGGGAACGGGTCTCTCACTGAGGGAGGGTGGGTATTACTACCATGTTTGGGGTATTGTTCTCTCTCACTGTTACCTGCAACGGTTTCATAGTCTTAATTATTGGCTACGCCGATTATATTTCATGGACTGGGTGAGGTCATTTTGGAATGGAGCGGGGGGGCTAGGCTGGGGGCCCTTCTGCTCGCATGTAAGGTTGTAATCCAGGGGCCCTGGCCCGTGTACGGTCTCGGCCTTAAGGATCATGGGTAAGTTGGTATCCTGGAATGTCAATGGCTTAGGAACGCCCATTAAACGAAAGAAAATATTATCTCATCTAAAACGACTACACGCCGATATTGCCTGTTTACAGGAAACACATTTGTCAGCCCAAGAAAGCGCAAAACTAAAACGTGAATGGGTGGGTATGTGTATTGCAGCACCTGCTCAGGGGAGGAAAGCGGGAGTGGCCCTCTTAATTAACAAGAATGTAAATTTTCAAGTCATAGACCAAATTATAGATGATGCTGGGCGCTTTGTTATAGTCATCGGCAAATGGAACCATGTACTCATAACAATATGCAATGTGTATGCCCCGAATGAATATTCCCATCTGTTTTTTGAACACGTGCGATCTTTACTACTTGCCCGATCACAAGGCATGTTACTATTATTGGGAGACTTTAATTGTGTACACGACCAGGCTATGGATAGGAGCCCCCCGGTGGTAAGAGAGACAGCGAAAAAGTTAAAAGGAATAGCATATCTCTGTAACCAACTGGGTGTCTTGGATATATGGAGGACCCTTCATCCAAACGAGAGGGATTTTACCCATGTGTCTAGGGCACACAATTCTCTCTCGCGAATCGACTATATTTTGGTGTCCCAAAATGATTTCCACAACATAACACATGCCAAGATTGAAGCCCAGGCCATATCTGACCACTCGCCAGTATCTGTGACTCTTAATACCGATCCCATCGGACCGGAAGCACGAATTTGGCGATTCCCAACTTTCTTTCGGAATAACCGTCAATTTCAAACTTTCCTTAAGGAAAAATGGGAAGCCTTCGCCTTGCATAACAAACAACACGTAGACACACCCCAACTTTTTTGGGAAACAGCGAAGGCTGTCCTACGTGGTGAAATCATCTCCTATACCCGAACCTGCAAAAAGAATCTCGATAAAGATATTATATATTTAGGCACAGTACTGCAGAGGCAGAAGCAGACACTGGTAGTAGGGCAGCCCCTTTTTCAACAGGAGTATTATAAGACCCTAACTCAATTAAATACTCTATTACATACAAGAGCACAGCAACAGTTATACAAAGGGGAACACAGTGCCTCTTTCAATATGGGAACAAAACCGGCAAGTTAATGGCAAACCTGGTGAGAGCAGCAAGACCTAAAACTTTTATACCACAGATGAAAAATAGCAAGGGATCTGTAGTATCTAATAAATTAGACATTTGTGAAGTCTTTAGGGACTTTTACGCGCACCTATACACAGATGATGTCACAGATCTCAGTCCCAGTGAATCCCCCTTTTTCCATGGGGTATCACATACTAAATTGACACCTGCCCAGCTACATTATTTGAATCGCCCATTGCAATCTATAGAGCTCCACAATGCCATAGCCGCTGTTCAACCCGGGAAGTCACCCGGCCCAGATGGCTTCTCTTACGACTTTTACAAACTACTTAGGCCGCAAATTGTGGAACCTCTCCTGTGTTTCTATCAGGATGGTTTACTAAACCATAAGTTTCCCTCAGATTTTAATCTGGCCCATATCACTGTTCTCCCAAAACCGGGCAAAGACTTATTACTCCCTGGCTCGTATCGGCCAATCTCTTTATTAAACTGCGATTTAAAACTGCTTGCTAAGGTATTGGCTGATCGCTTAAATGTTATTTTACCTCACCTGATTGCACAGTATCAGGTAGGCTTTGTCAAAGGTCGGAAAGCCAATTCCAATATGCTTAAACTACTTACGGCCTTGCAAATTTGTAGTTCCCGGGGAACCCCTGCGTTAGTGGTTGGATTTGATTCTGAAAAGGCTTTCGACCGAGTTTCTTGGAACTATATGTTTTTTGCCCTACGTCGACTAGGTTTTGAGGGGGCCTTTTTAGATTATGTCTCCCTGCTATATGCTCGTCCAGTATCGAGAATCATTGTTAACAAGTGCATTTCAGGAGATGTACTGATTGGCAGAGGAGTGAGGCAGGGGTGTCCGCTATCTCCCTTGCTCTACATTTTATCTATAGACCCTCTATTGCGGAAAATAGCTGAGAGCCCCAACATCACCGGGTTTGGTGATCCAGACAACACTTTTACAGTTGCGGCTTTCGCAGATGATGTTCTGGTCTTTTTGCTTAATCCTATTGAGTCTCTCCAAGAGGTACTCCGTTTGCAGCTCTGGTTTGGGACCTTCGCTGGTTTGAAAATTAACCAAGAAAAATCAGAGGCGATAGACATTTCTGGCACAGTGCAGGCTATATGGCCTGGGGCCTTTCCTTTACGTTGGGTTACGTCGCAGTTAAAATATTTAGGTATTAAAATCCCTATTCGGATCAAGGACCTTTACAGTGTCAATATTAAGCCTTTATTGATGAAAACCATTGAAACCCTGGAACATTGGCAAAACCTGCCGCTTTCTTTAATGGGTAGAATACAAATTTTTAAAATGATCATCTTACCAAAATGGTTATATGTATTCCAGATGATACCATTATGGCTAACTCGACAGGACAATAAGCGGGTCACTATTGCCCTTCGCAAGTTTCTGTGGAAAAATAAAAGGGCCAGAATATCTATGGACACAATATATAACCAACCCTCTGCTGGAGGCCTAGGCTGTCCAAATTTACTCTGGTACAACATAGCTTGTAATCTTAGATTAATCAGGGATTGGGTATTGGGTACGGCAGTCTTTGTCCCTAGCCAAATCATAGCCCAGTGGTATTGTGTTCCGGGCCTGAATCCTTTGTTGCAAATCGAGTATGCTCACATTTCGGAAGATCTCAAGGCGCATGTTCTTTTGCAAACTTGTCGAAGAGCCTGGTCTTATTTTGTGAAACGGCTCCAGGTACCACACCGCTTAACCTCACAAATAACTATAGCGGACAACCCACATTTTCCTCCTGGTCAAGCACACTCTGTGTTCCATAAGTGGCGAGGTCGAGGTCTTAAGTATATATACCAACTATATGACTCTAAGACACAGCACTTACAAGATTTCCTCTCATTGCAGACCCATTTTGGCTTGCCTAATTGTGATCTGTTCGCATATCTTCAACTACGCCACTATATTAAGAAAAATGAATGCTATTTTTCCCCCACACCTCCCTTACTAAAGTTGCAGGAGGTTTTTCACCACGCGTCGACTCAACACCCTACTATCACCTTGTATTATAAAATCCTATCCACTAATGGTACGATGGGCCATATAACACGTTTATATAAGAGATGGGCAGATTGGCCGGTATTTCAACTTTCCCTAGAAGAATTCAAACAGTTGTTTATTACTTTATCGGATGTGTCAGATAATGTATTACTTAGGGAAACAAATTATAAATTTTTCTGGCGTTTATATTTAAACTGACTCCAACAGAAACTTGTAAAAAATGCTCAATTGCCAGAGGTACATATGAACACTGTTTTTGGAAATGCCCCAAGATTCACCGTCTCTGGCAATTAGTTCGAGATAGATGCTCTCAACTAACTGGAATTCACTTACCTATGGATCCAAATTTGTGGTTGTTCGGATCCCTAGCTTCCTTGCGTACTGAACCCAGTAAACAGGTTATGCTTTTTCTTCATAGAGCAGGGCTCGTGGGGAAAAAAGTCACTCTTAAAAAATGGTTAGATGAGACACCTCCGACAGTGGAGTTCTGGTTCAAGCAACTACTTCACCTGGGCACTCTAGAATATGTTGTCGCGAGAACCATTTCACACAAAAAAGTAGATGCAATGACAGGAATCTGGGAACCTCTTTTTAGTTACCTCACTCCAAAAACGCCTTAAGTTTTAGAAATCTCAAGAAACATCCACTTCCACATACAGGTCCCATCACAGACTTGTTTATGTCTCATTACCGCATAGTCTTTATAAATTTTTGTTGCTACCATAGTCATATGTGTCACTAGAGTTATTCCTGTATGTGAGATTCTTCTCCTTGAATACATGGCTCCTTGTTACCATTCTACCTCGGGAGGTCAGGATTTTGATAGCTTTGGTACAGCGCATTACTGTTGAGGCTATGCTGCTGGAATATGATGCTCTCTATTGTACCCTGGTTGTGTTCTATACCTCATTCACCATGGTGTAACTCAGGATTGACCTGATTAAAAATCCACTCCATCTGAACTCAGTGAGAGAAGGGGATAAGGGGGGGGGGGGGGGGAACAGAGGGACGGGAAGGGGGGGTGGAAGTGTTTCATTAAAAATAAATAAAAAACAGGTTGTTGGTTGATGGTTATCGCCCCATTGTGTACAAACCACCACAAATTGTTCTCATGTTCTTTGCAGAATGTATTTACACAGGGTTCAAAGTCATTTTCCAAGTATGAGAACTGTTATGTGATGTTCTATGTTATATGCTGTGTTTCTCTTTGTACCCATGGCTACCTTGTTTAATTGGAATACCCAATAAAAATGTTGATTCAAAAAAAAAAAAAACTCTCCTTTCCATCCCTACAAGGATTGCTCCTCCCATTTCCAACATCATCAACAAATCTATATCGACTGGTGTTTTTCCTACACAACTCAAGCATGCAATAATAAAGCCTACTCTCAAAAAACCGGATCTGGATCCATCTGAACCCGCCAATTATCGTCCAGTTTCGAACCTCCCTTTCTTGTCAAAAATCATAGAGAAAGTAATCAACAAACAACTCACTGACTATCTAGACGATAACCGATTACTCTTCCTGTCACAATATGGTTTCCGTAAGAACCATAGCACTGAAACGCTTCTAGTATCCCTTTCAGACTCTATTCTAAAAACACTAGATTCTGGTCAATCATACATTCTTGCCCTACTTGATATTTCCTCGGCATTTGATACTGTCAATCATAATATCCTCCTGACCCTACTCTCTCAAATCGGCATCACTGGCACCGCGTTATACTGGATACAATCTTTCCTGAAAGACAGGACATACAGTGTCAAGTTGGGATCCCAAATATCTAAACCCAGAAATCTTCTACAAGGTGTACCACTAGGTTCTTCGCTGTCATCAACTCTATTCAATATATACCTATCTCCGCTCTGTCGACTCCTAGCAAAACTGGATCTCCGTCATTTCATATATGCTGATGACGTTCAGATTCTCATTCCTATCAACGATTCCCTCTCTAATGCACTGAAAACTTGGGAATCAGCCCTGGCTGAAATAAAAAAGCTTCTCACAGAAAACTTCCTAGCAATAAACACGTCCAAAACTGAACTCATTCTCATCACGCCACACAATAACATCTCCTCTAACTCCTCCCATCTCACAACTTCAGTCCTTCCCCAACTACAGCATGTCCGCAGCCTTGGCGTCATAATTGACAACCATTTTCCTTAAAAAAATTCATCTCTGCCACTATCAAAAATGGTTTTTTCAAACTTCACACTCTAAAAAGAATTAAACCACTCCTACATCCACAAGACGTCCGGACTGTGTTGCAAGCTACCATACTGCCGAAAATTGACTATTGCAACGCTTTACTTTTAGGTCTCCCTAAAAACTCTATTCAACCATTACAGATGCTACAGAACGCAGCAGCACGATTAATCACTAATACCCGCCACCATGAGCACATTACACCTGCTCTCATGTTCCTGCATTGGCTGCCTGTAGCATCTAGGATCATCTTTAAAGTACTCTCCCTTATTCATAAGTCGGTCCATAACCAAGAAATGCAATGGTTCTCGGAGCATTTCGTTTTTCGTACCTCTAAGAGACCAATAAGAAATATCCATCAAGCTAAACTTGCTTCTGCACCAATGAAACATATCAAACACGTTACCACTAGAGACCACGCTTTCTCCATAGCTGGAATTAACTTATGGAACAAGATGCCCACTGACCTGCGTCTGGAACACTGCCATAAAAAATTCAAGCAAGGACTCAAAACGTGGTTGTTTGAACAAGCCTTCACACCATGAGATCCGATTAAACCGAAATGCCATTTAATATTCTACCCTCTTTAACTCCCTGCTCTTTGTCCCTACGACACTATATTTTTCCCCCCAAATTTAATCCTCTCCCTGTTCTCCTGCACTTCCCTGATTATGATCTTTCAATTAGTTTCAAAATAATAGAATATTCCTTTGTTCAAAATTAGTTCCTGTGGTTACTTTCAGCTCTATTATTGAATTCTATGCTCTAAGGTTGTTGTGTTGTTTCGTAAATAATTTTAGTTACTATCGAAAGCATTTTTGTATGTAAAACTTGATATTAATTTATGGTTATTGTATGTACTGCCTGTTATCTTTTATACCTGTTATCTGTAAAGCCTGTTGCTAATTATTGTTAAATGTAAATCGCGATGATGTATATTTTTACGTACTGCGGTATATAAAAAATATTAAAAAAATAAATATTCACTTAGGGATTTGAATAATTGTCATGCAACATTGAGCTCAAAATGGGGAGGAGAAGAAGGGTGGTGCATCTCTGCCACATAATGGCAAAGATTTCTCATCGATTTTTTTCAGGGAGCGAAAGTCGGACAAGGGGAGTCATTTCTAGATAAGTTACTCCCTTTGTAGTGCCATGCACTTGATTTTTTAAAACATAATTTTAACATATAAAATGGTGTACATTAGTTGCATAAAATATTTATGCATATTTCTGGAACTGATATTTTAGATCCACAGCTATCAGACTTAACATCTGAAAGCTATGCAATCCAATACTAACGATCTCCCACAAAAATACTGCTCACACACACATAGGTACACATACATGCACACACAGACAGATATAATTAGTGCTATGGCATGAAAGAGTCACCTTCTCTACTGCATACCTTGGGACTTTCTACTCAAGGGAAAGAGGAAGGAGGCGGAGGTTTTCCCACTTCATGATTCATGGACTTATGAACAGAAGAAAAATGCTGTGGCCAAGAAAGTATTATTCTGTGGGTCTAAAGCGATACCAGGAACCAAGACGAAAAATCTGTACTGTCTCTGTACCAACCAAGCAAGCAGACGTAACATCTAACTACTAACAAACATGGAACTAGACCTTTTTACAAAAATCATCACGTTAGAAGAGATTCTCTGCCTTCTGGTGGAGGGAAGTTTGATTTTGCTGAGTGAAAGGTCAGAATCAGGTAACATAGTCAACAACGGCAAATACAGACTAAAATGATCCATCCCATCTGCCCAGTGCTATTTAAATTAAACTTTTTTCCAAAATGAAGATCCACCCAAGTGGCCAAGGAACCTAACGTGAAGCAACTCAATTCTATTAAATTTGTATACATATTAATTTGCATTATAATTATTAAACAAATGAAACAAATCAGCTCTTATATAACGAGGTCAAACGAATGGCACTAGTTTTTAATAGTTCAGGCAGCTACTAATCATGCATTAATGTAAGTACATTTACCTGTGCTCCTATTGCATTTGTTAGCTTGAATATATACAAAAGGATGTCCAGAAATGGCTGGAAAAGAAAGTGATCAGAATTAACACACACAAACAGAATTATAAAGTATTTTACATTCTTAAGCAGATCAGACTGAAGGATATACAAGTGGGATGGATGAAGACTGAACTGGTTTTCTGAAACATTGTGAGGCAATCTAGAGTCCCTCTCATTGACCAAATCATCATTTGTTCAACTGTTTTTTTTTTATATCCCACCTTTACGAAAGCAATCAATTACCTCCACCATCTTTTTATGATCACGCTTTTCCACCGTGAGAATTCAACGTGTATGACAGGGAACTCAGTTATAATGAGCAGGAACTGATCTACAAAGAACAGGATTTATAACGGGTAACAGTAACTGAGGGTTACAATATATGAATCAATAACTGAACTTCGGAAACAGTTTATAGTCTACAATTCAAGATCCGAGAGCAACGCAGAGAGGGAAGGCTCCAGTTGGCTTGCAAGATGATATGGATTCTGCTGGCGGGGAGGTAAGGGAGCAGTGATCTCGTCAGGAATAGACTGGTGAGAGAATGGGAGGGATCTTCTTTCTAGGGTCATCCTTGAGAGGATGGAGGTATGATCCTATTTCCCAATCCACAGGACTTCGTCAAACAGATACCATGTGAAATCCTCAAAACACAACATCTGTACTGAAATCTCTCAGAAGCGGAGTCCATATTCAGCCACAGGGAGACCAGTGAAGTTGCTAGATAAACTTATCTGGTTAACTTACAGCAGATATTCAGGGATGAGGCCGTGCCACTGAATGTACCTAGTTATAAGTTTGTCTGTTTATTAAAAACCTTAATATTCCGCAACTTCCTTGCACTTGGCATTCAGAGAGGATTAACCAGTTAACTTTAAGGCCGCCTTGTGGGACAACCAACTTATCCAAATAAATTAGGCCCTGACCCCAAGTTATACAGATAAGTTTTATTTGACTAATCACTTCGCTGGATAACTTGAGGGCATTCAAACAGGTGAGAATTTCAAAACATGTGGTTTGTCCAGTTAAACCTAAAAAATGTCACTGGACAAACTATTTCAATATGGACCTCAGAGAATTTAAGACAAGTGTAAGGGCAGTGGTGAACAGAATACAGACAGACCTAAATCATAAATATACAGCTTCAGATCCTCTCTCTCACTGATTGCACTGTAGGGTCTTGATAGATTCAGTCGGTTTCACACAAAACCCAAAGGTAAGTACTAACCCTAACTGTCATAAGCGCTCCTTCTCCAAGAAGGAACCATGTAGAAGGCAGGAGAAACGAAGGGGAGCTCAGAAAGAAAGCCTCTTCACTTTCAATATGTATTTAAACAGTACCCTAAACCAGGAAGCTTCATTACAAATCACATACAGATACATTTCTTAAAGAGCTTAAATGCTAGCATCCTTGTAAATTTTGGAAGTTACGCGCATGGCCGGGCCTTGCGCGTGCCTCGTGCATTTTTTGGAAGGGCGCGTAACCCCCGTTTTGCCCCGAAGTGCAGGGCCTCTCAAAAGGGGCAGGCCGGGGCGGGACAGCACCTTTAGATGCTGTCCCGGGGAAGTGTATGCCAGCAGCCGGAAGGCGCACGTAAGATACTTCTGCGCCAGAGGAGCAGAAAGTATTGAAATAAAAAAAATTAGGGGTAACTAGGTAGGGAGGGTAGGGAACTTTTCTCCCAGTTCATTCCTTAATTGGAGCGGACCGGGAGGGAATGGAAAAAAGGCCAATTGTGTCGCCGCATGTAATTTGAAAATCCCCCCTTCCCCCATGTGCGCACAAGTTGAGTGCGTGGATGTTAAAATCCGTCAAGTATGTGTGCGCGGACTTCGTATTTTATAACAAGCGCTAGTCACCGCGCACATTATAAAATTGGCGCATCCATGTGCGCATGCTGGGAGCCATGCACACGAGGCTCTTAAAATCAACCCTGAAGTGGGTACCTGAGGGACAGGGAGATGGGGGCCAGATGTAAAATGGGAAAAACCTTTTAGTACATTTTCCCCAAGATTACAGGAAGTGTCAATAGGAGCAGGAATTGAACTCTGGTCTCGTGGTTCACAGGTCATTACTCAGTCACTAGGCCACCCCCTATTCTCTGTTTTGTATATTATTATTTTAGCTCCATAGTATCTTTCTGCTCCTCTGGACTTCCAGCTTTATCAGAACTGTCCTCCATTTGGCTATGCCCCCTAGAGATTTCATTCATATACACAGTTTTTCCCTGATTTTACAACCATCTACCTAGCAATCACAGCGACTGCCACTGATCAGGGGTCATAGGCTGTGGCTCCCTCTGGAACCCAGTATATTTGAATCCTATGTCTGGCCAGTGGGTGTCAACATTTAGCAATGGCAGAGACTTCCTCTCACATCCTCCCACACAGCTTGGGGAATAGAAGACCTGGTGCAGAAATCTAACCCGGGTCTTCTGCATGGCAGTGCACATCACTGTCACAGGGCCAGCATCCTTTCCCTTATTTGCGAAAGGAGTAGCCGAGGAGGCCCTTCATGCTCTCAAAACACAAAATATATGATCATTATTCCTTCAATGCTACTGAGGCACAAAAAGCTCCACTATATCACTACTAGCTTGCCATAAATTCAGTGCATAGGGAAGCTTATCAGTATATTACAGGGACAGCCATAAAATACAGTGTTTGAAAATAAACCTAAACAGACAGACTATGGAGCTTCTAGTGCTGATCACCCTGCTGTGGGCAGCGTCCTCTTTTAAAGTGATGATAGAGAAGGGATCACATGATGCTGAGCGGGTAATCGGACGCGCGTCTGATCGCTCCGGGGACCCCCCTCCCAAATAGTCCGCCGAAAACTAGCTTTTTCGCTCCCGATTGCCCCGATTCGGCTCACCTCCGTCTGCTGCAGAACCAGGGTGCCTCTGGAGACCTCGCGGGAAGGCACCATCGCTGGCATGGCGGCCAAAGCAGGAAAAACAGCAAGACTAACACAAGTAAGAGAGAGGGTACTATCATTGGCAGGACCCATACTATGGAACTCCATGCCCTTGGATTTAAGGCTACAGAGACAGCAAAACCTTTAGAAAAAGTTTGAAAACCTGGCTATTTAAACAAGCTTTCTAGAAAGAGAAGGGAGAATAGAAGCCAGGAATGGGCAAAGCACGAACAATTAAACAACCATACACACTGCAGAAATGCACTAAGTGTGTAGTTTTTAAGATATAGCACACCATTACTAATGGATAAGTTACACTTGTAAAATTAGCTCTGTAATTAAAACTGAGAAGGAAAGACATGGACATGATTAATCACATTTAACAACGAACACTGATGACAAACTATGTTACCGAACCTTATGGCACCTATGTAAACGGACAAATTGTAGTATCATTACTTTTATGTGCCTTAATGTAAACCATTGTGACGGTCCCCACCAAACGACGGTATAGAAAAGACTTAAAATAAAAATATATAAATAAATAAAGGAGAGGGAGAAACAGAGGCCCCGATTCTAAAATGGCCGACGCGACTGAGGCTCCCCCGGCTCCGGAGCTGGCGGATCCGTCGGGGGCTGACATCGCAGCCACAGTGATAGCAGCTTTGGAGGGGCGATTCACACAACTCTCGGCCCAAATACAGGGTGTCAGCTCGCAGCTCACAGACATCCATTCTCAAATCCAAGCTGCAGAACACAGGATCTCAGAGGCGGAGGACAAGCTGGAGTCCCAAGACCGGGTAATTAAGGCCCTCCAGAAATCCCAGGAGTCACTTCAAAGTAAATTGGATGTCCTAGAAAAAAAGGTCACATCACAATAATCTTCGGATTATTGGGATTCCAGAAAACTTTTCGGATGCTGAATTGAGCACCCAGCTGGAAGCTTGGCTGACCCAGTCACTTAAGCTGGGTAGCCAACATGGACCGTCTGATTATTGAGTGGGCCCTCTGATTATTGAGCGGGCTCACAGACTGGGCCCTCCCCTTACAGGGGGGAATATGTCTCAAAGACCTCGGGCTATCATCCTTAGGGTCCTCAACTTCGCCCACAAAGTACAAATCTTGTGGGCATACCGTCAGCTTCCTGATCTGACCTTCGAAGGATCCAAAGTACTTTTGTTTCAAGATTACTCAGCATCTGTGGCAACGCAGCGGAAGGCCTTTGACCCAGTCTGCTCCCAGCTCGCCAAGCTTAAAATACGGGCTACTCTGCTCTTCCCTGCCAAGTTGCGCCTTACTCACAATGGCCAAACGCATGTTTTCATGGAGGCCTCCGCAGCGCAAGTATTCATTCCAGGACTACCCTCCAGCTAACTGGGCTCTTTTGGATCTTGGTTCTGCTCTGAATTTTCACTGGATATACAGATCTTTCACACTGGGATACATTTCATGTTGCGGTTATACACAGGACTACTTGCTGCCTTGCTTGTTCTGCATGTTGTTATGATATGAGGAGGGGGGGGGCCTCACAGCTCTAATGATCCCATTTTTCTTTTTGCTTGGTGTGATGGTGCTCATGAGAGCTATCCTTGGGCTAGCATATGATGGCTCCTCACACCGACATGGGGGTTACATAGATGGGGTTGCACTAAAGGGGACTAGGGATGTTGAACTGGTGTTCTTACTTTATGTTGTTTACATAATTCTTAAAATTTCTATTATCACTGTGAACTATATTTCCATGGGTGGGGGTCTAAGCTGGGGGACCAGCACCCATGCAAGTCTGAATATTAGTCCAATTGTTACGGCCCTGTGGGTTCTCATGACATGATGACTTCTTTGCGGTATTGTACTTGGAATGTTTGTGGTATAGGCTCTGTAACTAAGCAATATAAGGTATTACAGGCTTTGAGGAGGTACAAAGTGCACATAGCCATGTTACAGGAGACCAGGCGCAATGATTTAGAACATGAAAAACTGAGTAAACAATGGGCGGGGAAATCATTTTACACCTCTGCCACTTCCAGTAAAGCGGGAGTGGCCATACTCTTACATAAATCGATACCCTTTCACTTACATCGCTCAGTGGTGGACCCGGAGGGCCGATACTTGTTCTTAGAGATAGAGATCTACAGGAAGCTAATGCTATTGGGAAGCCTGTATGCCCCCAACACATATTGCTCTATTTTCTACGAACGGGTTATGCATAGTCTCCAAGAGTATTCTCATCTACCCCTCCTTGTGGGGGGAGATTTTAATGCGGTAATGGATCCCGCTCTGGACCGGCAACCGCCGAGATTAGCGGTGCGGGGGGACTCTACCCGAGGTCTTCCGCTCCTGTGTAAGTTATATGATCTCATTGATATTTGGCGGCTGCTTAAACCTACTGACCAAAACTTCACCCACATCTCTCGTGCCATGGGTCACAATCGCAGATTACCTGCTAGCCAGCTCCACTCTTTTTTCAAAGGTCACGGGTGCAGATATAGGGCCTTTAGCCATATCAGATCATGCACCTGTGTGGGCAGATTTCACAGGTTTGAATATAGTGGGGGGTGCCAGAGATGGCGATTCCCGGCAAAATTATACTATGATGAAGGGTTTAAAACTTACATACGGGAGAAATGGAAGGAATATGCCCATTTTAATCAACAGCATCAGGGGGACCCCATCCTTTTCTGGGACACTGCGAAAGCAGTTTTGAGGGGCGACGTTATTGCATATATGGCCAGGAAAAATAAAGAACTGTCTGCAAATATAATCCGTTTAAAAAGGCAATTACAACAGGCCAAGAGACGCTTTACCTCCCCCACCCCACCAAAGATAACTGGTTGAAATTCTACTCGATTCAGAGTACACTTCATGATTACATTCAACAAAAAAACGCAGAAAAGCCTCCTCTTTTATAAGCACAGGCTCTTTAAATTTGGGAATAAGGTGGGGAAGTTGCTAGCGGGACTGGTGCGCTCCTGGGAAGGGAGAGCATACGTTAAGGGGCTATGGGATGCCAAGGACCACCTTACAACTGATACGAAAGATATTGGCACTATATTTACGAATTACTACCGTCAACTCTACTCTGCGGACCCTTGCACCCGCCCGGATATACAATCTTATCTCTCAAAATTAAATTTACCCCAAATACAAGAGAAAGATTTGCAACTTCTTAATGCACCTATGGGCAAAATAGACCCGAAACTGGCATTCAAATGTTCCACGTTAGGTAAATCCCCGGGCCCGGACGGCCTTACAAATGAGTTTTACAAAGTGATGTCTGATTTAATTAGTTCCCCTCTTCAACGGGTTTATGACAAACTATCCTTAGAGGAATTTCTGGAATGGCATGCAAACCGAGCGACTATAATGGTTTCGCCCAAACCGGTCCGAGACCCTGAGTTGCCAGGTTCATATAGACCCATTTCACTCAAACTGTGACCTGAAGCTGTTGGCAAAGGTAATGGCAGATCGCCTGGCCTCGTTCCTTTCTAAACTCATACTCCCTTCGCAGGTGGGGTTTGTCAGGGGCAGACAGGCCGTTACCAATGTACGCCGCATTCTAGCGTCTATTGCAGGGGTCGGGAACCCATGGCTCGCGAGCCAGATATGGCTCTTTTGAGGGCTGCATCTGGCTCGCAGACAAGTGTCGCCACACTTTCCCGCTGACCCAGCTGCTCCCCGGTCCTCCTCCGCCCGGGCTTAAAATGCTGTCAGCCCGAGCGGAACGCGGCAGGACAGCTGGAGTCAGCGGCGTGCTCTCTTCTTCCCGCCCCCCCCCCCCCCATCCGCGGCCCGGAAGAGGAAGTGGAGAGTATCGGGTGCGTGCGCGGCAGGAAGAGGCCACGCTAGTGCGCTCGGCATCGGTCCGAAGAAAAAAAGACTGCAGCGCGGCTCGGAGGAAAATGAAGAGGTTCAGCCCCGGCCGATGGGACTCCGCCTCCGCGAGGGCTGAAAATGCCCCCCCCGCGCCCCCCCCGGGCCGCGGGGGGGGGGCCTTTGTGTGTGTGTGTGTGTGTGTGTGAGAGAGAGATTTCATGTATGTGAATGATTGAGAACCTGTACATGTGAAAGAGAGTATGTCTGTGATTGAGAGCCTGCCTGTGAGAGAGAGAGAGAGCATGAATGTAAGTTTACCATTGGGAACCTGTATGTGTAAGTTTGTGATTGAAAACCTGTTTGTGTGAAAGAGTATATGTGTATGATTGAGATCCTTTGTGTGTGAGAGAAATCATGTGTATGTATGATTAAGAGCCTGTGTGTATAAGTAAGAGAGAGATCATGTGTGTCTGTGTGTGTGATTGAGAGCTGATTTAGGTGAGGGAGCATGTGAGTATGTGATTGAGAGCCTGTGTTTAAATGAGAGAGAGAGAGATCATGTGTGTCTGTGTTTGATTGAGAGCTGGTTTAGGTGATGGAGCATGTGAGTATGTGATTGAGAGCCTGTGTTTAAATGAGAGAGAGATCATGTGTGTCTGTGTGTGATTGAGAGCTGATTTAGGTGAGGGAGCATGTGAGTATGTGATTGAGAGCCTGTGTGTAAATGAGAGAAAGAGAGGACATGTTTGTAAGCATGTGAATGAAAGTCTGTGTGTGAGAGAAAAAGACAGCATGTATTTATGTAATTGAAAGCCTGTGTGTGTGTGTAAGCGTGAAAAGATAGACAGCATGTGTGTAAATGTGTAATTAAGAGCCTATATAAGTGAAAGAGAAAAAACATGTGTATATGTGAGTACTGAGAGCCAGTGTGAGAGAGAGCGCTGGTATGTGACAGAGAGGAGAAAGTTCCAAGCAAACCACCCCACCTCCTGCTAATTCAGAACAATCTCAGGACACCTGGATATCAAACGTTCCCAGGTATGCAGAGCAAAAAAATTTTTGTATCCTTATTATTTTTCATTACTGGGTCTTTGTGTCTGCTATTTTGAAATATTTTGTTGGTATCTGGAAATGTTTTATATGAGTGTTTAATTATTGGATATTCCACTCATCAGCTGTTTCGAAATATGTTCTTTTTGTTAGTACAGTTTTACTGCTGATGATTTTATATTTCTTGATTTGTTTTATAAGGATGGGTGATGTTTCTTTTTTCCTTTGTTACACTGCATACAGAGACTCTGGCTTGTTGCAGTTTCCAATTCAGTTTTTTCTGCATGCTTCTTGTTATGCGTTTTGGTCTCTTTATTCTATGTTAGGTGAGGGACAGCACGTGATTCAGGTGAGGTTTTCTGCTGGCGTGTAGTTTCTGTGTAGGACTCTATAGCAGCCTGACTTGGTCCGTTTTCCTAATAGGAGATGTATTGGTGTCTTAAGGCCTGGTGTAATATTTTCAGAGACTTATTGTACTTTAAAAGTGTGATCTTACATAAAATACACACATTTACTTGTATTTAGTTTTAAACATATTGTATGGCTCTCATGGAATTACATTTTAAAATATGTGGCGTTTATGGCTCTCTCAGCCAAAAAGGTTCCTGACCCCTGGTCTATTGCCTTTTCACATAAACGGAGGCTAGATTCCCTGCTGGTTAGTTTCGATGCCGAAAAGGCTTTTGACAGGGTGAATTGGATTTTTCTTTTTGAAACTCTGAGTCATTATGGATTTCATGGACCTTTTATATCCTTTCTCCAGACAATGTATACACATCAGCAGGCTAACATTAGGATTAATGGTGGCTCGGGGCACAAGGCAGGGATGTTCCCTATCCCCACTTTTGTTCGTTCTCTCCTTAGATCCTCTACTGAGAACTCTGAAGGACGCTGAGAACGTAGAAGGCATTAAGATGAGGCCAGTGGTATTTAAGATGGCGGCGTTTGCGGATGACCTTCTGCTGCACTTGACCGATCCCATGGATTCACTCCCAGCAGCTCTCCAATTAATATCAGAATATGGCCAACATGCAGGTCTTAAATTAAACCTCGACAAGTCCGAGGCAATGCTGATAGGGCCGGCTGATATATCTACATGGCGTAGGGACTTCCCTTTAAAATGGGCGGGGCATCGTCTTAAGTATTTAGGGGTCTGGATACCTAAATGTTTGGTTAATCTCTATGAAATTAACGTGTTGCCTTTACAGCAAAAAACGGAGCGTTCCTTGACCTCTTGGATGCATCTTCCTCTCTCGCTTACAGGATGGATACTCTTGTTAAAAATGACTGTTCTTCCTCGCTGGCTTTATGTTCTCAGTGTTCTACCATTGCTCCTTACCCTCGCTACTACTGCTAAATTTCATCGTACGGTGACAAAATTCATATGGCGCGGAAAGTGTCCGAGCCTGGCCCTGCAAATGATGATGCGGCTGATATCCGTTGGTGGCTTCGGTCTCCCAGACTTGAAGCTCTATAATCATGCGATCAACTTGAGGCATATAGGAGATTTGGTTTTGGGTACGACTTTTTTTTCTCTGACACTTTCTTCGAATCCCAACTGCTCTCTCTTATTTCGCCACGCTATGTCCTCCATGTGCCATACAACTCAATTTCAAGCACTATCTGTTCGGGAATACTCCTGTAGCCGTTACGGCAGATGTGGAAATGGCTTATGCAAAAGGCTTCCTTACCGGTCAGCTCCTCCCCGTTCCTTCTATTTTGTGGCAATCCCGCATTCCCTCGGGATTGTCTGGGGCAATTGTTGCACGTAGATGGGACTCTTCTCGACTTTCCTGGGCTTTGTTCATTTTATGATCTCAAGCATACGGATTATTTCCAATTCATGCAAGCTCGTCACTATCTTCGCTCGCTAGGCTCCTCCACCCTTTCAGACCCCAAGTGGCAGCTCTTGAGAACTTGGTTTGATCTTGATAAACCTCAGAAGCACTCTATCTCATATTTCTACAAACAGCTGGGGTCCACCTGAATAATGGGCGCTGGTGCGCCCATTATTGACCGTAGCATTGAAAAACACTTTCATCCTGGCATTCCGGATAACGTGCAATACGATACTCCGAGAAACCCGTTATAAAATCACCCACAGAATGTATATCCTCTCAGCATCAAGCATTTCGATCAGGCTTTGCTGCCTCAGACGCATGTCTCGGATGCGGATCGGGGGGAGCTCATCTGGGTCATTCCCTTTGGGGCTGTCCAGCAATTCAAGTTTTCTGGAAGAGTTTATCATTCTACTACCATCACCACGGGTCTCAAAATCTCATATTCCCCTCTGGTAGCACTTTTTTGGCATCTTCCCCGGATCCTTTACCGGCAAAAAGGGTCAAGCCCTTTGGATTACAAAAGTTTACTTACTAGCTTGCAAGTCAATCCTCTCGGCGTGGAGAAAACTGGAGGCTCCATCAATGGCACACTGGCATTCATCTGTAATACAATTGCTGACGATGGAAACCCTAACCTGCAACCACCTACCGATCCGGGCCAGGAGAGCACTTCATGCAGTCTGGTTTCCGTTTATTCAAACCTTGCCACAAGACTCAAAAAGTCTTTTTCTTAACCGTATCGATGTCTGATCCACAGTCTTCATGGTGATAAGACATGATTGTTCACAGCTCAGTGCTGTATTGGTTGATGTTACTAAATCCCCTTTGGTGGGAGGGGGGAGGGTAAGAGAAAAGGGAAGGTTGTAGGTGTTCTGAGGGAGGAAAGTATGCGCTTAGAAGCTTACGATCATATGATATGTAAAAGAGTGTAATGTGTATCATATGCCCTTCTTTGTTGGATGTTTGTTGCTTTTTCTAAAATAAAAAACAGATTTACCATAAAGTGATGATAGACATCAGCATGAATATTTTACAAAAACGAAGACCCAAATTATCTTTAAAGCATCAGTACTACCAACAATTTGGCCTGTTTGTCATAACTCCTAAGGAGATATTAGTTTTCGAGATTTAAAAGTTCTACTTAGCTGTACCCACTATTCAGAATCTATGTAAACACGAGGGATTTTATTCTGCTGATCCAGACCAGAAACTCATGCAGGCACCCCACTGACATATTTACAGTATGATTAGCTGAAGAATTGATTTAGGGAAAGATTTAGGAATATTATAGGCAGTTGAAAATGTGTCACCCAGGGAAAGTCCTACAAATTTAAGAAAGCAAGTTATATTTTCCTGCAGTCATGTGGTATGGCTATACATTCTGACCTACCCAGCTTTTGGCTGGTTAAGATTGAAATGCTGTTTGGCAGATATTTTGGTCTTGATAGCATTCTAGATTCTAGTACATTTTGGAACTACTTTTATGGCAGATCTATCTATTTTTATTGGTTCCACCTTAGAAGCCGCTGCTCTTTATTTTTATAGTGTTTTGAAGCTGGACATGTAATTCCTAACCCCGCTCTTCCACTGAACAGGAATAACTGATCAAACACGTAAGAACCCAGCTCTGCTAGAATAAGGGTAACCATAAAGTTCGGGAATCAAAGGGAAAAACTGAGCCAGTCCTGGGGTCCTTGTTTTACCATATTGTATGTGTGATGTCGTCGTTTTGAATTCCCTGTTGAGAAACCCAAGAAAACAAGAGGATACCTCCATGCATGAAATGGGATAAAACCAGGACTAGGTCTGCTTGTCCACCTTAGCAAGGAGCTAATGGTCACCCTAACCATAAATGAGTAAACCACAGAAAAAAAAGTACACACCCCTTTCAAAAACCTTTGAAAGCTTTTCCCCACAGACAGTGAGAAAATCACTTCAGTTCAGTTCACAAAATGAAGTCAGGATATAGTCTGAGAAAATCAGCAATGTTTAAAATACCCAATGACAAATGACCAGTTACAGCTGTGGCACTCAGCTAGACAAAGATGCAGCACGGCAAGTCTCAAAGAGCCACAGGTCTTCTTTTTTCCTTTCTCTTGCTAGTTTGATGCTTGTAAAAAGCCCAAACGCCTAACAGCACAGACTGTATTCTAATATTTATTTATTTAAAAAAATTTTTATACCGGCATTCGTAGGACACATCATGTCGGTTTACAAAAAACTGAGAAGAAAAGGAAATTACAATGAACAGGGGAGGGGTTAACTGGATGATATACACAAGTATAGGAGAGGAGAGTCAACAAGCAGCGTTATAACTATTTGCATTCGATTAGGATTATTTATGCAAACGAACTTATATACAATGTTAAGTAGCATGTGCACTTGATACACTTAGCATATGAAACTTATTTACAGTAATACAGGGGCAGGTGCACGTAAGAACGATTAGAGTCTGGTGACGTGGGGAGGGTAGGGAGGGAGGGAAGGGGATTAAGGAGAAGAGGGGGTGGAGGGAACGGGTAAAAGGGTGAAGGTAATTTCAGGGGGAGATTGTTAGGGGGAGAGGGGGCGAGGTGGGGGGAGGATGGGGGCGAGGTGGGGGGAGGATGGGGGCACTAAGGGGCATTGGGGGAGGGAGCATGGGGGGGGTGGGGGGGTGTAGGGCTGGTCGAAAGGGGGGTGTGAGGTAGGGGGATGGGGAGGGAGCGGGGAGGTTGGTTTGGTATGGTCTGCATGTGCGTTATTTTTCCATTTTTGAAGATACTTACCTTGCTAAGGTTTGAATAGAGATCCACGACACTGTTGCAGAATTTTTCCACATCTTGTGTGAGCAGCTGATCCGCATTGGCTATCCTGTTGTCCAAATTTCCCATTTTGTAATATGTATAAGATCTACAATAGCAACAAGAGAGGATTTCAGAAAGCTATACACAGCTACTCAAGCTGCACAAATCACTGAAAGGAAAATTGGTTCTTACCTGCTAATTTTCGTTCCTGTAGTACCACGGATCAGTCCAGACCGTGGGTTGAGCCTCCTGTCCAGCAGATGGAGACAGACCAAAATTGTAAGGGTATCCCATATCAGGACAGAGCCTACCCTACACCCCTTCAGTATAAAACACTTTCAAAGCAGATATAACTTCCCAAGGACCAAGCAAGCAACAAGAAAAAAAACCTGACAAATTGAACAAGTGAACGATTGAAAGAATTCTGTATGAACAAACGCATAAAATTGTATTTTCATCTGTAAGATGCTTCCGGTGCCTTAAGTAATAATAGGAAACTCAGGTAATTGAAAACCCTGTAAAGAAAAACAAGAACCTTCGAGCGGAAGTAAGAAATCTAGCAATGGGAGGGTGTCTGGACTGATCTATGGTACTACACGAATGAAAATTAGCAGGTAAGAACCAATTTTCCTTTCCCTGTACCCAGATCAGTCCAGACCGTGGGATGTACCAAAGCTTCCCTAAACAGGGTGGGACCGAGACAGTCCCGTTCGAAGAACCTGCTGCCCGAAAGAGCCAAAAACTGGAGCCTGCACATCAAGGCGGTAATGATGAGCAAAAGTATGAAAGGACTTCCAAGAAGCTGCCCTACATATTTCCTGCGGAGAGACCGATTGACTCTACGCCCAAGAAGTGGCCTGAGAACGTAAGGAATGAGCCTTTAAGCCTTCCGAAACCGGTCGACCCTTACAGATGGTGGCCTTTCAAGCCTTATTACCTTTATTTGGCCCACTCCACAGAACAAACAAGTGATCAGAGACCCGGAACTCATTTGTAACCTGGAGATAATGCAGCAAAACCAGTTTTACATCTAGGCGTCACAGATCACCCCCAGACGTGTTTGCTACGTCTGTAGAAGAAAAAGCCGGAAGTTCCACTGACTTTTTGACGTGAAAGGAAGACACGACCTTTGGCAAGAAAGAGGGTACAGTCTTGAGGGATACCCCTGAATCAGAAAAACATAGAAAAGGTTCCCTACACGACAACGCTTGAGCTCGGAGACCCTCCTGGCAGAACAAATGGACACCAAGAAGACGGTTTTGAGAGTCAAATCCTTAAGCGTAGCCCGTGGTAGAGGTTCAAAAGGAGCTTCACGGAGAACCCGGAGAACCAAGTTTAGACTCCACGAGGGACAAGTAACCCGGACCGGAGGATTCAAGTGCTTGGCTCCCTTGAGGAAACAGACGACATCTGGATGAGCCTCCAGTAACTGACTGAGTAACTGTCAATTTTACCTAAGAGGGAACAGAGAGCGGGTCCTGCACTTGCAAGGAACTGAAAAACAAACCCTTGGAGAGACCGTTCTGGAGAAAAGAAAGGACCTGGGAAACCGAAGCCTTACAAGCCGATACTCCCAAGGCAGTACACACATTTTCGAAAACGTTCCATACTCGGACATAAGCAAGAGAGGTAGCCGGCTTCCTGGCCCGCAACAGAGTGGATATAACTTCTTCTTTATATCCCTTCTTTCTCAATCTCTGCCGTTCAAAAGCCAGGTCGCTAGACAGATGCAATCTGCCTGATCGAAAAATACGGGACCCTGTCGAAGAAGATGGGTAAGATGACAGAGGCGGAGAGGACCTTCCATGGCGCGATCCACGAGGTCCGCAAACCACGGTCTGTGGGGCCATTCTGGAGCCACTAGAATGACGGGACCGTGATGAAGCTCGATTCTTCGGAGCACTTTGCCCACTAACGGCCAAAGAGGGAACACGAACAGGAGAACATCATGGGGCCTTCTGCACAGTGTTCCCGTCTGCGGCTGAAGACCCGGGGAGCTTTCGCACTGCTCATGGTAGCCATCAAATCCAAGTGTGGGGGACCCCCACCTGCGGACGATCAGATTCATCGCTGTGTCTGACAACTCCCACTCGCCAGGGTCTAACCACTGGCAACTGAGGAAATCTGCTTGAACATTCTCCTTCCCCGCAATATGGGATGCAGCTAATCACTTTAGGTAATGCTCCACCCAGGCGAAGAGCTTGCTGGCTTCCAGAGCCACCAGGCGACTCCTGGTGCCTCCCTGTCGATTGATGTAGGCTACCGTGGTGGAGTTGTCCGATAGGACCCGCACCGCCTTGTGAAGGAGTAAGGGAAGGAAGGCCTTGAGGGCCAGGCATACTGCTCGAGCTTCCAATCGATTGATGTGCCAGCGAGATTGGACTGGGGACCAATACCCCTGAGTATACTGGATCTGGCACACCGCACCCCAGCCGGAGAGGCTGGCGTCCGTTGTGACAACAATTCACTGTGGCGTCTGAAAGGACACACCCTTCAGACGATGGGCAGGCGAGAGCCACCACTGCAGTTCGACGACAGTAGACTCGGAGAGCAGTAGGGGCATCCGAAACTGTTCCGATAACGGCTTCCAACGGGATAGCAAGGCTTTCTGTAAAGGACGCATATGCGCAAACGCCCAAGGAACCAGATCGATAGTGGAAGCCATGGAACACAGAACCTGAAGATAGTCCCAGGCCGTTGGCAGAGCAAGGGAGAGAAAGTTGCGCACTTGGTCCCCGAGTTTGAGCGATCGCGCCTCTGGAAGAAACACCTTGCCGACTCGCGTGTCAAAGCGCGCCCCCCAGAAATTCTAATGTCTGGGATGGCTGAAGTTTGCTCTTGGGAAAGTTGATGACCCACCCCAGAGAGGTCAGATAAGTCAAGACCTTGCTGACCGCCAGCTTGCAGAGAGACTCCGATTTGGCTCGAATGAGCCAATCGTCCAGATAAGGGTGGATTAGCACTCTGTCTCAACGCAGAGAAGCCGCCACTACCACCATTACCTTGGTGAACTTGCGTGGCGCTGTGGCAAGACTGAAAGGAAGTGCTCGAAACTGAAAATGTTGGCCCAGGATCTTGAACCGGAGATACCGCTGCTGATCACAGCGAATCGGGATGTGTAGGTAGGCCTCCGTCAGATCGAGTGACGCCAGGAATTCTCCAGAGCGAACCGCCACTATCACCGCCCTCAAGGTTTCCATCCGAAAATGGGGAACCTTGAGAGTCCGGTTTACTCGTTTGAGATCCAAGATTGGATGGAAGGAGCCCTCCTTTTTGGGGACAACGAAGTAGAAGGGAATATTGGCCGACCCTTGTTCCTCCTCTGGGACTGTGACTATAGCACCCAGTTCCAACAGCCTGCTCAGGGTCTGGTCGAACGCAGGTCTCTTCTGACTTCCGCAGGGGAAAATTAGGTGAAGATCTGGTAGGTCTCGAGCAAATTCTAACACGTAGCCTTTTTCTATCACCTCTAGAACCCACTGATCAGTCGTTATCTTGGCCCATTCCTCAAGAAATAGGGACAGCCGTCCACCTAAGTTTATAGCGGAGGAATGGGCCGGCCTCGTTTCATTGGGAGGAGGATTTTGTGGCCGAGTGTTGCTGGCTACTATCCCTGAAGGGTCGATGTCCTCGAAAGGAATTAGACCAGGATTGGGATCTGGAAGCATTGCCTCTCGGGAAGGAACCCCGTTGCTCTGGTGTTAAAGCGGCGTTGCCCCCTGAATCGAGTGCGGGAGGGTAAGAAGGGCTTAGACTGTTTTGAGCGGTCCTCCTGCAGCTTATTAACCTTATTTTTCCCCAGAGATTTAATAAGCTGCTCTAGGTCCTCACCAAAAAGCAACTGACCCTTGAAGGGGAGAGTTCCCAACTGCGCTTTAGAAGAGGCGTCTGCAGACCAATTTCTCAGCCAGAGGAGGCGCCTGGCCAAGACAGTGAAGACCATGGCTTTGGCTTGCACTCATAGAAGTACGTAAAGGGCATCCGGCCCATACACAATCACTCCTTCTAGTCAATCCGCCTGCTCCGCCTCTGCAGACGGGAGGTCTTGGGTGCAGAGTAATTGCTGAACCCACCTAAGGCTTGCCCGCTGCATGAGACTGCTGCAGATTGTCGCCCAAACTCCCAAGGACAAGATGGTGGTGTGCTTGGTAACCACTGAAACCGAGGAATCCACCTTGGCATCTTAAACATTCAAACAGTCCTCAGGGAGAGGATAGTCCCACTCGGAGTCCCGCCTCTGGCGACTCCCATTCCCGAAGAAGCATCAGCTTGTGCATAGGGTGGAATGGGATGCCGTGTCCCAGACCTTACAGGCGCTGGGACACGGCATCAGCACGAGAGAAAAAAAATCGCTGAAAAAGAAAAAACAGCTGAGCTGTGCAGTGCTTAAGCTGTCGGTCAGCGGAGGCAGTGACTGAACTCTGCACGCTGCCAGAGCTGTCCACAGTACTTAAGAGGCACTAAATTCAAGCAGAATAAAAACCGGCCATGCCTTTACCTTTTTTTTTTCCCTCAGCTCAACATACAGGAGAAAAACTCTCCCTCACAGGCCAAAAGGCACTTTTCAACAGTGGACAGCTAGCCAAGAGGAAGTGACTGGACCACCAGTATCACCCCAACGTGGTCACCGGGAATGAGAAGCTTAGGCTGAAAAAAGTGCAGGGTGAGACAGAACTGTCGCTCAGAAAGAAAGGAAAAATCTTTCAAAGTCCTTTTTTTTTTTTAATATAACCAAGAATTAAATACTTGCTTGATCCAGACCAGGGAGGAGGAATAGCCTAATGGTTAGAGCAGTGGGCTGTGAACCAGAGACCAGGGTTCGGGTCCCGCTGTCACTCCTTGTGACCTTGGGCAAGTCACTTTACCCTCCATTGCCTCAGGTACAATATCTCAGATCGAATGACGGTATAGAAAAATAATAAATACATAAATAAGACGAATACTGAAGGGGTGTAGGGTAGGCTCTGTCCTGATATGGAATACCCTTACAGTTTTGGTCTGTCTCCATCTGCTGGACAGGAGGCTCAACCCACAGTCTGGACTGATCCGGGTACGTATAGGGAAAGTGCCCTTTAAAAACAATTAGTTAATATCTTGGCCAACGCTGTGTTATTATGGTCTAGAATCAAGCAGTAGCAATTGGGTATTAGGGGGTATGAGAATGGGTGGCAACCACACTGTTTCTACACTGCCTACTAATTAAAGGAGGATGCACCTACTTGTTAAGCAAGTCTCTAACAGAACAGTCCAAACCAGGAGGCTGCCCTTCCAAGCAGCTGAGGATGACTCCCTAGATAATGCCTGTGTTCTGACTGCTTCCAAAGCTTAAACCACTGATATCCTTCTACTATTATTTATTTTTATTAATATAAAAAATTGCCTCTCAAATTCTGAGCACACTTCCCCTATTTCTTAATTTAGTCATTCATCTACCTTTGACATAGAAACATAGAAACATTTGTTTTATTTTCTCAAGTGGGCTATTTGAACTGCTCTGAAGGAACTCGAGAGGAAAACGCCTCTCTCTCAGACATTCCACCTAGGACAGTCAAACCCACTGGGCTTCTCCAAGCAGTCCTACTCTGTCACTATCACTATTGCAGATAAAACTTTTCTTCCAAAACTAGCATCACTGATGTTTCAGTGCCAGTCGTATAAAGTTTAACCAAAGTGTGCTTGGATGCCCAAGCACACTTGGATGTTCTACTCAGCTCTTGCAGTGATTCAAATGGCTCAGCTCTTCTAGCAAAGCTAACAGGCCCCCTTTAAAGTAAACTTCCCTTACTGTATCTTTCAACCATGTGGATGATTTTTATGCTGCCACGTGTTTTTGCTTTCTCAATAGTTAATCTGAACTATTTTGTCCTCCTTATACGTATCTGAAGAGTTCTTTTTACAATTAATGTATGCAATCTGTGTTCTTTGGAGGAAACTGGATTTGGATGTACAACTCTGTCATAAAAGAAAATCAGGTGCAGTTCTGTGCAGAACAATGGGTCGTAGTTCACTGATTTTCTTGCCAATTTAATTACTAAAACTAAAACCCTAGGGACCACCACTTTTGTGACACTTGCTGCAGTGGTTCAAATGGCTCCTCCACTAAAGCTTCAAAACCACATTCAGATCCACCACAGGAAGTGGATTTTAAAATATTTATTTATTTATTATTTATTTAAGGTGCTTTGTATACCGACATTCGGAATTATAAATATAATTTACAAATATAAATAAATAAATGAACAGTAATATAAATAAGTAACCAATATAGATAGATAAATAAATAAATATAGATTATAAATAGGGACCTTACCTTCAGAACTGGCTACATACATCCCTTGAAGCCTCCTATTCCCTTACCTACAGTGCTTCTTGCTGTTTTGTGCTTTAATCATTCTAGCACTTGGACCCATTTCCTGAAGAAAATCCCAAACTTCTGCTACTAAAATTTGTAATCGGGTATTTCTGACAATCGGAGCCCTGGTGGTTCTCTGAGCTCAGCCTCTCATTTAGGTGAGCCAGCGACATACTGCTCTGATTCGGCTGCTGGATTCCTGCTTTACCAGCCCTGCCCGTGAAAGTTCTCCCACACTGGCTGACTCAGTGGCAGTGCCATGCGCTAGGGATGTCCAGCTGTTTAAAAACGACATGAAAAACTCCAACATTTTTACATTTCACATCCAAAATGACACAAAGCCAAATGAAAAGATTGCTGGCAGTTTAGCCATGTCGTTTGGGAGGAGTTGGAGGCTGCTGACCAGAGGAAAAATGCTGGGGACTGAGGAGGGACACAGATAGCAAATGTTGCTTACCTGATGTAACAGGTGTTCTCACAGGACAGCAGGATGTTAGTCCTCACAAATGGGTGACATCGAGGATGGAGCCCAACCACGGAAAACTTCTGTCAAAGTTTCTGGAACTTTGACTGGCCCCTACTGGGCATGCCCAGCACGGCACCAACCCTGCAGCCAGCAGGGATCCCCCTTCAGTCTTGTTTCAAAGCTACAAGCAGTGCCGAAAAATAAAATAAGAAAACGAACCCAACACCGCGGGGCGACAGGCGGGTTTCGTGAGGACTAACATCCTGCTGCCCTATGAGAACACCTGTTACATCAGGTAAGCAACATTTGCTTTCTCACAGGACAAGTAGGATGGTTGTCCTCACAAATGGGTGAGTACCGAGCTGAGGATGTCCGAACGTGCACCAAAAGTACCCAACGGCGTGCAACAGGCACAACAACTGGGGCGGAATTTGGTAGAGGACATCCGCACCCCACCGGGTAGGCGGAAGGGTGTTGGTACGTCATGTTGGAAAAAGGTTACGCAAGACAGATTGGCCGAAGATGGAATCCTGTCTTCCAGCTTTGTCCAAACAGTAGTGGGCTGCAAATGTATGGAGAGAACTCCAGGTAGCAGCCTTGCAGATGTCAGGAAGCGGCACCGATCGAAGGTGAGCTACTGAAGTCGCCATGGCCCTCACAGAGTGTGCCTTAACACGGTCTTGAAAGGGAATGCCAGCTTGCTGATAGCAGAAAGAGATGCAGTCCGCCAACCAGGAGGAAAGAGCCTGCTTACCCACAGGTTGCCCTAACTTGTTAGGATGGAAAGAGACAAATAATGGAGTACTCTTTCTGTGGGCAACTGTAGGGTCTAGATAGAAAGCTAGAGCACGTTTACAGTCGAGGGTATGCAGAGTCTGTTCCCCAGAGTTGGAGTGGGGCCTGGGAAAGAAAATAGGTAGTATGATGGATTGATTAATATGAAACTCCGAAACTACCTTAGGTAAAAATTTAGGGTGAGTGCGGAGTACCGCCCGGTCCTGCAGGAGTTTAGTGTAAGGCGGGTAGGTAACTAGGGCCTGTAACTCACTAACCCTGCGAGCTGAAGTGATAGCTAAAAGGAAAATCACTTTCCATGTGAGATAATTGTTAAATAAATAAATAACTTTCCATGTGAATAATAAATCACTTTCCATGTGAGATAATTCCATGTGAATAAATAAATCACTTTCCATGTGAGATAATTGTTAAATAAATAAATAAATAAAATAAAATAAATAATATTTAAGGTCACAGGAGTGAAGAGGTTCGAAGGGTGGTTTCATAAGGCGACCAAGAACCAGATTAAGGTCCCAAGATGGGGCCGGAGGACGTAAAGGTGGCTTCAAATGGAGCAAGCCTTTAAGAAAGCATGTTACAAGGGGGTTGTACTGAAATAGGGACACCCCCAATACCTTTATGGAAGGCGGCTACCGCACTGACATGCATTCTAATAGAAGAGGTCTTCAGACCTGATTCTGACAAATGCCAAAGATAGTCCAAAAATTTAGGAATTGGACAGGAAAGGGGATCAAGGGACTGAGAAGTGCACCATGATGTGTACCTTTTCCATTTATAGGAGTAAGATTTTCTTGTGGAAGGCTTTCGTGAAGCGATGAGGACACGAGAAACTGAATCTGATAGGTTAAGTGGTTGAAGGACTAACCTTTCAACATCCATGCCGTCAGGGACAAGGTTTGGAGATTGGGATGGAGGAGGCATCCGTCGTTTTGAGTGATCAGATGCGGGTCCTTTCCCAAGGGAATGTGCCTGCGGATGGAGAGATCCTGGAGTATAGGAAACCACACTTGGCGTGGCCAGTGAGGTGCGATCAGGATCATGGTTCCCGTGTCCTGACGTAGCTTCACAAGAGTCTTCGATAGAAGAGGAAGTGGAGGGAATGCATAAAGCAAACCGGTTGACCACGGGAGGGAGAATGCATCCCTGGGCTGAGAGTGCTGAGTCCGAATGAGAGAGCAGTAATTGGCCACTTTGTGGTTCTGAGGGGACGCAAAGAGGTCTATGTGGGGATAACCCCATTTCTGGAAGAGAGAGGTCGCTACCAAGAGATTGAGTGACCACTCGTGTGGTTGGAAGACACGGCTCAGCCGGTCTGCCAAGATATTTTCTACTCCCGGCAAGTAGGTGGCCCTGAGGTACATCGAACGGGAGAGGGCTTCTGCCCAAATCTGCACAGTTTCCTAACAGAGAAGGAAGGAGCCTGTGCCTCCCTGCTTGTTGATGTACCACATGGCCACCTGATTGTCCATCTGAATCAAGACTATGTGATTTGATAAGCAATCTTGAAAAGCCCGGAGAGCGTATCGGATTGCCCGAAGCGCCAGGAAATTTATTTGGTGTTTGGCTTCCTCTAGAGACCAGAATCCTTGAGTTTGTAAATTGTTTACGTGGGCTCCCCAGCCGACATTGGAAGCGTCGGTGGTGAGGATTATTTGAGGATCTGGTGGATGAAAGGGCAAGCCTTGGAGGAGGTTGGATTGATTTGTCCACCAGGCAAGAGACAGACGGAGAGCATTGGTGTTGCGAACAATGGTCGACAGAGGCTGTGTGGCTTGGATCCATTGTGATTTCAGAGTCCAAATAAACTGAAGAGGCCATGTGTCCCAGTAGAATGAGAAATTGGCGAGCTGTTGCTGTGGGTTGAGACTGCAACTGGCAAGCTAGGGACACCAGGGTTTGGACACGTTGATGAGGAAGGAAGGCTTTTTCCTGTAAGGTGTCCAAGTCTGCTCCAATGAAGGATAATGTTTGAGATGGGAGTAAGTAGGATTTCTCGTAGTTGACAAGAAATCCCAGAGAACTTAGAGTTCGAATTGTCAGGGTCAGGGAAGACCGAGCGATTTGCTGGGTTGGGGCCCTGATCAACCAATCGTCCAAGTAGGGGTAGACATGGACACCTTCCTTCCTGAGGAACGCCGCAACCACTACGAGACATTTGGTGAAAACTCGCGGTGCAGATGCTAGACCAAATGGGAGCACTCGGTATTGATAGTGGTTTTGGCCTACTAGAAATCTGAGGTATTTGCGATGAGATTGAGTTATCGCAATGTGGGTATAAGCGTCCTTGAGGTCTAGAGAGCAGAGCCAGTCCTCTCTTTGCAGCAGAGGGAGAAGCGAGCCCAGGGTTGCCATCTTGAACTTTTCTCTTTGAAGGTACTTGTTGAGGGCCCGCAGGTCCAGGATTGGTCGAAGTCCTCCTGACTTTTTGGGGGATCAGAAAGTACCTGGAATAGAACCCTAGTCCTTGTTGGGACAGAGGAACGGGTTCTATAGCGTTGGACTGGAGGAGAAGAGAAACTTCCTGCTCTAGAAGAACAGAGTGGTCGGTAAGTCTCCACGCTTGCAGAGGTGGAGAGTCCGCAGGAAGAGTTAGAAAGTTTAGATGGTAACCCTGTGCAATTATCGCTAGCACCCAATGATCTGTGGTGATGTGATGCCATTTTTCTGTAAAGTGGCTTAGTCGACCTCCTACAGGTATGTTTGGTAGAGGGATTAGGCATCTGCTCTCTAATTGAAAGTCAAAACCCCGACGCAGGGCCTGGTTGCAGAGCTGGTGTGGGTTTTTGCTTTCGAGGTTGACGAGGCTGAGGCTTTTGATACGGCCTCG
Source organism: Rhinatrema bivittatum (assembly GCF_901001135.1). Lineage (NCBI taxonomy): Eukaryota > Metazoa > Chordata > Amphibia > Gymnophiona > Rhinatrematidae > Rhinatrema > Rhinatrema bivittatum. The sequence goes on along the minus strand of NC_042624.1, from coordinate 30,276,265 downwards.
TTGACCTGGACTTGATGTGTGGGGGATAATACTTCCGTGGACGAAAGAATGACTTTTTAGGTTCCTTCTTAAACGGTTGTTTAGGAGGGAAGTCTGAAGGAATCGATGAGAGCTGTTTAAGGGTCTCATGATGATCCTTTAATTCAGCAACTATTTGTTGAATTTGCTCGCCAAACAGATTATCCCCTAAACAGGGCAGGTCGGAGAGCCTGTCCTGAACCTCCGGGCGAAGGTCAGAAGACTTTAGCCAAGCCCAACATCTTGCTGAGATGGCTGTAGCAGACAGTCTAGTGGAAGCATTGAAGATGTCATAAGATGTTCGTATCTCATGCTTTCCAGCTTCAAAACCTTTAAGTACAAGGGTTTGAAGGTGTTGTTGGAATTGTTCTGGTAAGGTATTTGAAAATTCTTGTATCTGCTTAAAAATGACCCTGTTGTATTGGGTCATATACAGCTAAGAAGCTATTTTAGAAATAAGCATGGCCCCTTGGTAAACTTTTCTGCCTATACTATCTAGGAACTTGTTCTCCTTAGTAGGAGGTATGGATGAGTATGGCTTCATTCTTTTAGCTTTCTTTTGTGCTGACTCTACCACAACAGAGTGGTGGTCTAGCTGAGGTTTTTGAAAGCCAGGTGCAGACTGTACGAGGTAAGTAGAGTCCGCTTTTTTGTTTACTGGAGCAACAGATCCAGGAGTTTCCCAATTCTTTTTTAGAAGGTCCAGAAAAACCTGATTAATTGGAATGGAAGTGATGACTTTTGGGGCATCTATAAATTGGAGTAACTCCATCATTTGGTGCCTGTCATCTTGCTCTGACTGAAGCTGAAAAGGGACCAGGACTGACATTTCCTTCACAAAATTGGTGAAAGAGAGGTCCTCGGGAGGAGAACGCTTTCTGCTTTCAGCAGGAGAGGGTGGTGAAGGTAAATCATCGGTATCCGTAGAAGAATCATCACCCCAGGTGTCATAAGGATCAGGATGCTGACCTGTAGGACCTCGAGGGGGTTGGATACCTGAAGGCCCCGGCTGAGGCTCCGAGAAACCCGAAGGAACCACCGGGGGCATCAAAAATACCCTTGGAGGCATCGGTGCCGGCATCGAAGGCATCGATGGAGCCGATGTGCGTATCGCCCCGGAAGAATGTATCGGTGGCGAGGGACGACACGGCACCGATGGAACTACTCCCGAAGGAGGAATTCGATATGGTGTTTCTGCACCCGATGAAGTTGGCATCGGGGAGCGCACCGGTGCTGTCTGTGACCCGGGCATCACCGGTGGAAGGGCAGTCATGAGCGCTTCCATCCGAGCGAGCAGCGGTGCCAGCGTTGCTGGAATCGGGTCGATGACTGGTTCCAGTCTCGGTGGCGGAGTCGGTGCCGAAGAAGTCTGGAACCGTTGCATCGCCTTGTCGATGGCCTCCTGGACCAGCCGGTCCAGTTCTTCCCGGAGACCTGGGGTAACAATACCCGGCTCCGCGGAAGAGGGAGGCTGAGGTTGAGCCGGAGGGACCACCGTCACCGGTGAAATCGCGGCTCCCAAACCCAGATGGGGGTGAGGGTTGCCTCAATGTCTCAGAAACAGAAGTGGACGGTGCTGCTTCTGATCGAGACTTCTTCGGTGGAGGCTCGGACGGTACCGAGGTCGATGACTTCGATTCCTCGAGGGTCCGAGACTTGCGATGTCTATGACGATGCTTCTCCCTCCGATCCCCACGATCCTCGGGGGAAGGGACGGGAGTCGATGGCCATGGAGACGTCGATGGCAGATGGTCACCGGGGGGTTGCCGACGATGGAAGGACTTCGACGGTGCCGGTTCCGAGGATGTCGATGCAATGGACGGCGTCTGAGTGTGAGCATGGAAAAGGAGTCCCATCTTCTCCATTCTGGCTTTGCGACCTTTTGGTGTCATAACGGCACATTTGGTGCAAGTCAGGACATCATGCTCACTCCCTAAGCACAATACACAGACTCTGTGAGGGTCTGTGATAGACATGGTGCGTGTACAATCTGGGCACCGACGGAACCCCGACGCCATGGCCATTGAGCAAAAATTTAGCCACGGGACGGTCGACGGCCAGCAGGCCGCGAAGGCAAAACTCGACGGTAATCGGCAAAAAACGGCGAAAAACTTACCGAAACACCGAGGGCTAAATTTAGATAGAGGGGAGACCCCTGTGGGGCGTATTTTACTTCAAAGAAGTTCAAGAAGAATTTCCTGTCAGGAATGTGGAAAGAGCTCCTTAACCGCGTGGCTACTGCTGCGCGGAAAAAAGAAGACTGAAGGGGGACCCCTGCTGGCTGCAGGGTTGGTGCCGTGCTGGGCATGCCCAGTAGGGGCCAGTCAAAGTTCCAGAAACTTTGACAGAAGTTTTCCGTGGTTGGGCTCCATCCTCGATGTCACCCATTTGTGAGGACAACCATCCTGCTTGTCCTGTGAGAAAGGGAACAAATGCTAAAGGAGGAAGGGGGTTACATTTGTACATTTCCTTTCTATAACAAGTCAATGAGTGCCTCCCAGGTGCTCAGCAACCAATAAAAAGAACATGATGAAACAAAAAAACAAAAGAAATGTTACACAAAATGGGAACTCCATGAAGTTAGCAAGTAGCGCATTTGAAATACAGTGAAGAAAATTATTTTTCACTCAGCACATAGTTAAGCTCTGGAATTCATTGCCAGAGGATGTGATTACAGCAGTTAGTGAAACTGGGTTTAAAAAAGGTTTGGATATGTTCCTACAGGAAAAGTCTATTAACTATTTTAAAAGGGCTCCAGGGGCGATCAGGGAAACTACAGACCAGTTAGCCTGACTTCAGTGCCAGGAAAAATAGTGGAAAGTGTTCTAAACATCAAAATCACAGAACATATAGAAAGGCATGGTTTAATGGAAAAAGTCAGCATGGCTTTACCCAAGGCAAGTCTTGCCTCACAAATCTGCTTCACTTTTTTTGAAGGAGTTAATAAACATGTGGATAAAGGTGAACTGGTAGATGTAATATACTTGGATTTTCAGAAGGCGTTTGACAAAGTTCCTCATGAGAGGCTTCTAGAGGAAAAGTAAAAAGTCATGGGATAGGAGGTGATTTCCTTTCGTGGATTACAAACTGACTAAAAGACAGTTTGTAATCCGAGAGTAGGATTAAATGGACAATTTTCTCAGTGGAAGGGAGTGGACAGTGGAGTGCCTCAGGGATCTGTATTGGGACCCTTACTTTTCAACATATTTATAAATGATCTGGAAAGAAATACAACTAGTGAGGTAATCAAATTTGCAGATGACACAAAATTGCTCAGAGTAGTTAAATCACAAGCAGATTGTGATAAATTGCAGGAAGACCTTGTGAGACTGGAAAATTGGGCATCAAAATGGCAGATGAAATTTAATGTGGATAAGTGCAAGGTGATGCATATTGTTGAGATTACTTACCTGATAATCTCCTTTTCCTTAGTGTAGACAGATGGACTCAGAACGAATGGGTATAGTATGCTCGTGCTAGCAGTTGGAGACGGATCTGACGTCAGCACGGGTATATATACCCCCACAGGAAGCGTAGCAACTCAGTAATCTTCCTTGCAAAAGCTGTTATGGATGTGTGTGTACTGACGCTCAGTGAAATAGTGAAACAGGATTCCCCTGACCGATTGACAGTAGCTGGAGACCGCCAGCATTCCCAACCGGAAGGCGTCGACACCTGGCAAAGGGGACGCTCTTATGTAAACAAATGACATGGCTTACCTTGAATCGGTGAAACCCATGTATACTGGCAGCTGGGCGGGATGCTGAGTCCATCTGTCTACACTAAGGAAAAGCAGATTATCAGGTAAGTAATCTCAACATTTCCTAGCGTGTAGCCAGATGAACTCAGAACGAATGGGATGTACAAAAGCTTTACTCCCAGCCTGGGCGGGAGGCTGCCTGAGGACCTTGTAGGACTGCCCTCGCAAATGCTGTGTCCTCCCTGGCCTGGACATCCAGACGGTAGAACCTGGAGAAGGTATGGAGGGAGGACCTTGTTGCCTCTTTACATATTTCTGCAGGCGACAGCATCCTGGATTCTGCCCAAGATGCCGCTTGTGCTCTGGTAGAATGAGCCTTGACCTGTAGAGGCGAAGACTTCCCGGCCTCTACGTAAGCTGCTCGGATAATTTCTTTAATCCAGCGGGCGATGGTGGGCCGAGAGGCAGCTTCACTTTGTTTCTTTCCGCTGTGCAGGACGAACAGATGGTCCGTCTTTCGTACTTCTTGTGTCATTTCCAGATATCTGGGCAGCAATCTGCCTATGTCGAGATGGCGAAGTAAACGCCCTTCTTCAGATTTCTTCAAAGCCGCCGTGGTAGGCAAGGATATGGTTTGGTTAAGGTGAAATTGTGAGACCACTTTAGGTAGAAAGGAGGGAACCATGCAAAGATGGATAGCCTCCGGAGCGCTTGTAGCTCTGAGATGCGGCGTGCTGAACACACCGCCAGTAAGAACACCATCTTCAAAGTTAGAGAACGGAGAGACAGGCCCCGAAGGGGTCTGAAGGTGGATCCCGCGAGGAAATCCAAAACAAGGTTGAGGTTCCATAGGGGCACTGGCCACTTCTGTGGCGGACGAATATGCTTGACTCCTTTCAGGAAGCGGGAAACATCTGGGTGCTTGGCAATGGTCTTGCCGTCCCTCCTGGGACCGTAGCAAGACAGCACAGCCACCTGAACCTTGATGGAGCTGAGGGAGAGACCCTTCTGAAGCCCATCCTGCAGGAAATCTAAAACAATCGGAATTGTGGTCGCATGTGGGTTGGTGCCATGAGTGTCGCACCATGCTTCAAATACTCTCCAGATCCTTACGTAGGTGAGGGATGTGGAAAACCTGCGAGCTCGGAGGAGTGTATCTATCACGGGCTCCGAGTAACCTCTTCTCTTCAGTCTAGCCCTCTCAATGGCCAGACCGTAAGAGAGAATTGAGCCGGATCCTCGTGGAGGATGGGACCTTGATGTAGAAGGTCCCGGAGAGGAGGCAGGGGAAGGGGCTCCCCTGCCAATAGTCTTCTCATGTCCGCGTACCAGGGTCTTCTTGGCCAATCAGGTGCCACTAGAAGAACTAGGCCCCGGTGTTTCTGAATCTTGTGGATGATGGCGCCCAGCAGAGGCCACGGAGGAAAAGCGTATAGCAGAGTCCCTGGAGGCCATGGCTGAACCAGGGCATCGATCCCGTGAGAGAACGGATCTCGCTTGCGGCTGAAGTATCTGGGTACTTGAGCATTGGACTTGTCCGCTAGTAAGTCAATGTCCGGAATCCCCCAGTGATCCACAATCATCTGGAAGGCTGTGGGTGACAGCTGCCACTCTCCCGGATTTAGGCTTTCTCTGCTGAGGAAGTCTGCCGTGGTGTTGTCCTTCCCGGCAATGTGGACGGCAGAGATGTCCTGAAGATTCGCCTCTGCCCAAGCCATCAGCGGGGCTATCTCTAGAGATACTTGTCGGCTTCTGGTTCCGCCCTGACGGTTGATGTATGCCACCGTGGTGGCATTGTCGGACATCACTCTGACTGCTCTGTTCCTCAGTCTGTGAGCAAATCGTAGGCATGCCAATCGGACTGCCCGGGCCTCTAGACGGTTGATGTTCCACCCTGACTCTTCTCTGTTCCACCGCCCTTGTGCGGTGAGTTCTCTGCAGTGTGCTCCCCAGCCGCTCAGGCTGGCATCCGTGGTGAGCAGAGTCCACGTGGGGGAGGACATCTTTGACACCCTGCTCGTGTGGTTGGACTGCAACCACCACTGTAACTGGGTCCGTACCCTGGCTGGCAGAGGTAGGTGCGTGGAATAGTTCCGAAAGCGGGGGCTCCAGCGAGAGAGCAGGGAGCGCTGTAGAGGTCTCATATGGGCCCTTGCCCACGGTACCACTTCCAGGGTGGAGGCCATAAGGCCGAGAACCTGCAGATAATCCCAAGCTATGGGCCGACTGGCTCCCATCAAGTACCGGAGACGCGTCTGAAGTTTTAACCTTCGCTTGGTAGTGAGACTGACTCTGCCTGGGTGTCGAACTGTACTCCCAGGTATTCCAGTGATTGGGAAGGCTGTAGGCAACTCTTGTTGAGGTTGACTACCCATCCCAGGCTTTCCAGAAGAGCGATCACTCTGTCGGTTGCCTGATGGCTCTCCTCTCGTGATTTCGCCCTGATCAGCCAATCGTCTAGGTAGGGATGGACAAGGATTCCTTCCCGTCTGAGTGCCGCTGCTACCACTACGACCACCTTGGTGAAGGTCCGCGGTGCTGTGGCTAACCCGAAGGGTAGAGCCCGGAATTGGAAGTGGCGTCCCAGAACCTTGAAGCGTAGGTAGCGCTGATGATCCGGATGGATCGGGATATGCAGGTAGGCTTCTGACAAGTCTAAGGCTGTGAGGAATTCTCTTGGCTGTACTGCGGTCTTGACTGAGCGCAGAGTTTCCATGCGAAACCTCGGGACCCTTAAGTATCGATTGACTGACTTGAGGTCCAATACGGGCCGGAAAGTGCCCTTTTTCTTGGGTACCATGAAATAAATGGAATAGTGTCCAGAATTCATTTCCCAGGCAGGTACTGGGATGATGGCTTTCAAGGACAGGAGCCTCGCCAGGGTAGCTTCCAACGCTGCCCTCTTGTGCATGGGACACGAAGATTCCACAAACCTGTCCGGAGGGAGATGATGAAAGTCCAGATAATACCCCTCTCGGATGATGGCGAGGACCCACTGGTCCGACGTAATCTCGACCCATCTGGGGTAGAAGAGGGTTAACCTGCCCCCTCCCCCGGATGGATCGGCTGATTCTCATTGTGAGGCGCGGCCGGGCCCTGAACCCGAGCCGGCTCCCCTCTTGCGCGGCTTGGTCCAAAAGGACTGGTTCCTGGCCTGAGGACGAGGCGCCTGGTAGCGACTCCTATAGGGAGTGAAGCGCTGGGAGCTTCTACCTCTGGAGGGCCATGGAAAGGCGCGCTGGTTCCTTCTGAACCGATCTTCCGGCAGTCGAGGTACTGGAGAGGTGCCCCATGTGCTGGCCAGTTTATCAAGGTCGCTGCCAAACAGGAAAGAACCCCTAAAGGGCACTCTGGTGAGGCGTGTCTTCGAAGGAGCATCGGCTGACCAATTCCGGATCCAGAGCTGCCTCCAGGCGGCCACGGAGGATGAGACCCTCTTGGCTGTTGTACGGACTAGATCTGAAGCAGCATCCGTGAGGAACGAGAGAGCTGACTCCATGTCTGTTGCTGGAGCATTGTTCCTGACCTGTGACAAACAGGAGCGCGTCACCACTGTACAGCAGGTTGCGATCCGCAAAGATAGAGCTGCCACCTCAAAGGTCTGTTTCAGAATGGCGTCCAGTCGCCGGTCATGAGGCTCCTTGAGGGCCGCCCCCCCCTCAACTGGAATGGTAGTGCGCTTGACCACAGCGCTAATCAGGGCGTCCACCTGAGGGCACGCCAGCAGCTCCTGGATAGCCGGTGCCAGGGGGTACATGCCCGTCAGGGCCTGACCCCCTTTGAATGAGGCCGCTGGTGCAAACCATTCTAAATCTATCAGTTGCTGTGCTGCTTGCAAGAAAGGAAAATGGCGGGCTGTAGGACGAAGGCCTTCCAGCAGAGGGTTCTGCGTAGAGGGTACCGTAGCGCTGGGACCTGTAATAGCCAACTCCGCCAGGCACTGAGATACCAGGTCGGAGAGATCCTTTTTTTTTTTTTTTTAATTTCTCAATTTTCGTGTCATAATACATTACGACAAACGTACAATAGATTTATACAATCCTTTTTTCAACATTTGACAATACTGTTTAAATTCCAATATTCAGATATATTTAACTAAAGAGAATACACAACCAAAATACAGCAAATGTTGTGAAACTAATCTTTTGTATAACTAAATTAAATAATATTTTCAGGAATATAAACCTGAGATCATTGGAAATCAAAATTTGGAGATTAAAAAAGAAAACCATTACTTCTATTACATGTGGTACAGTTATTGCAGTTCCATTTATATTGTGCCTGATACTTCAGGGTACTATTGGGGAAGAGGCAATTGGCTCTCTTGCCTCTACAAATTGGATTAGGTGTTCTATTTGGGAGAAGATAAAAGTCTCATTTCCCCACTTGATTATACAACGACAAGGGTATCTAAGCATATATGAAAACCCCAGTACAGTTACCCTTGATCTTAATGCCAGAAATTCTTTCCTTTTAGTGCGTGTGGAAGGGGCCAGATCTGGGAAGATTTTAACATAGTAATTAACTGGAAATTTCTGAAAGTAAACTTTCATTAAATTGCTCACATCAGCTGTAGTTAATAAAGAAACAATCAATGTATTCCGATCTATTACCTGTAAGGTAGAGTTTTCTAAAAAACTTGTAAGATTACTAGGTATTGATACAGCAGGATCTGAGGTTCTTTTCTTTACAAAGAAACAAGAATTAATTGATGGAATATTATTTTCAGAAAAACCTAGAACCTCAGTGAAAAATCTTTTCAAAGAAATGAATGGGATTTCTCCCACTATTTTAGGAAAGTTAACAATCCTTACATTTAATTGTCTCATATTATTTTCAAGGATTTCCAAACGCTTTAAACATGCAATCTGGTCCTTTACCACTAAATTATTTAAGGACTGTACAGTTCTTATATTGTTTTCAGCTTCTTCTACTCTTGTTGTCATTTCGATAACTTGTCCCTGTGTACCATGTAATTGCTGTTGTAAATTGGAGGATACAGAGTCTATTTTCCCCTCCAGCCTATTCACAGTGGCATTCAGGCCACTTACCAAGTCCCAAATAGCCCCTAGTGTGACCGTCTCGGGCCTAGTTGTTAAAGAGCACCTATCCATGGGATTCTCAGTTTGGGGGAAGTTTAAATGTAAACCTGCAGACACTGTAGTTGTTTCTTCTCCTCCATTTGAGGTTAACTCAGTAGGATTCCTTACTGAGTTTAGTCCCAAAACAACTTCCCCAGATGTTTCTTTTTCTGCCACTTTGTTAGTGGGCAAAGCTGCTACAGCTCCTTCTGGACCACTTTGGAGTGGAGGCGGTCTACAATCAGGACTGAGGGAAGCCTCATCCTGGGGAGCCTCCTGTTCTCCTTTCAAGGGGCTCCCAAAGGAATCACCGGAACCCTCTTTTCCTAACTGCTGCATAAAACGGTCTACCTCAAGTTGGAGTAATGGAGGTAAGGGTTCTGAGGGGAAGGCCCTCACCCTACCTTTCCGTTTAGCTGGCATAATAATTCTCAATAGCTCTATAACAGGTTTCAAACTGAGAAAAGAGACGTTTTCTGTACCTTTTTTTTTCTTTTTCCTTGATCCCAGTAATTGGAGTCCGTCTGCAAGGTTTCCTCTGTTAGTCCGTCCAAATCCGGACTAAGCCGGACCAAGCCGTGCGCACCTAAGGGGTGCGCACGGCTTTGGTGGCACACCGTCGGCTGCGGGGCGCCGCACTCGCGCCGATTTTAAGGCGCGTCTGGCTCCTCCCCCTCGGGTCGGTCCTCTCAGCTGGTAGGTGTTCCTGGCCTGACAGAGGCCCTGCAAAGCACGGCAAACTCCCGGCAACCAGACTCTCTCGCGCCGGTTTTAAGGCGCATCTGGCTCCTCCCCCTCGGGTTGGTCCTCTCAGCTGGTAGGTGTTCCTGGCCTGACAGAGGCCCTGCACAGCACGGCAAACTCCCGGCAACCAGACTCTCTCGCGCCGGTTTTAAGGCGCGTCTGGCTCCTCCCCCTCGGGTCGGTCCTCTCAGCTGGTAGGTGTTCCTGGCCTGACAGAGGCCCTGCACAGCACGGCAAACTCCCGGCAACCAGACTCTCTCGCGCCGGTTTTAAGGCGCGTCTGGCTCCTCCCCCTCGGGTTGGTCCTCTCAGCTGGTAGGTGTTCCTGGCCTGACAGAGGCCCTGCACAGCATGGCAAACTCCCCGGAGAGATCCTCTTTAGGGAAGAACCGCCTCATGGTTCAGTATGGCTCAATCCCTGAGGGAAGTTCCCCCTCGTCCGGGGGTTCAGACTCGTCCGGTGAAACATCAGGGTCCATCTGAACCGGACTGTCTGGAGGCAGGAGGTCCTGCCCACGATAAGGGCGCGAAGGTCCAGGGACAGGATCCACAGGAGCCACAACAGCAGCAGCAGCAGCAGGGCCTGGACGGGAAGCTGATTGCATCTGTACAAAGGCATGAATTCCCTTAAAGAGATCCACCCAGGAAATGGAAGCGGTCTCTAATCGCCGGGGTACCAGGTCCCCCGGGATTCCAGGTTGGTCGAGACTGCCCGCTAGATCCGGGGTAGCCCCTGGGGAACTGTCAGCAAACCTCGGTTGAGACTGGTCCTGGCCCGAGGCTCCCACGGCCTCCTCACATTGGGCACAAAGAGAGTCTGGCTCTTCACTGTGCGTGGCTCTAAGCTGGCATGCTGAGCAGAGGCCGAGGGCTTTAATGCCGGAATCAGGAGGCGCCGCCGCTGAAGACGCTGAGGCGTTCTGTTTCATCGCGGCTTGAAAATGCAATATGCGCACAACAATATGCGGCAGCAATCTGCGCTTAATAGAACAGGCGCTCAATAGTATGCGGCAGCAAAATGGCGCTTAATAGAACAGGCGCTCAATAGTATGCGGCAGCAATATGCGCGTAATACAACAGGCGCTTAACAATATGCGGCAGCAATATACGCTAAATACAACAGGCGCTCAATAATATGCGGCAGCAATATACGCTCAATGCTATCCAATATGCGCACATTAATATGCGGTCAGCAATATACGCTCAATGCTATCCAATATGCGCACATTAATATGCGGTCAGCAATATACGCACAATGATATACAATATGCGCTTAGTCATAGACAGGCGCCTATCATGGGCGCTCAATACCTGAACAAGGCCAACAAAATGGCGTCCTCCACGGCGTGCCGCCTACAGGCCACGCCGCCGATCCTCGTCCCTCGGAGACCAAAAAGTAAGAGATGTACGCCTTACCTGATCCTCGGTGCTTCCCGGCCGTAACCCGGGTGGTCTCCGGCTGCGGGGGGAGAGGGTAAGTACCTTCACCGCCGCGCTTGAGGATTTTCACCCGCTGCCTCTGAGCTGCCGAACTCGTCTCGCTCGGGGCTAAGTCCACGCCGGGACCGAAGCGCCTCTCAGCCCGACCCGAGCCTTTCACACTCGGGGGCTAGATCCCTGCCGCGATTCGGGCACCGGACCGAGGCCTAGACCTCCGAGGGATCACGGAAATCACCCCGGGAAACTCAACTGGGGGAGGGACCTTAGGGTATCACCGCAGGAGTGCGGGCTTGATGTTCCTGGAGAAAGTTTAGTAAGTAGAATAAAGAAAGTAGAAAAATAGAAAGTAGTATTGGAAAACACGCTCAGCGAGCGTGCAGGCTCTCTAAACTGCTTTGGAGAAGGAAATTACTGAGTTGCTACGCTTCCTGTGGGGGTATATATACCCGTGCTGACGTCAGATCCGTTTCCAACTGCTAGCACGAGCATACTATACCCATTCGTTCTGAGTCCATCTGGCTACACGCTAGGAAAAGGGAAAAATAACCCATGCTATAATTACACAATGTTGGGTTCCATATTAGATGCTACAACCCAAGAAAGAGATCTAGGTGTCATAGTGGATAACACATTGAAATCGTCGGTTCAGTGTGCAACGGCAGTCAAAAAAGCAAACAGAATGTTGGGAATTATTAGAAAGGGAATGGTGAATAAAACGGAAAATGTCATAATGCCTCTGTATTGCTCCATGGTGAGACCGCACCTTGAATACTGTGTGCAATTCTGGTCGCCGCATCTCAAAAAAGATATAATTGCGATGGAGAAGGTACAGAGAAGGGCTACCAAAATGATAAGGGGAATGGAACAGCTCCCCTATGAGGAAAGACTAAAGAGGTTAGGACTTTTCAGCTTGGAGAAGAGACGGCTGAGGGGGGATATGATAGAGGTGTTTAAAATCATGAGAGTTCTAGAATGGGTAGATTTGAATCGGTTATTTACTCTTTCAGATAATAGAAAGACTAGGGGGCACTCCATGAAGTGTGGCATGTGGCATATTTAAAACTAATCGGAGAAAGTTCTTTTTTACTCAACGCACAATTAAACTCTGGAATTTGTTGCCAGAGGATGTGGTTAGTGCAGTTCGTATAGTTGTGTTTAAAAAAGGATTGGATAAGTTCTTGGAGGAGAAGTCCATTACCTGCTATTAAGTTCACTTAGAGCAGAGCTTTCCAAAGTGTGTGTCGGGACACATTAGTGTGTCGCCTGTAGTGTGGAGGTGTGTCGCCCAGGTCCACAGGGCCGGCGGAAGCAGGGAACTATAGCAGGAAGATCGGCGGGCAGTGGTGGATCTTACATCACCACGGCCCGAAGAAAAGGGTCACGTTCACTCCTCCTCCTTCCTGCCTGTGCAGCCCTGGAAGAAAAACGTTGCCGGAGCTGCATGGGCAGGAAGGAGGAGGAGCATCTGCTGCGTACAGAAGAAGAGCAGCATTAATGGGCCGTTGTGGATCCCACGTCGCGACGGCCCGAGAAGAGGAGGAATCCCGATAGCAGGGCCGCTGCAGATCCCACGTCGCGGCAGCCCGAGAAGAGGAGGAAACCCGATAGCAGGGCCACTGCAGATCCCATGTCACGGCCAGGGAAGATCAGGGCCTCTGAAGAGCCCATCCTTCGGCAACCCGTGCAGAGGGACAGCATGTGCCAGTGAGAGCCTGTGCTTGAGCAAGAGAGCATGTAGGAGTGAGAGAGCCTGTGTGTGTGAGAGTGAGACAGCATGTGCACGAGAGGGACAGTATGTATGTATGTATGAGAGAGAGGCGAGTGAGAGCTGTGGATGTGTGAGATTGCATGTGAGTGAGAACCTGTGTGTGTGAGAATGTGTGAGATAGCGTGTGAGAATGAGAACCTGATTATGTGTTTGAGGGAAGACAGATGGAGAGAAAAGAAATAGAAAAAAAGACCCTGTAAAAGGAATTGGCAAAAAAACAAGAAAGGAAAGCTGGAAAAAAAAGCCTGTGACCAACCGATTAGAAAACTAAGATCAGACAGCAAAGGTAAAAAAAAAATTACTTTTTAGTGATTGGCACATGTAATCTTTGGGAATGTGCAAGAGTAGCACTTTCTCTATGCCGATCTCACAATGTACGAGATCAGCATGGAGGAAGTGGAAGCCTGCAAATATTTATTATGAGATAGGTTGTGTTGTGAAACATTTTATTTATGTATATATTTATGTCACGAAATTATGTTTGTCTAAAAAGTGTGTCACCAACATGAAAAGTTTGGAAAGCTCTGACTTAGAGAATAGCCACTGCCATTAGCAATGGTAACATGGAACAGACTTAGTTTTTGGGTACTTGCCAGGTACTTATGGCCTGGATTGGCCACTGTTGGAAACAGGATACTGGGCTTGATGGACCCTTGGTCTGACCCAGTATGGCATTTTCTTATGTTATGTTCTTAACTCCTATTAATCAATAAGCAATAGTAGCTTATGATTTATCTAATGTTTGGGTACTTGCAGCTGGATTGGCCACTGTTGGATACAGGATGCTGGGCTTGATGGACTCTTGGTCTGACCCAGTATGGCATAGCTTATGTTCTTATGAAAAAAACAAAATTAAAGCCTTTTATTTTCCTGCACACATTTACTGTACACTACTAGGCTTTCTGCTCAATTGACCAGCCAGGGCTGGGGATTCCCAGTCACAGTGCAAAAGCGACATCTAGTGACCCAATTTATGACAACTGACACTGCGGTGATCAAATACATTTAGGATGGAATATAAAATAATAAAAAGGAAAAATCCTAGTGTAGTTGCAAATGAAGGCTCACGGTGCTCTGGAAGCACAAAAGGAAGAGGCAGCAGTGGAGCAAGAAACTGCTTGGTCCAAAAAAACTCCAGAAGAAACCCCAAAACTGCCAAGCGAAACACCAGGCCGCCATTTAAAATGCCAATTCATTGCTGAAGGTTCAAAGCTAATTGCCGGGAATTGCTGCTTCTAAATAAACAATTTGTTTTAAGAGAACTTTGCTTCCCATCCAAGCTATATCAGTTGCCTCTCATTTTTGTTCGTTTGGGGTTGCAGCTTAATTCAGCATTGGCAGCTTACTGCTTGGTGTGAGCCACAGGCATGCACTAGCTGCACATCTTACAGTAAACATGAGATTTTAAAAAATAGATATATATTTTAAAGGGGTAAATTTGCAAAGGTTAAACCAAAATACACATGGTTAAAAAAAAGAGTTAATCTGATGGAATGGCTTAATCTGCACAAGTGGATTTTCAGTGTCAAAATGTATTTGAATATATTCACAACGTGCGTACTGTTAGCCATATTACAAAAAAGCATTCCCAGGAGGGTTTCGGAGTGTTGAAAAAGGAAACTTGGTTCTTACCTGCTAATTTTCATTCCTGTAGTACCAAGGATCAGTCCAGACTGATTGTGTTGTGTCTCCCTTCCAGCAGAGGGAGTCAGAGAAAAAACCTGAAAAGGCACCCCTCTTAATCTGGTGTGCCACCTGCGATCCCTCAGTATATACGATATCAAAGCAGAATAACCAATAAAGGAGAACAAATCCCCAAACCTAACAACCAGAGGCTACAACAATACGCGCGGTAAAAGAAACAAACCATATCGCCGCATAACATATCAATCAAGAAGATTCCTTCCCATGCCTGTAAAGAACTCTGCCGAGGTAAGAAGAAGGAAGAAAACATACAGAAAAAACGGACTCTCCAAAAAACCCAAGGGCGGACGTCTGGACTGATCCTTGGTACTACAGGAACGAAAATTAGCAGGTAAGAACCAATTTTTCTTTTCCTGTACGTACCAGGATCAGTCCAGACCGCTGGGATGTACCAGAGCTGCCCTAATTGGGGTGGGATCTGGAGAGTCCTGCACGAAGAACACTGCTGCCAAAACAGTCGACCACTGGATCCCAGACATCCACACGATAAATGTTTCGCAAAAGTATGCAAGGATTTCCAAGTAGTTGCTCTACAAATCTCCTGCGGCGAGACCGACTGGCTCTCCGCCCAAGAGGCCGCTTTCAAGCCTTCTGGTATGGCACGCCCAGCGCAAAGATAGGTGGAGGAAATGGCCTCCTTCAACCACCTAGCAACCGTAGCTTTGGATGCCTTGTGTCCCCATCTAGGACCAATCAATAAGACAAACAAATGATCCGATAATCGAAAAGCATTGGTCACCTCTAGATAGCGAAGGAGAACCCGGCGCACATCCAACTTATGCAGATCCTTATCCGTCGCAGAAGTCTGATCCAAATTCAGGAAGGCCGTT
The DNA here is from genome assembly GCF_901001135.1 of Rhinatrema bivittatum. NCBI lineage: Eukaryota > Metazoa > Chordata > Amphibia > Gymnophiona > Rhinatrematidae > Rhinatrema > Rhinatrema bivittatum. The sequence continues at coordinate 30,260,980 of NC_042624.1, read as the reverse complement.
AACTCTACCGTCTGACATGAAAAGCCGATACCACCTTGGGCAAGAAGGAGGAAACTGTCTGCAGCGAAACTCCGGAATCCGAAATACATAGATACGGATCCCTACACGACAAAGCTTGAAGCTCTGAAATTCACCGTGCGGAGGTAATGGCTACCAAAAAAACAGTCTTGAGTGTCAAATCCTTCAACGTAGCCCGCCGGAGGAGCTCAAAAGGAAGACCACATAAGCCCTTAAGAACTAAATTCAAGCTCCAGGCAGGGCAAATTTGTCATACCGGCGGGCGCAAATGCTTGGCCCCCTTCAAAAAACGGGACACATCTGGATGAGCTGCCAGCGAAAAGCCATCAATCTTGCCCCACAGGCAACCCAGTGCCGCGACCTGCACCTGGAGAGAACTGCAAGCTAGACCTTTCTTCAGTCCCTCCTGCAGGAAGGATAGGATGTGTGCCAGCGAAGCCAGACGCGGGGGGACGTTCAAACCTTGGCACCAAGAGTCAAAAACTCTCCAAACACGAATATAGGCCAACGACGTGGACGATTTCTGTGCTTGCAAGAGGGTAGAAATAACCGAATATCCCCTCATCCTCAATTGCCTCCTCTCATAAGCCAGGCCGCTAGACAAAAGTGATCCGCTCGATCTAAAAATACTGGACCTTGTCGAAGAAGATTCGGAAGGTGGGTGAGATGCACCGGACCGTCGATCGCCAACGAGATCAGATCCGCAAACCATGGGCTTCGGGGCCAAACCGGGGCTACCAGAATGACAGACCCCATGTGGGTCTCTATCCGATGCACGATCTTGCCCATTAGTGGCCAAGGCGGAAACACATACAGTAGTATGCCGCGAGGCCACGGAAGGACAAGAGCATCCACTCCTTCCGACCCATGGTCTCTCAGACGACTGAAAAACCAGGGCGCCTTTGCATTTGTCTGAGTTGCCATCAGGTTGAGGCATGGAACCCCCCCAATGATGAGTGATCAGCCGGAAAGCTGCGGATAATTCCCACTCGCCGGGATCTAGATACTGGCGGCTGAGAAAGTCTGCCTGCACATTGTCCACGCCGGCTATGTGCGAGGCCGCCAACCGGACCAGATGTCGCTCTGCCCACGTCATGAGCCTTTCGGCCTCCCAGGCCACCAACAGGCTCCTAGTTCCCCCTTGGCGGTTGATGTAGGATACCGTCGTTGCGTTGTCTGACAAGATTCGCACCACACACTGAGCTACCAGAGGGAGAAAAATGTGTAACGCCAGGTGTACCGCCCTGGTTTCCAATCAATTGATTGACCACATCGCCTGATAACTTGTCCAAAGACCCTGACCGGATTGTGACTGGCAAACTGCTCCCCAACCAGTGAGGCTGGCATCCGTCGTGACTATTACCCACTGCGGCTCCTCCAGGTCCATCCCCGGCAACAAGTGGGCCGGAATCAACCACCAATTGAGGCTGGACCTGGCTGGTTCCATCAGTGGCAAAGGCAGGCGAAACTCCTCCGATTTCGGATCCCACCAAGAAAGCAATGCACGTTGTAATGGTCTCATATGTGCCCACACCCAGGGAACCACCGCTAGAGTAGGCGCCATGGAACCAAGTACCTGCAAATAATCCCATACTATGGGCAGGGCTAAGGACATGAGCCGATGGATCTGCGCCACTCACTTGAGCCTCCTCTCCCAAGTGAGGAAGACCTTGCCTACTGAGGTATCGAAGCGTGCTCCCAGGAAGTTGAGAACCTGAGATGGTACCAACTGGCTCTTGGCAAAGTTGACCACCCAACCAAGGGACTGGAGCTGGAGTAGAACCTTGCTCACTGCTTCCCGACAGAGGATCTCCGATTTGGCCCGGATGAGCCAATCATCCAGGTATGGGTGAACCAAGATCCCCTCCCGCCGGAGGGCCGCTGCTACGACTACCATTACCTTGGTGAAGACCCGAGGCGCTGTTACTAAGCCGAACAGAAGAGCTTGGAACTGATAATGATCCCCCAGGACCATGAACCAGAGAAACCACTGATGGCGCTCGCGTATCCCAATGTAAAGATATGCCTCGGTCAGGTCCAAAGAGGCCAAATATTCTCCTGAGTGGATGGCCACAATGACCGACCGTAGAGTCTCCATGCGAAATCGGGGACTCCAAAGTGCTTGGTTGACTGCCTTGAGATCCAATATTGGCCGGAAGGACCCCTCCTTCTTCGGGACTATGAAATAGATGGAGTACCTGCCGGCCCTGCGCTCCTCTGGAGGAACCGGAACAATAGCCTCCAGGGATTTCAAGCGACTCAGGGTTTGCCTGACTACCTCTTGCTTGGCCAGAGAGGCGGCGGGAGAAATCAGAAAAAGATCCCTTAACAAGCAGGCAAAATCCAACTCGTAACCGTGGGCGATGATATTGAGGACCCACTGGTCCGACGTGCTCCTGAACCACTCCTCGAGAAACAGGGAGAGACGATCTCCCATCACTGGAACCGGGGAGAGGGTCGGGACACCTTCATTGGGACTGCTTACCTCCAGTGGCCCCTTGAGAGCCTCCCTCCACGAAAGGAAATAGGCCAAGACTGAGCCCTCTGAGTCTGTTGTCGGGCGGGAAAAGCAGCGGCCGTGACTGCCAAAATCTGCGCTGTCCTCGGAAACAGTAACGCGCTGCCCCAAAGGGCCTGGAAGACTTAGGCTTGTCTTCTGGCAATTTATTTATGTATTTAAAAAATTTTATATACCGTCATTTAGTGGTATACCATCACAACGGTTTGCAGAAAGGCACATAAATAAGTTTGGTTTGGTTTATAACTTAACTAGTAGGTGCCAATAAATTTTCGGTTACATGATCAAATAATATACTCTATATGGATCGTGGATTGGGTATTCCAGTTATGATTAATAGAATATCCATACATTTATACACCTTATTCTCACCAAGAGACTTAAGGGCGTCAAGTTCCTCCCCAAACAACAATTTTCCCTTAAAAGGAAGATTGCCCAACTGAGTTTTGGAAAAAACGTCCGCGGACCAGTTCTGGAGCCAGAGAAGCCGTCTAGCCGAAACTGCAGTGGCCATGTTGCGTGAAGATGACCGCAACAGATCATATAATGCATCCGCTGTGTAAGCTACCGCGGACTCCATCCTATTCGCCTGATCTGCTTCCTCTGGCGGCAACACCTGTGATGTGAGCATTTGCTGGACCCACCCGCTGCATGAGGCTACTGCAGACCGCCGCTCTAACACAGAGTGCTGACACCTCAAAAATGCGCTTGAGGAGGACTTCTAGCTGCCTATCCTGCAAGTCCTTAAGAGCTGTCGCTCCCGTAACAGGAATGGTGGTCCGCTTGGTGACTGCAGTAACCGACGCGTCCACCTTGGAAATCCTGAGGATATCCAAGGCTTCCTCGGGTAAAGGGTAGAGTTTGTCCATCACCCGTCCCACCCGCAGGGTCGCGTCTGGAGATTCCCACTCCCGCGTGCCCAACTGCTTAAGCATTGGGTGCAAAGGAAAAGTTTGAGGCAGGGTACGCAGCCCAGAGAGTACTGGTTTCCCCTTAACTGGTTCCGAACTGGAGACTGGTGCCTCCACTTCCAGTTCCACCAGGACATAGGGGATCAAGGGATCCAACTCCTCCCGGCGAAACAGCCGAGAAACCCGGGGGTCGTCCCCCTCTACTGGAGCGGACTCATCAACACCCCCATCTAGGTTTTGGAGGAGAGGATCCAGAAAAGATCCCAAAGGAGCAGGATCCGGAGCCCCCCCAGGGGCCAAAAGGGCATCCAGAGATGTGTCCCACCGTGCAATCTTCGCAGGAGGGGGCTGCTCATCCTGCTGATGAGCTTCTGCCTCCAAAAAAGCCCTATGCATAAGCAAAATAAATTTGGAAGAAAAAACTGACTGGCCCTTTAAGGGATCCGATAGGTGAGGGGGTGGAGGAGGGGGAGGACCGAGCTCCCGGAGGGGTCGGGCCCCAGATCGCGCGGTTGAACGAGATTCAAACTGGGAGGAGAAATCGTAGAATCCTCTCCCCCAGTCGGCAGGCAGGGCTACGACAAAATGGCCGCCATTCCAGCGTGCGCCAGTGACGGACCCGGCCGCGATCGCCGTTCCGCACCTCGTGGCAAAATGGGCCCAAAATCTTCCCCCCAAATGAGCCCTCCCCCCTCCCCCCCCCCCCCCCCCCGGGAGGCAGCGGGTGCAAACCCCGTCCCGCGAGAGGTGCAACCCTGCCTCCCCACATGCTGAGCACAATAACCCTCGTGGCATCCCGGGGAAGGTGGGGGGGGGGTGTCCAAAGAGGAAAGAAAAAAGAAGAACTTAAAATACCCTGCCGACTCGTGGCCTTCCGGAGCTCTGAGAACGCTGCAGCACCCGAGGAAACTCGTCTCGGAGTGCCAATGGGAGGGACCGGCCCACCAGTTAATCTCCCTCCAGAGTCAGACGGCCCTCCGGGAACAAGGCTTTTAGAGCTGCCAGCCCCTGCCTTACCTCTACCTGCTGAGTGAAAAGCCTGGGAAAATAAAACCGCACCGAGCTTTTTGTTTTTTTATACAACCAACTTGCAGTAGTCAAAGGTGTTAGCTAAATCATCCAGAGCCTTAGAACTCTGTGAAAAAAAAAAAAAAAAATATGTAACTAAATTTAAAGAAATTGAAAAATCAGGACCGCAGGTTCTGTCAACCCTTCTGCTGAGAGTCAGACAAAAATACTGAGGGATCGCAGGTGGCACACCAAGTTAAGAGGGGTGCCTTTTCAGTTTTTTTCTCCGACTCCCTCTGCTGGAAGGGAGACACAACCCAGCAGTTTGGATTGATCCTGGTACGTACAGGGAACACATTTTAAAAATATGTATATATATAGCTAATGCCTTTATTTGATACAACTTACAACCCAACTTACAACCCAAGTTTTTAGTCAAGTTCCTTATTAAAAATTTACCCTTCAATTTTTAAGGCATACTAAAGCTGTGCTGTTATCAGAGCCCATAACATGCTTTTTCATACTTGAGCACTAAAGAACTATGAAAGGCATCTCACCTACTGGGCCTGAATATTCCATTAGGCTATACCACCTACTTTGCATGTGTCCATACATATTTTTACAAACCTGTTAAAACCTTTTCCCTTAACCATGAGCCCACAAACGTTATACCTCTTACTGCTGGACACAGATTTATAACTCAAAAATAAAATATTCTTTCTACTGTTCTCCCTGAGTCGCATTAGCTTCTGTTGAAAGAGTAAAAATTGTTCTCTCTCTCTGCGTTGTGTGCAGGGGCAAGCACATGGCTTGGACTGATCTAGGTGGCATGTCCAAAAAGTCACACCAGCACTGGTCTGAGGCAATACGCAATCACATGCTCCTACAAAAGGTCAAAGTCAACATGAAACTCAGCAAAAATAACTGGGACTAGCAAGAGATATCTTTTAGAGATTTTCTATTTCTCAACCTTGACTGCATCGGTCCTGAGGGTGGCTCTTTAAATTACTTTCCATTAGGTGGAGCCACTTGTTACATTTTATTATACTTCCCAGTATTAAAAGCTAAGGTGACAATTCTGACCTTTGGAAAACAACTTACTGTAGATACTCCTCATACAGGTACTTTGTGAGCCTCTCTCGGAAACACAGCTTCAGTTCATTCAGTCCAAACTTCAAAAAGTTATTCACTAAAGAAATCTAGGAGAACAAACATACTGTCCATATTAAAGCATTCACAAAAGGTCTGAAAAAATAATTTTACATCATTTACAATGTAGAGAACAATTCTAGTTTCTGAAAGTCAGCCATTAGATTAATAGATCTGGTTAATCCAAGACAATCCTACTTATATTTAGATAAGGAAACTCTACAGATTAAGATAATGCATGCATACTAAATGCCTGGCAATGAATAGCAAAGGCCTGACTGTTAGATTTATTTTGGGGCAAGTTGAGGGATGGGAGTCAAGCTTCATCAAGCTTCCAGTTTAATCAGAACCAGTCCTAGCGGAAGTTATGGCAGCATAAGCCATTATTTACAACTATGAAGAAAATTTCCTCCATTTTTATCCCTTCTCCCAATCTAGACAAGTCATTGCAGTAGTGGTGCTTAGCCAAAAGCTTCACACTTGCAGCTGCCTCTGGGATCTGGTATGCGTGCACTCCTAGTTTGGTCTGTAGCCATCACTCTTATGTGATACCTGGGACTCCCACCGTCTCCACTCCGCAAAATCTCCAGTCAGCCCCAGCAGCAGAAGCCAAGTTTGGGATTCAAATTGGAGTCTTCAACTTTGTTGTGGGCAGCACTGCCAGCGAACCATCAGGCCCACCTCTACCTTTCTTTATTTTAACTGAAACCCTCCCTCCACCAACTCTTCAGCGGTTACCATTATTGTCCTTAATCAAGATTCAATTCTTTCCCAATGCTTCCCTCCTCCAATACATCTATAGAAACAAGTGGTTCTCAACCTTTTTTCAGTTGGGACACACCTGACAGATGGTTCTCACATGCATGACACACTGAACACAGGATCGTCACGGGGCTAAATGTAAACATACACTCTATCTACAGGAACCGCCCTGACAGAAGAGAACTAGGATATTCCCCTTTCAATTTGTCATCTCAGTAATAGCAATATAAACTCTCTCTCCTACCAGGCGCAATAGCCCTCCTTATGAAAAAACAGTAATTTACCACCAATACATGTCCTAGTGAGAAAACACAACAAATAATATTGGCATAAATGCCTACATGCTAGTAAACTACTTCACCTCTGTCCCACACACAAAACCAACCTTCACCAAGTACAGAAAGACCACAAATTACAAATATGGACAGAAACTGGAATGGAAACCCAATAAAGCCACTCTGCATACAGTGCAAAACTGAAAAAATGGAAACAGAAATATAGCACCTAATAGACTCCCAGGATCTACAATAATGCACACAAACTAATCTACCTATGAAAAGACAACACTACAAATATTTAACCAGGCCCTAAACATCAATACACCTCCTACTAGGAAAACAGATCAAGCTAAGCTGCTATAGATCCCTACACAGAAACTACAAGCTTGCAGAATACCCTTACCTGGGTCACACATGCAGCTCAAAGACAGACCCTTAGCAAATACAGAAGTGACCATCAGGTTAATGTTTTTGGTTTTTTCATTGCTGCACTGCATACACTCAGTCTGGGTTCTTGCAGTTCCCAGTTCAGTTTTTGTTTCCACATTTCTATTTATACATTTCTCAAATAATATAAAATAATAATTCAAAAACCAGAATAAATATAATAAATGTCTCAAAACAACAGATAAACAGAACATCCAATCATTAAAAATTTACAAAATTATTAAAAATTCTCTAAACACCAATAAAATATATCAAACAGCACATATTACATAGTACCCAATAATTAAAATGGCAGTCAATCAAGAAAGATAAACTTAAAAAGCCACCTTTACTTACCCTCTCCAACAACTCTCCTACTCCTTTCCCTTGTAGGCCAATAGCACACACTAGAAGCAGCAATGGCTGCTGAAGCTCTATCCTCACGATCCTCTTCCTTAGGGCACACGACTACTCTGTCTCTCTCACACACATGCCAGTCACTTCCCTGACAAATCTCTTTCTGTCCCACACACACCAGTCACCTTCCTGACCACTCTCTCCCACACACGCCAGTCACCTCCCTGATCACTCTTACACATATACAGCCCCAGTCACCTCCCTGACCAGTCTTTCTCTCACACACACACACACACACACCAGTCACCTCCCTGACCACTCTCTCCCACACACGCCAGTCACCTCCCTGATCACTCTTACACATATACAGCCCCAGTCACCTCCCTGACCAGTCTCTCTCTCTCACACACACACCAGTCACCAGTCTTTCTCTCTCACACACACACCAGTCACCTCCCTGACCAGTCTTTCTCTCTCTCACACACACACACACACACAAAAGAGTCACTTCCCTGACCAGTCTTTCTCTCACACACACACCAGTCACCTCCCTGACCAGTCTCTCACACACACACCAGTCACCTCCCTGACCAGTCTTTCTCTCTCTCACACACACACACACACACCAGTCACCTCCCTGACCAGTCTTTCTCTCTCTCACACACACACACACACCAGTCACCTCCCTGACCAGTCTTTCTCTCACACACACCAGTCACCTCCCTGACCAGTCTTTCTCTCTCACACACACCAGTCACCTCCCTGACCAGTCTCTCTCTCTCACACACACACACCAGTCACCTCCCTGCCCAGTCTTTCTCTCTCTCACACACACACACCAGTCACCTCCCTGACCAGTCTCTCTCTCACACAGACACCAGTCACCTCCCTGACCAGTCTCTCTCTCTCACACACACACACACACACACACACCAGTCACCTCCCTGACCAGTCTTTCTCTCTCACACACACACACACACACACCAGTCACCTCCCTGACCAGTCTTTCTCTCTCTCTCTCACACACACACACCAGTCACCTCCCTGACCAGTCTTTCTCTCTCTCTCACACACACACACCAGTCACCTCCGACAAGTCTTTCTCTCTCTCACACACACACACCAGTCACCTCCGTGACCAGTCTTTCTCTCTCTCACACACACACAACAGTCACCTCCCTGACCAGTCTTTCTCTCTCACACACACACCAGTCACCTCCCTGACCACTCTCTCATACACACAGTCACCTCCCTGACCACTGTCTCTCACACATTCACCAGTCACCTCCCTGACCACTGTCTTTCTCTCTCACATACACCAGTCACCTCCCTGACCTCTCACACACTTTCTCTCTTACTTACACACACAGTCTCAATCACACACATTCTCTCACACACTTACCTACATGCCGGTTCACTCTCGCTGTCTCACTCACTCACCCCCACCCCCTGCACACATGGCAGCCAATACGCTGCTATTAACGAAGAGTCCCGACAGGCTGGGAACTGCAGCAGGAGCGACTTCCTCTGGCCCTGCAGCGATAAGACGGCGGCACTCAGCTGTTTGCCTGTGCTACAATCATCACGGCGCAGAGCAGAGAATGTGGCTGTGGGGATTTCCTGCCATGCGGCTGTTTGGGAAATCCGTTGATTAACTGCCCCGGGTTCCAAACAGCCAAGTGGCAGGAAATCCCTGTGGACACATTCTCAGCTGATTGCTCTGCGCCGCGATGATCACAGCATGGCAGCAGTGTTCATTGAAGAATTCTTTGCATCTCGTTGGGGTGAAGAGTGGCAGGGAAGAGCAGCAGGAGTCCAGGAAGAGTACGACACACCAGTTGAGAACCGCTGAACTCAGGCATTATATAATTTAACGATGATCTATATTATCCATCTTGAATCTAAAAAAACAGGTGAACACATTTCCTTCTAATCCCATCAAGTACTGATACAAAAGTCACCCTCTTTCTCCCAGACCCAGTTCTATCATTTTTCCAGAATAATAAGTATTAGCTTGGAAGTAAACCTGTTCTCCCAGACAGGATCATAAGCTACAGTCTACCAAGGCTGTTTCTAAGAAAGCTTAGAAAACTTACCTTTGGAGGTCAGTAATAAAAGAAAATTAACATTTACATACAGAACCTTTTTTAGGGATAAATACACTTACAGCTGGCATGGCTGCGATGAAGTTGAATAAATATTTCTTGAAATCTTTTCTGCTGCGACCAATGATAGCACTGCAAACCATCACATGCACATAGGGTTAGTGGTAAGAATGCTTCTGTAGCAAACTGTTTATTATGAATGAATCTATTGAGTGGCACTAAAATATCATGCACCAAGGTATTCAGCATAAAGTGTTCTATAATTCATAAACTATTATTTTCAGATTTTAATGATTCAGCTCATGAGTTTCCTATAATGTTGTCATAAGCAAAATTAAGCTGGAATGTCATACCTAGCATAAAATTTTTACCTACAAATTCCAACTTTTTTAAAACATCTATCCGCATTAAAAGTTTTATTTTGTCTTTAATAGCGATCACTAAATGATTATTATTTTTTGTTAATTATTCTGCATTCAAGAATAGAAAGACCAAAGAGGTTATGATGAAAAATTCCATAACATCTTTATTTAGGTCTTAAATTTGGACTACCCTGGCACAAAACAAAAGGAACACTTAAGATACACAATCTGCCTTAGCAATGCCCAGAATAGCAAATGATCCTATTGAATATTCATGCTATGCATTGTTCACAATTCTTTACCAGGGGAATAGCAGCTATATATTGACAAAAATTCTTCTTGAATAGTGACCTATCTCTGCTTATGATTCCACTGGAAAAAAAAAAAAACACAAAATGGTACAGAGTTCATTAAAATTATATTGTTTGGCAAGAAAAATCTTTAATTGGATGTCTTTCAGTAATTTAAGTGCAAATGATTTTTTGAACAGATTTGCTTCTAACTGGAGATGATCAGGTTTCAGAAGCTGCCACATACATTTATAATGGTTAAATGTCTGAGCTGTTAAATGGTTAAATGTCTGACCTTAAAAAAATGACCACCACCAACCACAAAGGTGGGAGTACATGTAGTATATATGAGAGACCTTCATAAACATAGCAGGGCCACCCTGAATGGCATCGTGCTTTTTAATGAAAGAAAAGTCACTAATGGGAGCTCTTATGCTATGAAGATATAATCATTGGTCTCCAAATTACCATTTTAACCACTCAAATATTTTGAGAATTATTTTCATGCTAAAAATAGTTAAGTGCAAGTGTAAACAGATTATCCAAAGTGCTAGTTCAAGTTCACTTAGCTTAGTTTCAGAGAGTTCATTAGAAAAGCGCTTGTCCTTCCAAAACAGAAGCGAACAGTTCAGCATGATGAAACTCTCATTTCATGTGCCTTCTTCAGGAGCATAAAAACCTGTTCTAAAGATTAATAGCGTTTCTATAGAGAGAGAAAAATGAAGATTAGCTCAAAAGTAAAATGAAAATTTCTTTTAAAATACTTGCATTTCAAAAGCCTGTTCATCTATCCAGGAGACAGTGTTATCCCACTCCTCTTAAACCGGGAATGCGCACACATCAAATTTAAATAATTCATCTGGCTCACATGATCAAAGCACGTCATGAATCAATTCCATTCACAAAAAGCAGAAAAGAAACAGCATTGTTGTGTTGTACCTGTTTCCAACAAAGCATCTCTTTTTTGTGGATTGTATTAAGCGTCACTGGCATGTGTTATCCTTGCATCATGTTTTTCTTGATCCTCCTTTGATTTTATATACTTGCGGGGCTAATATTAAAGACCATGTGGTTCACGCTGCTCTTCCTGAGAATGTATCATCAATGAGTGTGAATTTGGGACATTATAGCTGTGGTCACTGTGATTTATGCTTACTATCTTTTTCTGGTGACACATGGACATATCCCATTTCATAAATTTACTGTTCAATTGAAATTTCATAGTACTTGCGAATCTACAAATGTGATTTATGTTATTACATGCCCCTGCCCTGTGGTGTATGTTGTGAGAACCAAGTGCTTGATTCGAACCCGCATCCATGAACATAGGAGTTGCCTTAAAACACAGAAGCTACAGGCGCCATTAGTGTCTCATTGCATCTCCATTAAAGCAAATGTTGCTTACCTGTAACAGGTGTTCTCACAGGACAGCAGGATGTTCGTCCTCACATATGGGTGACATCACTGGATGGAGCCCGATCACGGAACACTTTTGTCAAAGTTCCCAAAACTTTGACTGGCCCCTACTGGGCATGCCCAGCATGGCACTAACCTGCAGCCAGCAGGGGTCCCCCTTCAGTCTTGTTTAAAAGCTACAGACAGTGCCGAAAAATAAAATAAGAAAACGTTACGAACCCAACACCACGGGGCAGCGGGTGGGTTTCGTGAGGACTAACATCCTGCTGTCCTGTGAGAACACCTGTTACAGGTAAGCAACATTTGCTTTCTCACAGGACAAGCAGGATGGTAGTCTTCACATATGGGTGAGTACCGAGCTGGGGATGTCCGAACATGCACCAAATGTACCCAAAGGCGTGCAACAGGCACAACAACTGGGGTGGAATTTGGTAGAGGGCATCCTGAACCCCACCAGGCAGGTGGAAGAGTGTTGGTACGTCACGATGTAAACAGGTTACGAAGGACAGACTGGCCGAAGATGGGATCTTGTCTTCTGGCTTTGTCCAAGCAATAATGGGCTGCAAAGGAGTGGAGAGAACTCCAGGTGGCAGCCCTGCAAATGTCAGGAAGCGGCACCGATCGCAGGTGTGCTACTGAAGTCGCCATGGCCCTCACAGAGTGTGCTTTAACACCATCTTGAAATGGAATGCCCGCTTACTGATAGCAAAAGGATATGCAGTCCGCCAACCAGGAGGAGAGAGTCTGCTTACCCACAGGCTGCCCTAATTTGTTAGGGTGGAAAGAGACGAATAATTGAGTGCTTTTCCTGTGGGCAGCTGTACGGTCTAGATAAAATGCTAGAGCCCGTTTAAATGTCAAGGGTATGCAGAGCCTGCTCTCCTGGATTGGAATGGGGCCTAGGAAAAAAGGTAGGTAGTATGATGGATTGATTGAGGTGAAATTCCGAAACTACCTTAGGTAAGAATTTAGGGTGAGTGCGGAGTACTGCCCGGTCCTGCAGAAGTTTAGTGTAAGACGGATAGGTAACTAGAGCCTGTAATTCACTAACTCTGCAAGCTGAAGTGATTGCCAAAAGGAAAATCACTTTCCATGTGAGATATCAAAGTTTACAAGAGTAAAGAGGATCGAATGGTGGTTTCATGAGCCGACCCAAAACCAGGTTAAGGTCCCAAGAAGAGGCCGGAGGACGCAGTGAAGGCTTGAGGTGAAGCAAGCCCTTCAAAAAATATGTTACAAGGGGTTGTACTGATATAGAAACATCCCCAATACCTTTATGGAAGGCGGCTACCGCAATGACATGCATTCTAATGGAAGATGTCTTTAGATCTGACTCTGATAAATGTCAGAGATCATCCAAATACTTCATGATTGGACAGGAAAAGGGGTCAAGGGACTGAGAAGAGCACCATGACGTGAACCTTTTCCATTTGTAAGAGTAAGTTTTTCTCGTGGAAGGCTTCCATGAAGCAATCAAGACACGGGAAACTGGTTCAGAAAGGTTAAGAGGCTGAAGGATTAACCTTTCAACATCCATGCCGTCAGGGACAAGGCGTGAAGATTGGGATGGCGGAGGCACCCGTCGTTTTGAGTGATAAGAAGTGGGTCCTTTCCTAAGGGAATGCACTGCGAATGCAGAGATCCTGCAGTATTGGAAACCACACTTGGCGTGGCCAGTGAGGTGCTATGAGGATCACGGTTCCCTTGTCCTGATGTAACTTCACGAGAGTCTTCGAGAGAAGAGGAAGTGAAGGGAATGCATAGAGCAGACCGGTTGTCCACGAGAGGGAGAATGCGTCTCTGGGCTGAGAGTGTTTGCTGTGAATGAGAGAGCAGAAGTTCTCTACTTTGCGGTTTTGAGGAGACACAAAGAGGTCTATCTGAGGATATCCCCATTGTTGGAAGATGGAGTTCGCTACTGAGGGGTTGAGAGACCACTCGTGCGGTTGAAAGATGAGACTCAGCTTGTCTGCCAATACATTGTCCACTCACAGCAACCAGGTGGCCCTGAGGTACATCGAATGGGAGAGAGCTTCCTGACACAGAAGGAAGGAGCCCGTGCCTCCCTGTTTGTTGATATACCACATGGCCACCTGGCTGTCCGTCTGGATCGGTATAACTTGATTTGAGAGGCGATCCTGAAATGCCCTGAGAGCATATCTTATTGCTCGAAGCTCCAGGAAATTTATTTGGTGTTTGGCTTCCTCTGGAGACCAAGATCCTTGTGTCTGCAGATTGGCCACATGGGCTCCCCAGCCGAGGTTGGAAGCATCGGTGGTGAGAGTTATTTGAGGGTCTGAAGCCTGAAAGGGCAAGCCTTGGAGGAGATTGGTCTGATGTCTCCACCAGGCAAGAGACTGACGGAGTGAGACTGTTACATGGACCATGGTCGACAGGGGCTGAACGCTTTGAGTCCATTGTGACCGTAGAGTCCACTGCATGACTCTCATGGCCAATCATGCCATTGGTGTGACTTGCACCGAGGACGCCATGTGTCCCAGGAGGATGAGAAAATGACGTGCAGTCACGGATTGCTGAGACTGCAGCTGGTGTGCAAGAGACACGAGAGTGAACGCTTGCTGTCGAGGCAGAAAAGCCTTTGCCTGCAAGGTGTCCAAGTCTGCCCCAATGAGTGACAAGGTTTGAGATGGGACTAAAGAGGATTTGTCGTAGTTGACGAGAAATCCTAATGAAATTAGAGTGTGTAAGGTTAGATTGAGGGACGACAAGCAGCTTGCTGAGTGGGAACCCTGACTAACCAATCGTCTAGATAGGGATAGACGTGAACACCCTGAGTTCTTAAAAAGGCTGCAACTACTACGAGGCATTTCGTGAAGACTCGTGGCGCAGACGCTAGGCCGAATGGAAGCACTTGGTACTGGTAGTGCTTGGGGCCTACTAGAAACCTCAGGTATTTGCGATGAGATGGAGTTATCGCAATATGAGTGTATGCATCCTGGAGGTCCAGAGAGCCAGTCTCCTCTTTGCAGAAGAGGAAGAAGAGAGCCCAAGGTTACCATCTTGAATTTCTCTCACTGCAGGTACTTGTTGAGGGTCCGTAGGTCCAGGATTGGACGAACGCCTCCCGATTTTTGGGGGATTTGGAAGTACCGGGAATAGAATTCTAGGCCTTGCTGAGAGAAGAGCACAGGCTCTATTGCCTTGGAGTGGAGGAGGGAGACCTCCTGATCCAGAAGGTTGGAGTGATCGGATGTTCTCCACGTCAGTAGAGGCGGGGAGTCCGGTGGAATGGAGAGAAAGTTGAGATGATAGCACTGAGCAATTATTGCCAGTACCCACTGGTCTGAGGTGATTGAGTGCCATCTGTTGTTGAAATGGCACAATCGACCTCCCACTGGTATTTGAGGGAATGGAATCTGGCTGCTGCTCTCTAGATGGAAGTCAAAACCTGAAGCAGGACCTGGTTGAGGAGCTGCTTGCGGTTTTTGTTTCTGTGTCTGACGAGACTGGGCTTTTTGGAAAGGTCTCGTGGAACGGGAACTAATTGGTGGCGGGTAGGACTTCTTCGGGCAGAAGAATGACTTCTTCAAGTCCTTGCGGAAGGGCTGTTTTGAAGAGTAGTCAGAAGGCATCAGAGAGTGTTGTCTTAGGGTCTCATGATGGTCCTTAAGTTCCGCCACCTTTCGCTGAATCTGTTCGCCAATCAGATTGTCCCCCATACAGGGCAGGTCGGATAGCCTGTCTTGTACTTCAGGGCGAAGGTTGGAAGACTTGAGCCAGGCCCATCTTCTTGCCGAAATAGCCGTTGCAGATACCCTGGTGGCAGTGTTAAAGATATCATAAAATGATCTGATCACATGCTTGCCTGCCTCAAAACCCTTGTTTACTAGGGTTTGAAGCTGATCTTGGAATTGTTGAGGCAGGGTATCTGTCAAATCTTGTATCTGCTTAAAAATGACCCTATTATATTGGATCATATAGAGCTGATAGGTGGCAATCTGGGAGATAAGCATTGAGCCTTGGAATACCCGGCGGCCAATGGCATCTAAAAACTTCTGTTCTTTGCCTGGGGGAAAAGAGGTATGAGGCTTTGATCTCTTGCGCTTTTTTGTGCAGATTCAACAACTACAGATTGGTGATCCAATTGAGTTTTCTGAAAGCCTGGAGCTGACTGCACCAAATAGGTAGTGTCAGCCTTTCTGGGCACTGGAGCCAGGATGTTCCCAGTTCTTCTTGAGGAGATCCAGAAGAACCTGGTGGATAGGGATGGAGGTTATTTCCTTGGGAGCATCCAGGAATTGGAGCAACTCCATCATCTGATGTCTGTCATCCTGTTCAGTCTGTAATTGGAAGAGAACCAATTCAGACATTTCCTTCACAAAATTTATAAAGGAGAAGTCCTCTGAAGGAGAACGCTTCCTACTTTCAGTGGGTCAAGGTGGTGAAGGTAAATCATCGGTGTCTGGCGAGGAATCATTAGTCTAGGTATAAGGATCAGCACCTGTCCCTCTAGGAACTAGAGGGGGATGGAGTGGTGGGATACCTGCAGGTCATGGTCTAGGCTCTGAAGGAATCGGAGGAATTATTGGAGGCACCGGCGCAGGCATTTAGGACATCGATGGATGGCTCGGTGGCACCGACGGACGTATCAGCACCGATGGTTAGATCAGTGGCGAGCGACGTATCGGCATCGATGGCTGAGGCAGGACTCCAGATGGAGGGATGCAGAACGGTGTTTCTCCTCCCGATGACAGAGTAAGTGGAGAGGGCACCGGAGCCATGGGTGACCCAGGGTCCATCGGTGGAAAAGTGGCAATGAGCGCTTCCATCCTGGATAGCAGCGGTGCCAACGCTCCTGGAATCGGGTCGGTGCTCGGTTCCACAATCGGTACTGGTGTCGGTGCCGGAGGAACATGGAATCGTTGCATTGTCTTGTCGATGGCCTCCTGAACCATCCGGTCCAGTTCTTCTCAGAGACCTGGAGCAAGCAGCCCCAGCTCCGGAACAGAAGGAGGCGGCAGAGGCATAGCCGGAGGGACCACCGTTAAAGGCGGAGTTGCGGCTCCCGATCCCCTGTCGGGTGAGGGTTGCCTCGGTGACCCGGTCACCGAAAAGGTCGGTGCCTTTTCTGGACAGGGTTTTTTCGACGGCGGCTCGGACGATGGCGAGGTCGATGACTTCACTCCCTCGATGATCCGAGACTTACGATGTCAATGGCAATGTTTCTCTCTGCGATTCCTTCGGTCCTGAGGGGGAGTAGAAGGTGTCGAAGGCTGAGATGTCTTCGATGCCAGACGGTCACCAGCCGGTGGTCGATACTGGCGCGAAGTTGACGGTGCCGGTTCAGACAACGTCGATGTAATGGACGGAGTCGGGGTTTGAGCACGGAAGAGAAGCTCCATCTTCTCCATTCTGGCCTTGCAACCTTTTGGTGTCATTAAGGCACATTTGGTGTAGGTTAGAACATCGTGCTCTCGTCCAAGACACATTACACAGACTTTATGGGGGTCTGTGATAGACATGGTGTGATTACAGTCCGGGCACAGACGGAACCCAGACACCATGGCCATGGAAAAAATTGAGCTGCGCTACGGTCGACGGCCAGTAGGCCACAAGGGCCAAACTCGACGGTAATCAATGGAAAACGGGTAAAAAACTTACCGGAGTACCGCGGCTTAAAAAAGTTAAAGGAGGGACCCCTGTGGGGCAAATAAGCTTTTAGTAATTCCGTGAGGAAAATTCCTGTCAGGAATCTCTGCAGAGCTACTGCTGCGTGGAAAAAAAAAGACTGAAGGGGGACCCTTGCTGGCTGCAGGGTTAGTGCCATGCTGGGCATGCCCAGTAGGGGCCAGTCAAAGTTCTGGAAACTTTAACAAAAGTGTTCTGGATTGGGCTCCATCCTGTGATGTCACCCATATGTGAGGACTACCATCCCGCTTGTCCTGTGAAAATTTATGTTACCATTATGTATGTTCTGTATGTGAACCGTTTTGATTTATTTTATACAGTGGACCAACTTGGGTTACGACCAACATTTTAAGGTTTCGGGTTACGATCAAATTTTGAGTTACGACCCGTGCCAGGTGCATGCAGTTTTGGGGTTTTTTTCACTGATTGGTTATAATTGGCCCGTTGATACTGCCTATCGCATTTTTTTGGTCTTGGAAGGCGGGACTTCTACAGAGATTGGCTGGCTAGTGTTGCTGCTGCTACCTATGGGACCTGTTCATCCTAGCCGCACGTGGGCAGACCCAGTACGGAATTGCAGCAAACAGCAGCATCGGGGGACAGCACTCAGTTGGCAAGGTACAGAAGAGTTTCTGGAAGGTCATAGATGTGCACAGAAGTGGTGGGGAGGGGGAAAACAGTGTCTGGGGTTGGAGTTGTTTTTGGTTGTACACCTTTTTAGATTTCTTTTTTTCTTTCTTTCATTTCTTCTCCCTGCAGAACACCAAAGAAGTGTTAAAAATGGCCCCAAAGACAAAGAAAGCAATCACCATCGAAAAGAAAAAGGAAATTGTGCAGAAATTTGAGAGTGGTGTTCGAGTGACCAATCTCGCTCTCATATACAGCATGTCAAAATCCACCATTTTGACAATCTTACAAAGAAAAGATTTGTACAAGGAAGTTAGTGTGGCTAGAGGTGTCACTCAAATTAGTAAGTCACGATCAACAGTGATAGATGAGGTAGAAAGCCTATTGCTAGTGTGGATAAAGGAAAGGCAGGTGGCAGGTGATTGCCCGAGTGTCTAATTTTGAAAAAGGTATGGCTATAAATGCAGATATCGTAAAGCATAAGCCATCAACAAGTGAACATGGTGAAATATTTCGTGGAAGTAAGAGGTGATTTCACAATTTTAAAGCGAGAACTGGGTTTCATAGCATAGCTAGGCATGGTGAAGCTATCAGTTCTGATAAAAAGGATGATGAAAATTACATACCCCACTTCAAAGCAATGACACAAAGAAATGGCTTTTCCTGTCAGCAAGTTTTCAACTGTGATGAAACTGGACTATTCTGGAAGAAAATGCCCAAGAGAATATACATTACCCAGGATGAAAAGAAAATGCCAGGCCACAAGCCATTGAAGGATAGGCTAACCTTATTGCTCCCCTCAAGATAAAGCCTCTCTCGGTTTATCATTCTGAGACCCCTAGAGTGCTCAGAAAACAGAATGTCATGAAAAATAGTCCTTTTTCTTGAGTGGATAAGGGAGATTTTCTGTCTTACTGTACAGAAATACCTGAAGGACTAAGGCTTACCACTCAAGGCTCTCCTCATCATGGGCAATACTCCTGCTCACCCACGAGACTTGGAAGATGAGTTGGCTGAAGAATTCCTATGGCTCACAGTAGAGTTCCTCCCACCTAATACAACTCCTCTATTGCAGCCTATGGACCAGCAGGTCATAGCTAACTTTAAGAAGCTATACACCAAGGAACTGTTCCAGAAGTGCTACCAGATGGCTTCAGATACGGATTTAACCCTTAAAGAATTCTGGAAGGAACATTACAGCATTCTTTCATGTGTGGGGTTAATAGAGAAATCCTGGGCCAATGTCTCTCAAAGGTCATTGAGATCTGCCTGGAAGAAAGTGTGGCCTAAAATTATAGAAGAGTGAGACTTCGAAGGAGAGGAGCCTGAGCCTGCAACTGACCCTGTGGGTAATGACATTGTCACTATAGCCAAGTCCATAGGCTTGCAGGTAGACACTGCTGATATTGAGGAACTGGTGGAGGAACATTCAGAGGAATTGTCTACAGAGGAACTTCAGCTGGCTGAGCAACAGAGAATGACAGTTGAGGAGCTTTCTGAAGAGGAGGAGGAGCAGCAACAATCAGTGCAGCAAATTTCCTCTTCTGGAATTAAGGAATTGTTGTGCTCAGGCTTGTGGACCCTTGGGCCAACGAGAGGATGGTATACCTTGCGGAGGATCCGTAGGTTCTCTCGTCGTGTGGCGAGGTAGAACAGAAGAGGAGAGCAGCTGACCCTCGGCACTGGAGATGGAGGCGACTGCAGGCAGATGGAGAGACTAGAAGGGGAGCTGTGACTTCACCCCTGGAAGTCTGCGGTCCCCCCAGGAGGAGCCCGTAGGGACCCAGACCGCTGGGACTTAGGTGGACCCAGAGGGGTCACGGTATTGGTGCAAGGGCTGACTGGAGCTTCGCCCTGGAAGTCCGCGGTCCCCCCGGGAGGAGCCCGTAGGGACCCGGACCGCTAGGCCTTAGGCGGCCCTTGGAGACTGAGTCCAGGAGGAGTCCAAGGTCAAGTGCCAGAGAGTCGTCGCTTACACACCGTCGTCACACACCGAGGGATCACCACTTGCCAGTCCGAGGTCACACACCAGAGAATCACCGTAAGCCAATCCGAAGTCAGGAACCGGGAAGACCAAGGCTTAACAGGAACAAGGATCCGAAGCTCAAGGAACTCACCGAAGCAAGCAGACTAGACAGCGCTGGAGGACGTTGCCAAGTCAGAGAATGAGCAGAGGAAGCTTCCCTTTATACTTCCCCTGCTCAGGCTGATCAAGGTCAGGTGAAGCTCGTTAAAGGGATCAGGTCCCTTTACATCTGTGAAAGAGGAGCAGCCTCGCACCTAAAGATGGTGTCTGCCATCTTGGATTTCCTCCGCGGAGGAAAGGCTGCAGGAACGGCGCGGGGGCAGAGCAGGGACGGCTCTCCACCCTACGGTCAGGCCGGGGACCCACGCCGCGGCAACGAGCACCCGGTCAGGGGTTTCCCCCGAAGCTGCCGCGGCGGGTCGCCACCGCGGACGAGGTAGGGGACCACGGTCGTGGCCTCCCACAGCCGCGGGACACAACAGGAATTCCTGAAAAAATGGACAGAGCTACAAACTTTTATAGAGAAGACCCACCCAGACAGAGTAAAAGCCAATCATTGCATTCACTTGCTTAATGATAATGTCATGTCATACTACAGAACAGTGTTGAAGAAAAGACAGAAACAGACAACCTTAGACCAGTTTTTAGTTGCGAAAAGGTTGAGACCAAGTGAGCCAGAAGCAAGTCCTAGTGGGCTACAAACTCTCCCCCCCCCCCAAGTAGAGAAAGGACACCAGAGAGCCAGATTCCAGATATTTTAATGGAATGGGACTCTCCTTCAGAAAAATAACCACCTTCCATTTTTGTCATCCCCCCTCCTCCGTTCCTGGAAACCAAAGATGCAACTTTTAAATAAATAAACCAACCTGAATTATTGTTTCTGGTAGGCTAAGCACATTTTATAACTTTTTGGTGAGTACACTAGGGAAGTATTGGTGTTTCTGGTAATTAAAGACCTTATACAACCATTTTTTTTTTTATTATAGAAAGGGTTAGGTAAGGGGTGCTTTTGGGAGGTTTGGAACGCATTATGGGTTTTTCCCATTATTTCCTATGGAAAAAATAGTCTTGACTTACAACCAACTTGAGTTGCAACCAGCCCTCTGGAACCAATTGAATTCGTAAGTCAAGGGTCCACTGTATTGTAAAAGCGGTATATAAACATTTTTAAATAAATAAATAATAATAATCATGTTTTTGAAGATCTATGTTGGGGCATCATTAATGTGGTTTGTCCCTCAAAACATAGTGGTGATATTGTGACCATGCTTAATGAAAAAGAACAATGTTGGAGTTTTCTTTTGAATATTGTTTCCCCGCATGGTTTAATGAAGAAATTGACTGGCATTCCCTTATATGATTTTCAATTCAATTAATGGTTTCTTTTCTGCTTTTTGTGAATGGAATTGATTCATGATGTCCTCTGATCATGCGACCCAGCTGAACTATTTAAATTTTGTGTACGCATTCCCGGTTTGTTAAGAGGAGTGGGATGACGCTGTCTCCTGGATAGATGAGCAAGGTTTTGAAATGCAAGTATTTTAAAAGAAATTTTCACTTTACTTTTGTGCTAATCTTCATTTTTTTCTCTCTCTATAGAAACGCTATTAACCTTTAGAACAGGTTTTTATACTCTTGAAGAAGGCGCACGAAACGAGAGTCGCATCATGCTGAACTGTTCGTTTCTGTTTTAGAAGGACAAGCATTTTTCTAATGAACTCTCTGAAACTAAGCTAAGTGAACTTGCACTAGCACTTTGGATAATCTGTTTACACTTGCACTTAACTATTTTTAGCATGAAAATAATTCTCAAAAAATTTAAGAGTGGTTAAAATGGTAATTTGGAGACCAATGATTATATCTGCATAACATAAGAGCTCCCGTTAGTGACTTTTCTTTCATTAAAAAGCATGATGCCATTCGGGGTGGCTCTATGTTTATGAAGGTCTCTTATATGAAACAGTTTCTTCTTACAACACTATAATCTCTTCAGCCTTAGACACTCTTGCCCCTCTCCTCTTACCTATCCTGTATGGCACACTAAACCATAACCTTGGCGCACCCCTCTGCAGAATGTCTCTGGCTAAAATCTCGTGCCCATGTAGACTTCATACACTTCAAATTCATGCTGACCACTCTCCAGTATGCTATTGCACTTGCCAAACAAGACTATGTCCATCTGACAAACTCTCTTACATTCAACCCTCGCCGCCTCTTTGCCACTCTCAATTCTCTCCTCAAACTTCCCTCACTTCCCTCCTCTCGCTGCCCAGACTACGGCTGACTACTTCGATGACAAGATTCACACATTTGTCTTCAGTTCTCAACTATGCCATCTTTACCTAGCTCTCCCCCACTTCTTTCCTCTTCCTTTCCCCTAGCCTCTGCCACTCTCTCCTCCTTTCCTGAAGTCACAGTGGAGGAAACTGCTGGTCTTCTCTCTTCCTCCAAATTCAACACTTGTTCCTCTGATCTTGTCCCCACCTGATTCCTCAGCTCCATCTCCACTGCAGTCATCCTTTCTATCTGTCGCATCCTCAATCTATCACTCTCCACTGCCACTGTTCCTGCTGCCTTCAAACATGTTGTAATCATATCGCTCCTTAAAAACCCCTCACTGGATCCTACGTGTCCTGCCAACTATCGTCCCATATCCCTTCTCTCTTTTGCCTCCAAACTACTTGAACGTGCTGTTCACCACCACTGTCTTGACTTTTACATCTCAAGCCATTCTTGATCCATTCCAGTCTGGCTTTCGCCCTCTACATTCAACTGAAACAGCCCTTGCAAATGTTTCCAATGACCTGTTAATGGCTAAAGCCAAAGGTCTTTACTCAGTCCTTATCCTCCTTGACCTGTCTGCTGCTTTTGAACCTGTTGATCACCACCTACTCCTTGATACTCTATCCTGTCTTGGTTCTCTTCTTACCTCTCCCATCACACTTTTAGTATTTCCTCTGGTGGTTCCTCCTCTACTGCCATTCCACTATCAATTGGCGTGCCTCAGGGCTCCATCCTGGGTCTTCTTCTCTTCTCACTATATACTAATTCCCTTGGTGCTCTGATTTCCTCTCATGACTTTCAATACCATTTTTATGCTGATGACTCCCAGATCTACCTATGTAAACCAGAAATTTCACCAGAAATCCAATCCCGGATCTCAGCCTGCCTATCTGACATTGCTATCTGGATGTCCTGCTGTCACCTTAAACTCAACATGGCCAACACGGAGTTCCTTATCTTCTCCCCCAAGCCCACCTCCCCTTTTCCTCCTTTCTCTGTTTCTGTGTATAGCACAATCATTGTCCCTGTCCCATTAGCTCATAACCTTGGAGGCCTCTTCCTCTGTCTCCTCTCTCTCCTTCTCTACACATATCCAAAACACTGCTAAAACATGTCATTTCTTTCTTTATAAAACATTGCCAAAATCCATCCTTTCCTTTCTGAAAACACTACCAGAACCCTTAGAATATTGCAACCTGCTCCTCACAGATCTCCCAGCGAGCCATCTCTATCTACTGCAACCTGTCCTAAATTCAGCTGCATGACTTATCTTTCACCTAAGTCGCTATGCTCACATATCCCCTCATTCTGAAGTCACTACATTGGCTCCCTATCCTCTCACACATACAGTTCAAGCTCCTCTTCCTCACCTACAAATGCCTTCACACTCTGCAGCACCTCACTACCTCTCCTCTCTCTACACCTCTGCTCTTCGGATAAGTCACTCCTATCTGTGCCCTTTTCCACTACCACCAATTCCAGACCCCATGCTTTCCACCTGGCTGTGCTGTGTGCTTGGAATAGTCTTCCTGTACTGGTGCGTCATGTTCCCTCTCTTGTCATGTTTAAATTCCATCTAAAGACCCACCTTTTTTTTTTTTTAACTGTTTTTAACTCTTATACCTGATTATCTGCTTTTAGTCTTGACTAACTTTCTTTTCTTTTATACAAGTCTCTTGTCCTGTATGTTTGTCTTATTAGACTGTAAGCTCTATTGAGCAGGGACTGTCTTTTTGTATGTTTGTGTACTGCTATAGAAATGTTAAGTAGAAGTAGTAGTTATATGTACTACATATGTTCCCACCTTTGCGGTTGGTGGTGGCTATTTAAGCTTGTAATTTGTTACTGACATTTTTTGGTTCTTTTTTCTGTTTGTCAGCTGTATTATGGTCATAGAAGAATCACTTTGGCATGCAAAAGTCAGAGATCCAGAATCGCCTGCCTATAAAGTGGTTTGAGTATTCACTATTACTAGAAGAGCTGAAAATTAGACTGTGATTAAGGAACTTGACAAATTAAAATGATAGATGACCACTTTTGGCTACACTGTGTTCCAAAGCAGAAAAAAATGTTGCATGAAAGCAAAGATACATTGGACACTGAGTGACACCATAAGCATCACCACTGAAATCCATGATATGGAGGAGAATGAAACAACGGAGAAAAAGAAAACACTGGCAGAAGCGAAGAGTTTGAAACTGCTGAAATCAGGATTTAGGAAAATAAAAATAAGAGCCTTCAAGTTCTTTACCTTTAATATGATCCTGGTGAGAATTCTTCATGCACAAATTCTCATGTGTACATTTGGCTTTGTAATAATGAAACTTTACCCTTGCACTCAATATGATTTTTCAGATAGTATTAAAGAGAGTCAGATTAAATGTAGATTAAAACAAGGATTATTGTGGAATTTTAAAAGACTAACTGTAAATAAATCCTATAATCATCATTGAAGGCTATGATTTTGGGAACGTGGAAAAACCAATACAACTACTTCAACAGTGGGAATTGTCATGACAGCAGAAATTAAGACATCACTGCAGGTCCAATATGGAGCCACATTCCTGCAGTGACATGAGAAGCCAAGTGCCCAGTATCATAGTACCAATGGAATTAATTATACATTTTAAATTTTAGCAAAATCACAGCCTCCAATGGTAAGTATTTATTATAAAGATTTATTTTTTGCTCTCCTACCAGAATACTGTGAGGCATAGGATTATTGAATGGTTTACACCCAGAAAACTAAGTACAGAAACATAATATATGAACAAAGGTAGGAAAAGAGTATGATAGCAAAACATGATATATGATACACAGATATAGCATATAGACACAGTGTACCGGAAACCAATGCTGGCAACAGTGCTGCTGAGCGGAAGTGTGTTGAGGTGAGGGATGTCAGATAGGCGGCAGGGTTCTACCTTACTGGAAGCAACCATGGGACTGTTGCTGGCTAAGAAGGGAAGGTTTAGCAAAACAGCAAGGTTGTTATAAAATGGAGAATATCATAATACCTCCGTATCGCCCCTTGGTACAACTAGGGTGCTGTACACAGTTCTGGTCGCCACAACACAAAAAAGAACTGGAAAAGGTTCAGAGAAAGGAGAACACAATGATAAAGGGAATGGAATGGCTCCTCTATGAGGAAAGGTGAAAGAGGTTTAAACTCTTTAGTTTGGCATGGAATGAGTAAATGTGAATCAGTTGTTTATTCTTTAAAAAAATAAAAAGACTTAGGGGAGATGCCATAAAGTTATTAAGTAGCACATTTAAACCAAACTGGAGAAAATATTTTTTTCACTCCATGCACAATTAAGCTCTTGAATTCACTGCCAGAGAAGGTGGTAAAGGCAGTTAACATAGCTGGGTTTAAAAAATGTTTGCCAACTTCCAAGTGGAAGTCTGTAAACCATTATTAATAGAAACATGTCGGCAGAAAGAAACCCATATGGAATATCTAGTTTGCCCATCTATCCAACTAATTTAGCTTTACAATTCCTATCAGTCCCTCAGAGATCCCCTATATTTATCCAACGCTTTCTTGAATTCAAATGGAGAAATTACTTACCTGATAATTTTGTTTTCCTTAATGTAGACAGATGGACTCAGGACCAACGAGTATTGTGCTCTTCTGATAGCTTTGAAATCTGACTCCGTCTCCCATCTGCTGACGTCACTCTACATATACCCGTGCAGTAAGCTTAGCTCTTCAGTATTCTCCTCGAAAAGCCATTGTGGATATGTTTGTTTAAATAACTTGATTAAACTTGAATTGGTTCAACTTATTTCCAAACTGGAGACTGCCAGTGTATTCAACCAATTAACTCCGACACCAGACCAACTATGGGTGTCTTGAAGTAGGGGTAGGCCATGGCTTACCCATATTTGCTTAATCTCAAGGTTTGTTATCAGAGGATCTCATTTTCTGGGGCAGCCGTGGGTGGGATGCTGAGTCCATCTGTCTACACTAAGGAAAACGAAATTATCAGGTAAGTAATTTCTCCATTACCTAGCGTGTAGCCAGATGGACCCAGGACCAATGGGATGTACAAAAGCTACTCCCTGCCAGGGTGGGAGGCTGCCCGTGGCCCACTTGGTACTGCCCTTGCAAAGGCTGTGTCCTCTCGGGCCTGAACTTCCAGGCGGTAGAACCTGGAAAAGGTGTGTATGGAGGACCATGTCACCGCTCAACAGATCTTGTCAGGCGACAGCAGCTTGGTTTCTGCCCAGGATACTGCCTGGGCCCTTGTAGAATGAGCCTTAACTTGTAGAGGTAAGGGCTTTCCTGCCTCTGTGTAGGCCGCCTTGATTACGTCTTTGATCCAGTGGACTATGGTCGCCAGTGAGGCTGCTTTTGCACAAAGGTTCCAATCTTTCCAGGTATCGGACTAGGAGTCTGCCGACTTTAGCTGGCGACGAAGGCATGAGTCTTCAGAGTCCTTATGTTCCTCTGGAGATGGTAACGAGATGGTTTGGTTCAAGTAAAACTGGGAAACCACTTTCGGTAAGGAGGAGGGGACGGTGCACAGTTGTATGGTTCCAGGCGTGAAGCTAAGGAACAGTTCCCGACAGGATAGTGCCTGAAGTTCGGAGGGGCGACAAGCTGAACATATTGCCTCCAAGAATGCAGTCTTCAATGTTAAGAGACGTAGTGACAGACCGCGTGTTGGTCTGAAGGAAGCCCCCGCTAGGAAGTCTAATACTAGATTGAGATTCCATAGAGGCACCAGCCACTTTAGGGGTGGTCGGAGTTGTTTAACCCCTTTCAGGAAGCGGGACACATCTGTATGGGTTGATAGTTTGATACCTTCTGCTCTGAAGCAGGCCAGCTCAGCAACTTGGACCTTGAGGGAGTTGGATGATAACCCCTTCTTCATACCATCCTGCAGGAACTCCAGGATCATGGGCACTTTAGCTGTCCACGGGACAGTCTCGCGATCCTCACACCAGGCCTCTAATACTCTCCAGAACCATATGTAAGACAGGGATGTGGAGAACTTGCGTGCTCGGAGCAGGGTGTCAATCACTGCCTTTGAGTAACCGTGCTTCTTCGGGTTAGTCCTTTCAAGGGCCAGGCCGTAAGAGAGAATAGAGACGATCTTTGTGGAGGATCGGCTCCTGCCGGAGAAGGTCTCTGTGTGGAGGTAGGCACAGAGGGTTCCCCGCAAGTAGTCTTCATGTGTCTGCGTACCATGGTCGTCTTGGCCAGTCCAGGGCGACTAATAGAACGAGCCCCCTGCGATGCTCTATCTTGCGGATGATCCTGCCCAGTAATGGCCATGGAGGGAAGGCGTGCAGCAGGTCTTCCTCTGGCCAGGTCTGGACGAGAATGTCGATTCCTAGGGATTGTGGTTCTCGTCTGCGGCTGAAGAACCTGGGAACTTGGGCACTGAGATGGGTGGCCAGGAGATCCATGGCTGGGAGGCCCCAGCAATTTACTATCAGTTGGAAGGCTGTGGTCGACAGTGTCCATTCCCCTGGGTCTAGGGTGTCTCTGTTGTGGCAGTCTGCTGAGACGTTGTCTTTTCCCACGATGTGGAAGGCTGAGATCCCTTGAAGGTTTATTTCTGCACATGCCATGAGGGGTTCTATTTCCAGAGACACCTGCTGGCTCTTGGCTCCTCCCTGGCTGTTGACATAAGCAACTGTTGTGGCGTTGTCAGACGTTATCCTGATTGATGCTCCACTGAGTCTGTGGCTGAATCGCAGGCACACTAGTCTGACTGCTCATGCTTCAAGGCGGTTTATGTTCCAATCCGCCTCTTTCTTGTTCCACTGTCCCTGGGTCGTCAGTTCCTGACAGTGGGCTCCCCACCCTCGCAGGCTCGCATCCGTAGTGAGCAATATCCAGTTTGGAGGGGATAGGCTTACTCCTCTGCTTAGGTGGTCTTCCTGTAGCCATCATTGGAGCTGGGTCCGAACCTCTGCTGGTAGCTGGAGGTGAACTGAGTAGACCTGGGACAGTGAGTTCCATCATGACAGTAGGGAGGCGCTGGGGCGGTCGCATATGGCCCTTGCCCATGGAATAGCCTCCAGGGTTGACGCCATGAGGCCGAGGACTTGATGCATTGGTCATCAATAGTCGCAACTGTGCCATCAATTTCCTTCTCCTCGTAGGAGGGAGGAAGACTCTGTTAGGCGTCAAACTGGGTCCCCAGGTACTCTAGTGACTGAGAGGGCTGTAGACTGCTCCTGCTCGTGTTCACGATCCACCTGAGTTCCTGCAGTGGACTCTTGACTCTGCTGGTCCCCTGTCGGCTCTCCTCCAGAAAGTTTGTCCAGATCAGCCAGTGATCCAGGTAAGGATGTACCAGGATTCCTTCCTTTCTCAGTGCTGCTGCCACGACCACCATAATTTTGGTGAAGGTCCTGGGGGCGGTTGCTAGGCCAAAGGGAAGCGCCAGGAACTGGTAATGGTGGCCCAGTATTGTGAAGTGCAGGAGCGCTGGTGATCCTGATGGACTGGGATGTGAATATAGGCTTCGGAGAGGTCCAGAAGGTTAGGAACTCTCCCGGTTGTACTGCCATTATAATGGAGCACAGAGTTTACATGCGGAAGTGTAGTATCCACTGAAAACAGTTGACGTTGAGATCCAGGATGGGCCGGAATGACCCTTCCTTCTTGGGAACGATAAAATAGATGGAATAGTACCCAATATTTTGTTGGGGCGCAGGAACCAGAGTTATTACCTTCAGGCTGAGTAATCTTTTTAGAGTGGCTTCCACTGCCAATCTTTTGATATGGGGATGGCAGGGTGAGATAATAAATTTGTCCCGAGGAATGCAGCGGGACTCCAGAGAGTAACCTTCTCAAATGATGTTTAGCACCCATTTGTCAGACGTGATCTCGACACATCTTTGGTAAAAGAGGGAAAGTCGACCTCCTCTTTCCTCTTCCCATGGATGGATCGGCCCCTGCTCATTGGGGGGGGGGGGGGGGGGCCGTTGTCTTTTCCCGCGCCTGTTCCTCTCTTAGTCTGTCGGTGCCGAAAGGACTGGGGGGCCTTTTGGAAGGACAGGGTGCTTGGAACTGTGAGTTCCTGTAGGGTCTAAAACGTTGAGAACCTTTGTCCCTGGCTCTTCTGGGCGAGGGGTGCTGAGATCCTTAACTCCTGTCTTCTGGTAGCCGAGGCAATGGTGGTTCGCCCCACTTGCTGGCTAACTTTTCCAGTTCGTTTCCGAATAGGCATTCTCGTGAGATTCGCTTTAGGAGTCACATCAGCAGGCCAATTTCACAGCCATTAACTGTCTTCCGGCTGCTTCTACAGAGGGTACTCCTCAGGCTGAGGTAGACACTGGGTCTGAGCTTGCGTCCATCAGGAAAGCTGCTACAGGTTCCATCGTCGACAGTATACGTTCCAGAGTTATTTGCCTCTCTCAAGAGGAGTAAGCAGGAACGTGCCACCAGTGCGTAGCAGGAAGCAATCTGCAGTGTCATTGTTGTTGCATCAAAGGCTTGCTTAAGGATGGACTTCTGTCTTGAGTGTCCTTTAATGCAGCCTCTCCCTCTACGGGAATGGTTGTTCGCTTTGAGACAGCGTAGACCATGGCGTCCACTTTTGGAAAGCTCAGGCTTTCCTTGGCCACTGGTTCCAGAGGGTATAAGTCTTCCAAGGCCCAACCTCCCTTAAAGCTGGCCTCCAGGTCCGTGCCTGGAAAACCCAGAGTCTTCAGAGTCTGGGAAACAAGAGCTGGTAATTCATCCTTGTGAGAGAAATGAAGCATGGTTTGGTATGGTTCCAGGTCTGGAGGGATTTCTCCTTCTTCCAGAGAACAGACATCAACCTAATGCAGACCCTTCTGAGGTATCCGGGTCCCTGCCCGGGAGACTCTTAGTTAGGCGAGGCATTCGAGTAAGGCTAGGAGGATTCTATGCTTCCGGCAGGGGTTGAGCCTGTGTTGCAGCCGGAGCTGATTGAGCCTGAACAAATGCTTGCAGCCATTGGAAAAGATTCTAACCAGGGTCCATGTTAATCCCAGGGAGAGTCGGAGTAGGGGCCCCTGAGGTGCCCTCCTGTGGAGAAATCCTCTCGGAGTTGCATAGGTCCGGGGAGCTATCGAGAGTAGTAGCTCCAGACCCGTCCTCATACCGAGACGGACCAGGCTTTGGTCCTCCCTGGGCTTCTTTACAAGGCCGACACAGGCAGGCCTCTAGTTCAGGCTAAGCGGCTCTAATGTGGCAGGCTGTGCAAAGAGAGTGCCTTCTGGCCTTCTTAGACGCCAGTGCCACTGAATCTATGTCTAGGCGCACGTTTCATTGCGTGAGAGGATTTGTGCGCGGCCGTAGTTATGCGCACGGCGAATATTTGTGTGCGGCCTGCACAAGGAGTGCGCTCTGGTGTGCGCGCGGCTAACTTATGCCGACGTTTGGTTGTGCGCACGGCCCAGTTGTGCGCACCGCTGCGTGCGCAGGTATGCGCGCAACTCTATGGGATGCGCACAAGTTATGTGCATCGGCCGCCGGAGTGTCCTGTGCGTACCGCCGAAGGGAAGATGGCGCCGACGACCCCTGCATGCAAGATGGTGCCCCCCTCCCGTGAGGGTCTCCACGTGTGTGGACCCTTGCACCGGATCAGAGCCTAGCCTAACCAAGGCTGCTCAACCCGATCGGTGCTCCCTTTCAACTCGCTGGAAGCACAGTCGGTACAGTGATCCAAGTTCTGGAGACTTGAGACCTGAATGTAAAGTTTCCTTCTTACCTGGTCTCGTCGCTTACCATTTGCGTATCGGACGGTCTCCAGCTGCGGGGGGAGAGGGTTTTACCTTCACCGCCGCGCTCGGATGTGCACCCGCTGCCTTTAAGCCACTCTGGGGGCTAAGTCCATGCCAGGATATCAGAGATCACCTCAGGAATTCTCGACTGGGAGAGGGATTCTTAGGTTTCACCTCAGGAGAGCAGGGCTCGATCTTCTTGAAGGTAGATTACTAATACTATTCTAGTGTGTGGGATAGTGCCCGCATCTGCTGTGGAGACGGAGAAATACTGAAGAGCTAAGCTTACTGCATGGGTATATATAGAGTGACGTCAGCTTTGAAATCTGACTCCTTCTCCCATCTGCTATCAAGAGAGCACAATACCCATTGGTCCTGAGTCCATCTGGCTACACGCTAGGAAATACTGTTTTTGTCTCCAACACCTCCACTGGGAAGCCATTCAATGAATTCACTACCCTCTCTGTAAATAAATACTTCCTAAAATTACTTCTACCTCCTTTCACCTTTATCCCATGACTTCTTTTTCTAGAGCCTCCTTTCTTAATGAAAGAGGCTTGCCTTCTGTGCATGGAAATCTTTAAGATATCTGAATGACTCCATCATATTTCCCCTATCTCGCCTTTCCTCTAGAGCAGAGCTTTCCAAACTTTTCATGTTGGTGACACACCTTTTAGACAAACATAATTTCGGGACACAGAGGTTAAAGGTTAAATGAACAAAATGTATTTTGACAATTTACGTATGTTTCCTTAAATATATACATAATAAAATGTTTCACGACACAACCTATCTTGTGAAAACCTTTCATTTATATTAAAAATATATAATATTCCAAGATTAATGTTATTGTTATAATTTATGAGTAACAATAATAAAACAAAGTTATTGTGTTATTCAATTTACCTCTTTAATGAGATATATGAGCTTGATGGACACAGCTTTTGAATATTTGATGTTAATAAAAAAGTCCAAAAGGTCTTCTGCGTAATTTTAAAAAGCTGGCCAGTTTCACACTATAAAATTATTGATAGCCTCATTCAACTAATTCTATATGTCTATGAGAGTGAAGTCTGGAATTTATAGGAAGGGACAGAATGTCAATATAAATCCTGCACCTCCAGTTCTGTAACTCTCTGCATCCACTGAAATTCCCCCAAACAATGGAGCTTGGATGTTTCCCTTACAGCTCATCATACTAAAAGATATTTTCAAATTCTGGTGTCACCTCACAGTAACAGCAGCACAAACACCTTCCACTGCCAGGCACATTGTGAACTAACACAAAACCCCGCAAAAAAGACACTCAAAATCTATACTGCAATCCCATCATAACGTAACAGTAATAACACCAAGGACTCAAACAACAATAACCCTACCTGTGAAAAAGCAAGGGTAAATATTAACTGGGTCCTAGAATACCAATATACCACCTACTGAGGAAACAAAACAAACCAGATTGCTATAGATCCCTATGCTAGCAGAATCTCTCATCATGGTCACACACACAGAGCAGAGACAGACCCTCACCAAATACAGACTACAAAATAAAGGAGCTCAAATTAGACAAAAACTGAAATGGACATCCCAAGAAGCCAGACTCTCTGTATTAACAATGGGAAAACAGAACCACCATTCCTCATAAAACATAAAATCAAGAAACATAAAGCATCAGTTATAATAGTAAAACCATACTAATAAAAGAATATTTTAAAACTATTGATAAATAGAATTTCTATTAATTAAAATCATATACATTTTTTACAATTTCCCAAACACCAATAAAATATTTCAAAACAGCACATTTATCAAATAACACCCAATAATTAAAACTAATAAGGATTTTAAAAAGCCACTGCTGTCCATAGTTTGGAGCTCTTGATTTCCAGTCACCCTGATATTGTCAAGGATTAGGAGGTTATCCTCTCTCTCTCACACACATACTCACATGTCCATTCTCTCTCACACATACACTGTCACATACATACACATTCATGCTCTTATATCCACCATAACCTCTCGCTCTCACAAACACTGACACACTCTCAGGCTCTAAAACACTCTCTTCCCCTCCACACACACCCCCCACACAAACTCTTACTCCCCTGGATTTTCTAATACACACTCATGCTCTCACTCTCTCTGGCTCCCTCACATACACACACACATACCCAGGCAAGTTCCCAATCATTCTCATACAAACACACACACCCAGGCAAGCTCCCAGTCATTCTCACACACTGAAACTGACCCCCAGGCAGGCTCCCATTCATTTTCATACCACTCCCTCACCATCCCCCAGGCAGGCACACATTCATTCTCACACAGACCCCCAGGCAGGCACCAATTCATTCTCACACACACACAGACCCCCAGGCACCAATTCATTCTCACACACACACAGACCCCCAAGGCAGGCACCAATTCATTCTCACACACACACAGACCCCCAGGCAGGCACCAATTCATTCTCACACACACACCCATACACCACACACAGGCAGGCACCTCTTCTCACACATACAAACCCCAGGAAGACACCCATACATTCTCATACACAGACACACCCTCAGGCAGGCACCCATGCATTCACACGCACTCTACGGGCCCTCAGCTTCTCTCTTACCTCTGGGCCTCCTCTTCACGGGTCGCTGGAGGATGGGCTCTGCAGCGGCCACCCTGCTCTTCTCGGGCCGATCCGCGGCAGCGGCGGCCCTGCTCTTCTCGGGCCGATCCGCGGCAGCGGCGGCCCTGCTCTTCTCCGGCCGATCCGCGGTGGGGACCCTGCTACCGGGCCTCCTCCTCCTCTTCTTAGCTGGCAGCAACAACGCTGCTCCTCTTCTGCACGTGGCCGACGCTCCTCCCCCTTCCTGCCCGTGCGGCTCCTTCAATATTTTTCTTCCGGGGCCGCATGGGCAGGAAGGAGAAGGAGCACCTGCACGTTTAGACGTCACCTTTTTCTTCTGGCCGTGGTGACGTGAGCTCCACCACGGCCTTGCCGATCTTCCTGCCGGCACGGAGCACAGCGATTCTTCAGTACTAAGCCGCCAGTGGGATGAGGTCCACCGGCGGCCGCATTGGCTCCCACTTGCCGGTGTGTCACGTGCACCGGGCTTGCGCGACACACCGGCACACTGCAGGCGACACAGTAAAGTGTCGCGACACACACTTTGGAAAGCTCTGCTCTAGAGTATACATGTTTAGATCTTTTGAGTCTATTCTGATAAGCTTTAAAACGAAGACCATTGATATTTTAGTAGCCACCCTCTGGACCAACTCCAACCAGTTTATATCCTTTTGAGAGTGGGGTCCCCAGAATCGTACACAGAATTCCAAATGAAAATTGGCTATTTACATGCGCCTTAACGGAGACATGATAATTAATCAGCAAGTTCCTATTCTAAATGTCTCTGATTCTAACTTTAATTTATTTTAATTTTAGCTTATTTTCTTAACTCTGTGTATTTTATTCACCAATTTAATAATGTCTTAGAGCTGTTTTAGATTAATTCTAAGCTACCAATATTTTAGTTATTTAGCTATTATTTGTATTTTATTATTTTATTGCATTTCTATTCTATTAATTGTACACTGTTGTGATGGTTTTATTACTGATGTGACGGTTTATAAAAACCAAATAAACCATAAACCATCTCACAAGGGATCTATACAAGGGCAATATCACCTCCCTTTTTCTGCTGACCATTCATCTTCACATGTAGCCAAACATCTTTCTGGCTTTGGCCATCATTTTGTCCACTCATCAGATACAATGACCCCCAGATCTTGCTCTTCTTTCATGCTTAGAAGTATTTCTCCTCCAACACAGTACTTCTCCCTTAGGTTTTTGTAATCTAAATGTATTACTCTGCATTTTTTAGCATTAAATCCTCCTCATGTTTTCCACGACTTCCTGGCTGTGTACCCTGTTGCAGATTTTGGTATCACTGGCAAAAAGATAAACCTTTAGCTTTGTCACTTACAAAAATGTTGAAACGAACTGGTTCAAGGACCGTCCCTTGAGATACAACATTAGTAACAATGAAAAGAGGTTGGTGACACCTTATAGACCAGTGATGGCCAACCTTTTGAGCTCAGTGTGTCAAAATTCATATAAAAACCGAGCATAACTCGGGTGGTGTGTCACTTCTAGAAAAATCCATAATTGTGATATTTGTAGCTCTAATTAATAACAAAAAGTTATAATTTTAATATGTACTGTATTTATTAATAAAGCAAAAACAAATAATTCTTTACCTTACCTTAGTGACTTTTTTGTTGCTGAATTTCATCGGCTAAATCTTCAATTAAAACACTCTCTCCCCCTCTCCGCCCCCCCCCCCCCCACACACACACACAAACTCTTACTCCCCTGGATTTTCTCATACACACTCATGCTCTCACACACACACAAACACACACACCCAGGCAGGCTCCCATTCATTTTCACACCACTCCTACTCCATCCTCCAGGCAGGCACCAATTCATTCTCACACACACAGACCCCCAGGCACCCATGCATTCACACACATACACCCCCAGGCAGAGTCCCATTCATACACATGCACACACTAAAGGCAGACCCCCCCTCTCTTTTGCCAGCAACCTCGGAACCTCTCTCATTCCTCTGCTGCCACTGTCACTGCTGCCACATGGCTATTGGGGATGTTGCTATTCTTGCACATTCCCAAAGGTTACATGTGCCAATCACTAAAAAGAATTTTTTTTACCTTTGCTGTCTGATCTTAGTTTTCTAATTGGTTGGTCACAGGCTTTTTTTTCCACCTTCCCTTTCTTATTTTTTTTTTGCCAATTCCTTTTATATTGTCTTTTTTTTCTGTTTCTTTTCTCTCCATCTTCTTCCCTCAAACACACAGTCAGGTTCTCATTCTCACATGCATTTCTCTCTCTCACACGCAGGCTCTCACTGTCACATGCTCTCTCTCTCATACAATCATTCATACACACAGTCTCTCACTGGCACATGCTGTCTGACTCTCACACACACAGACTCTCTCTCACTCCCACATGCTGTCTTGCTCAAGCACATGCTCTCACTGGCACATTCTCTCTCTCATACAATCATTCATACACACAGGCTCTCACCAGTACATGCTCTCTCATACAATCATTCATACACACAGGCTCTCACCGGCACATGCTCTCTCATACAACCATTCATACACACAGGCTCTCACCGGCACATGCTCTCTCATACAACCATTCATACACACAGGCTCTCACCGGCACATGCTCTCTCTCATACAATCATTCATACACACAGGCTCTCACCGGCACATGCTCTCTCTCATACATTCATACACACAGTCTCTCACTGGCACATGCTGTCTGACTCACACACACAGGCTCTCTCTCACTCCCACATGCTGCCTTGCTCAAGCACATGCAGTCTCTGCAAACATTCAGGTCCTCACACACAATCTCTCAACTCATCTCATGCGCGCGCGCGCGCGCGCACACACACACACCCCCTCTACAGACCCTCAGCCTCTCTCTCACCTCTGGGCCTCCTCTTCGCGGGTCGCCGCAGGATGGGCTCTGCAGCGGCCCTGCTACCGGGCCTCTTCCTCTTCTCGGGCCGCTGTGACTTGGGATTTGCGGCGGCCCGTAAGCACTGCTCCTCTTCTGCACGTGCTGATGCTTCTCCTCCTTCCTGCCCACGCGGCTCCAGCAACGTTTACTTCCAGGGCCGCCCAGGCAGGAAGGAGGAGGAGGAGCATCAGCGCGTTCAAACACGATCTTTTTCTTTGGGCTGTGGTGACATGAGCCTCACCACGGCCCTGCCTATCTGCCTGTCACTGCGCCTCATGCGCCTCCCTGCGCCCGGGGGCATTGGGGGGGGGTGGAGGGGTCCGGAGGGTGGGGGGATACTAAAAAATTAATTTTAAAGGGTTGGCGCAGCCGATAAAAAAAAAAAAAAAAAAATTCGATAGTCCCGAAACGCTACACGTGTCAGCAAAAACGGCTCGGCGTGTCATAGGTTAGCCATCACTGTTATAGACTAATCAATTTATTGAGGCGTGAGTCCACTACGTCAGATGCATGAAGTGTAGTACAAGAGGTGGGTAAACTATATGGGGTTGGGGGAGGATACAAAATAAACATAAGGTACTGAATTAGGTGGGCAGGGTTTGAAAACAAAGCTTTAATATAGCATAATAATCTAGCCTACTGATAACAGAGGTAAGTGTAAAAAGACAGAATGATCTAATAATAGTTAATATATTTTACTCCCCTCCTATACTACACCTTAGTACCTTTGGCTGTAACCCCTCTGGCCCCAATGCCTTAAAGTTTAGTTAGCTCCTCACAAATACGCTTTTCTGAAAAGCAATTGAGGTTTACCTCACTTCCATTCTCATTTGTATTCGTTCTGTGTGGTTTTGCTCCAGGCCCTTCTACAGTGAACAGCAAACAAATATTTGTTTAAACAATTTCATTTTTTCTCATTGCCCTCTACATCTTCCTCCC
This sequence comes from Rhinatrema bivittatum, assembly GCF_901001135.1. Classification (NCBI taxonomy): domain Eukaryota; kingdom Metazoa; phylum Chordata; class Amphibia; order Gymnophiona; family Rhinatrematidae; genus Rhinatrema; species Rhinatrema bivittatum. The sequence goes on along the minus strand of NC_042624.1, from coordinate 30,223,587 downwards.
CTTTGCTTCAGTCTCACAATGTCACTTTTGCACTTCCTTTTATCGCTAACCTAACTAAAAAAAATGTCATCCCCTGTTTTACCGTATTTGCTATTTTTTCCCCACTGAATTTTTGCATTCCTGACTATTTTCCCAGCTTTCCAGATACTGTTGCCTGCCTTTTTTTATGATCTCTTCTAGTTTATGAATGTTAACATTTTCTCCTTATCTTTTCAGCTATTTCTTTAGAAAACAATAGCGGCTTCTTTTTCTCCTTTTCTTTATTTACTTTCCTAACAAAAAGATTAATTTCATAATATCTCATTTTAGTTTTTGCCCATCTCTTCTACTTCCCCTAGATTTTCCCATCTTGCTAATGACTCCTAGAGGTATTCCCAATGTTAACAAAGTTAGTTTTCCTGAAGTCTAGGACCCTCGCTTTTCAATGAACCTTCATCTCATGCAGTCTATTTAAGAACACCACCACCATCTGGTGATCACTGGATCCCAAATGATCATCCACTACATCAAAGATACTGTCCCTGTTGGTAAGCACCAGGTCCAGTATCACCCCCTCACATATGGGTTCCACTTCCAGTTGACAGAACAACTCTCCTTGCAGAGAATCCAGAATCTCCTTGCTTGTAGAAGACACCACAGCCAGGATGTCCCAATTAACATCCAAAAGACTGAAATCCCCTAGCAATAGCACCTCCCCTTTCATAGCAATTTGTGAATATCCTCCATTAAATCTCCATCCATTTCTTCTATCTGTGACAGAGATCTGTATATTACACCAATATAAACAGATGTTCCATTCCCTCTTTCCAGATTAATCCACAGTACCTGCTCCTTAACTTGTATGCCCTGCAATTCTGTTGCTTTAATATATTTTCTTTTATGTATAGTGCCACGCCTCCTCTCTTCCTTCCTATCCAGTTCTTCCTAATAGATTGCAGCCCAGTTTAACTTTATCCCAGTCAAGGTTTTCTGTGTTTCACATCTCTGTCACAGCCATTAAATCTAAATCAGCTTGGGGATGCAAAATATATATTTGCAGACCCAGAACAATTGCGCAGCTATTTAGACTCCTCAAAGTAATCCTAGCATGAATCCAAAAGGTAGTTGGTGATTTAAGAGAATTGGCGTTTAGTTTAAGAATATAACATATCATTTTGGAAATTTGAGAAAGTTTCTTTAATATTGCTCTGTTCACCCTTGGTCTCCCATATTTCCTTTCAAGTTAATGTTTCAATTTATGTCTATACTAAATGCGTGGTGTACAAGATAATGTTATTTCTTGAAAATGTAATTTTCTTTGCATTGGGAATGACATAATATTGAAAAATTTCTGTTTAATTAATGTTAAAATTTAATAAAGTTTAAATATTAAAAAAAAAAAAAAAAATCTAAATCAGCTTCTTCCATGACTGCCTCTAGTTGTGATACTATGGGGTACATTTTAAAACATAGCGCATGCGCGAACAAAAGTCGGCGCGCGCAAGGGGGTGCACATTTGTGCAACTTGCGTGCGCCAAGCCCTGCGCGCGCTGCCCGTTCCCTCCGAGGCCACTCCAAAATCCCTCCCCCCACCTTCCCCTCCCTAACCCACCCCCCCGGCCCTATCTACCCCCCCTACCTTTGTCGCACAAGTTACGCCTGCTCACAGCAGGCGTAACTTTGCGCGCGCCGGGCCGGCTGCTGTGCGCCATGTTCCGGTCCAGAGGCCGCGGCCAGGCCCCCGGAACGCCCCCGGGCTGAAACCACGCCTGCGGTACCGCCCCCAGATGAAGTGCTGACCGCATCACGCCCCCAATGACACGCCGACCGCGTCACGCCCCCCGACACGCCCACCCCAAGAAAGCCCCGGGACTTGCGCACGCCGGAAGCCTATGCAATATAGGCTCGGCGTGCGCAGGGGCATTTTAAAAGGGTTACGCGTGTACCTTATGGGCGTAACCCTTTTAAAATCCGACCCTATGAGCATAAGTATACATAGCTTTCCAAATATTGCTCATTTTTTCACATTTCTATACAAATATTTAACGTTTTATTATTACCAGGTAGACCTGAGGAAAGCCACTGTTTATTCCTGGACATAAGCAACATAGAATCTAGCTAATATTTGGGATCCTGCCAGGTACTTGTGTCCTGGATTGACCACTGCTGGAAAGAGGATGCTGGGCTTGATGGACCCTCGGTCTGATCCAATATGGCAGTTCCAATGTTATGTTCTTATGTTCTAATTGCAGAATGTTAATATGTTGGTGGCTAGTCTGGCATCCATTGGGAGAGTGTTCCAGAGCCTGGGGATGAACAAGAAGGAGTAGTTATGAGTTCTGGCCAGTCTGGAGCTTTAGGAGCAGGGAATTTAGAGGTGTCATTTTTAGATCTTAGTGTATAAGAGTGTTTTTGAAGGGGGCCTAGTGATCCTTACAGAGTTCATCTGCAGAAACAAGAATATACAGCAGTTTCCCTTTAAAAGATAATTATTTAATTGTTCTCTTAAAATATAAGGTCTATCTTAGGGAATGCAATAAAAGATTATTAAAGAGCAGAAAAAATGTGTTTCATAGGCTACTAGTAACCTTAGATAAAGTTATTTTCGGGAGGACTTCGAGCGGAGATACCTCTCCGAGAGAGGAGAGGAGAGGCCATAAGGGGTTTAAGGCAAAAGCGCTTCAAAACATCAGAAGCTGGTAACATCGTAACCTTACCCGTAGCCACGCCCCTCTAGTGACGTCATCCAGGGGAGCCGGAACGCCGGATAAATTCGACCCAGGTGCGGTGCCTAAATCAGAGGACTTCGAGCGGAGATACCTCTCCGAGAGAGGAGAGGAGAGGCCATAAGGAGTTTAAGGCAGAAGCGCTTCAAAACATCAGAAGCTGGTAACATTGTAACCTTACCCGTAGCCACGCCCCTCTAGTGACGTCATCCAGGGGAGCCGGAACGCCGGATAAATTCGACCCAGGTGTGGCGCGCAGCCGCCGGTGCGCTGCCAAAGCCGCGCGCCCCTAGGGGAAAATATTTTGCTTTTTCTTCAGTTACCTATATGGGTAAGAAGAGAAAGACTAAACCTTGGACTTCATCTCCAGCGGTGCATGTGGTAAGAGGACCGATGGATGCCCATCTGATGAGACGAGTAAGTCAATCTGCTCGAGATACTATACCAGACATTTCTTTTTCTTCTGGTGCTTCTGACAGCCCTGGTCAAATGCAGCACTCTCAATCTTTGATTGAATCGCCTGGCCAAACACCCCAAAGTACTGACCAAGGAGTTGTGAATACAACACCAAGTGGCCATTTAGAAGCTGGGAACATGGTGAGTTCTGGTTTACAGGTATCTGTGACAGAACCCATAGACCCTCAAAATATAACGTTGGGAGATGTATGGAAGGCTATAACAGAATTACAGAAAGTTGTATCTAGTGCTATAAGTCAGAATGACAAAACAGCTATGGAATTTAAAAATGCTTTAGAAGTGCATGATAATCGTTTAAAGAATCTAGAAGAGTTGGGTAAAACAACTACAGCACAAGTTTCAACCTTGCAGGCTGTTAACTCTCATATCAAAGATAGTTTGGCAAATCATAGGCAGTTTGAGAATTTGGAAAATGAATTGAGGGTCAGGAATTTGAGATTCCTGAATTTTCCTATTACTAGGCTCTTATCTGCCAATGAGCTGCTGAAAAAATATTTACTAGAGGTTTTGTCTCTCGACAATTGATGATAAAAGTATTTCGAAAATTTATTATTTGATGGATTCTAGATTAAGAACTCAGGTGGAGGGGGAGGGAATGGATGTGGTTCAGCAACAGTCACCTAATTTGACTTCTTTTTTGGAATCCTCTGTGGATGATATTCCACAAAGGGCTACTCTGTTTGTTACTTTATGTAGGGAAAACGATAAAAGTTTAATACTGCAAAAGTATTTCAAGAATAAGGATTTCCTATTTTGTGGGCAGAGAGTACAGATATTCCCTGATGTTTCAAGGAACACACAGTTAAAAAGAAAACAATTTTTGGTATTGAAGCCCAGAGTTCTCGCTTTGGGAGCTTCATTCTTCTTGAAATTCCCGTGTAAATGTGTGGTTGTTTTTCATAAGAACAAATTCATATTTCAGGACCCCACCCACCTAGAAACCTTTTTGGAAGATAAAGAAAAAGATTGAGATGTAGTATAGTCTGCAAAAAAAATAAATATATATATATATATATCTCCTGTAAATGTAACTTGTGTTACGAATATTGCTTATTGTTATTTTCTTATTAATAGCCTCCCATAATGTGGACTAGGAATTTTGTTGCATAAGTAATAATTTGTAAAGATTATGTAATGATGTTTTCTTTTGTACACAAAACTCATTCTTTTTGATTTTATAACTGAATTGTTTAAAATCCTAATAAACTATAAATAAAAAAAAAAAAAGATAAAGTTATTTTCATTGAGGATGACTGGAAAAATCTTACTATATAATTATTTACCAAGTGATACATTTCTAACCCCTCCTACCTCTTTTTTCTTAGCTCAATGCATGCATGTTGCTATGGAGGTAAATATTCGGTTCTGCATCTCATAAGAAATGAAACAGCCTAGAAGGTTTCCGCAAAAGGGCCTTGTATCAGTCTTACAAATGGTGGAGTTAGACAATGTTTTCCTTGTCTATCCAATAGGAGCAAGAAACCTACTAATGGAAGTGTATGTAGGTGCTACAGATGGGATGATAACCCTAAAATAAGAATGGAGAATTCATAAGATATATGGAAGTACAAATACAGGAGGATTCACAAACATGGACTTTTCCAAATCAGTTTTTTTTGTGAACGCTGAATAAAGGCAAAGAGGAAAGAATTTATGGAAATGATCACAGATGTCACAGAAAGTATCAAATTTATATATATATATATATATATATATATATATATATATATATAATAAGAAAAAAATATAGACTAAGGAAATAATCTGTAAAGAGCTGCATAGGTCTGGAAGCGCTTTAAAAATAAGCAGAAGTAAGAAAGTCAAATACAGGAAAATAAAATTTAACATAAATCCTGACATAAAACATAGCTAAATATATTTACCATGGAAACTGAAGTCAAGCTCAGGCAGTGGCTGATTTATTCGGCTGCCTCAAATGAATTACAGACATGGCATAGATACTGGTGTTTTCAATTACTATGGCTATTGGACCAACTAGTTCTTGCTTCATATAATATTGTCACAAGAATCTATGAAACACTTCTATAAGCTTACATATTTGAAAAGATAAAGTACTTTTAAAAAAAAAATTTGTTCATAGTAATACACACTGACTTTTGGCTATTCATGGAATAAAAGTATTTTCACATATGCTACAAAACATGTTTCACCCAGTTACATTTCCTAGCTCAGAACTCAAAGACCCACCTTCTATTGTTATATTAAAATTAATGAATGAGGTAAACCATCTAAGATTTTTAAAAAAGCATAGAGAAAATATTAAGAAAATACCTTTCAATCATGGTCCCATTCTGAATCATCCACACGTCACAGTATGTGCGAGCTATCAGCATAAATGCAATTAGCGTCAAATAACCCATCTAGTGTGCAAAACAAAACACACAATACTGGTATTTTACAAATACTGTGCTTATACTAGCCTAACAATTCAATCATGGAAAGGGTCACCAAAACACTCTCCCCTTAAACACACTCCTCTGCTAACCATTCAAAGGTAAGCCTTATGGATGGTTAACAATGGTCTTTTTTTAAGGCTCGGGAGGACAGCCTGCCTTGCTACAAAAAGGAATACTTTTGAAAGGGCTAGGTTTACATGAACTGCATAAAGGGACGACTGCAAATGAAGAAATTAACTTACCTCTTAATTTCCTTTCTTTCTGCTCCACCAGTCAGGAACACATGGGTTTCGTCCCTTCATCCAGCAGTTGGAGACAGAATTCTTTTTTTAATGACATCACTAGTACATGTGTCATGCAAAGAACCAGTATAGTCAGTGTACTACTGCCAAACCTAAAAAATAACTTCCAAAAAACATTCTCAAAATAAGCACCTTAATTAATCTTAAATATAAGAAAACTCAAAATTCTTGAAGTGTTGCTTTCTTTAAGAAGAAAATGCTCTTACTTTATAACTATTTGCTTAAGACCTACAGTCAAAATTCTCAAAATATAATTATGTACTTATAGAAAATCTTAAATAGCTTCCAGTAGTAACAACTATCAGGTCTTTCTGGGTGGGTTTCCTGACTGGCATGGGAGAAGTAAAGGAAAGGAAATTAACAGGAAAGTCCTAATTTCTCCTTCCTTTTCCTTCTCTTCCACCAGTTAAGAACATATGGAAAGTACCAAAGCCCATTTATCTAGGGTGGGGTGGATGTCAATCCCACTTTCAAAATTGCTGCTTCAAAAACTTCATCCTCTCTTGCTAGAACATCCAATCTATAACGTTTTGCGAATGGACTTAAAGTGGTCCATGTCACTGCCTTACAGATATCAATAGAATTTACTGTGCCCCTTTCAGCATATGGAGCAGACTGCGCCTTGTCAAATGCGCCCTAAAGCTCCTGATGTAAATAAGATGAACATATATAGTAGAGCTTCTTTAATCCATCTTGCAATGGTAGCCTTAGAGGCTGCTTCACCTTTGTGTGGGTCCCCAAACACAAACAAACTCTCAAGCTTTCGAAACTCACTCATTACTTCGAAATATTTTTGAAGACCATGTTCAACATCCAAGAATTTTAGATTCCTCTTATCTCCTCTACAATCCTTCTTGCCAAAACCTGGTAGCACAATGCTCTGATATGGATGAAAATTAGAAATCACCTTTGGCCAAAAGGATGGAACAGGTCTCCGAACCACAGATTCCCTATGAAATGTTAGAAAGGGTTCTTTGCAAGATAAAGCCTGCAATTCTGACACATTCCTTGCTGATGAGATGGATATCAAAAAAACAGTCTTTAAAGTTGAACCTTTCAATGTTATATGGCCTAAAGGCTGAAAAGGTTTTTACAGCTAATGCCCATAAAACTAAATTCAAACTCCACTGTAGAATTATTGTCGTAAGTGGGGGGCAAATATGCTTCACCCAACTCTACCTCTAAGACTTGATATTGCTGCTGTGTCTTTAATGAATTTAAAGCTAAATCTTTTACAAATCTCTTTTGTAAAAATGCAAAAAATATCTTTAATTTGCAAATACCAAGATGAAATGGAGTTTTGTCCACAAAGATTTCAGACACACACCAAATTTGTATGCATTCCAATGACATTGATCTTTTCTTTGAATTTAAAATTGTTTTAATTACTGAAGCTGAATAACCCTTCTTGACCAACTGTGCCCTTTCAAAAGCCAGGTTGCAAGTGATAAGGGAGAAGAGTCATCCATCATGATAGGACCCTGATGCAGAAAGCCCTTACTATCCATAGCAGAAGCCATGGAGAATACTACCCTTAACCAATATGCTTTGATGCTTTTAATGCAACTGTAACATTGCTCCCCCTTAGATAGCAGGGAGGAAAAGAGAAATTGTATTCAGACAACAACCAAGAGGGCCCTGACTTCCACAGTCTAGGGTACTGATACACAGTCATAAAGGAAAAAGCACAGGATTGCTTCTATGGCCAAGTCTATAAACAAAGCACGTCAAGCAGCACGGTCTAAATTTTCAAGAAAGCTCATCATCCAGTAAAAAAATGTTGCTAGGTGCAATTTTTATGAGTTATCATAAGGCATGGGGATAACTGCATGGAGTAGCAGTTACTACCCTTAAGAGAAATATGGGAGTAACCTGCATAGAGTGACAGTTACTACCTAAGAAACTTGCTGGGCAGAGTGGATGGACTGTTTGGTCCTTTTCTGCCGTGATTTCTATGTTTCTATGACTCCTGGTAACTTTAATGGCTGATTGACTAACAGCCTTTTAAAATCTGCATACCAAGGCCTCCTTAGCCAATCTGGTGCCACCAGAACTATTCAAACTCCCTCCTTCTCTACCTTCTTTATTGTATGCTCTATCACAGGGGTCAGGAACCTATGGCTCGGGAGTCAGATATGGCTCTTTTGATGGCTGCATCTGGCTCGCAAACAAATCTTTAATAAAAAAGTAAAAATCTAACAAAATCCCCCACCCTCCTGACGCCCCTCAAGACCTCCAAAATTAATTTACTACAACCCCCACCCTCCTGACCCCCCCCCCCCAAGACCTGCCAAAAGTCCCTGGTGGTCCAGCGGGGGTCCAGGAGCGATCTCTTGGATTTGGGCTGTCAGCTGCCAGTAGTCAAAATGGCGCCGACGGCCCTTTGCCCTCACTATGTCACTGGGGTCGACCAATGGCGGCGGTAGCCCCTGTGACATAGTAAGGGCAAAGGGCCGTCGACGCCATTTTGATTACTGGCAGCCGACGGCCCTTTGCCCTTACTATATCACAGGGGCTATGCCACCATTGGTCAACCCCAGTGACATAGGGAGGGCAAAGGGCCGTCGGCGCCATTTTGACTACTGGCAGCCGACAGCCCAAGTCCAGGAGATCACTCCCAGACCCCCGCTCGACCACCAGGGACTTTTGGCAGGTCTTGGGGGGGGGGGGGGGGGTCGGGAGGTGGGGGTTTGTAGTAAATTAATTTGGCAGGTCTTGGGGGCTTCAGGAGAGTAGGGGGTTGTAGTAAATTAATTTGGTAGGTCTTGGGGGAGTCAGAAGGGTGGGGGGTTGTAGTTAGTATGGCTCTCACGGAATTACATTTTAAAATATGTGGCGTTCATGGCTCTCTCAGCCAAAAAGGTTCCCGACCCCTGCTCTATCAGGAACCATGGTAGAAAAACATACATCAGCTTCTCCCTTAAGCCAAGACTGCATTAAAACATCTATTACAATGCTGCTGAATTCTTTGAGCTGACTAAAAATCCTCTTTACCTTCTTGCTCCTTTGTGATACTATCAGGTCCATCTGATGTTCCCCCATTGCTACACTATCTGTTGATAAGCCGAATGGCTGAGTTCCCAGTCTCCTGGGTCTACTGCATTTCTGCTTAAGAAATCTGCTTGGATATTGTCCTGACCCACATTGCGTAAAGCTGATAATTGTGTCAGACTTCTTTCTGCTCATTCAAACAGCAGAGCTGTTTCCTCTGCTATACCCTGACCCTGGGTATCTTCTTGTTTATTCACATTTGCTACTGCCATTGCATTCTCACATAGTACTCTTACTGCTCTTTCCATGATCAATGACTGAAAATTGAGTAATGATAGCCTGTAAACAGTTTATGAACCACATACTTTCTATTTTTGTCCAACAACCCTGAGTGTACTGATCTTGGCAACCTTTTAGACTGGCATCTGTTGTTAATATCCAATCTGTGTTCTCCAGTGCTAATCCCCTCTGCAGATTCAGCCTGTTCATCCACCACATTAAACTGTTCCTTACTGAATCTAACAAGGGTAATCAAATCTCGTACCCTTGAGATTAGGACTTCCATCTTGTTAACAGAGCTAGCTGCACTGATCTCATGTGAGCTCTTGCTCACAGAATCAAATCTAAACTAGAAGCCATTGAATCGAGAAGCTGAAGATAGCTAGCTCTGAAAGCATTGGATTAGTTCGAAAATTTCTCTACCTACAATTGAATGTTGAGAATCCTTTTTGAAATAAAGGAAACCCAACATGTTTGAGTATTGAATAGTGCCCCCAAGTGATTATTTGAGATGGCTGCAAGCTGCTTTTCCCAAAATTGATTATCCAACCTAAGCTCCTCAGCACTGATGCTACTTGACACCTAGCACTTACACTTTCAGCATAAGATTCGCGTCTGATCAGCCAATTATCTAAATAGAGATGGACCACAATTCCCTCTCTTCTTAGAAAGGCTGCCACTACTACCATGACCTTTGGGAATGTTCTTGGTGCTGTCACTAGGTCAAAAGGCATTGCTTTGAACTGATATTGCTTCCCTATTCTACAAAAACATATTTTTGGCTGCTTTCCCTTATTTGAATATGAAAACAGGCTTCCTTCAAGTCCAGAGAAAGTAGGAACTCGCCTCTTCTCACTGAGGAGACTATTGAGAGGAGAGTTTCCATATGGAAATGAGGTACCTGCAAACTCCTGTTTAGCACCTTTAAATCTAGGATTGGTTTGAAAGTGCCATCCTTCTTTGGGATTACTAAATATATTGAGTAAGTGCTTTTCCCTTGCTCTATGGCTGGTATCGGGCATATAGAATGTAACATCATCAATTTGTTTACAGTTGTATGAATTGCATCACCTTTTCTGGTGATCACGCAGGGGAAATCACAAAATATCTCCTTACAGATCTGACCAGTTCCGGAGCACAGCCATTCATTATAATATCTAAGACCCAACAGTCTGAAGTTATGTGGATCCACTCTGAAATATTCTTGGAGTCTACCCCCTATAGGCATTAACAAGGAATGGACTTGCAGGGCCTCACTGTATAGACTGTAGAGGTTGAAGCCCTTGAAGGGTCAGTTCTTGGCCTTCTTTCTCTACGAAAGGACTGCGTTTTTCCTTTACCTCTTACAGACTGGGAAACAAACTGCCTGCCAAGCCGATACTTTCTGGCTCCTTATATTGACTTCGTCCTCTGAATACACGAGAGCCAAGCCTGAACCTATCCTCTGGTAATCTTTGTGGCTTTGACTCACCTACATTCTTAACTAGCCTTTCCAGCTCTTCACAAAACAGATGCCTACCCCTGAAAGGTAGTTTATACAGACGAGTCTTAGACCATGAATCTGCTGCCAGTAAAAAAGCCAAAGAAACCTTCTTGCTTCTACTGAAAGTGCTAAAGATCTCGCCGACACCCATAATCAGATCATACAGATTATTAGACAAATAGGCAATCGCAGACTCCAACTTTATGTTCTCCTCTCCCTCAGGAATGCTGTTGGATCCAACACAACAAGGCTTTCACTACATAGCTAAATCAGCTAAAACATTTGCTCAAAACTTATGTTTTAAACTCAGCTCTAGCCTCCTATCTTAAGGATCCTTCAATGTAGTACCTCCCTTCCACAGAAATGGTGGTCTTTCCTGTTATAGCCGCCACCATAGCACCGATCCTAGGTAAATGAAAATCTCTCCAGGGTTTCAGCTGGCAAAGGGTATAACTTACCATATACCCTTAGACTCTGTAACCAGAATCTGCGTTTTCCCATTCAGAAAACACCATTGCCTCTATTTCAGGGTATAAGGCAAAAGAAGTTGTTTTTGCTTTCCTTTTACAATTAGCTCCTGTTCAGAGGACTCCTCAACCCTGTCGTCTTCTGTAAGCCTTAAAGGTGAAGTGACCTGCACAATTAGGACATTCATCTCATCCCTAGGAAAAAAATCTTATTTGCATCTCTTCTTCCCCTCCTGAATAAATTTCCCCTTCTTCCTGGGACTCAAGGCTACTGCCTGCATATTCAAACTCATTCTCCGAGATAGCAAAATGCATTAAATAGAGAAAGCCTAATTCAGAATCTTTCCTCTCTCTCTTCTCTGACCTATTCTGCTCTGTAGCAAAAGGTCCTTACTGGGAATAATTTTCTTCAATGTCCTCTTTGTCCTGTAAGGCTTGTAATGCCTGATGTAAGTCTGAAAAATTCTGAGAAATATTCCATAGAAGATGTGCCTGCTCCCTCTGCAGAAATGCTTAAATGCATATTTTTTTCAGGTAATAACCTCAGGGGCTCTTGAAAATAAAATATATCACTTTGCAGAAACTCTGTCATTCAATGTGATAATTTCAAGATGGCTACAATTTCCTCCTCAACAGAAGAATTCCCCACCATAATGGTCTCTGCGGGACTCACAAAGGGCTTTCACTGCAATCTGACTTACAAATCTGGTTTTTTGTTTACTAGGCCAATGTAAAAGTTTCAGTTTTGTTTGCAGTACTGCAGCATGCAGAGCACCTGGTACCATCAGCTAAGGAGCATTTACTTCCGCAAACAGAACAATGTATATAAGAACATAAGATATCCCATACTGGATCAGACCAAGGTCCATCAAGCCCAGTATTCTGTCTCCAACAGTGGCCAATCCAAGTCACAAATACTTAGCAAGTACCCAAACATTAAATAGATACCATGATACCAATGCCAGCCTCAAGCAGTGGCTATTGCCTATTGATTAATAGCAGTTTATGGACTACTCCTCCAGGAACTTATCCAAACCTTTTTTAAACCCAGCTACAATAACTGCCTTAACCACATCTTCTGGCAATGAATTCTAGAGTTTAATTGTGCATTGAGTGAAAAAGAATTTTCTCTGATTTGTTTTAAATGTGCTACTTGCTAACTTTATGGAGTGCACCAAAAGAATAAAGCAAATGTTGCTTACCTGATGTAACAGGTGTTCTCACAGGACAGCAGGATGTTAGTCCTCACAAATGGGTGACATCGAGGATGGAGCCCAACCACGGAAAACTTCTGTCAAAGTTTCAGGAACTTTGACTGGCCCCTACTGGGCATGCCCAGCACAGCACTAACCCTGCAGCCAGCAGGGGTCTCCCTTCAGTCTCGTTTCAAAGCTACAGGCAGTGCCGAAAAATAACATAATAAAAAACGAACCCAACACCGCGGGGTGGTGGGCGGGTTTCGTGAGGACTAACATCCTGCTGTCCTGTGAGAACACCTGTTACATCAGGTAATGATCAATGTGTGGAGACAGAAGAAGAAATGGCAGAAATATTAAACGAATACTTCAGCTCTGTGTTCACTAAAGAAGACCCTGGAGAAGGACCATCTCTACACAACAAGAAACTGGAGGGAAGTGGAATAGATGAAAATCCTTTTACAGTAGAAAATGTGTGGGAAGAGCTAAAGAACCTGAAAGTGGACAAAGCCATGGGGCCTGATGGGATTCATCCAAGGATATTGAGGGAGCTCAGAGATGTTCTGGCGGGTCCGCTGTGTGACCTGTTCAATAGATCCCTAGAAACGGGAGTGGTGCCGAGAGACTGGAGAAGAGCGGTGGTGGTCCCGCTTCACAAGAGTGGGAACAGGGAGGAGGCTGGCAACTACAGGCCGGTTAGCCTCACTTCGGTGGTGGGAAAAGTAATGGAGTCTCTGCTGAAAGAGAGAATAGTGAACTATCTACAGTCCGGAGAATTGATGGACCAGAGGCAACATGGATTCACCAGGGGAAGATCCTGTCAGACAAATCTGATTGACTTTTTTGACTGGGTAACCAAGGAATTGGACCAAGGAAGAGCGCTCGATGTCATATACTTGGATTTCAGCAAAGCTTTTGATACGGTTCCGCACAGGAGACTGGTGAATAAAACGAGAAGCTTGGGAGTGAGTGACAAGGTGGTGACCTGGATTGCAAATTGGTTGACGGACAGAAGACAATGTGTGATGGTAAACGGAACCTTCTCTGAAGAGAGAGCGGTTTTAAGCGGTGTACCGCAAGGATCGGTGTTGGGACCGGTCCTGTTCAATATCTTTGTGAGCGACATTGCGGACGGGATAGAAGGTAAGGTTTGTCTTTTTGCGGATGACACTAAGATCTGCAACAGAGTGGACACGCCGGAAGGAGTGGAGAGAATGAGACGGGATCTAAGGAAACTGGAAGAGTGGTCGAAGATATGGCAGCTGAGATTCAATGCCAAGAAGTGCAAAGTCATGCATATGGGGAGCGGAAATCCGAATGAACTGTATTCGATGGGGGGGGGAAAGGCTGACGTGCACGGAGCAGGAGAGGGACCTTGGGGTGATAGTGTCTAATGATATGAAGTCTGCGAAACAATGCGACAAGGCGATAGCAAAAGCCAGAAGAATGCTGGGCTGCATAGAGAGAGGAATATCGAGTAAGAAAAGGGAAGTGATTATTCCCTTGTACAGGTCCTTGGTGAGGCCTCACCTGGAGTACTGTGTTCAGTTCTGGAGACCGTATCTACAAAAAGACAAAGACAAGATGGAAGCGGTACAGAGAAGGGCGACCAGGAAGGTGGAGGATCTTCATCGCATGACGTACGAGGAGAGATTGAAGAATCTAAATATGTACACCCTGGAGGAAAGGAGGAGCAGAGGTGATATGATACAGACTTTCAGATACTTGAAAGGTTTTAATGATCCAAAGGCAACGACAAACCTTTACCATAAGAAAAAAATCAGCAGAACCAGGGGTCACGATTTGAAGCTCCAGGGAGGAAGATTCAGAACCAATGTCAGGAAGTATTTCTTCACGGAGAGGGTGGTGGATGCCTGGAATGCCCTTCCGGAGGAAGTGGTGAAGACCAGAACTGTGAAGGACTTCAAAGGGGCGTGGGATAAACACTGTGGATCCATAAAGTCAAGAGGCCGCCAATGAAGAGTGGGTGACTCGCCAGAATGATGGCTACTGCCTGGAGACAATACCCTTAGTCAATAAACATACACATGGTTACTGTGACTCCAACATCACTCTAAGATTCAACAGCATGAGGAAATGTGGAAAAAAGGATTTGCACTCACAATGACGGGAGTAGCTGGCTTGTTACGGCGGGTACTACCCCAAACCAAATATCCAGATTACTACCTCCACCTTCCTCTATTCCTGATGCCTTTCAACTAGCTTGATCACTCCATTCTTATACTTCACTTTCAATGCATATCCAGCATAGTTCTCTGCTTCAACAGCAGGGGAAAAGAAAAACTGTTACTTCACACATCCAGCAGAGCTCTCTGCTTAAACGGCAGGGGAGAAGAAAAAAGGGTTCGCACTCACAAAGCGGGGAGTAGCTGGCTTGTTACGGCGGTTACTACCCCAAACCAAATGTACCTGATACTTCACTCTCGACGCATATCCAGCATGGCTCTCTACTTCAACGGCATCGGAGAAAGACTGATACATCACGAATTTCCAGCATAGCTCTCTGCTTCAACGGCAGGGGAAAAGAAAAACTGATACTTCACGCATATCCAGCATAACTTCAACGGCAGGGGAGAAGAAAAAAGGATTCACACTCACAAAGCGGGGAGTAGCTGGCTTGTCACGGCGGTTACTACCCCAAACCAAATGTGCCTGATACTTCACTTTCGATGCATATCCAGCATAGCTCTCTGCTTCAACAGCAGGGGAGAAGATAAACAACCAATAAGGGCTGTATAACATAATCTGGGTAAAAACAAATAAGCATGGGTGTAGCTTGCTTATTGCGGCGGTTACTACTCCTACTACCTCTAACTAATCAAGCTAGATATTTCACTTGGATGCAGCTCCTCCACCGCTCTCTACATTAATGGCGGGGGTGGAAGGGAATTAGAACCAAGAGCTAAGAGAAACAGATAAGTATGGGAGAAGAAATGAGGGAAGCTTGCTGGGCAGACTGGATGGGCCATTTGGTCTTCTTCTGCCGTCATTTCTATGTTTCTATGTTTCTATGTTTCTATGTAAGCAACATTTGCTTTCTCACAGGACAAGCAGGATGGTTGTCCTCACAAATGGGTGAGTACCGAGCTGAGGATGTCCTATCGTGCACCAAATGTACCCAATGGCGTGCAACAGGCACAACAACTGGGGTGTAATTTGGTAGAGGGCATCCGCACCCTACCGGGAAGGTGGAAGGGTGTTGGTACCTTATGCTGGAAAAAGGTTATGCAAGACAGACTGGCCGAAGATGGAATCCTGTCTTCCGGCTTTGTCCAGGCAATAATGGGCTGCAAATGTATGGAGGGAACTCCAGGTGGCAGCCTTGCAGATGTCAGGAAGCGGCACCGATCGAAGGTGTACTACTGAAGTCGCCATGGCCCTCACAGAGTGTGCTTTAACATGGTCTTGGAAAGGAATGCCAGCTTGCTGATAGCAAAAGGAGATGCAGTCCGCCAACCAGGAGGAAAGAGCCTGCTTACCCACAGGTTGCCCTAACTTGTTAGGATGGAAAGAGACGAATAATTGAGTGCTCTTCCTGTGGGCTACTGTACGGTCTAGATAGAATGCTAGAGCCCGTTTACAGTCAAGGGTATGCAGAGTCTGTTCCCCGGAGTTGAAGTGGGACCTGGGAAAGAAGGTAGGTAGTATGATGGATTGATTAATATGAAACTCCGAAACTACCTTAGGTAAGAATTTAGGGTGAGTGCGGAGTACCGCCCGGTCCTGCAGGAGTTTAGTGTAAGGCGGATAGGTAACTAAGGCCTGTAGTTCACTAACCCTGTGAGCCGAAGTGATAGCCAAAAGGAATAACACTTTCCATGTGAGATATTTTAAGTCACAGGAGTGAAGAGGTTCGAAAGGTGGTTTCATAAGGCGACCAAGAACCAAATTAATGTCCCAAGATGGGGCTGGAGGACGTAAAGGTGGCTTCAAATGGAGCAAGCCTTTAAGATAGCGTGTTACAAGGGGTTGTACTGAAATAGGGACACCCCCGATACCTTCATGGAAGGCGGCTACCGCACTGACATGCATTCTAATGGAAGAGGTCTTTAGACCTGATTCTGATAAATGCCAGAGATAGTCCAAGAATTTGGAAATTGGACAGGAAAGGGGAGCAAGGGACTGAGAAGTGCACCATGATGTATACCTTTTCCATTTGTATGAATAAGATTTTCTTGTGGAAGGCTTTCGTGAAGCGATCAGGACACGAGAAACTGAATCCGAAAGGTTAAATGGTTGAAGGACTAACCTTTCAACATCCATGCCGTCAGGGACAAGGCTTGGAGGTTGGGATGCAGGAGGCATCCGTCGTTTTGAGTGACCATAAGAACATAAGAACATAAGAAAATGCCATACTGGGTCAGACCAAGGGTCCATCAAGCCCAGCATCCTGTTTCCAACAGTGGCCAATCCAGGCCATAAGAACCTGGCAAGTACCCAAAAACTAAGTCTATTCCATGTAACCATTGCTAATGGCAGTGGCTATTCTCTAAGTGAACTTAATAGCAGGTAATGGACTTCTCCTCCAAGAACTTATCCAATCCTTTTTTAAACACAGCTATACTAACTGCACGAACCACATTCTCTGGCAACAAATTCCAGAGTTTAATTGTGCGTTGAGTAAAAAAGAACTTTCTCCGATTAGTTTTAAATGTGCCCCATGCTAACTTCATGGAGTGTCCCCTAGTCCTTCTACTATCCGAAAGAGTAAATAACCGATTCACATCTACCCGTTCTAGACCTCTCATGATTTTAAACACCTCTATCATATCCCCCCTCAGACCAGATGCGGGTCCTGTCCCAGAGGAATGTGCCTGCGGATGGAGAGATCCTAGAGTATGGGGAACCACACGGCATGGCCAGTGCGGTGCTATCAGGATCATGGTTCCCCTGTCCTGACGTAGCTTCACGAGAGTCTTCAACAGAAGAGGAAGTGGAGGGAATGCATAAAGCAGACCGGTTGTCCACGTGAGGGAGAATGCATCCCTGGGCCGAGAGTGCTGGCTCCGAATGAGAGAGCAGTAATTGTCCACTTTGTGGTTCTGAGGGGACGCAAAGAGGTCTATGTGGGGATAACCCCATTGCTGGAAAAGAGTGGTTGCTACCAAGGGATTGAGGGACAACTCGTGTGGGTGGAAGACACGGCTCAGTTTGTCTGCCAAGACATTGTTCACTCCCGGCAAGTAGGTGGCTCTGAGGTACATGAAGCGGGAGAGGGCTTCTGCCCAAATCTGCGCAGCTTCCTGGCACAAAAGAAAGGAACCTGTGCCCCCCTGCTTGTTTATGTACCACATGGCCACCTGGTTGTCCGTCTGAATCAAGATTACGTGGTTCGATAGGCAATCTTGAAAAGTCCTGAGAGCATGTCGTATTGCTCGAAGTTCCAGGAAGTTGATCTGGTGTTTGGCTTTCTCTGGAGACCAGAATCCTTGGGTTTGTAAATTGTTTACATGGGCTCCCCAACCGACGTTGGAAGCGTCGGTTGTGAGAATTATTTGAGGATCTGGTGGGTGAAAAGGCAAGCCCTGTAGGAGGTTGGATTGAGTTTTCCACCAGACAAGAGACAGACGGAGTGCATCGGTGATGCGAACAATGGAGGACAGAGGCTGACCAGCTTGGATCCATTGAGATCTCAGAGTCCATTGCATGACTCTCATGGCCAAGCGGGCCATGGGAGTCACATAAACTGAGGAGGCCATGTGTCCCAGGAGAATGAGGAATTGTCGAGCTGTTGCTGTGCGTTGAGACTGCAACTGGCAAGCTAGGGACACAAGGATTTGGACTCGTTGATGAGGAAGGAAGGCTTTTGCCTGTAAGGTATCCAAGTCTGCCCCAATGAAGGATAAGGTCTGAGATGGGATTAAGTAGGATTTCTCGTAATTGACAAGAAACCCTAGAGAAAGTAGTGTTTGAATTGTCAGGGTCAGGGAGGACCGAGCGATTTGCTGGGTTGGGGCCCTGATTAACCAATCGTCCAGATAGGGGTAGACGTGGACACCTTCCTTCCTGAGAAATGCTGCAACTACCACGAGGCATTTGGTGAAAACTCGTGGTGTGGATGCCAGGCCGAAAGGGAGCACTCGGTATTGATAGTGATTTCGGCCTACTAAAAAACGGAGGTATTTGCGATGAGGTTGAGTTATCGCAATATGAGTATAGGCGTCTTTTAGGTCTAGAGAGCAGAGCCAGTCCCCTCTTTGCAACAGAGGGAGAAGCGAGCCCAGGGTTACCATCTTGAACTTCTCTCTGTGAAGGTACTTGTTGAGGGCCCGTAGATCCAGGATTGGTCGAAGTCCTCCTGACTTTTTTGGGATCAGAAAGTACCTGGAGTAGAACCCTAGTCCTTGTTGTGAGGGAGGAACGGGTTCTATAGCGTTTGACTGGAGGAGAAGGGAAACTTCCTGCTCGAGAAGAACAGAGTGATCGGCGAGTCCCCACGCCTGCATGGGTGGGGAGTCCGAAGGGAGAGTCAGGAAGTTGAGGTGGTAACCATGTGCAATTATCGCTATCACCCATTGATCTGTGGTGATATGATGCCATTTTTCTAGAAAGTGGCTTAACTGACCTCCTACTGGTATGGTTGGAAGAGGGATTTGGCAACTGCTCTCTAATTGAAAGTCAAAAACCCGATGCAGGGCCAGGTTGTGGAGCTGCTGCGGGCTTTTGTTTTCGAGACTGGCGAGGCTGAGATCTATGGTAAGGCCTCGCAGACCTAGACTTGGTTTGTGGGGGATAATACTTCCGTGGACGGAAGAAGGACGTTTTTGGGTCCTTCTTGAACGGCTGTTTAGAAGGTAAGTCAGAAGGAATGGATGAGAGCTGTTTAAGTGTCTCATGATGATCCTTCAACTCAGCAGCAATTTGCTGAATTTGCTCACCAAACAAATTATCCCCTAGACAGGGCAGGTCAGAGAGCCTGTCCTGAACCTCCGGACGAAGGTCAGATGACTTAAGCCAAGCCCAGCGTCTTGCAGAGATGGCTGTAGCAGAAAGTCTGGTGGAAGCATCAAAGATGTCGTAAGCTGTTCTTATCTCATGCTTCCCAGCTTCAAATCCTTTATTTAGTAGGGATTGAAGTTGTGGTTGAAACTGCTCTGGTAAGGTATCTGAGTACTCCTGTATCTGTTTAAGAATGACCCTATTGTATTGGGTCATATATAGTTGATAAGAGGCTATTCTGGAAGTTAGCATGGCTCCTTGGTATACTTTCCTACCTATACTATCTAGGAATTTATTTTCCTTAGTAGGAGGTATGGAAGAATGTGGCTTTATTCTTTTAGCTTTCTTTTGAGCTGATTCTACCACAACAGAGTGGTGGGTCTAGCTGAGGTTTCTGAAAGCCAGGTGCTGACTGTACAAGATAGGTAGAGTCAGCTTTTTTGTTTACTGGAGCAACAGATCCAGGAGATTCCCAATTCTTTTTTAGAAGGTCCAGAAAAACCTGATGAATTGGAATAGAAGTGATGACTTTAGGGGCATCCAAGAATTGGAGCAACTCCATCATCTGGTGCCTGTCATCTTGCTCCGATTGAAAGGGACCAACTCCGACATTTCCTTCACAAAATTTATGAGAGAGAGCCCCGATGCCGGCACCGGCCCCGATGCCGGCATCGGGGCCGGTGCCAGCATCGAAGGTATGGGTGCCGTCATCGAAATTCTCGATGGAGCTGATGTACGTATCGCCCCCGTGGAATGTATCGGTGGCGAGGGACGACATGGTACCGATGGTACTACCCCCGAAGGGGGAATTCGGTACGGTGTTTCTCCACTCGATGAGATAGCTGTCGGAAACCCGGGTATCACCGGAGGAAGGGCAGTCATAAGCGCTTCCATCCGGGCAAGCAGCAGTGCCAGTGCTGCTGGAATCGGGTCGGTGACCGGTTCCACTCTCGGTGCCGGAGGAGTCTGGAACCGTTGCATCGCCTTGTCGATGGCCTCCTGGACCAGCCGGTCCAGTTCTACCCGGAGACCTGGGGTAACAATACCCGGCTCCACGGGAGAGGGAGGCTGAGCCGGAGGGACCACCGTCACTGGTGGAGTCGCGGCTCCCAAACCCCGAAGGAGTGAGGGTTGCCTCGGTGTCTGCGAGTCAGGAGTGGAAGGTGCCACTTCTGGTCGAGACTTCTTTGGAGGAGGCTCGGACAGTACTGAGGTCGATGACTTTGATTCCTCGACGGTCCGAGACTTGTGACGTCGATGGCGATGTTTTTCTCTCAGATCCCCGCGATCTTCGGGGGAAGGGACGGGAGTCGATGGCCGCGAAGACGTTGATGGCAGGCGGTCACCGGGAGGCTGTCGACGATGGTGAAACTTCGACGGTGCCGGTTCCGATGACGTCGATGCAATCGATGGCATCGGAGTGTGAGCATGGAAAAGGAGTCCCATTTTCTCCATTCTGGCTTTGCGACCTTTTGGTGTCATTAGGCCACATTTGGTGCAAGTCAGGACATCATGCTCACTCCCTAAACACAAAACACAGACTCTTTGTGGGTCTGTGATGGACATAGTACGTGTACAGTCCGGGTACCGACGGAACCCCGACGCCATGGCCATAGGCCAAAAATTTAGCCGCGGGACAGTTGACTGCCCACAGGCCTCGAGGGCCGAACTTGACGGTAGTCAACAAAAACAACGGCAAAAACTTACCGAAGTACCGCGGAACAAAATTTGAAGAGGGGAGACCCCTGAGGGGCAAATTTTTCTTTAAGAAATTAGTTGAAGAAATTCCTGTCAGGAATGTGGTAAGAGCTCCTTAACCGCGTGGCTACTGCTGCGCGGAAAAAAGAAGACTGAAGGGAGACCCCTGCTGGCTGCAGGGTTAGTGCTGTGCTGGGCATGCCCAGTAGGGGCCAGTCAAAGTTCCTGAAACTTTGACAGAAGTTTTCCATGGTTGGGCTCCATCCTCGATGTCACCCATTTGTGAGGACAACCATCCTGCTTGTCCTGTGAGAAATAACCATTTCACATTTACCCATTCAAATCCTTTCATGATTTTGTAGCCCTCTATCACATCCCCCCTCAGTCATCTCTTCTCCTAGCTGGTATCACCTTTTCAGCCATGGTAAGCTTTCCTGTTTACCTCTGTATCCCCAAGCAAGAGCATTATCTTTTAATAGGGAAAATGCTTTCAAATTTCAAATCGTTCTATAAGAAATCCCTCCTGACCAAAGGCAGGGAGCTTTCATTAAGTAACCAGCATGCTTTGCTGCAAGGCTTATTAGATGCAGGAGTTTGGCCTCAAACAAGAAATTTAGCTCACAAAATAAACTTAGACCATACTGGTTCAAAACCTCAAAACACCCACAAACACAAGATTTCAAAAGTCAATAAGGGTGTGCCTAAGCCAATCGTCTATCCAGAAATTGAAAACAGAGAATACAGACTATACTGGTTCCATGCGTAACCTATGTACTAGTGATGTCATACAAAAAGAACGCTGTCTCCAACTACTGGATGAAGGAATTAAACCTGTGTGTTCCTGACTGATGGAGCAGAAGGAAAATGATTTTTTTTTTTTTAAATTAGTGAGTGTATCCTATTAAAGGCTTTGATCATCAGCACAGAAGTCATTCACCTTGTCATCATCCACTCTGACTATAGACCAAAAAGGACTCCAAACCCAGCAGGTCAGAAATGCTCTAAGGGCAACCCAAACAAGAAAGAGAAGAAAGGAGTGAGGAGAGAAAGCAGCTCTCAAGAGGCAGAAGAACAGGCTGTTTTACTAGTTCAACTGGAACACTGCCACCTCAACACAGACTTGCAAACAAACACAAAGTCTACAAGTGGACAACATTTAGACGTAACACATACAAAGGGAGTCTGTAAAACCTATCAGGCAAAAATAGTTCAAAAAGGAGAATGCAGAGTTAACTCAGAATGGAACCCTGCCGTTTGACATTCAGGAAAAATCTCAAGACTTGACTGTTTCAACAAGCATTCCCTTAACTCAGCCACACCCCCCCCCCTTCTCACCTCTCCCTCCCTCCTCCCTTCCCCGTTCCCATCCCTGCCCCTCCCTCCCTTTCTTACCCCCATCCCCTGCCATCAGGCTGTCTCATTTCAGCTAATTTATTGATAAACGCCAATAAGACAAGACAGAACTCGCCATACATGGCTCAAGGCGTCTTCAATACACCTTTGTTAAATTTGACAATTTCTCTTCCTCTAGCCGTAGCCTCTAGCTACGTCGGCTCCCAAGTTCACATGACCCTGTTTATTTTAACTTTGGTTTTTCTTTTATTGTTTACGTTAATGTTCCTATCCCGTGTTCTTTGTAAACCGATTTGATATGATCGAGATCATGAAAGTCGGTATAGAAAAAGAGTTAAATAAATAAATAAATAAATAAACAAACAAACAAACAAACTCATGCGCTATTAAATATAGGTTACATGGGTACTGCCAAAAAAGCAACCCCTAGGATCTCAATTACAAATATATACATGTTCATTTTTCACTAATATCACATAATTTGCAATCAAAAACACATGCATTAAGTACAAAATGCAATCTTTCATTGCCTTTTTGATCAGTGTTAGTTTAGCAGAGTTGCTTACCTATAACAGGGGTTCTCCAAGGACAGCAGGATGTCAGTCCTCCCTCATGGGTGACCATCAGATGGAGTCCAATGTGGAAAACTTATGTCAAAGTTTCTAGAAAATTGACTAAGTACAATGAGCATGCTCAGCATGCCCTATACCACGCGTCCAAGCAGAGTCTTCAGTCTCTTAACATAGAGTTGCGATGAAAAATAAAAATAGGAGAAACCCAACTCTGCAGGCTGGCGGGAGGGTTTTGTGAGGATAGACATCCTGCTGTCCTTGAAGAAAATCTGTTATAGGTAAGCAACTCTGCTTTCTCCAAGGGCAAGCAAGATGGTAGCCCTCACACATGGATGATTCCCTAGCTACAGGCTGCTCCCCAACACAAAAGGGGACCAGCAGACACCTAACTAGGTGCCAAGAGGCATATCACCACTGGTGCTGTTGGTAACAGAGGGGGAGACAGCCTAAACCCATACAACAGGCCTTAAATTGGGAAACTTGGGTTCTACACCTTGAACAGTTTCCTGAGGACAGACTGGCCGAATCTACTATCACATCGGCCATCCCTATCCAGACAGTAATGGGATGTGAATGTGTGGAGAGAACGCCACATCACATTCTTGCAGATCTCTTCCACGGGAACTGCTCAAAAGTGGGCTACCGATTCTGCCATGGCTCTGACAGAATGGGCCTTGACATGATCCTCAAGATGCAGTCCTGCTTGGGCATAACAGAAGGAGATGCAATCTGCTAGCCAATTGGATAGTGTCTGTGGCAATGGCAACGTCCAACCTATTCTTATCAAAAGAAACAAAACGTTTAGTGGACTGTCTATGAGCTTCTGTCTGCTCCAGATAAAAGGCTAAGACTCACTTGCAGTCCAAACTGTGCAGTGCTCATTCACCTCGATGCGAATGGAGCCTGGGAAAGAATATGGCCAGGATGATTGACTGGTTAAGATGGAAATCCGTCACCACCTTAGATAGGAACTTAGGTACATACACAAGACCACCCTGTCATGATAGAATTTAGTATAAGTGGATATGTCACTAAGGCTTGGAGCTCACTGACCCTGTGTAATGAGCTCACTGACCCTGTGTAATGAAGTGACCGCCACCAAAAATATGACCTTCCAGGACAGGTACTTCAGGTCACAGGTGCCCAGCGCCTCAAAAGGAGCTTACACCAACTGAGCTAACACTACATTGAGGTCCCAAGACACAGAAGGCGCCCTTAGGGAGGCTTCAACTGAAGCAGGCTCATCATGAAACATACAACTACAGGTTTTACAGAGAAGGGTGTACCATCTACACCATGGTGGTAAGCGCCAATTGCACCAAGATGGACCCTATCAGAGGTGGTCTTCAAGCCAGCCTCCAATAGGTATAGAAGATAATCAAGCAGGTTTTATGTGGGGCAGGAGAACGGATCTAAGGCCTTCTCTCACACAAAGTGGAAAACCTGCTCCACTTTGGTCATTAGGACTTTCTAATGGAAGGCTTTCTAGAAGCCACCAAAACCCCAGACACATCTTCCAAAATATCAAGAGGTTGCAGAATTAACCTCTCAACATCCAGGCTGTGAGCAACAGGGCCTGGAGGTTGGGATCTACAGCCTGCCCTGATCCTGAGTTATGAGATCTGGGGAAGTCCCCAGATTGATCGGTCTCCGGATAGACAACTCCCAAAGGAGTGGAAACCAGTGGAAACTCAATTTAAGGCCTGTTGTATGGGTTTAGGCTGTCTCCCCCTCGGTTACCAACAGCACCAGTGGTGATGTGCCTCTTGGCACCTGGTTAGGTGTCTGAATCATAGTCCTTCTGTCCTCGCGAAGCTTCAAGAGAGAGTCTTTGCCACTAAGGGAAATCGGAGGATATGCATACAGAAGACCTGTGCCCCAATGGTAGGCGAGGGCATACGAGGCTGGTTTGCCATCTGTCCTGTGCATAGAGCAGAACTAAGGCGCCTTCCTGTTGCAGGGGGATGTGACGAGATCTACATCCAAACACCACCCCCCCCCCCCCCGAGGCAAAATATCTGATTTTCTACCTCCTGGTCCAAGGACCACTCGTGGGTCTTAAGGCTCGACTCAGTCTGTCCGCTACCACGTTCTCCGTCCTGGCCAGGTACATAGCCCTGAGCAGCATCCCTTGGGACAGGGCTCACGACCAGTTCTGACACAGGAAGTACGATCTTATGCCTCCTTGCTTGCTGACATATCACATTGCTATTTGGCTGTCGGTCTGGATCAGAAGAACTTTGTTGGACAGCCGATCTCTGAAAACCCATAATACATACCTGATCGCCCGGAGCTCCAGGAAGTTGATTTGATATCAACGTTCCTGAGCGGACCATAAGCCTTGGGGACCTATCCCATCTTCATGAACTTCCCACTCCAGAGTAGATGCATCTGTGGTTAACACAATTTGAGTGGGAAGACTCTGAAAGGAGATTCTCTGTTCCAGACTGGAACATATCCACCACTAGGACAAGGAGTCCCAGAGGGTCAGGGTGACTTGGATGTGATCTTGGAGGCTCTGTGTAGCTTGCTGCCACTGAGACTTCAGGGTCCATTAGGCCAAAAAGCCAACATTTTTAAGAGCTCAATCAACCTCCACAAAAAAGAAGAGACTGAAGATAGATCCCACATGGACATGTGGTATAGGGCATGCTGAGCATGCCTAGTCAAAGTTTCTAGAAAATTTGGCATATGTTTTCCTCATCGGGCTCCATCTGATGGTGTCACCCATGTGTGAGGACTACCATACTGCTTGCCTTGGAGAATTACAGATTCCTTGTAGGCGAGTGCTGCCTTGGTATACTCTGTGACATGTAGCCATGTAGCAATCTGTCTGTATATGCACAGAAACAGAATTTTGGGAGTACTAAATACATCTATTTTTCCTTTATGCAAACGCTATATTATTTTTGGTGATCACTGCAGATGGAGGTGTCAAATAATTTTTTTTTTTTAGGAAACAACTGTCAATACGGCCACTTGGAGGCTACCAAAAAATCTCTACAAGAACAGCTGGTTTAAATTCAAGTTTCATAATGGCATGCTCCATCATAAACGTATATCACGCTGTTGTAAATGTAAGAGAATAAACCAACCCCTTTAAATAATATCAATTTGGATTTGCTTAGAGCACAAGAAGTTACTTTCCTTCACATTTTTCATGACAATCTGGAGGGTTGCTTTCCTTGTTCTCTAACACCCTTAGGGGGGTTAGATGCTATGAGGGAGCCAGGGTAAAACCAGACATCAGGCAGGCTCCGTGATACTGCAGTTGGAGGGGAAATGGGCAAACTTAGTGGGTCTGGTGGTCTTTTCCCCTCTGTCAGTCTCTGTTTCTAGGTTACTTACCTCCTTACAAAATGTTTTAGGGACTAGTATTTTCACTATTCGACCAATCCTTGCAAAAAATACTCGGTCCACCATAGCCTTTTCTTTCTTTCCATCTTTCTGCAAGAAAAATCGGAACTTTTTTTTTTTTTTTACATTTGTACATAGCAGAAAAAATATGTATGTAGGAAGCACTATATAGTTTATTAGAATTAAAGTATTTGATACCAATGTAAGTAAGAAAGCAAAAGTTTACTAGCTTGTCTAGTTGAATGTCAGCTAATTAGCCCTAATTGACAAAATGAATAAGAGATAATGCATACTAAAGGAAGCAAAAAAAAAAGTTACCTCATTGTTTTGCACAGATGTTTTCCCACTCTTTTTACTGTAGAAAAAATAAAAGATAAAACTGAAATGTGACCAGAAAATATATTTCTTTTTTTTGCTACTTAACACATTTCAAGGCATCAAAAATCAGAGCAAGGTGAAAGATTTTTTGCTCACTAAATGGTTACCTTTAGTAGCAGAAGAAACAAATCTATGATCTACTGTAATGGTAAAATACCAATCTTATTTTACACATACATTTTAATGGAAATGGTAAGCAGAGAATACTGGACCTTATTACAAAAGTGCAGCAAATATAGGTCAGGGCGCAGTCTGGATTCTTACTTGAAACCAAAGTATACAAGTTTGAATATAATCTATTTAAGTTGGTAGATGTTTTAAGAAGCATAACCTGATTATAAAAGCACTCATACTTTTAGTTTGCAAATGCTGCAACCTTGTATGCCATACCTGCAGCATCAATCCCACTACCCAAGACCCAACAGATAAGCAAGTGTGCTTACTTGTAAACAGGTTTCATGAATTAAGATCACATTAAGGTCTTAAAGTACTGGAGATTTACTGACCAGAGTTTGAAATGCCATAGATCTTTCATGAACTTTGATACAAAAGGGTGGAGAAAGATAAGAGCCTTACTGATGATATGCTACAATGGCGCTGAGGTAAACATTAATTGAAGAGATACTAAGGCCTGAGGATGAAAGGAACAACAGATATTGAAAAGTCCTTCGAGCTACAGGAGAGGTGATCCAGCTATCTGGTCTCCCACCAAGTCAGAACCTCTTACATTTGAAACCATAGGATCTTCTAGTTAAAAGAAACTGAACGGACAGATTTATTTATTTATTTCGCATTTTTATATACCGAAATTCATGTAGCAAAGTTACAAATCAGTTCGGTTTACATTTTAACATTAACAGACATGTAGGAATGCGATTACATTGAACAAGGAAGATTAACTTGGATCAACTGAACTGGGAGTGTGGTATCACCATAAACAATAAATAATATGATACTTTTGTGTAGCAATAGCTAAACATGGTTCAAACTGGATAAAACTGCGGATTGATAAGTTGCATGTAGGAGTGCTATCTGGAATGACAATATGGGTAAAATCTGAGAGAGCAATTGTAAGATGGAAGGCGTGAATAGAGGGAGATTATTGGCATAGATTAAAAGATTGCTCGAACAGCCAGGTTTTGAGTCTCTTTTTGAATGTGTTCGGGCATTGTTCCTGTCTGAGTTCAGGGGGTAACGAGTTCCATTGCTCTGGACCCACTTTGGATAAAGTTCGTTTATTTAAAGAGGATTTGATGGCTGGGGCAAGGAGGGTATTCCTGTAGGCTGTTCTCACCGGTCTGTCGGGAATATGTAGTTGAAAAGGGATGTTGAGCTCCAGAGGGATGAGCTTGTGAATTGATTTGTGAATGATAGTAAGGATTTTGTAAGTGATTCTGAACTTGATTGGGAGCCAGTGTAGATTTCTCAATATGGGGGTGATATGGTCTCTTTTGTTGGTTTTAGTTAGAATCCTGGCTGTGGCGTTTTGGAGCATTTGTAAGGGTTTTATGGTTTTAGCTGGGAGGCCGAGTAGAAGGGAATTGCAATACTCGATTTTTGAGAAAATGATTGTTTGTAGAACTGAACGATAGTCTTGGAAGTGTAGAAGAGGTCTGAGTCTTTTTAGGACTTGCAATTTAAAGAAGCCTTCTTTAGTAGTATTATTAATAAATCTCTTGAGGTTGAGTTGATTGTCCATGATGACTCCAAGATTTCTGACTTGAGAAGAGAAGGATGGCTGTCTTGTAGGGAGTGTGTTAGTTATTGCATGGCTGCTGTCTTGGGTGATGAGGAGTATTTCGGTTTTACTGGAATTGAGGATCAAATTAAGGCTCATGAGCAGGTTGTTAATGGCTTGGAGATAGTTGTTCCAGAAATCTAGTGTTTTTTGCAAGGATTCGGTCACCGGGATAAATATTTGTATATCGTCTGCGTAGATGTAGTGAGTTAGTTTTAGATTGGAGAGGAGCTGGCAGAGCGGTAAAAGATAAATGTTGAAGAGGGTTGGGGATAAGGATGAGCCTTGATACCACACCTGCCAAGGCCAGGCCTGTACAAGGAAAATTAACTTCACCTTGTCCTGGCAACAAGAGAGATCAATGGGTACACACAGAATAGACCAGTGTTGCCATCTAGCACAAAAGCATCAGAAGTTGATCTGTAACTTTTCCAATGCATGCAGAACTTTTCAGCCTGTCTGTTTGTCTTCTTGAGGTGAACCAATCACTGGCATTCCCCAGTGAATGAACCAAATCATCTGCAACCCCTTGATTCAAGGACCATTTGTATGGCTGCAGCACTCTGCTGAGATGATCCACCAATGTATTTTGGATTCCTAGAAGGTAGGTTGCTTCAAGATGGTATTGTGATGGCTGCCCAACAAGATCAGAAGGACCTTTGACAGAGGGCATAAGAGCCCATGCTTCCTTTTTTGTGTAGAATAAATCCATCTTGTTGTCTGTCTAGATCAAAAATACAGTGGATGGCCTGCAACTCTAGAATATTGATTTGCAGATAACTTGCTCCTAGGGACCACAATATTTGGGTCCTCGTCATATTGTGTGTGCTCCCCCTAACCCTTGGTTGAGATATCAGCAATTGATGCACTGGAATGCATAGTGAGAGACCCACCTTTAGAACTTTTATGTTTATCCACCATCAAAGGGATGTCCTCACAGAAATGTAGTGGGGTAACTGTTGATAGAGCTTATAATGAAGACTTTGGAGGGCCCAGCAAAGGCCCTACATGTGCAGACAAGTTATAGGAACTACATGCACCATCATAGCCATGTGTCTGAGAAGAAACCTTGTTGATGTTGATGTTTAGTTCTGCTTGTACCAGGCCTGTCAGCAATGCGGCTCTTGACATGGAGAAACGCTTCTTTTGGAGTGAGTCTACCAAGCTCATGCGAACTGAATTCTCTGATACAGAAACAGTAGGACTTGGAAAAGTTGAACAGAAAACCCACAGACTAGAGGTCTTTCAAGGCACTCCAGATCTCACCATCCAATTGTCCAGGCATGGGAACAAGCACACTCCCTACTGGTGAAGCTGTGCCACTGCTACCAGGTCATCTCGCTTGGACAAGAGAATTCTGATCCAGACAAAATGGAGAAAACCTTTAGAATACAACAGACACCCTCAAGGATGCCAAGAGTAGAAAAGGTGAGCACCTTGTACTGTAGCACAAATCTTTTACCGCAAAACTGAGGAACTTCCGTTGAAGGGGGTGAATGAACATGTGCATTAGCATCTTTCAGGGCATAGATCCAATTCTTTGAATGAAGGAAGAATTATTTGGGAGGCAGTTTGTTTTGAACCTCTCCCAAACTAACAACTTGATCAGCCTCCTCAAGTCCAGCATCAGCTTTAATCCCGACTTTTGGGGGATTAGGAAATACTAGGAATAGAAGCTTTGGCCACAATTCTGGGAAGGAACAAACTTGATCGCCTTCTGAAGGAATAATCACCTCCAGCAGGGCAGACTGAGAAGGGTTAAAGCTGAAGATTTAAATCCATCGAGTCAGAGGAGGGCAAGAGAAGCACAAGTGATAGCCACACTCCACAATTTTCAAGACTCATCAGCACTTGGTGACACAGAACCATTCCAGGAGGAAGGACTGGACCCTTCGCCCCACTAGAGGAGGTGGGTCTCAAAGGGGTCAAAAAACTAGTCCTGGGTTTAGGCTGCAAGATTGCTGCAGCTGCAGTGCCTTTCATTAACACAAAGAATGCTGAAGAATGAGAGGAGCTTGATGACGTTGAAAAGATTAAAAAGGGATGTATTTGGAAGAACGACCCGCCATGCTCCACTTAACTCTCTATTGCCATTAACTTAGCATTTGTAGTTAACTCGTTATTGTTAATGCTGTACATACCATTTACCTTTGTAAAGCCTATCTTTTCCATATCTCCCCTGAGGCCCCTGCCTTGTTCTATGTAAAGGAAAATTAGTTCTTACCTGTTAATTTTCATTCCTGTAGTACCAAAGATCACTCCAGACTGCTGGGTTATGCCTCCCTTCCAGCTGATGGAGTCAGAGAAAACGGAAAAGGCACCTTCCATATACCCTGGTGTGCCACCTGCGATCCCTCAGTATAATTGATATTAAAGCAGAATTAATGTAACAGATGGTAACAACCAATGACTAGATCAATTCAAACAACAACTTCTGAAACAAGTAACTTCTGAAACAAGTATGAAGTGTCAATAAAAAGAACGACGTGATATCTGTCAAGATGCTGTGAGAAATCTGTAAAAGAAGAACAGTATAAGCAGACAAGCGGGACGCATACTCCTTTGGGTGGGGCGTCTGGACTGATACTTGGTACTACAGGAACGAAAATTAACAGGTAAGATCTAATTTTCCTTTCCCTGTACGTACCAGGATCAGTCCAGACTGCTGGGATGTACCCAAGCTGCCCTAAATGGGGTGGGACCCGGAGAGTCCCACTCGAAGACCACTGCTGCCAAACGAGTCCATCCTCAGATCCTGAACATCCAAACGGTAATGCTTGGCAAACATGTGCAAAGATTTCCAAGTAGCTGCCCGGCAAATTTCCTGAGGCAAGACCCAGGACGCCGCCTGTGAACGAAGAGAATGGGCCTTAAGACCCTCCGGAACGGTACGCCCGTGACAAATGTAAGTTGAAGCAATAGCGTCTTTCAAGTAGCGGGCAATAGTAGCCTTAGAAGCCTTAGTCCCTTTCTTAGGACCACTCCATAAAACAAAGAGATGATCGGACAACCGAAAAGGATTGGTAACGTCCAGGTACTGCAAGAGAACCCTTTGAACATCCAACCTCCTAAGCTCCTTCCCCCAAGGAGCGTTCTGATCCTCATCTGAGAATGCCGGCAATTCAACTGTCTGGTTGACATGAAAAGCCATAACTACCTTAGGCAAAAAGGAAGGAACAGTGCGAAGAGAAACTCCTGAGTCAGTAATGCGTAGGAAAGGCTCCCTACAGGACAATGCCTGAAGTTGCGAGATTCGTCTAGCTGAGCAAATAGCCACGAGAAACACAGTCTTAAGCGTTAAATCCTTCAGCATAGCTCTCTTTAAAGGTTCAAAAGGGGGGCTACACAGACCACGAAGAACCAAATTCAAACTCCAAGAGGGACAGATAGAACGTACTGGCGGCCTTAGGTGTTTAACCCCCTTCAAGAATCTAGCCACGTCCGGGTGAAGGGCGATGGAAGTGCCATCAATCTTACCGCAATACCAGCCCAAGGCCGCTATCTGTACTCAAAGCGAGCTGTACAACAAACTTTTCTTTAGGCCGTCCTGCAAGAAGGCAAGAATATGACCAACGGCTGCCTGCCGTGGGGACACATTCCATACCCGAATGTAGGTAACCGAAGTAGAGGATTTACGAGCATGGAGGAGGGTAGTAATAACCGCCTCAGAGTAACCCTTCTTCCTCAATTGCTGCCTCTCATAAACCAAGCCGCTAGACAAAAGCGATTGGCCTGATCGAAAAATACTGGGCCCTGCCGAAGCAGTTGAAGCAGATGGCATAGACGTAAGGGACCGTCCACCGCCAGGTTGATCAGGTCTGCGAACCGGGGCCACCAGAACGACCTGTCCCCTGTGGGATTCGATCCAGCGCAAAATCTTCCCTACCAGTGGCCATGGAGGGAACACGTAAAGGAGAACATGCGCGGGCCAAGGAAGAACCAGTGCGTCCACGCCTTCTGAGCCATGTTCCCTTCTGCGACTGAAGAAGCGAGCTGCTTTCGCAATCAGACAAGTTGCCATCAAGTCTAACCTGGGGGTCCCCCACCGGATGATAAGCCGCAGACCCTCGTTTGACAACTCCCACTCTCCGGGATCTAGCTGCTGACGATTGAGGAAGTCCGCCTGAACGTTGTCGACCCCGGCTATATGAGATGCTGCTATGCGAGACAGGTGACGCTCCGCCCAATCCATCAACCTGCTCGCTTCGGAGGCTACTAGTCGACTCTTTGTGCCCCCTTGCCGGTTTATGTAAGCCACAGTTGTCACATTGTCGGAGAGAACCCGAACTGCCGGTGGCGAACCAGTGGAAGAAAGTGGCGTAGCGCCAAGCAAACCGCCCTGGTTTCCAAGCGATTGATGGACCACTTTGTCTATGGCAGCGTCCAAAGACCCTGCGTGGACCGCGACTGACAGACTGCCTCCCAACCCGTCAGGCTGGCATCCGTCGTCACGATGATCCATTGAGGAGGCTCCAGATCCACGCCTTAGAGCAACCGGTATCAACCACCAATTGAGAGTGGACCTGGCCGGCTCAACGAGCGGTAATGGCAGCTGAAACTCCTCCAATTTGGGATCCCAACGAGAAAGTAGCGCCCTCTGCAAAAGACGCATATGAGTAAATGCCCAAGGAACTAACTCCAGTGTGGATGCCATAAAACCAAAAACCTGCAAATAATCCAACACCACAGGCAAGGGAAGAGCTAACAAATGACGAACCTGAGACATTAGTCGCTGCATCCTCACCTGTGGTAGGAAAACCTTTCCCAAACTGGTGTCGAAACATGCTCCCAGAAACTCCAACATCTGGGATGGAACCAGCTGGCTCTTGGAATAGTTCACAACCCAGCCAAGGGAACTCAGACGGTTCAGAACTGACTGTACTGCATCCTTGCAGAGTAGCCTCGACTTTGCCCGAATGAGCCAGTCGTCCAAGTAGGGGTGTACCAAAATGCCTTCCCTCCGAAGGCTCGCTGCTACCACCACCATCACCTTGGTGAAGACCCTCGAGGCCGTTGCCAGCCCGAAAGACAGGGCACAAAACTGGTAATGGTTCCCCATGATCATGAACCGGAGAAACCTCTGATGAAATTCACGGATCCCTATGTGGAGATAAGCCTCTGTTAGATCCAAAGAAGCCAAAAATTCGCCTTTGTGGACAGCCGCAATGACGGATCTCAATGTCTCCATTCGGAAGTGCGGGATACGCAACGCCCTGTTGACCTGCTTCAAATCTAACATTGGGCGGAAAGTGCCCTCCTTCTTGGGAACGATGAAGTAAATGATGTAGCGACCGGTCCGCTGCTCGGCCGTGGGAACCAGAACAATGGCTCCCAGGGCCCGCAATCGAGTTAGTGTTTGCGAAACCACTTGCTGTTTCGTCGGAGACCCACTGGGAGAAATGAGAAACAGGTCGCGAAGGGGCCGTGCAAAATCCAAAGTGTAGCCGTGATTTATAATGTCGAGGATCCACTGGTCTGAGGTGATCTTGGCCCATTCCTCCCGAAAGTGGAAAAGTCGTCCCCCGACCTCCGGAACTGAGGGATGGGCCAGCGTCCCTTCATTGGGATGCCTTATTGTTGGCAAAGGTATGAGAGGTGCCAGCTCGCGGGGGCCGCCTGCACCCATGCTTGAGATCTTGTGGGCGGTTGCCGTGGAGCGTAGGAGGAAGAGCCCCTCCCAGAGAGGAAGCGATGCTGTCCACGGAAACGGCCGCGAAACGTGCCGGGAGAACGGAACGATCTGGGCTTGTCCTCCAGTAGCTTGTAGACCTTGTTCTACCCCAAAGCGCGAACCAGCTGCTCTAATTCGTCGCCAAAAAGGGTTTGCCCCGAAAAGGAAAGGCACCCAATTGTGACTTAGAGGAGGCGTCTGCCGCCCAGTTACGCAGCCATAGGAGCCACCTTGCCGAAATTGCAGAAGCCATAGTGCGGGCCAAGGTGCGGAGAAGATCATACAAAGCATCCACGGTATATGCTACCGCAGTTTCCATGCGGTTCGCTTGTTCAGCTTCTTCCGGCGGAAGATCCTGAGCCGTGAGCAGCTGTTGGACCCAGCGGAGGGTAGCCCTCTGCATCATGCTGCTGCAAATCGCGGCCCTCACTCCTAAGGCCGAAACGTCAAAAATCCACTTGAGCAAGACTTCCAGCTTCCGATCCTGAAGGTCCTTGAGTGCCGTGCCTCTCGTAACGGGGATGGTGGTTGCTTAGCAATGGCCGTGACCGCCGAATCCACCTTGGGGATCTTAAGGAGCTCCAAGGACTCAATAGGAAGTGGGTAAAGCTTTTCCATAGCTCGGCTGACCCACAGGGTAACTTCCGGAGTATCCCATTCCCGGGATACATTCTGAAAAAGTTTTGGATAGAAAGGAAATGTTTGCGGTGGAGCGCGGAGCCCAGATAACACAGAGTCTCCTGGTGAAGTATCTGGAATTGCCTGTGGATTTCAAGTTCCTGAAGTACATGCGAAATTAATGGGTCCAGCTCCTCCTTGTGGAACAAGCGGAGTATCTGCAGATCGTCCCCCTCCACTGGATCCGCACTACCCACATCATCACCCAGATCCTGAGTGAGGGGGTCATGAGAAACAGGATCCGCAGCTGAGACCTGAATGGGAGGTCCAGCAGCTTAGACCATGCAAGGCACTCCTGATCCCGAGCTTTCCTGGCCTGTTGGGCCCTTAAAAAAAAAAAAAAAAAACTTAGCTGGGACAGGAGACCAATTTTCCCAGTCAGTTTCGGCTTCCACATAAGCCTTATGGAGAAGTAAAACAAACTGGGAAGAAAACGGGTGAGGTCTCTTTAAGGGCCCCCCTGCTGGAGAAAACGGAGGTAGACCCGAGTCCCGCTGAAAATCGTGGGGTCTCTGAGGGCTGAGTGCCGGTGGGGACAAAGGAGGAAGCTCCTCTCCCTCCCCCATATAATCTGCATCGCCATCAGGCTGAATCAAGATGGCCGCCGCCGGATCCGAGGAAGTCAAGATGGCTGCCGCCCCCGAGTTCGGGAGTGTGTCTGGCCTCTGCCTCTGAGGGAGCGATGCTGATCTGTGTCCCCTCTCTGGCGCGGCAGGGCTGTTCCTCTGCCCGGAATCAGCCGCCGAAGGCCCCTCGCCCCCGGGAAAGCACCGGGAGCAGAGGCCTTCGCAGGAGAGCTGGCACCCCGGCTCCCCACACGCCGTGCAAATGGCACCCCGCAGCATCGAAAAAGGCGCAAAACGCTGTTGGGCGGCCAGCCACCCCGACCGGAGGCCCGAGTGAGTAAGGCAGGCGCGGGACAAACAGGTCGTTTTGAAAATACAAAAACCTTCCCTCTTTGAATCTATCACGTTCTGTATCTCTTTTTTTTTTTTTTAAACTTTAATAACCACACAGGGGAACACTCTCCCTGACACACAGAACTACTGAGCCTGCAGAGGAATTAAACTTCTCTGCAACAATTGACTCCGAGGAATGCAGCGTCTCTGGAGAAGAGGGGGAGAGTGACCGGCCCACCAGTGAATGCTCCCCCTTCTACTCACCGGGCAGGGGACCAAGAGTATTCTGGGAAAAAGGCTATAGGGCAAGGCTCCTTTTTTTTTTTTTTTTTTATTAAGGAATTGATCTAGTCAGAGGATTCCCCATAAAATTAAATCAAACCTGACAGAGGAACCCTTCCCAATTTAGAGGTGATCAGGACCGCAGGTTATGTTCTCTCAATCTGCTGGAGTCAGAGAAATACTGTGGCACACCAGGGTATATGGGAGGTGCCTTTTCAGTTTTTCTCTGACTCCATTTGCTAGAAGGGAGGCATAACCCAGCAGTCTGGACTGATCCTGGTACGCACAGGGAACTTTTGTTAACTGTTATCATTGTTTGATGTAAGCCGGCATGATGTTCCCACGAATGTCAGCATATAAAAATATTTAAATAAATAAATGCATAAATAGTAGGGAAACAAATGGTGTCAAGCAGGGGCCAGGTATCCCCTGCCACAGATGTTAATGATTGCAGGTAGATTCTTGCTCCTTAATCAGAGTCATCGAGACAATTATGCACATCTTCAAGAAGGCCACTTGCTCACAGTCATGTGAGTCTACAGGCTCCTAAGGAAGTGACTGACGTCCTAGCTACAATACTGTGTACAATTCTGGTCGCCGCATCTCAAAAAAGATATAATTGCGATGGAGAAGGTACAGAGAAGGGCTACCAAAATGATAAGGGGAATGGAACAACTCCCCTATGAGGAAAGACTAAAGAGGTTAGGACTTTTCAGCTTGGAGAAGAGACAACTGAGGGGGGATATGATAGAGGTGTTTAAAATCATGAGAGGTCTAGAACGGGTAGATGTGAATCGGTTATTTACTCTTTCGGATAGTAGAAGGACTAGGGGACACTCCATGAAGTTAGCATGGGGCACATTTAAAACTAATCGGAGAAAGTTCTTTTTTACTCAACGCACAATTAAACTCTGGAATTTGTTGCCAGAGAATGTGGTTCGTGCAGTTAGTATAGCTGTGTTTAAAAAAGGATTGGATAAGTTCTTGGAGGAGAAGTCCATTACCTGCTATTAAGTTCACTTAGAGAATAGCCACTGCCATTAGCAATGGTTACATGGAATAGACTTAGTTTTTGGGTACTTGCCAGGTTCTTATGGCCTGGATTGGCCACTGTTGGAAACAGGATGCTGGGCTTGATGGACCCTTGGTCTGACCCAGTATGGCATGTTCTTATGTTCTTATAAAAATCTTTGTAAACAGAATAAAACAGATACTTCTCACATCACTGCCTAACGGAAGTCTGCCAGTGCTGGGCCTGATGATTCCATCAAAGACATGAAAAAGTAATAATGAAGGCACTTAGCATCTTTCAACACCAACCAAGTTGGACTACCCCAAACCTTGGGGAGGCCTGAACCCTATACTTTAGGTCCAGCTTCCAAGCAACCAGAAGGCACAATGTCATTGTCTACCATATCCTCATCTACAGGTCCTTGAAGAGTTTGTGAACTGGAATAGCAGCAGAATCTGCTGCAGATTGAAGAAACTAGAGAAACCTGATGTTCTAATCACTAGGCCACACCTGAAACCACAAAAGAGATATTCAGGACCAGGGCCTTTACCAGGATTAAGAGAGAAATCTAGATATGCAAAATAATGGCAGATTCCCAGTTTTCTAGCCTTCTCCTCATTATACAGCCATCAGAGAAATATTCTTCACTCACAGAGAGCAGCAATCTCTGTAAGCCAAATACACATGCATCCTGAATCTGGCTAGTAGGTGCTGCCATTGTGGGTTAGGACTCCACTCCCCCCTTCCCCAGGGGTTGCATACATGAGAAAGTACAATCATACCCAAACAGGGATTCAACCATATTTTTCCTTCCACTGGATGGATCAGGTCCATGAAGGAAGTTTTATCTCCCCCTCCCCCCCCAAAAAAGAAAACAAAAAACATGCAGCCAATGGCAAAGGCAGAAAGGCCGGCGAGTATTCCAGACTATTTATTAATTTTAAAATATTTATATAATCACACCCTCCACAGTTCAGAGCAGGTTACCAGCAGAATAGCAAGAAAACACAAGGGGACAGGAAGAGTCAAGAGCTGCTGTGCTTGCTTCAAACAGTGTGTGCCATGGAGATATGGAGAGAAGGAGGCTCAGGCTCCACCATCAGCGGCCACATCGGAAAAGAAGCCTAGGGTCAAACCATGATGACTGGGGAAAGGGGAGGGGTTGAGATGGTGAAGCTAGAGGAGAGAAGGAAAGAAAACAGAAAGGGAGAGGAGAGAAGCTGTGATGGTAGTGGGGGGAGTGGAGAATGCACCAACTACATCCCCAGACCCCACCTTCCAGAGAGCAAACTCAGGAGAAGGCAGGATTCCTGAGGCTGTAACCAAATTTCCTACAAATATTACTGACACCATTTTATGCCACACCCCGGGAATCCCTGTTTTCTGCCATTCCTGGTTATCAGTATTTCAAATTTAGTGTGCATTTCTCTTCTGTCCCTGCCCACCTCCAGCAAACTCCAAGGTGAACATCCCCTCTCCTCACACCTTGGTCCTCTTGGTGATTTGAAATGTCTTGTCTGGCCCTTCTTTTCAAATGCGTGGAGACCTCAAATATACAACAAGAGAGAATCCTTAGATATCTAGAAATGCAAATCTGAGACCAAAACAATGTGACAAGAGGATACAGAAATAGTCCCAATTTTTTAATCAGGTGCTACTGGCCTGATTAAAAAACTCCCAAGTGCATCTTGATATGTTGCCTGTACATATACCATATGAACTATGGGAGGAGGAATAGCCTAGTGGTTATAGCAGTGGGCTACGAACTGGGAGACCAGTGTTCGAGTCCCGCTGTCGTTCCTTGTGACCTTGGGCAAGTCACTTTTCCCTCCATTGCCTCGGGTACAAAACCTAGATTGTAAGCCCTCTGGGGAAGGTGGATGAACGCACGCCTGTACGTGCAATTTGGGTGCAATTTGGGCGCTCAAGCCAGCGAAAGTGCATGACCGAACATCGTGACGTCACGCACGGTGTGCGCTCATGCGCCTTCACTGCCTTGAGCGCCCAAATTGCACATTCAGGCATGCGTTCATTCACCTTCGCCGGCAGGGGCTGCTGGAAGAGTAAGTTTACTTACTGCTTCCAGCTGTTTATTCACATTTGCTTTAATAACATGTCGAGTCGATTTTCGCCGTGCGCCTTGCTTCGGGAGGGGGGGTGGAAGAGAGGACTGGCAATCCCCGATGCCCGAGCATAGGATAACCATCCACTTCCTGGTACCTGTCATTTCAAATGACATTTGAAATGACAGGTACCAGCGCACCCATTTTACTGTATAGGTGCTGTATAGCGCTCTATACAGTAAAATGGATTGCTCAAGCCTAATGCTTCATGGACGCGGCTTGCATTTGTGTCTAATTTAAATACTGTATCGAGCGATATGTGATCCGAACTGTGCGTGTGGCAAACGAGGATGCGCCCGGCACTGCCACACTCTAACGCGTCCTTACTGTATCGGCCTGTAAGTCCCCTGTTTCATTACAGTTTTTACCATTTTTTAAAAAGTTTATTTATGCATTACATTTCAAGAACACTCTTGAATATCATATTATATGAAGCATTTTACATTAAGAAATCAAAAGCCTTATCAGGAGAACAATACAATACTTAATATATTAAGTCCACAAATTAGGGATCCAATAACTCCATAAATATTTTAAAGAATGTAAGAGAAAAAAAATAGGAAAGGTTGACAGCACTGCATTAAGGGGAGCCAATATAAATGAAAGAGAGTATACTCAGCTATTAAGGGAGACAATGGCAATATTCTATTATAATTTACTATGACATCAAGTATGTATTAAATATCTTTATCACTCAAAAATTGTGTTGTGATGGTAAGTAAAACAAATACAAAGTTTCTTTATACTTGATTAAACATCTGCAGGGGAATTTTAAGAGGAAATAGGCCCCTATTTGAAGGACCTTTGGTCTAAGGAGCAAAAATTGCTTCCTTTTCTTTTGTGTCGTTTTAGACACATCAGGAAAAATCCTAACCTGCAGATTAAGATCGATGTCTAAAGAAAAGCTGAAAAGCTTCTGTACCCAATCTTTATCAGGTTTTAAAACAAAAGTCACAATCATTGTTGACTGGAGTTGCTTGAGCTGAATCAGACATCTCTAATATTTCGGAGATATTTATAGGTGTTATAGCCGCTTCATCCCCCTGATCCTCTGTATGTTCTTGAATCTCCTCCTTTGGTATCCCAGCCATATTATTTTCTCGTGCCTTTTTCATTGAAGGTATGTAAACGCTCGCGTCAAAGATGGTAAGCGTATATTCCACCAAAAGATATGTTTAAGAGATATCTAATGCAAATTTTAAAATTTTAAAATTATAAACTTTAAAATTTGCATTAGATATCTTTTGGTGGAATATACGGTAGTTTAGGAAAGTTCGAGTCTTTCCTAAGGGTGTTCTCAATATTTTCCAACCTATTCATCAAGTATATATTATCCTTTATAAGGGAATCCCAGAGAAGCTTATTTGAAGACACTGTAATCTTAACCTCTTCAAATTGCTGCGGTATAGTTTTAACCGAATTTTCCAACTTCTGAATACAGCAGCTCATGCTCATTTGATCTCTCAATCAAAGGATTGAGCTGGTTAGTTATTAAATTTCCCAGTCCTTCAATAGCTTCCCAGAGAGAATCTAAGGTTACCTGATTAGGTTTAGCAAGAAGGAACCTCTGACTCATCGGTAAGGGAGTAAATGAGCTTCTTACATTCCTCACCAGGCACTCTCCCATAGCTGAATTGCCAGGTCCCACATCAAATCCCAGCAAGGCAACATCCACGCTCTCTCCTCCCGGGTAAGAACTCCCTGCCTGGCCTCTCAAACCTCCTGCAACTTCGGCTGGCAGTGCGGCCAGGTTCACTTCCAGGTTCCTCAGAATAGCAGGGTTTACAGGCACTCTCTCTGCATCGGGGACAAAGATGTATCCAAGTCAGGCTGGGGAACCTGTGCTTCACACAAGGTTCAGAGCTGGAGTGCCGGCGCCATCTTGGATTCCCGTGGCCAGTTTTTCCCATTTTAGCAATTTCTATTTTTGCAAGTTTTTAAAATTACATATGAAGCATAAGGCTCATCTGAGAAAGAAAAATCACTAACAAATGCTGACGAGGTGACGAGGAAGTGACGTTACTTCCCATGCTGGTCGTACAGCCCGGGACTCTCCGTCCACCGGAGCTGTTTTGCGATTTAAAATGTGACTACCCGAGCGATTTGGAGCCTTAAATAGAGATATCAACTGCGGACATCCTCCGTACAATGACCACAAAAAAAAAAAAAAAAAAGTCGGTAGACTTCAAAAAATATTCTTATATTAAAGGGGGGAAGACCCAGAGGATGAAGTGCACAAAATGGCGGCGGAAATGGAGCCTGAGGAGCCGGGGGAAGGAGGCGGGGACCCGTGGGAATCGGACTCAGAGTCCCCATCTCGTGCTAAACTGCACTCCTGGTTCATGGAATTGCGCCAGGATATACTGTCATTTAAATCGGCGATAGCTGCTACCCTCCAGGAGATGCGTGATG
This sequence comes from Rhinatrema bivittatum, assembly GCF_901001135.1. Lineage (NCBI taxonomy): Eukaryota > Metazoa > Chordata > Amphibia > Gymnophiona > Rhinatrematidae > Rhinatrema > Rhinatrema bivittatum. The sequence goes on along the minus strand of NC_042624.1, from coordinate 30,182,137 downwards.
ATCATGCTGCAATGGGCCGCAGAATTGATGAAATGGACACTCGCCTGGACGACCACGAGGAGAGATGGGCAAGCCAACAAAAAGATATTAATGCCCTGCAAACACAACATATTGATCTTGAAGATAAACTAGAGGACATTGAGAACAGGTGCCGACACTGCAACTTACGCTTCAAAGGCGTACCTGAGAGGGAGGAGTACGCGGACTGCACACTGGTGATCCAAAGAATTTGCACAATGTTACTGGATGGGGCTGAGGCGGATGGAGGTACTCAGCCCAATCGAACGGGCTCACAGGTCCCTGGGACCCAACATGGGGAATAGACCACGTGATATTGTGGTCTGCTTCCTCTCTTTTGCTTACAAAGAACAAATCGCTACTGCAGCGCGACGACAACGCTCTTGGCGGTGGGAAGAGAACGACATTGTATCTACGCGGATCTCCCTGCCACTACCCTGCACAAAAGATTGGCTTTCAAACCAATTACCACCGTGTTGGCGGCGGCGAAGGTTCGCTACCGCTGGCTCTTCCCTTTTGGGTTATGGTTCCAGATTGATGGGAAGTCGTACCGGATACGCACATTGGAAGAAGCAGTGCGGACCGTGAAGGAGGCTGGATTGATGGTGGAGATCCCAACTCCCAATGTCACAGCAGCTAAAGGATCTCGACCTGAGACGTCACGCTGGCAATGCGCTCCAATAGGTGGTCGTCAAATCTGGAGGAACAATAGTGAGGGGCAGAGGGCCGATGCCCCCACTTGAACTCCTTGGCAGTAACTATCTTCCTCCATCATGTACAGGGTTTCCCCTGTACCAGCATGAGGTGGTCACACAGTGGTCACGCTGAGGTTCTTGTGGTTTATAGTATTATTATGTTATACTATAAGGGACTTTTCATGCAGTTATATCTTATGATGCTCCGGGGACAGACGGCGCCGTCTACCAGCATGGGGTCTTCCTCTGGTAATTACTTGGATCGATTGGATCTTTCCCAGCTGGTTCTGTGGGGAGGGGTGAGAGAGGGGGGGTTGGGTACTTAGCCTCTATACATGTATGCTTGTATTAATACTGGTTTGGGGGTGGGTGTATGTCTCACTGTACGAAGCGGTCCCTGTCATGGTTGGATCTGGTCCGTCACTTTCAAAATTCGAGGCCTGGGAATTCTATCGACTATTACTTTCTGTTGCGTGCCTTAATGATAACACATATTAAGCATGTGCGGAGGCATTGTATTGTTCCTAAATGACCTCAGTTAAATTTGTTTCCTTTAATGTCAAGGGATTAAACTCAGGTTGTAAACGATGGCTTCTCTTTCAGGAGATGGGCCGCATAAACACCAATGTGATCTATCTGCATGAAACGCATCTTAGAAAACGATATGAGGGTCTTATGAAATCTAATAAATACCCGCACCAATACTGGGCGGCGGCAACAAAGGCTGTGAAATACATTGGTGTGGGAATCTTAATTCACAAAGACCTTCATTTTGAATTGTTAAATTTTCCTATCGATCCCCAAGGCCGTTATCTCTTACTGAATGTGAAACTGGGGGGCAAATTACTGACACTGCTCACTATCAATGGCCTGACATCCCAAAAGGAGGCCTTTTATACTGCCCTATATTCCATTATAGCTGATAAAGCGGAGGGGAATGTGATCCTTGGTGGAGATTTTAATGTAAAACTCAATCCCCGTCTAGATAATTCTTCGGGGCATAGCGCAGACTCTACCCTCACTAGGAAAGCCCTTAAAAACATACTCACACTTATCTCAGGGATTGATATATGGCGCTCTCGTTTTCCAGCTTCCAGATGTTACTCCTTTTACTCACACCCCCACAATTGTTATTCTAGACAAGACATGTTCCTGTTAGATAAGACATGCATGAACCTGGTCCGGGCAGTGGAAATTGAACCAATTGTATGGTCTGACTATGCACCGTGGTCTGCGTTTCTGGCGTCTCAATGACTCTCTATTGGATGATAGTGAATTGCAGCAACAGATAGCTAGGGAAATACAGGAATATCTACACAATAATGACACGGGGGAAATAGATTCAGGGAACGTCTGGGAATGTTTAAAGAGTGTTGCGGGGCACTTTTATTGCTAGGGCCTCGTTTGTTAAGAAACAGAGAGAGGGGGAAGGCATGGGTTGCTGACTCGCCTTCATTGCCTAGAAACCGCGCATGTGAGGGATACTAATCGATCCCAACTGTGACAGGCTATTCAGGAGACGCAAAACTAGATAGCAGCACTTGATGCGGCGCTCCTTGTGCATCATCTAGAATTAGCGCAGCAGAGATTTTTCGAGGGAGGGAATAAAGCTGGGAGGTATTTAGCTCAAATGCAGACAGGCGCAAGCTATTATCCCCAAGATCAAAAGCTCGGAGGGTACCCTACTAACTGACAATACCTCTATCCGACAACGGTTCCACCAGTTCTATGCTCAGCTTTACAGTAAGGATCCGAATATATTAGAAGGGAATATCCTTCAATATCTGTCAGATATACCCCTTCCGGAATTGACTACATCCCAGCAGCAATTTTTAGATAAAGACATCACATTGGGGGAAATCCATGATGCCATTAAGACATTAAAACCTGGTAAATCACCAGGCCTTGACAGTTATATGCCCAGATTTTATAAATAATATGCCATGGTACTGGCACCCGTGCTTCTCAACTTCTTTAATTCGTTGAGAACGGGGTCCCAACTCTCTTCACTCGCTAATACTGCGGGGGATTACTGTTTTAGTGAAACCAGGTAGGGATCTTACAGGCCTATATCTCTTGAATATCGATGTTAAAATACTGGCAAACATTTTGGCAAATCGCTTCAATTGTTTTATGCCTCAGCTGGTGCATTCGGACCAGGCGGGTTTCATCCCTGGGAGGACAACAGTGGATAATGTCCTTAAAATCTGTGATAATATTTGGTTTTCGAAAAAACACAACATACCCTCTTATAGCCTTATCTATTGATGCCGAAAAGGCGTTTGATATGGTGCACTGGCCATATCTTTTTTCCACTATGGAAAGAATGGGATTTGGGGTTTCCTACCTACAATGGTTACATCAGTTATAAAATGCTCCCCAGGCATGCCTTAAGATCAGTGGTGGTTACTCGCTCACATTTGCGGTGGGCAGGGGAACTAGACAGGGTTGTCCGTTATCACCTTTGTTTGCTCTCTTTTTGGAACCCTTTGCTATTAATGTTCGGTGCCAGGCGGATATTACAGGGCTGACTGTGGGAAGGATCTCTACTAAATTGTCCCTCTATGCAGATGACGTACTTCTCATGCTCACTAATCCCGAATTATCCCTTTCCACTCTTACCCAGGAAATGGAGGCATTCAATAGGGTTTCGGGCTTCAGAGTTAATTGGGAGAAGTCCGAGATACTGAATATTAATCTTCCACAAGCTGAAACCTCACGCTTGCAAGGATTGTTTAAATTCCGTTGGGCCCGATCCCAGATCAAATATCTAGGGGTGCACCTTAGTGCTTCTCAGGATTTATTCTCCATAAATTATACTTCTTTATGGACTAAACTAACCAAAGATATGGAGGAATGGAGCCGCTATCACATTTTCTGGATGGACCGAATAGCGGTCATCAAAATGACTATTACCAAAGCTATTGTATCTATTTCAAACACTGCCTACCTCGATCCCCACCTCACAGCTACAGCTGTGGCAGAGGAAATGTATGGCTTTTATATGGACGGGGCGACGGCCAAGGGTGGCCCTGCGGGTCCTTTTCAAGCCTAAAATTCAGGGAGGACTTAGTGTTCCAGATCTATGTCGATACTACTGGGCGGCTCAGTTTAAGAAATTGGTGGATTGGCATAAAATACGTCAGCCCAAACAATGGGTGCAAATTAACCAGGAAATAATTGGATACACCCCGCTCAGTAGCCTCCTATGGCAACCAAAGGGAACCTGGATCGTAGAGTTGGGGGCTGCATCTCCCCCCATCAATCCTCAATTTGATAACATTGTGGCACAAGCATGGTTCCCGACTCCTGGGGCAGAGGGAATATCACCTTAGCACCGGCCTATACGCAAACAAGGTGTTTCAGCCCGGGGTACGAGAACCCAGCATTTCACTTTTGGGGGCATCAGGACATGGGAACATGTCTGGGGACCTCAGGGTTTGTGCCCCTTTCCAGACTTACAATGACAATTTGACTTACTAGCCTCGGCTGCTTTCCCTTATTCACAATTAGCTCATTTTGCACGTGCCATTATGATTGATATTCACTTGAAGCTGGGCATATCTGAATTCGAAAAATTATGCAGGAAAGCAGAAGTATCTAAGCAGACGTTATCGGTGATATATCAATTACTACTGACACCTGACGAGTCTCATTTAACATTTCAGAAAGCCTGGGAAAGGGATCTTCACTTAGAATGGTCACCCCGGGAATGGAAAAGGGTCTTCCAGAAGATAGGAAAAGGATATGTTGCCTCATCTTTGATAGAAAATTCTTATAAACTTTTATACCGCTGGTATATGTACCCTCAAAAACTACATAAATTCATACCACACATTTCAGATCTTTGTTGGCAGGCTTGTGTGATGACAGGCTCATTCCTTCATATGTGGTGGGAGAGTCCTTTGATACTGGAGTTATGGCAGGGGATATTTCAGTGGATGGGGATATGATCCCTGGTTTAGCTACTATTACACAGGGACAAGAACATAAGAACATGCCATACTGGGTCAGACCAAGGGTCCATCAAGCCCAGCATCCTGTTTCCAACAGTGGCCAATCCAGGCCATAAGAACCTGGCAAGTACCCAAAAACTAAGTCTATTCCATGTTACCGTTGCTAGTAATAGCAGTGGCTAATTTCTAAGTTAACTTAATTAATAGCAGGTAATGGACTTCTCCAAGAACTTATCCAATCCTTTTTTAAACACAGCTACACTAACTGCACTAACCACATCCTCTGGCAACAAATTCCAGAGTTTAATTATGCGATGAGTGAAAAAGAACTTTCTCCGATTAGTTTTAAATGTGCCACATGCTAACTTCATGGAGTGCCCCCTAGTCTTTCTATTATCTGAAAGCATAAATAACCGATTCACATCTAACCGTTCTAGACCTCTCATGATTTTAAACACCTCTATCATATCCCCCCTCAGCCGTCTCTTCTCCAAGCTGAAAAGTCCTAACCTCTTTAGTCTTTCCTCATAGGGGAGCTGTTCCATTCCCCTTATTTTGGTAGCCCTTCTCTGTACCTTCTCCATCGCAATTATATCTTTTGTGAGATGCGGCGACCAGAATTGTACACAGTATTCAAGGTGCGGTCTCACCATGGAGCGATACAGAGGCATTATGACATTTTCCGTTTTATTCACCATTCTCTTTCTAATAATTCCCAACATTCTGTTTGCTTTTTTGACTGCTGCAGCACACTGAACTGATGATTTCAATGTGTTATCCACTATGACGCCTAGATCTCTTTCTTGGGTAGTAGTACATAATATGGAATCTAACATTTGTAACTATGGCATGGGTTATTTTTCCCTATATGCATCACCTTGCACTTAATCCACATTAAATTTCATCTGCCATTTTGATGCCCAATTTTCCAGTCTCACAAGGTCTTCCTGCAATTTATCACAATCTGCTTGTGATTTAACTACTCAGAACAATTTTGTGTCATCTGCAAATTTGATTACCTCACTTGTCGTATTTCTTTCCAGATCATTTATAAATATATTGAAAAGTAAGGATCCCAATACAGATCCCTGAGGCACTCCACTGTCCACTCCCTTCCACCGAGAAAACTGTCCATTTAATCCTACTCTGTTTCCTGTCTTTTAGCCAGTTTGCAATCCACAAAAGGATATCACCACCTATCCCATGACTTTTTACTTTTCCTAGAAGCCTCTCATGAGGAACTTTGTCAAATGCCTTCTAAAAATCCATCTACCGGTTCACCTTTATCCACATGTTTATTAACTCCTTCAAAAAAGTGAAGCAGATTTATGAGGCAAGACTTGCCTTGGGTAAAGCCATGCTGACTTTGTTCCATTAAACCATGTCTTTCTATATGTTCTGTGATTTTGATATTTAGAACACTTTCCACTATTTTTTCTGGCACTGAAGTCAGGCTAACTGGTCTGTAGTTTTCCGGATCACCCCTGGAGCCCTTTTTAAATATTGGGGTTACATTAGCTATCCTCGAGTCTTCAGGTACAATGGATGATTTTAATGATAGGTTACAAATTTTTACTAATAGGTCTAAAATTTCATTTTTTAGTTCCTTCGGAACTCTGGGGTGTATACCATCCGGTCCAGGTGATTTACTACTCTTCAGTTTGTCAATCAGGTCTACCACATCTTCTAGGTGAACCGTGATTTGGTTCAGTCCATCTGAATCATTACCCATGAAAACCTTCTCCAGTACGGGTACCTCCCCAACATCCTCTTCAGTAAACACTGAAGCAAAGAAATCATTTAATCTTTCCGCGATGGCCTTATCTTCTCTAAGTCCCCCTTTAACCCCTCGATCATCTAACGGTCCAATTGACTCCCTTCACAGGCTTTCTGCTTCGGATATATTTTTAAAAGTTTTTACTGTGAGTTTTTGCCTCTATGGCCAACTTTTCAAATTTTCTCTTAGCCGTCTTATCAATGTCTCACATTTAACTTGCCAACGTTTATGCATTATCCTATTTTCTTCTGTTGGATCCTTCTTCCAATTTTTGAATGAAGATTTTTTGGCTAAAAAAGCTTCTTTCACCTCCCCTTTTAACCATGCCAGTAATCGTTTTGCCTTCTTTCCACCTTTCTTAATGTGTGGAATACACCTGGACTGTGCTTCTAGGATGGTTTTTTTTTTTTTTTTTTTAAACAAGGACTATGCCCTCTTGCACACTTTTTACTTTTGTAGCTGCTCCTTTCAGTTTTTTTCTAACTATTTTTCTCATTTTATCAAAGTTTCCCTTTTGAAAGTTTAGCACGAGAGCCGTGGATTTGCTTACTGTCCCCTTCCAGTCATTAATTCAAATTTGATCATATTATGATCACTATTGCCAAGTGCCCCCACCACCGTTACCTCTCTCACCAAATCCTGTGCTCCACTGAGAATTAGATCTAAAATTGCTCCCTCTCTCGTCGGTTCCTGAACCAATTGCTCCATAAAGCTATTATTTATTCCGTCCAGGAACATTATCTCTCTAGCGTGTCCCGATGATACATTTACCCAGTCAATATTGGGGTAATTGAAGTCTCCCATTATTACCGCACTACCAATTTGGTTAGCTTCCCTAATTTCTCTTAGCATTTCACTGTCCATCTCACCATCTTGGCCAGGTGGACGGTAGTATACTATCACTATAGTCTTCCCTGACACACAAGGGATTTCTACCCATAAAGATTCAATTGTGTATTTAGTCTCATGCAGGATGTTTGTCCTGTTGGACTTTATGCCATCCCAGACATAAAGCACCACACCACCTCCCGGGTGCTCCTCTGTCATTGCGATATAATTTGTACCCCGGTATATACTACTTTTCTTATTTTTGGAACCTCACTGTCGGGATGCCCTAATTCTAATGCATCATTAGTATCCTTTGAAGATACCTCTCTCCGAACCATGCGCTGCTAAGCGACTGTCGGCTTTCCCCTTTGTTCTATTGGGTTTCAGTATCTCAGGTATTTCGGAAGAACATAACAGATTGGCTCATTATATTTTGATAGCTACTCGTTGTGAAATAGCAAAAGTTTGGAAGTCATCTGGGGTGCCAACAAAAGTAGCCATACCTCTTAAGGTGGACAAAATATATTTATTATCAAAATAAATGTATCCTTATTGTATATTTATTATCAACATAAATGTATCCTTAAATTTGAAAAGACTTGGCAAGTTTACATGACATGGAAAATTGCACAGGATACTGAATTTCCATCCTTGACAACTGTTTGACTTGATGTTTTATGCTATTTACCATCACAGAGGCTAAGGGACATGGACTGTTTCTTTGTACTATTTTTTCATGTAATTCTCTTCAGACTTTTAACCCATCCACTTTAGCATGTATATGAGAAGGGGGGGGGGGGGTGTTAGGGACAGAAAAACCATTGATACTGTGCTGGTGGTGAATCCCCACTATTTTTCTCTACTGATACATAAGGGGCATTTGCTATCTCATTCCAGACATATGTATTGGTAACATGTATCTGTACCATTTTCATGTTGTCTTTTCATACCCTATGATGCAAGGGATTCGCTGTTTATTATGCTATGGTTAATAAAATTTAAATATAAAAAAAAAAAAGAAAAATAATTGTAATAAGGCAATTAATGAAACATGCCAATTAATTCTTCAATATAGTGGTCATTTAAAAGATTCATAATTATTTTTGATGGTGGTGAGTTTCATAATTTTCAAATAATATATCTGCAGGGAATCTTGTTGATTTGGATTTTTGTATTCCATCTTTAGGTGGTAACATGCACAAAACTAACTCATTTGGAGACAGTGTCCCAAGACAATTTCTCTGGTAGCAGTTTCAATAAGTGGGTTATGAAATAATTATTGCACTAATGAAGGAAAAGAAAATATTTATTTTTGCAATTGATGTACTGGATATCTGGTTGGCACCTGACATGCTCCTCAGAACTGGTTTCTGGATTAACTGGGCTTGGACAGAGCTGCAGAGACTGTGGTATTACTCATGATTCATCTCCAAGTCTAGGGATGACAATCTTAGAACAGTGGTGGGCCAACCTTTCACAGACAAAGAGCCAAGAATCCAGAAGGCACAGCACCAAAAAGCACGAAGGGGGAGCAGGGCTGGGTCTTTCTCCCTCTCTCATTCTGTTCCACCAACCTATCCCCCACCAGCCTCTCTCTCAATCCCGTCTGTCCTGCCAGCAGTATCTTAATCACAACCCATTCTCACCAGTCCTCTTTCAATCTCCCCACCGTTTTCATCCCTGCCTCTCTTAGCAGCCCAGATATAACACCCTCCACACGAGGCCCAGCAGCCCCAACATAGCACTTTCCACCCCTCTTATGCTACTACATAATATCATATCCCCTTCTTTGCTAAGTATCCCACAATTTTTCCCCGACCCCACTCCCTGTGTCTCAACCCTGCCCTCCACATATTCTCTCTTCTCCCCTACCCTCTTTTCAACACCAGTATCCTAAACGCCACCGCTTTATGGCTCCTTTCACTACCCCACTTCTGGCTTATTTTCACATATACCCTCCCACTATGGTTTTCATTCATGCCTTTCCTTTCATTTCCCCAGTTCTTTTTAACCATTTCTCCCCCATCTCTAGCTCTCGTGCCCCCCTCCTCGCACCCAGACTATTTCACATACAACTTTCCTTCCCACACAGTTCTCATACAAGCGCTCTTTCAGCCCTCTCTCTTTCCCTCTTTTCCACCCACACTAGCAGAACATGTGGCAGCATAGACTTTGGAAAGGAATAAGCTAAAGGACAGTCTACATTCACCTCTTCCTTATTTCCTCCCAGAATCTACCTCTTTCCTCCTTTCAATATTCAACCCTTTTTTGCATCACCCTCTTCTCTCCCAAGTATTCACACCCGTCACTTCCCCTTCTATTTACCAGTTCTCACACTGGACCCCCAAGCATTTACCACCTGCATTCACCCCATTCGCCTTTCATTCCTTTTCAGCATTCACTCCCTTTCCCCTGAAACAAATCATTAGGACTTGAATGGTCCTCCAAGTGTCTCCATTCTCCTTTCTGCTGTCAGCTGAGTTCCAAATCCAGTGCTGCTCAGTTGTCCTCTCCAGCTCCCTCCTTTATTGTAAACCTCTGATATTAATTTGGACCTTGTGGTATATAAAGAATCTTAAATAAAGTCCCTTCCAGACAGCAGAACAAAGAACTCTCTACTCCAGGAAGCAGGTAGGTTGGAGCATGGACAGGATGGGGAGGCTGCGACAGGGAGCTCACTGGCTCTTCTCTATCTTGCTATGCTATAGTTTCTGCTTCAGCCCCTCTTCTGCCCTCTGCAATGCTACCTAGTTGCCAATGGGAAAGGAGGGCAAGGGCCTCATTTAGTATAAGAAAGAGCCACAGGCTGGCCACACCTGTCCTGGAGCAATTCAGGTTATTTGTCTTACCTCTGTCCTACAAAACTCTACATGTAATGGTTGTTGGGAGGTAAGTGTTCTATTCACCTGGAATGATTCTAACATTTTTTTTTATTAATTTCCCACTCTGCTGAATAAGTTGGTTTAATAATATACTTATTGTGAAATCAGAGTTCAAAACTAAACCTTCAATGTCCCTCTCAAGACTTTATAAAGCTTTAGATGTGTATAAAGGCTGTTAGGAATTTTAGTTCTTTGAGCCTGTACTGTAACATTTCTAAGTCTTTAGTGAAAAAGATTTTTATATGAAGATGACAACAGCAGAGTATTGTAGAGATTACATACCTGATAATCTCCTTTTCCTTAGTGTATGCAGATGGACTCAAAACAAGTGGGTATAGTGTGCTCATGCTAGCAGTTGGAGACGGATCTGACGTCAGCACGGGTACATATACCCCCACAGGAAGTGCAGCAATTCAGTAATCTTCCTTACAAAAGCTGTATGGATATATGTGTAACTGACAGATCGATTAAATGAACAGGATTACCCTGACAGATTGATAGTAGCTGGAGACCGCCAGCGTTCCCAACCGGAAGGCATCAACACCCGGCAGGGTGGATGCCCTATCATAAGAAAACAATGCTTACCGTGAGTTGGTGAATCCTCATGTATACCGGCAGCCGGGCGGGATGCTGAGTCCATCTGCATACACTAAGGAAAAGGAGATTATCAGGTAAGTAATCTCTACATTTCCTAGCGTGTAGCAGATGGACTCAAAACGAGTGGGATGTACAAAAGCTACTCCCGGACTGGGTGGGAGGCTGCCCGAGGTCCGTTTAGGATTGCCCTCGCAAATGCTGTGTCCTCCCTGGCCTGGACGTCCAGACGGTAAAATCTGGAGAAGGTATGGAGGGAGGACCACGTCGCCGCTTTACATATCTCTGCAGGCGACAACATCCTAGTTTCTGCCCAAGAGGCCGCCTGCGCTCTGGTAGAGTGAGCCTTGACCCGTAGAGGAGGTGGTTTTCCCGCTTCTACGTAGGCCGCCTTGATAACTTCTTTGATCCAGCGGGCGATGGTTGCCCGTGAGGCCGCTTCCCCTTGCTTCTTCCCACTGTGAAGGACGAACAGGTGGTCCGTCCTTCGTACTGCTTCTGATATTTCCAGGTACCTGGGCAGCAGTCTGCCGATGTCGAGATGGCGTAGTATTCGACCTTCTTCCGACTTCTTCAAACCTGTCGTGGTAGGCAAGGATATGGTTTGGTTGAGGTGGAAGTGTGAGACCACCTTGGGTAAGAAGGAAGGAACCGTGCGAAGATGGATAGCCTCTGGAGTGATTCTGAGAAACGGATCACGGCAGGACAGCGCTTGTAGTTCTGAGATGCAGCGTGCTGAGCATATGGCCAGCAGGAACACTAGCTTCAAGGTTAACAAACGGAGGGACAGGCCTCGAAGGGGTCTGAAGGCGGGTCCCGCTAGAAAGTCCAAAATTAGGTTGAGGTTCCACAGGGGCACTGGCCACTTAAGTGGCGGGCGAATGTGTTTGACTCCTTTCAGGAAACGTGAAATGTCTGGGTGTGTGGCGATGCTGTTGCCGTCACTTCGGGGACCGTAGCAGGATAGCGCTGCCACTTGAACCTTGATGGAATTGAGGGATAGACCCTTCTGAAGTCCATCCTGCAGGAAATCCAAAATGATAGGGATCTTAGCAGCATGTGGATTGGTGCCATGAGCTTCGCACCAGGCTTCGAATACTCTCCAGATCCTTATATATGTTAGTGATGTGGAGAACTTGCGTGCTCGGAGGAGTATTTCTATAACCGGCCCCGAGTAACCTCTTTTCTTCAGTCTAGCCCTCTCAATGGCCAGACCGTAAGAGAGAATTGAGCTGGATCCTCGTGGAGGATGGGACCTTGCCGCAGCAGGTCCCTGTGTGGAGGCAGGGGTAATGGATTCCCTGCCAGTAGTCTTCTCATGTCTGCATACCAGGGTCTTCTTGGCCAGTCCGGTGCCACTAGAAGAACTAGGCCTCTGTGCCGCTGAATCTTGTGTATAATGGCGCCCAGCAGGGGCCATGGAGGAAAGGCATATAGCAGGATCCCCTGAGGCCATGGCTGTACCAGGGCATCGATCCCCTGGGAGAGAGGATCTCATCTGCGACTGAAGTATCTGGGTACTTGAGCGTTGGACCTGTCCGCTAGTAGGTCCATGCCCGGCGTCCCCCACTGATCCACAATCATTTGGAAAGCTCCAGGTGAAAGCTGCCATTCCCCCGGATTTAGGCTTTCTTTGCTGAGGAAGTCTGCCATGGTGTTGTCCTTCCCGGCGATGTGGATGGCGGAGATGTCCTGGAGATTTGCTTCCGCCCAAGTCATCAGGGGGGCTATTTCTAGGGATACCTGTCGGCTTCTGGTTCCGCCCTGTCGGTTGATGTATGCCACTGTGGTGGCGTTGTCTGACATCACTCTGACCGCTCTGTTTCGGAGTCTGTGGGCAAATCGCAGGCATGCTATCCTGACTGCCCGTGCCTCTAGTCGGTTGATGTTCCACCCCGACTCTTCTCTGTTCCACCACCCTTGGGCGGTGAGTTCTTCGCAGTGCGCTCCCCATCCGCTCAGGCTGGCATCTGTAGTGAGCAGGGTCCAGGTTGGGGAGGACATTCTTGACCCCCGGCTCATGTGGCCCGGCTGCAACCACCATTGTATCTGAATCCGCACCCTGGCTGGTAGAGGTAGGTGTACGGTGTAGTTCTGTGATCGTGGGCTCCACCGAGATAGGAGGGCGTGTTGTAACGGTCTCATATGCGCCCGCGCCCATGGTATCACCTCCAGCGTGGATGCCATAAGGCCGAGGACCTGTAGGTAATCCCAAGCTGTGGGCCGGGTGGCGGTCAGCAGGGCCTGCAGATGATTCCGGAGCTTTGCTCTCCTCTTGGATGTCAGACTGACCTTGTCTTCCTGGGTGTCGAATCGGACTCCTAGGTATTCCAGTGACTGAGAAGGCTGTAGGGAACTCTTGTTCAAGTTTACTACCCATCCTAGGCTTTCCAGAAGAGCTATGACTCTGTTGGTTGCCTGGTGGCTCTCCTCCGGTGATTTTGCCCTGATCAGCCAATCGTCCAGGTAGGGATGGACGAGGATTCCTTCCTTCCAGAGGGTAAAGGTCCGCGGCGCGGTGGCTAACCCGAAGGGTAAAGCTCGAAACTGGAAGTGTTGGTTCAGGACTTTGAAGCGTAAGTAGCGCTGGTGATCCCAATGGATTGGGATATGCAGGTAGGCTTCCGACAGATCTAGGGATATGAGAAACTCCCCTGGCTGTACTGCATTCTTGACAGACCGCAGAGTTTCCATGCGAAAGCTGGGGACCTGTAGGTGTCGGTTGACTGACTTGAGGTCCAGAACGGGCCTGAAAGTGCCCTCCTTTTTGGTTACTATGAAATAAATGGAATAATGCCCAGAATTTATCTCCCCTGCAGGCACTGGGATTATGGCTTTCAGGGACAGGAGCCTCCGCAAGGTAACTTCTAGTGCCGCCTTCTTGAGGGGTGAACAAGGAGATTCCACAAACTTGTCCGGCGGGAGCCGAAGAAAATCCAGGTAATACCCTTCTCGGATGATGGCGAGGACCCACTGGTCCGAGGTAATCTCGACCCACCTGCGGTAGAAGAGGGTTAGCCTGCCCCCTATGGCTGCTACCCCCGGATGGGTCGGCTGATTGTCATTGTGGGGTGCGGCAGGGACCAGAACCCGAGCCGGTTCTCCTCTTGTGCTTGGTCTAAAGGGCTGGTTCCTGGCCTGAGAACGAGGTGCTTGGTAGCGAGCCCTGTAAGGGTTGAAGCGCTGAGAGTGTCTACCTCTGGATGGCCTAGGAAAAGAACACTGGCTCTTCCTCGACCTGTCTTCCGGGAGACGGGGTAATGGAGAGGCGCCCCATCTATTAGCCAGTTTCTCGAGATCGCTGCCGAACAGTAGGGATCCCTTAAAGGGCAGTCTTGTGAGGCGTGTCTTGGAGGAAGAGTCGGCCGCCCAATTACGTAGCCAGAGCTGCCTCCTGGCTGCCACGGAGGATGACACTCCCTTGGCTGCCGTACGGACTAGGTTAGAGGCTGCATCAGTGAGGAACGAGAGAGCTGATTCCATTTCTTCTCCCGGAGTGTTGTTCCTAGCTTGTGATAAACAGGAACGTGTCACCACGGTGCAGCAGGTCGCAATTCGTAGGGACATGGCTGCCACCTCAAAAGCTTGTTTCAGGATGGCGTCCATGCGCCGGTCATGTGTATCCTTGAGGGCCGCTCCCCCCCTCCAACGGAATGGTGGTGCGCTTCACAATTGCGCTAACTATGGCATCTACCTTGGGGCACGCCAGCAGCTCCTTGGTCGCCGGGTCCAGAGGGTACATGCCCGACCCCCTTTGAATGAGGCCTCCGGCGCATTCCACTCCAGATCGATTAGCTGCTGTGCTGCTTGTAGGAGGGGAAAATGGTGAGCCGTTTGACGCAGGCCCTCTAGCAGGGGGTTCATTCTAGGTTCCCCCGGGGTGTCCTGGCCCAGAATAGCCAGTTCTGACAGGCATTGAGAGACCAGGTCTAGGAGATCCTCCTTCCGAAAGAAGCGTCTCATGGTCCGATATGGTTCTATCTCCGAGGGGAGTTCTCCCTCCTCGAGGGGCTCCTCGTCTTCCTAGGAGCAATCCGAATACCCATAAGTGGGGCTTCTGGGTGGCGAGTGACCGTGCCTAGGTCGTGAGGGTCCAGGGGCCGGATCATCCGGTACGGTAGGACCCAGTCGAGGAGCAGACTGCATCTGGACAAAGGCGTGAATCCCCTTGAATAATTCCACCCAGGAAAGCGAAGCCGGATCTGGCCTTAGGGGCACCAGGTCTCTCGGGTTCCCCGGCTGCTCACCGCGGCCTGCTAAGTCCGGGGTGTTCCCTGAGGAACTAGCAAGTACGCTGGGCTGGGACCGGTCCTGGCCAGGAACTCCCAGGGCCTCCTCACATTGGGCGCATAGGGAGTCTGCATCCTCGCTCAGTGTGGCTCTGAGGTTGCATGCTGAGCAGAGGCTTAGAGCTCTTATGCCTGATTCTGGAGGTGCCGGCTCTGCGGACGCATGGGCTCTCTTACGCTCCATTTCGTCTGTTATTTCCTTCCAGCCGGAGTATGCGCCTTGTAATATGTGTCGCCTACTAATATGCGCTTATCCGCAGGCACTTATCAACGGGCGCCTATGAATGCGCGCTTCTCAACATGCGCTTAGCCACATGCGCCTAGGAACGGGCGTCTTATGAACGTGCGCCTATCAACAGGCGTCTATGGACGTGCGCCTATCAACAGGCTTCTATGGACGTGCGCCTATCGACGGGCGCTTATCGACGGGCGCCCGTCGATGAAAGTGCGCCTATCAACAGGCTTCTATGGACGTGCGCTTATGAACGGGCACCCATCTATCGGCCTGCGCCTATCGGCGTGCCCTGAGCAACGTGCGCCTAGCAACGTGCGCCTAGCAACGTGTTCCAGGTGGCGAAGGCGGGCAGGCAGACAAAATGGCGACCTCCTTGACGGGCTGCCACGTAGGCAGACCCCGCTAATCCACACTTCCTCGGAGACCACAGTAAAGATGTACGCCTTACCTTGTCTTCGGCGCTTCCCGGCTGCAACCCGGGCGGTCTCCGGCTGCGGGGGGAGAGGGTGAGTACTTTCACCGCCACGCTCGAGGAAGTGCATACAGGAGCCTCTCTTATGGCTTTAGGTGATTTTATTCCATGGCAACATTTCCCAAATACAGCCATCAACTGCTTTTTTGGTGGCCACATCTCCCACTATCAAGGTTTTCCAGTCATCCATGTGCAAATCTCTACCCCACTGGCTCTCATCCCAGTCACTGCTTCTTCTCTGGCTTTGCACAGTTGAGTTTGAGAATGCAAGAAAGAATAGTACAAAATTACTGGTACTGCAAACTCAGCCACATGAAGGCAGCAACAGATGGGTTGGGAGATGGCAGGTGAAGAGCAGCGATCAGTGAGGCCCAATGGCTTGAGTCACTCCCACTCCCAATCTACCTGAATATATTTCGCTTTGAAGTGCTAAAAAACAGAATATAAATCAAATACATACATACATACATAAATACATCAAGCTAACTCCACTGGCAAGAGGAGAGCAAAGCAACACAATTCTCTCCTGCTGGCCAGCAAGGTGGGCAAGAGCGCGAGTGCATACATCAGAGAGGAGTCAGGGGAATGGGGTGAGGGGGGGGGTGAATTGTCAAAGTGGCCATATTCTGAAGCCACCAAACACATTCTGTGAGAACACCTGGATGGAAACCATTATTACTTCGGACATGATAATTGTGAAGACAAGGCCCCCCATACTATAATAAAACATGTAACAAAAATTCACTTTTCACAAGAAGGGAATCTGGCTCTGCAACTCTACTAAACCATAACCCTATAATAAAAGAAAGTTGGCAACCACAGTTAGGTCAATTCTGTGAAGAGCTGAAAGTGCAAAGTCATTCTTCTTTCACCTATTTCTTAACTGTTAGCTCACTACCTCTGCTCTGGCAGATGATTACTTAAACAGAGGAAAGGTCATTGCTCAAGAGAAAATATCCTGGCAGAGACAGCACTCCAAAGCCTGGAATATGTAGCACAATACATAAAGGGGCCGATTTTAATTCCTACGCGCGCGGGGTATATTTGTGCACGCTACCTGGCGCGCACCAATGTACACCCAATTTTATACATGCGCGCGCTGCCGTGCACATGTTATAAAATCCAGGGTTGGCGTGCGCAAGGGGGTGCACACATGTGCACCTTGTGCACGCCGAGCCCGGGGGAAGCCGATAGCTTTCCCTGTTCCCTCCAAGGCCGCTCCAAAATCGGAGCGGCTTTGGAGGGAACTTTTTTTAAGCCCCCCCCCACCTTTCCCTATCTAACCCAACCTCCAGTCCTACCTAAATCCCCCCCCCCCACACTTTATTTCTTCTAGACTTGCACGCGCCGGCCAGCTACCGGCGCGCCAACCCCCGGCACAGGCTGCTGTGCCGGAGGACTCGGGACCGCCCCTGAACCGCCGCCCCCTGACCACACCCCAGGACCGCCCATTTTTTAAAGCCCCGGGACATACGCGCATCCCGGGCTTGCCCGCACCACCGAGCCTATGCAAAATAGGCTCGGCGCGCGCAGGGGTATGTTTTCGGGGATTATGCGCATAACCCTTTGAAAATCTACCCCAAAATGAATACACTGCAACTCTTTACATTGAGCAGAGTTATCTGCATGGAAGCTTATTAAGATGTAACTAGTTTTGAAGTCCTATAGTAATGAAATGTTATTGTATTTAATATTTCTTGCTCATCGGTTCCCCAACTCTCAACACAGAATTCCTCAAAGTGATTTACAAAAGAAAACACGCATAATATAAAAACTAAAATAGTACAACATACAAAAAAGCTATGTTACTTCATAGTGTCTCTCTGTTTGGCAGGCTGATCTTTATCAAAAATCATCATAATCTCCCCAAAGAAATTTACAACTGGAATTTTGGTTATCATATGAATATGATGATGCTCATAAACTGGGAGAAATATATAGCATTACGTCTCGATGGAAAACTGGATTTTTTTTTTTTTACCCACAAGTTTCTTACTGTTCCTTGTGGTTTCCAGCTCAAATTGGAACCAGCCTACTTTGGGTTACAATGCCATCTGCAACTACCCATGACTTTTTACCCCTTTTTATAGCCTCCGCCAATTCATCTAGCCTAATCATTGTGTCTGTGGTCCCCAGTTGAAGATCACAGTTCCTTCTGGAGAATGGCAACATAGATCCATTGTTAAGCAATGGCTGAGTTTCCCCTCTCATCAGGGGCTCTGAACATTGCCTGCACAGCATCCCCAGCCTCAGCGGCAGAGTGCTGGTTTGGGAATTAAATCCAGGTACCACTGCACAGCAGTGCACCACACTGCCATTAAGCTGTCAGGCTGATCCCAGAAAATAGGATTTTACTAGTAACTTGTTTACTTTACATAGGGCAAAATCTTTTCTTCTGCATGCTAGAATAAATAACTATACAAAAACACTAATTTATTTATTTAAATACATTTATATTCCACCGATCTGAAAAACTCTAATGGTGAAGATTTGGAGGAGTTTGAACAAATCATAGCGAACCTGGAAGATGAAACAGGGCAAAGTAGCAAATCACCTAGACCAGATGGTATAACCAGAAAGTTTTGAAAAAAAACTCAAAAATGAAATTGCATACCTATTACTAATAATTTGTAACCTATTACTAAAATCATCTATCGTACTTGAAGATTAAAAAGGGTAGCCAACGTAACACCAATCTTTAAAAAGATTGGTGATCCAGGAACTTACAGGCCAGTAAGTCTGACGGCAGTACCCAGGAACAATCTTAGAAATTATTTAAAAAAAAAAAAATTAATGGACATTTAGACAGACATGGTTTAATGGGACACAGTCAACATGGAGTTTTCCAAAAGAAAGTCTTGCCTCACCAATCTGCTACATTTTTTGAAACGGTTAATAAAATTAGAATAATTGAGAACTGGTGGATATAGTGTATCTGGATTTTCAGAAGGTGTCCGACAAAGTAGTGATATTTTGTCTGGGAGGGAAGAAATATCACAGGAATGACCCCTCACAATATTTCACTCTTCCCACAATAAAATATTGTGGCTTGATAAACGACCCCTTAAATTTGTACCCGAGGCAATGAAGGGTAAAGTGACTTGCAAAAGATCACAAGGAATGGCAATGGAATTTGAACCTAGGCTTCCCTGGTTTGAAGCCTGTTGATCTAACCTCATAATTCTAGCAAACTTTGAAAGTGGCTTTCCTCAAGAGACCAAGAGATCCTGTGTGGGCACCTGATCCCTTCACTGAGGCATCCATCGCTAGGGTTATCTGATGGAGGAGAGCATGAAGTGGAGCTCAGTCTTGAAGCATACATGGATTTAACCACCAGTGCAACTCCATTTTCATGTCTCCAGTAATCTGTACAACAGCTGATATCAATTGAGAGCTGATCACATTGACTGTACAAACCCCACTGCAGGCAATGAATATGAAGGCAGGTTAGTGGGACCACATGGATGGCTGCCACCATATGACCTAAAGCAACTACAATTACTCTGGCTGTTGAGCGGTCAGCAGCTTGTAAATGAGCAATCTCATGGTGCTTTCTTGATCTGATGATAGAAATGCCTTTTCTTGCAGTGAGTCTATCCATGCTCAGATGAATTTTATCCTCCGAGTTGGCACTAAATTTGACTTCTAAATTCACCAGAAATTCCAATCTTGTACAAGACCAATCATCTTGCTCAGGGAGAGCAACAGTTCTTCTCGATACATCGCTGTGACTAGCCAGATATCCAAGTACAAAAAAATCTGAATGCCTTAATTTAACAGGAGTACTTTGTATTTATAATGGGAAGAATCCATCCTGAAGTGAAGGTAGCACCAGTGGGAGGGATGGATGGGCAAATGAGCATATGCATCTTTCAGATCGAGAACACACATTCATTCTCACTTCTGAAATAGGAGATAATCATGATGAGGAAATTCATTTTTAATTTCTCTTTAAGTAGATGTTTGTTGAGAAGTTTCAAATCCAGAATAGGCCTCAATCCTCCTGATTTCCTGGGGATGAGGAAATGTTGTGAGTAGAGGCCATTTCCATGTTAGGATGCCAGGACTGGCTCTATCAACAGTTGTAGAAGGAGCAATTGCACTTCCAATCAAAGCTGCAGCAAGTGAAATGGATCTGGATTGAGAGTCTAGCAATGTAGAAGGAATGATAGATGGGGAAATGCAAACAGTATCTAGACTCCATGATCTTTAGGGCTCAGAGGTCCCATGTTATCTGACACCACGAATCCAAAATGGTCTAGATTCTGCCTATCCACCAGAACAGAGGACTGTTGCATGCTTAGAGGGATCAAAAATTGGACCATGGTTTAATTTGGGCCTAATGTGTCATTTTAGGGTGATGGCATGTCCACTGCCGAGCACTGGCTGGAAGTGGTTGTTGTCAATGAGCCAGAAAAAGTGGGAGGTAGTACTGTTGGAAAGGATGGAATAAGTATCTCTGAAAGAATGGTCTTTTGTAAGTCAAGAAGGAACTCTTGTCTTACAAAAGAGGATGGCTGCTCGGGAAGTGTCAAGAAGAATTGGACCACCATATTCTGTTCTTTGAATAACCATTACTCTAGAGTTTTCTGCCAAAAAGGTTGCCCCCTAGGCAAAGGAGGTCCGCCAACTTCTTTGTACATCATCTCGGATACTACTGACTCTAAGCTTTGCCACATGTCGAGCTCCGATGGAAGCTGAGGTACATGAATTGAACAACTCATACACAGAACAAAGCATCCAACAAGCAATTTGGGATAATAAGTGTCGCCATCTTCAGATTGTAGAAAAGGCTTTTGTTTTTTTAATGCAGTCATGTAGATAATGCACCACATAACACTGGTGAGTAGAGATAACAGCGGTAAATACTTTCGTTCCAAAACTGTCTAGTAGCCTATGGTCTTTGCCTGGAGGCAAATTTGAATGAATTCTTATCTTTTCACCTTTTTTCAGTGCAGATTTGACAACCACAGAATAAAGAGATAGTTGGACGACACCAAACCCTAGTGACTTCTGAACTCTAGAGATATAGCTTTCTGGCTGTAGGAATGCCAGAAATAGGAGTGTCCCATATTCTCATCTGTAAAAGGTTCAGTGTGTCATGGGCTGGAAGAGCTGTTGGTTCTGATGCATTATCTAGTATTTGACAGGGGGGTCTTCATCCTTACGCACATTGACGCCAAGTGTCTTTCCTTTTTTTTTTTTTTTTTTTTTTTTTTTTTACATATTTTGAATAGGTGAGGTCCTCCATGGTCAGGAGCATGCAAAGTGAGTCAGAATAGATACCTGTAGAACCTTCTTCAGAACCTAATGGAGTGGGTTCACTAATCCAGGAACCCAAAAACGAAGGCGCAAACTGGGGTTTCTCCTGGTTGCCTTGGAGGGGAAATATCCTTGTCTACCACCCTTGACTCTGCTGAAATTGAGTGGGATGTTAAAGAACCTCGTAGCAAGGGTTCTGATGATGTGTTCATGCCATCAAAACTGTGATGGAATCAACACATCTCAGGGATCACTGTAGCAAAGGTGGAGAGGCTAGATAGTTCCATCCATCTTCCTAGTCAAAGAGGTAAAGACATTTTTTTACCATATCTGCAATCTGGTCAAGTGATTAAGATATCCTCTGACCTGGGTTCCACAATAGGAGGTCTACTGGAGGTGAGCGGTACTATGGAACATAACGAGTCTGAAATGTCCAGTCAGAAGCCCTCCACTAATAACTTTGAAGGAATCGAGGGCTATTGCATTCAGATGGGGAAGAAATAAATTCTCTTCTGCACCTGATCTAGGGCAACTGGTATACAGCTGTGTAGGTAATGTAGCATGATGACTCTGGTCTGGGGCTCAATGCATCAATTGCCACACTATAGGAGCCTTGTACTTCGATGGAATCAAATGCCTTGGAGCTCCAGAGGAATGTTTCTTTGAATACTTCAAGGAGCCTCCCTTGAGCTGAGTCAATGAAAACTGATCCTGGATGGGGATGCTTTATCGATGCATGCATCAGCTGAATCGGGATCATTAATCTGGAAGGAGCCCCAGTTCTTGCACTGTGAATCAAGGGGTCATGCACACCAGCTCCACCGCAATCATGGCATGACTATGCGTCTGAGACCAAGCCCTGTGTGCATCATTTGTGCCAATATGCTTTGCGTCAACAGTGCCAAAGCCTGTTGCATCACTAATGCACCACAATTCAAGGATTTATGCTTCTTCGACACAGGCTCTCAAAGCCCCAGAGAGTGATCTTGCTTGTTCCTCAACTCAGGGCTCAACCACACAGCTTTGGCCTGTACTGAAGGGAGAGTTTTTGAAGAGCTCTTGCTCAGCTCTTTACCCAGCAAGGGAGACTATGCACTGCGCAAGCAAATCTGCTGCAACTCTGAAAAGATTTTGCAGCTCCATGATCTTACAAACTTTGGAATACTAGGAACATGGGAACATTTGTCCACAAGCATAGCAGTTTTCCTAATTGTGGTTCAGCCCAAGCAATGACAGCACACCTTGCCACAGATGCAATTTATGAATCTACTTATGGTAGGTTTCTTTTTGCCAGATATGTTGAGGAAGCAAAGGCCTTTTCTTATTTTTTTATATAGCTGAAAAGTGCTGCTGTGGGTGATGCAGAGGCAGTGAGGCAATTAAAAAAGGAAAACACTGAAGAAAAATAAAGAATATCAAGGATTTAAGATTTTAGAGAACAGATTATCTGGAGAGACTGAGTACAAGTCCATGCTTGTGGTAAGACAAAAAAAAAATGACTGAGGAGACTCATGAGGCAACGCCCACATAGAGCTAAAAGTTCTACTAGCTAGGCAAGATGCGTCTGTTTGGTGCCGCCGGATATCACTCGTCATGGCTGATTCAGCTTGCTAAGATTTTAAATCTTAGGCCAGATTGTTTGTTTTTTGGCTTAACTAACTTTCTTTTCTTTCTTTTTTAACCATTGTCTTGCTTTATAAATACCCCTTTGTCCTGTATATTTGTCTTATTAGATTGTAAGCTCTATTGAGTAGGGTCTGTCCTTTTTGCGTATTTGTACAACGCTGCATATGTCATGCAGCACTATAAAAATGTTTAAATAGTAGTAGTAGCTTATTGATAGAAAATATATTTCCTCTATTGATTCATGGTGCAATGGCACCTTGAGTACTGTGTGCAGTTCTGGTCATCCCATCTCAAAAAAAAAACAAAAACATAGCAGAACAGAAAAGGTATAAAGTAGGGCATGGAATGGCTCCTTTATAAGAACATAAATACCATGCTATGTCAGATCAACATCCATTAAGTCCAGCATCCTATGGTCAGACTGGGTCATAAATCTCAAAAATTGAGAAATTACTTACCTGATAATTTCGTTTTCCTTAGTGTAGACAGATGGACTCAGGACAAATGGGTATAGTGTGCTCCTGATAGCAGTTGGAGACGGATCAGATTTCAATCTGACGTCAGCTCTAGTACATATAGCCCTGCGAGACGCCATGCTCTTCAGTATTCTCTTCAAGAAGCAATTGTGGATATATGTGTGACTGAATAACTTGGTTAACTTGAACTGGTTGATGTGGTTATAGTTGGAGACTGCCAGTGTACTCAACCGAAAAACGCCAACATCCGGTAGGTATGGGTGTCCTAATTAGAGGAAAGCTTGGCTTACCCGTGTTGGTCTTGTTCTCGGGGATTGTCCCCCGAGGGTTCCGTGATTGTCGGCAGCTGTGGACGGGATGCTGAGTTCATCTGTCTACACTAAGGAAAACGAAATTATCAGGTAAGTAATTTCTCCATTCCCTAACGTGTAGCAGATGGACTCAGGACCAATGGGATGTACAAAATCTACTCCCGAACCAGGTGGGAGGCTGCCCATGGCCCACTTAGTACTGCCCTTGCGAATGCTGTGTCCTCCAGAGCCTGAACATCCAGGCGATAGAACTTAGAAAAGGTATGAATGGTGGACCATGTCGCCGCCCGACAGATCTCGGCGGGTGACAGCATCTTGGTTTCCGCCCAAGACACTGCCTGGGCTCTAGTGGAATGGGCCTTGACTTGTAGAGATGGAGGCTTGCCTGCCTCTATGTAGGCTGCCTTGATAACTTCTTTGATCCAGTGGGTTAGGGTTGCCCGTGAGGCTGCTTCCCCTTGCTTCTTCCTGCTGTGAAGGACAAAGAGGTGGTCTGTCTTTCGTACGGATTCCAACTTTTCCAGGTATCGGATTAGGAATCTGCCGATGTTAAGATGGTGAAGGCGGTGAGATTCCTCAGAGTCCTTATGCTCGTCTGGCGATGATAACGAGATGGTTTGGTTTAGATGGAAGTGAGAAACCACTTTTGGTAGGAAGGAGGGGAACCTGAGGAACAGTTCGCGACAGGACAGTGCTTGGAGCTCGGAGATGCAATGGGCCAAACAGACTGCCACTAGAAATGCAGTCTTCAAAGTTAGTAGTCGGAGGGACAGGCCGCGAGTGGGTCTGAAGGAGGCTCCTGCTAGGAAATCTAAGACTAGATTGAGATTCCATAAGGGTACTGGCCACTTTAGAGGTGGTCGGATCTGCTTGACCCCTTTCAGGAAGCGGGAGACGTCCGGGTGAGAGGCTAGGCTTCCACTCTCTACCTTGGCTCTGTAGCAGGCCAACGCGGCCACCTGTACTTTGATGGAGTTGAGGGACAACCCCTTCTGTAGGCTGTTCTGCAGGAATTCCAGAATCCTGGGGGTTTTGACTGTCCGCGGGAGGGTGTCGCGGTCTTCACACCTGGCTTCGAATATTCTCCATATTCGTATGTAGGTTAGGGATGTGGAAAACTTGCGTGCTCGGAGCAGAGTGTCAATCACCGCCCCCAAGTATCCGCTCTTCTTCAGGCGTGTCCTCTCAATGGCCAGACCGTAAGAGAGAATCGAGTTGGGTCTTCGTGGAGGATCGGGCCTTGTTGGAGCAGATCCCGGTGTGGAGGTAGAAGGCTCCCCGTCAGTAGTCTCTGCATGTCTGTGTACCATGGCCTTCTTGGCCAGTATGGGGCCACTAGAAGTACTGGTCCCCTGTGGTGTTCTATCTTGCGGATGATCCCACCCAGTAGCGCCACAGAGGGAAGGCGTATAGCAGAACTTCCTGTGGCCAGATCTGGAAGAGAGCATTGATCCCTTGAGATTGTGGGTCCCGTCTGTGACTGAAGAAGTTGGGAACTTGAGCGTTGGACTGGGTTGCCAGGAGGTTCATGGCTGGTGGTCCCCAGCGGTTTACTAACAACTGAAAGGCTGTGGCCGACAGCCTCCATTCCCCTGGGTCTAGACTTTCTCTGCTGAGGTAGTCCATGGTCTTTTCCCGTGATGTGGGCAGCTGAGATCTCTTGTAGGTTTGATTCCGCCCACTCCATTAGGGGGTTCTATTTCCAGGGACACCTGTTGGCTTCTGGTTCCTCTCTGTCGGTTGATGTAGGCCACTGTTGTGGCGTTGTCCGACATGACTGACAAATTCGCCCCGGAGTCTGTGTCTGAACTGCAGGCAGGCTAGCCTGACTGCCCGTGCTTCCAGTCGGTTGATGTTCCATCCCGACTCTTCCTTGTCCCATTGCCCCTGTGCGGTCAGTTCTTGGCAGTGGGCGCCCCACCCTCGTAGACTCGCATCCGTGGTGAGCAGGATCCAGGTTGGTGGGGATAGCCTTATTCCCTTGCTCAGGTGGTCTTCTTGTAGCCACCATTATAGCTGGGTTCAAACCTCCTCTGGGAGCTGTAGTAGAACAGAGTAGTTTTGGAACATCTGATTCCATCGTGACAGCAGGGAACACTGTAGGGGCCGCATGTGCGCTCTTGCCCATGGGACCACTTCCAGTGTGGATGACATGCAGCCGAGGACTTGGAGGTAGTCCCACACCTTGGGGTGCAGACTGATTAACAGGTTTTGCAACTGGTTCATCAGCTTTGTTCTCCTTGTAGGAGTCAGAATAACCTTGTCTTGTCTGGTGTTGAACCTGACTGAGATTGTGAGGGCTGCAGACAGCTCTTGTTTGGTTGACCACCCACCCGAGGTTCTCCAGTAGAGTTTTGACTCTGTTGGTTGCCTGATGGCTTTCCTCTGGGGATTTTGCTCTGATCAGCCAATCGTCCAGATATGGGTGTACGAGGATTCCTTCTTTCCGCAGTGTCGCCCCCACTTCAACCATGATTTTGGTGAACGTTCGGGGAGCTGTGGCTAGCCCGAAGGGTAGTGCCCGGAACTGGTAGTGGTGGTCCAGGATCGTGAAGCGTAGAAAACGCTGATGCTCGTGGTGGATCGGGATGTGCAGGTAGGCTTCTGACAGATCCAGGGATGTGAGGAATTCTCCTGGCTGTATCGCTCTTATGATCGAGCGTAGGGTTTCCATGCAGAAGCGAGGGACCTTCAGGTGACGGTTGAGCGACTTGAGATCCAGGATGGGTCGGAACGTACCCTCTTTCTTGGGAACGATAAAATAGATGGAATAGTGCCCAGTATTTTGTTGTTGTATGGGCACCAGTGTTATGGCCTTTAAGGCAAGCAATTTGGTCAGCGTGATTTCCACTGCCCTCCTTTTGGAGAGGTCGTGGAAGGGAAATTTCACAAATTTGTCCGGAGGAATGTTGTGGAAGTCCAGATAATATCCCTCTCGAATGATGGTTAGGACCCACTTGTCTGAAGTTATCTCAACCCATCTTTGGTAGAATAGGGCAAGCCTGCCCCCTATGGCTTCTTCCTGTGGATGGGCCGGCTGATTTTCATTGTGGGGTGCGGCTAGGGCCTGGGCCAGAGCCGGCTCTTCTGCTGTGTTTGTTCTGAAAGGACTGGCCCTTGCCTGCGGGGCGAGATGCTTGATATGTATTTTTGTATGGTTTGAAGCGCTGTGATCCCCTGCCCTTAGATGTTCGGGGGGAGGGGCGCTGGCTTCTCTTGTTCTTGTCCTCCGGTAGCCGTGGTACTGGGGATTCGCCCCATTTGTCGGCTAACTTTTCCAGTTCACTTCCAAACAGGCGGGTTCCCTTAAAAGGCATTCTCATGAGTCTCGTCTTGGAAGTCGCGTTGGCTGACCAGCTTTGGAGCCAGAGTTGCCTTCTGGCTGCCACCACGGACGAGACGCCTCTGGCTGCAGAGCGCACCAGGTCAGAGGTCGCATCCATGAGGAATGATACTCCTGGTTCTAGTGCTTCGACAGGTGTGGTGGCGTTCCTGATCTTTGATAAACAGGTGCGTGTCACCACGGCGCAGCAGGCCGCAATTTGTAGCGACATAGCTGATACGTCGAATGACTGTTTGAGTATGGATTCCAGACGTCTGTCCTGGGCATCCTTGAGTGCTGCTCCTCCCTCGACTGGGATGGTAATGCGCTTAGTGACCGCGCAGACCATGGCATCCACTTTGGGGAATGCCAGGAGATCTTTTGCCGCGGGGTCCAGGAGGTATGTGGCTGCCAGGGTCCGTCCCCCTTTGAACGTGGCCTCCAGAGAATCCCATTCCAGGTCAATCAGCTGTTGGGAGAGCTTGCAGCAAAGGGAAATGGTGGGAGGCCTGATGGAGTCCCTCGAGGGGGGGGGGGGGTTCGTCTTCGGTTCCCCTGTAGCACTTGTGTCTGGGATAGCGAGCTCTTTTAAGCTGTCCGCCACGAGGACTGAAAGCTCGTGTTTGGCGAAGAACCGCCTCATGGTTCGGTAGGGTTCCATTCCTGGAGGGATTTCTCCTTCATCCAGGTAGTCTGACCCTCATCTGAGGTGTCCGGTCCCCAAAGCTGGGGCTTTGGGGCGGGCGAGGCTATGGCTGTGTCATCATAGGCACTGGTTGCATGTGGACGAAGGTATGTAGGCCTTGAAGAATTCTACCCAGGAGAAAGATGCTGGGTCTAAATTGAGAGGCACTACATCCCTGGGAAGCCCCATTTTAGGGAGGCTCCCGCTGGGCGTAACGAGGTCCGGTGTACTGTCGGTGGAACCAGATCCCCATATTGGCTGGGGAGGACCTTGGGCTGGATCACCCAGGGCCTCCTCGCACTGTATGTACAAAGCCGTGGCCTCTTCGTGCTGCGCCGCTCTAATGTAGCATGCTGGGCAGAGGCCCTGGGCCTTAAGATTCTTGTCTGGTGGTGCCATGGTTTGTGTGCGCCGAAAGAAACTCCTGTTTGTGCGTTCAAGCATACGCCGGGAGGCTGAGATATGCGCTCCGGGTGCGCCGAAGTTGCGTGTGTAGGTCAGATGCGCGCGCTGCTCTGCGCATGGGGTTTTACTTATGCACCCAGCACAGTTGAGCGCCCAGCGCCCTTGTGCACAACGCTGAACTTATGTGCGCACAAGTGATTTTGTGCGCATGACTCGTCTCTGTCCACACAGAACGAATCTGCGGACAGGGCGGTGATCAAATGGAAATGGCGACGGCAACCACGCGGGCAATATGGTGACCACCTCGGAGGGTCTCCACGTGGGAGGGCCCTCCTATCGAACCAGGGTCTAGCCCTGGTAGGGCTGATCAACCCGGTAGCACTTATGCTGGCTGGCTATCTGTGCGGCTATTTGAGCCTCGGAGACCGGAGACTTAAGAAGTTTTCTACCTTGCCTTGTCTCGGCGTTTCCCGGTCTCTTTCCGGGCGGTCTCCGGCTGTGGGGGGAGAGGGAAAAAATACCTTCACCGCCGCATTCGAATTTGCACCTGCTGCTGGGGGCTAAGTCCATGCCGGGAACCGGCTGCAGGACCGAGGCCTACCTCTGAGGGATCGCGGAAATCACCTCAGGAATCTCGACTGGGGGAGGGACCCGTTGGTATCACCGCAGGAGAGCGGGGCTCGTCTTTAGAGGTAAGTTTTCTTCTTTGTTTTGTTTTGGATTTCTTTGGTTAGAATACTCTAACGCCGTGCAAGCATGTATAGAGTCCCGAACTGCTATGGAGACGGAGAATACTGAAGAGCAAGGCGTCTCGCAGGGGCATATGTACTAGGGCTGACGTCAGATTGAAATCTGATCCGTCTCCAACTGCTATCAGGAGCACACTATACCCATTGGTCATGAGTCCACTTGCTACATGCTAGGAAAATAAATCTATTTTTTGTTACTCAACCCCAGGGAAAGCAATGGTGTGCCCTAATCTGCCTGGCTAATAATGTTTAATGGATTTTTCCTAGTTGCCTTGACCACATCCTCTTGCAACATATTCCACAACTTGATTGCTCATTGAGTGAAAAAGTACTTTCTGTGGTTTTAAATAGTTGTTAGCTTCATAGAGTATCTCCCTGTTTTAGTATTTTTTGGAAGGGTAAATAACCATCCTTTATTTACCTATTCTACCCCACTCACAATTTTATAAAAAAAAAAAACTTTCATCATTTCCCTCAGTCATCTTTTCCAAGCTGGAGCCCTAACCCGTGCAGACTCTTTTATAGGGGATCCGTAATGATCCAAGGCTAAATAGGTCAGGGTTGCTCAGCTTGAAGAATAGACATCTGAGAGGAGATCTAACAGAGGTTTATAAAATCATAAGAGGGCTGTAAAGACATAGGGGCAGATTTTAAAAGGCCTGCGCGCGTAAATCCTTCCAGAAGGATTTACGTGCGCCTATTTTGCATAGGCTGCCGGCGAGCGTGTAAGTCCCGGGGCTTTCGAAAAGGGGCGGGAGGGGGCGTGTCCGGGGGCGTTCCCGAAAAGACGCAGTGTTTCCAGGGCGGGCCTGGGGGCGTGGCGCCGGCCCAGGGGCGTGGTCGAGGCCTCCAGACCAGCCCCCGGGACCGGAGGACGGAGCAGGGCTGGCGCGTGCAAAGTTATGCCTGCTTTCAGCAGGCGTAACTTTGCCGACAAAGGTAGGAGGGGGGTTTAGATAGGGCCAGGGGGGTGGGTTAGGTAGGGGAAGGGAGGGGAAGGTGGGGGAAGGTGGGGGGAGGGCGAAGGAAAGTTCCCTCCGAGGCCGCTCCGAAATCAGAGCGGCCTTGGAGGGAACAGGCAGCGCGCGCAGGTTGCACAAATGTGCACCCCCCTTGCGCGCACCGACCCCGGATTTTATAAGATACGCGCGGCTACGCACGTATCTTATAAAATCCAGCGTACTTTTGTTCACGCCTGGTGCGCGAACAGAAGTACGCGATCGCGTATTTTTTAAAGATCTACCCCATAGTGAACAGTTATTAAATAGTTAAAGTAGTTCACGACTGAGGGACTCTCCATGAAACTAATTGATAGCAGATTTTAAGCAAACTGGAAAAAGGTTTTTTTTTTTTCCACTCAACATACAATCAAGCTGAGGAATTTGTTGCCAGAGGATATAGTCCAGGCATCTAGAACAGGTGAATTTAAAAGGGGTTTGGACAAGCTCCTGGAAGGAAAGTCCATAGAAAATTAGCAGCTAAGTGAAATTGGTGAAAGCCACCATTTTTCCCTAGGTGTGGGCAACAAAAATTTGATCTACTCTCTAAAGATCCAGGTCGGCCATTGTTGGAGACAGGATGCTGGGCTTACAATGACCCTTGGAGTGACCCAGCATGGTGACTATGTTCTCGAGCTGGAATCCTTATATTCTTCCATACGTTTCTATTAAAAAAAAAAAATACACAACCACTTCTAAGAACATATGTATAAAACTTCCAAGTACAAATAGCGAGATAAAAAGATGGCACCCATCCCCCTTTATTCTTAAAAATGTGCTCCTAAGAGAAGCTTTTGGGCTGCATTTTTTAAAATTCTCATTACACATAAATCTGTAAAAATATTTATATTCTTGTTACTGTAAAACAGGGAACAAAGTACTTTATTAAAGAACCGATGTATTTTGTTTTACAGATTTTACCATACTTGCTTAGAGCACTAATAAGCCAATCATAAATTCTATGATAAGTTATGATTTCTGCTATGAGCATATTTACTCTAACTGTATGGAACTGGCCAGACTGAACTGCTGCATTTAATAACCCTAGGGCTGCTTGAGGCAGAGTACTATGGAGAAATAGATCATGCTTCTAGCACACCAGGAGCGCAGACTAAAATCCATACAACACTAAAAATCATAGTTTTTGTTTAAAATGGCAACATTGGGCAAATTGGCGTTCCTTATTAAAAGGTACAGTGTTAGTTGTAACAATTTACCTAAGCTTTTGGGAACTCACACTCATTCAACAACTAAAGTGTTACGGCTGTAGTGCTTATGAATAATAATGTTGTGTACATCATCCAGCCTCAGTAGCAAGTTAAACATCTGGAATATTTCTTTAGAACTGAAAATGATCTGTGGCATCTGTCACTCTTCTTACACCAGTCAGTCTAACATCAGTGTCAAAGAGCAATGGCTCTATTTGTGCATGCTCTTGTTTGAATAATAGTCCCTTGGTACAGTGACAGTCTTTTTAAATCACCAGAAAAAAATCAGTGAGTTTTGTGGAGTGAGATCAGGAGACAGGGAAAAAGCTAAGACCAGGTTTTCAGATTACTTAAAGGGGGACAGCAGTAAAAATAAATAAATAAATGAAATGACGGGCATCTGCCTTTTTACTGTATATTCTTATGCAGCATAACAGTTATTAAATTATTAAAATTTTAAAATAGCTGTCAAACAAATATGAAGAGCCAACTACAGTCCTTAAATGACACAAGCAAGTCTGTTTTTTTTAATTGTATATAAATATAGTTCATTAATCTTCATCACCCATTCTATTTGAAGCCCTCAAAATCTGAGTTAACCATTCCTAAAAAGTAGTTCACAAGGGTTGGTGGTGGTCAGTCAGAGCCATAGCTATCCCTGGCTTCGTGTCCTCATGTGCTGATAAGGGAGTGCCAAAAGAGAAACCAAACAAACATGCAGTGCTGGAAAACAGGACTGGCTGGGACAAAGTCATTCCAAATCCTTTTTCACCACTTCAAGCAGGGGAAATTAACGTATTTTACTCAATTAGTGGTAATACTGTCACTTTTAATATTCATGATAAAATTCAAGTGGCATTGGAGTCTAAGGTTAATATACTGTTTCTAGAAACATAAAAACATAGAAATGATGGCAGAAAAGGACCAAATGGTCCATTCAGTCTACCCAGCAAGCCTATGGTAGCATCTGCCGCGCCATACACATCACCCCCATAAGATTCCCAAACCGTCAAAGTCAGGGCCCTAGTTGGTCCAATTCCGTTACCTCTTGCCGTTGAAGCCGATACAGTACAGTGCGCTCCGGCAGAGCGCACTGTTAACCCGCGATTGGACGCGCTTTTTGACGCGCTAGCTTTACCCCTTATTCAGTAAGGGGTAACAGCGCATCAAAAACGCACCTAATAGCGCCCGCACCTAATAGCGCCCGCAACATGCAAATGCATGTTGATGGCCCTAATTAGGTATTCCCGTGCAATTCAGAAAGCAAAATGTGCAGCCAAGCCGCACATTTTACTTTCAGAAATTAGCGCCTACCCAAAGGTAGGCGTTAATTTCTCCGGGCAGTTTTTACTGCTTTTCTGTGCAACCTCCGACTTAATATCTCTCGCAACTTTTACTGTATCAGCCCGAATGTCGGAATTGCATCCAAAGTATCAGGCTTATTGGTTTAGGGTGGTAACCACCGCACCAGCAAATTACCCCCATGCATTCTTTTCTTCATTTCCATCCTCTAGCCTTTAGGGATCCACAGTCAGAGGTTCCGAAAGTTTAAAAAAGGTTTTTAAAAAAAAAAAATTGAATCGGCCCGCAGCTTGAAAACCGGAAGCTCAATTTTGCCGGCGTCCGATTTCCGAACCCGTGGCTGTCAGCGGGTTTGAGAACCGACGCCGGCAAAATTGAGCGTCAGCTGTCAAACCCGCTGACAGCCGCTGCTCCTGTCCAAAAAGAGGCACTAGGGACACGCTAGTGTCCCTAGCGCCTCTTTTTGCCGTGGGCCCTCATTTGAATACAGAATCTCGTGCACAGGAGAGTAGCCTGTGCGCGCGCCGGGAGAGCGGGCGTTCACCCGCTCTCCTGCAACTTTTACTGTATCAGCCCGAATGTTGGAGTTGCATCCAAAGTATCAGGCTTATTGGTTTAGGGTAGTAACCACCGCACCAGCAAGTTACCCCCATGCATTCTTTTCTTCATTTCCATCCTCTAGCCCAGAGCTTTCCAAACTTTTCATGTTGGTGACACACTTTTTAGACAAACATAATTTCGTGACACAGTAATTCAGTCTACCAGCAAACCAGAAGTTAAACGTTAAACGAACAAAATGTATTTCAACAATTTATGTATGTTTCCTTAAATATATACATAAATAAAATGTTTCACAACACAACCTATCTCATAATAAATATTTGCAGGCTTCCACTTCCTCCATGCTGATCTCGTACATTGTGAGATCGGCATAGAGAAAATGCTACTCTTGCACATTCCCAAAGATTACATGTGCCAATCACTAAAAAGTAATTTTTTTTTTTACCTTTGCTGTCTGATCTTAGTTTTCTAATCGGTTGGTCACAGGCTTTTTTTTCCACCTTTCCTTTCTTGTTTTTTTTCCAATTCCTTTTACAGGGTCTTTTTTTCTATTTCTTTTCTCTCCATCTGTCTTCCCTCAAACACACAATCAGGTTCTCATTCACACACCCTATCTTACACAGGCTCTCACTCACATGCAATCTCACACATCCACAGCTCTCACTCTAACATGCCTCTCTCTCATACATACATACATACTGTCTCTCTCGTGCACATGCTGTCTCACTCTCACACACACAGGCACTCTCACTCCTACATGCTCTCTTGCTCAAGCACAGGCTCTCACTGGCACATGCTGTCCCTCTGCACGGGTTGCCGAAAGATGGGCTCTTCAGAGGCCCTGATCTTCCCTGGCCGTGACATGGGATCTGCAGCGGCCCTGCTATCGGGTTTCCTCCTCTTCTCGGGCTGCCACGACGTGGGATCTGCAGCGGCCCTGCTATCGGGTTTCCTCCTCTTCTCGGGCCGTCACGACATGGGATCCGCAACGGCCCATTAATGCTGCTCTTCTTCTGTACGCAGCAGATGCTCCTCCTCCTTCCTGCCCACGCGGCTCCGGCAACGTTTTTCTTCCAGGGCTGCACAGGCAGGAAGGAGGAGGAGTGAACGTGACCCTTTTCTTCGGGCCGTGGTGATGTAAGCTCCACCACTGCCCGCCGATCTTCCTGCTATAGTTCCCTGCTTCCGCCGGCCCTGTGGACCGGGCGACACACCTCCACACTACAGGCGACACACTAATGTGTCCCGACACACACTTTGGAAAGCTCTGCTCTAGCCTTTAGGGATCCACAGTGTCTATCCCATGCCCCTTTGAAATCTTTCACTGTTTTTGTCTTCACCACCTCCACTGGAAGGGTATTCCAGGCATCCACCATCCTCTCCATGAAGAAATATTTCCTGACGTTGGTTCTGCATCGTCCTCCCTGGAATTTCATTACGTGACCCCCTAGTTCTACTGATTTCTTTCCAACGGAGGTGGTTTGTTGATTGTGCATCATTAAAATCTTTCGGGTATCTCCCTTGCACTTCCTCTCCTCCAGGGTATACATATTCAGGTCCTTCAACCTCTCCTCATAAGTCATTTATCTCCTGGTATGTAGATTGCTGCACTGACAAGAGCTGCAATGATTGTTCTTTTGCTATTCGTAACCAGCTCCTTGCTCAATTTCTGATGCCTATATTATGGGTGCAACATGACACAGCGCTCAAACATAGCATAAGAAATAAGTTGCCATACTGGGTCAGACTGAGGGTCCATCAAGCCCAGCATCCTGCTTCCAACATTGGCCAATCCAGGCCACAAGTACCTGGCAAGTACCCAAATATTAAATAGATCCCATGCTACTAATGCCGGTAATAAACAGTGGCTATTCCCTATTGATTAATAGCAATTTATGGACTTCTCTTGCAGGAAATTATCCAAACATTTTTTAAACCCAGCTACACTAACAGCCCCAATCACATTGTCTGGCAATGAATTCCAGAGCTTAATTGTGCGTTGAGTGAAAAAAAATGTTCTCCGATTTGTTTTAAATGTGCTACTTGCTAACTTTATGGAGTGCCCCCTAGTCCTATTATCTAAAAGAGTAAATAACTGATTCATATTTACACATTCTAGTTCTCGCTTGATTTTTAGATCTGTATCATATTACCCCTCAAACGTCTCTTCTCCAAGCTTAACAGCCCTAACCTCTTTAGCCTTTCCTTATAGGGCAACCATTCCATCCTCTATCATTTTGGTCGCCCTTCTCTGTACCTTCTCCAGTGCAACTATATCTTTTTTGAGATGCGGAGACAAGAACTGCACACAATATTCAAGGTGCGGTCTCACTATGGAGCGATACAGAAGCATGACATTCATTGTTTTATTCACCATTACCTTCCTAATAATTCCTAACATTCTGTTTGTTTTTTGATCACCACAGCACACTAAGCCGAAAATTTCAATATTATTCACTTAAGACGCCTAGATGTTTTTCCTAGGTGGTAACTCCTAACATCATGTAACTACAGTTTGGGTTATTTTGCCCTATATGCATCACCTTGCACTTGTCCACATTTTATTTCATCTGCCATTTGAATGTTCAATCTTCCAGTCTTGCTGGGTCCTACTGCAATTTATTACAATCTGACTGAGATTTAACTA
This sequence comes from Rhinatrema bivittatum, assembly GCF_901001135.1. Taxonomy (NCBI): domain Eukaryota; kingdom Metazoa; phylum Chordata; class Amphibia; order Gymnophiona; family Rhinatrematidae; genus Rhinatrema; species Rhinatrema bivittatum. The sequence continues at coordinate 30,146,839 of NC_042624.1, read as the reverse complement.
CCCTGAATAATTTTGTGTCATCTGCAAATTTGATCACCTCACTCATCATATCGCACAATATTTAATTTTTATTTAATTTATACACTGCATAACCAGTACAAATTATAAAAGCAGTTTTAAATTTTTGTGTATGTTTTATTGTAAACATCCCATATTGAAGGACTGGAAAAGAATCCTCCAATTATCCCATCCAGAATGAACAGTGGTGATGGAGAAGGAATGACCAGAAGTATAAATGAAGTGCTAAAAAAAAATGACCCTAAAATGTATATACATTATAAGGTTATAAAGTTTTTAACACATGTGAAGTTTAAGTATATACAAAAGTAAAAGAAAAAGTCCATAATGAAAACAGAAAGGTTAAAATTGTTACTATATTAGTTACAAAACTTCTGAAAGTCAAGACTGAGACTTTCTTGACAACAGAGTATAGTGGTCAGGGACAATCAAGTCACACATTGGTTTCCATGCATGGATACTTGTTGCAAAAAAATCCCAGTGCTTGTAAGTAAACTAGTATACTCCTCAGCAGCTGGATTTATCATCCTTCACCCAGCACAGTCTGTACTATTACCTCATCCCCTATGCTACTAATCAGACAGATGTACCAAAAATCACACAGATTTTACCAAAAAAACTATTTTTTTATTTTGTTTCTTATAACATCAGTTCTCAACCAGTGTGTTGTCAAGCACACGCGGGTGTGTCGCCACACTTCCTGGTCCCCCGCTAACCCAGCTGCTCCCCCTGCTCCAGCGAAATAGGAACTCATGTTCCACCCGGGCGGAACGCAGCAGGACAGCAGCACCAGCATGGTCTCTTTTTCCCATCCCCCCCAAGGCCCGGAAGAGGAAGTGGTATGCAGCAGCTGCACGCAGGGGACGAAGAGACCATGCTAGTGCGTGCAGCATTGACCCAAAGAAGAGAGGCACGGCCTGAAGAAGAGCAGCATGATGCGGAGCAAAAGAGGAGCAATATCAGCCCCCACGGCCAATGGGACTCCTTTCTTGAGGCCGCGAGGGGTGGAAGTGGAGGAGGCTACTGCTACCACTAAGGCAGGAAATAGAGGAGGCTGTTGTTGCTAGTTCAGTGGGGAGTGAGATTGAGTGAGCAAGCATACATTTCAGATCGTGTGTGTGTGTGTGTGTGTGTGTGTGAGAGAGAGAGACAGCATGTGAGTGATTGAGAGTCTGTATGTGTAACTGTGTGATTGAAAACATGTTTGTGTGAAAGAGAGTATGTGTGTGTGAGAGATAGCATGAATGTAAGTGTATGATTGAGAACCTGTATATTTAAGTGAAAGAGATCATGTGTATGTATGATTAAGAACATGTGTGTCTAAGAGAGAGAGAGCATGTGTGTCTGTGTGTGATTGAGAGCAGATATAGGTGACAGACCATGTGAGTATGTTATTGAGAGCAAGAGAGCATGTGCGTGTGTGATTGAAAGCCTGTGTGTGTGTAAATGTGAAAAGGCAGACAGCATGTGTGTAAATGTGTGATTAAGAGCCTATATAAGTGAGAGAGAAAAAGCATGTGTATATATGTGTGTGTGTGTGTGTGTGTGTGTGTGTGTGTGTGTGTGTGTGTGTGTGTCTACTATTTTGAAATATTTTATTGGTATCTAGAAAATTTTGATAGGAGTTTTTAATTATTGGATATTCCATTAATCAGCTATTTTGAAATCTGTTCCTTTTGTCGGTATGGTTTTACTGCTATTGATTTATATTTCTTGATTTGGTTTGAGGACTGTTGAGGTTTCTCTTTTTCCTTTGTTACACTGCATACAGTCTCTCTGGCTTGTTGCAGTTTCCAGTTCAGTTTTTGTCTGCATGTTTCTAGTTATGCTTTATGGTCTCTTTATTCTTTGTTAGGTGAGGGTCTGCACATGTGACTGAAGTGAGGTATTCTGCTGGCAAGTAGTTTTTGTGTAGGGCTCTATTGTAGCCTGGCTTGGTCCGTTTTCCTAACAAGAGGTGTATTGGGGGTCTTAAGGCCTGGTTTAATATTTTCAGTGTTGCCTTTTCTTAGGTAAGGTGGTTACTGTTTGAGTGCTAGAAATTGTTTTGGTATGGGATGTTTACTATTTATTCAATTTATGTTCAGAGTACTTATCTGTCCCTTGTGTCATTCTTAACAATAACAATAATACTGGACCTTTATTTTTTATTTATTTATTTATGCCATGAGTTGTAATAAGAAGTGTGTCACACATGTGAGCGTGATCCATCACGATAAGAAAAATGTTGAGAAACACTGTCTTATAAGACTATTTACAGAGAGACTTATCTACCTGGAGGCTATCCATTCAATGCAACAATAAATATAAAATTACATAATTCAACCGGCAGGAAAAAGTTATGACTATACTTTTTCATTCTGAATTTTCATTCTTAAGAAAGCATATTTCAAGTTTCAGAGAACTCCTAGTTTGCAACTCCCAATGCTATAAATCCAGGCAAATCCGAGACTGCTGTGCTGATCCTTATAAGAATCCTAAGCAAGCTTCACAATAATGTATTTAATAAAAAATGAAGAGCATAAAGAATTAAATTAAAAAAAAAAGTGGACATTCGAAAAAAAAAAAAAAGTACCTTTTTATATTGTGTAAGAGTGAAAACAAATATTTTCAAACAAAACAACGCGATCTAGGATTAAGACCAGAATAGGATGTAATGCAGATAATAATCAGGCAAGTATGTACTGTCACTTCAACCATGTTATTCTTATCAATGTTGACCAAAACTAAAGAAAGCAAAGGTTGACTTCTTGGGAATAACGAGAATTCTTAATCGACATCTCACCTTTGTCCCAGAGAAGCAATGACAGGTGCAATGGTATGTCAACGAAGAAGCCAAGTATGGGAACTACTACCCTGCAGCAAAACGGGAGGCAGAGCAGATGCTAACGCTCAATGGTTACCTAGTGCCATCAGCCCTCCACTGCAGCAGCCAGGTTCAGTGATCAGCGCTCTCTAGGCCGAACAGCGTCCGGAGAAGGCGCGGCCCTGTCACGGCAGCCGGACCGAGGCCGCACTGACACGAACACGGCTCTCCGCAGCTCACGGCATCGTGGACGAGCTGCCCACAGTCCTAGCCCCCCTCCACCTCCGGCGTGGGCAGCTCGGCACCAGGAAGGAAGGGGAACGGCAAACCGTGCTCCAGCGGCCTGAGACATACTGCAGAGCTTACCCGTGCAACGAGGCTGCTCTCCGCCTCTTGTTCAACAGGTAAAGCAGCAGACAGGCGACGCCGGCCATCGACGAGTTCCGAGCCGTCAGGTATTTGCTGTACGCCGCCATCGTCTCTGCCAGAGGACGGAGCCGGCGCGCGGGGCAGGCCGGGACGGAAACCCGAGCTCCGCCCCTTCTCCCGGCAGAGGTGAGGCCGCGGAATGTGCACTCGCGCACACTGCAGCAGAAATATCAATCAAGTATATACATACAGGCCAGAGCACTGTACCAGTAGGTGCAGCAGATGTATACACATACCTGGGAGCTTTTGATTTCCAGGCACGCTGAGAATTTCGTCGATTATGGGGGAGGGATGCATACATACTCTCTTTCTAATAGGTTCTTGTGACCTTGCTTGACCACTATTGGAAATAGGATACTGGGCTTGTTGAACCTTTGGACTGACCCAGTATAGCAAATCTTATGTTCTTATGTACACACACATATATTCATATACACACACACTCTCAATTCTCCCTCATACACATGCTCACTTACACACTCCTTTCATTCTCACACATATCCCACACCCCACATTAATGCTCATTCCCTGTATGTACCCGGATCAGTCCAGACTGTGGGTTGAGCCTCCTTTCCAGCAGGTGGAGACTTGAAGGATGCCCTATATCAGGACAGAGCCTATCCTCTAACCCAGGGGTCAGGAACCTTTTTGGCTGAGAGGGCCATAAACGCCACATATTTTAAAATGTAATTCCATGAGAGCCATACAATATGTTTAAAACTAAATACAAGTAAATGTGTGCATTTTATGTAAGATCACACTTTTAAAGTACAATAAGTCTCTGAAAATATTACACCAGGCCTTAAGACACCAATACATCTCCTATTAGGAAAACGGACCAAGTCAGGCTGCTATAGAGTCCTACACAGAAACTACACGCCAGCAGAAAACCTCACCTGAATCACGTGCTATCCCTCACCTAACATAGAATAAAGAGACCAAAATGCATAACAAGAAGCATGCAGAAAAAACTGAATTGGAAACTGCAACAAGCCAGAGTCTCTGTATGCAGTGTAACAAAGGAAAAAAGAAACATCACCCATCCTTATAAAACAAATCAAGAAATATAAAATCATCAGCAGTAAAACTGTACTAACAAAAAGAACATAGTTCGAAACAGCTGATGAGTGGAATATCCAATAATTAAACACTCATATAAAACATTTCCAGATACCAACAAAATATTTCAAAATAGACACAAAGACCCAGTAATGAAAAATAATAAGAATACAAAAATTTTTTTGCTCTGCATACCTAGGAACGTTTGATATCCAGGTGTCCTGAGATTGTTCTGAATTAGCAGGAGGTGGGGTGGTTTGCTTGGAACTTTCTCCTCTCTCAGTCACATACCAGCGCTCTCTCTCACACTGGCTCTCAATGACACACCTAAACACACATGCTCTCAGTACTCACATATACACATGTTTTTTCTCTCTCACTTATATAGGCTCTTAATTACACATTTACATACATGCGGTCTATCTTTTCACGCTTACACACACACACAGGCTTTCAATCACATAAATACATGCTGTCTTTTTCTCTCACACAGACTCTCATTCACATGCTTACAAACATGTCCTCTCTTTCTCTCATTTACACACAGGCTCTCAATCACATACTTACATGCTCCCTCACCTAAATCAGCTCTCAATCACACACAGACACACATGATCTCTCTCTTACTTATACACACAGGCTCTTAATCATACATACACATGATTTCTCTCACACACAAAGGATCTCAATCATACACACATACTCTTTCACACAAACAGGTTTTCAATCACAAACTTACACATACAGGTTCCCAATGGTAAACTTACATTCATGCTCTCTCTCTCTCACAGGCAGGCTCTCAATCACAGACATACTCTCTTTCACATGTACAGGCTCTCAATCATTCATACATGCAATCTCTCACTCTCACACACACACACACACACACACACAGGCCCCTCACGGCCCGGAAGAGGAAGTGGAGAGTATCGGGTGCGTGCGCGGCAAGAAGAGGCCACGCTAGTGCGCTCGGCATCGGCCCGAAGAAAAGAAGACTGCAGCGCGGCTCGGAGAAAAATGAAGAGGTTCAAACGCGGCCGATGGGACTCCGCCTCCGCGAGGGCTGAAAATGAAGGAGGTTAGCGTTGGGAGGAGGCTGCTGCTGCTGCCGCGAGTTCCCGGGCTGGGGGAGAGAGAGAGTGAATGAGCGAGCAAGCATGTGTGTTTGCTCGCTCATTCACTCTCTCTCTCCCCCACCCCCACCCCGGGAACTCGCAGCAGCAGCAGCAGCCTCCTCCCAACGCTAACCTCCTTCATTTTCAGCCCTCGTGGAGGCGGAGTCCCATCGGCCACGGTTGAACCTCTTCATTTTCCTCCGAGCCGCGCTGCAGTCTTCTTTTCTTCGGGCCGATGCCGAGCGCACTAGCGTGGCCTCTTCTTGCCGCGCACGGACCCGATATTCTCCACTTCCTCTTCCGGGCCGCGGGGGGGGGGGGGCGGGAAGAAGAGAGCACGCCGGTGCCGCTGACTCCAGCTGTCCTGCCGCGTTCCGCCCGGGCTGACAGCATTTTAAGCCCGGGCGGAGGAGAACCGGGGAGCAGCTGGGTCAGCGGGAAAGTGTGGCGACACTTGTCTGCGAGCCAGATGCAGCACTCAAAAGAGCCATATCTGGCTCGCAAGCCATGGGTTCCCGACCCCTGCTCTAACCCTTCAGTATTCGTCTGTCTCCAGCAGGTGTAGCATCTCCCCTTCGGTTCTCTGCTGTAGGCTAGTCAGCCTTTTCTTCTGTCTTTTGCTAGGCTCAAGCAAGTATTTCTTTTGGTTCTCGCTTGTTTAAAAAAAAAAAACAAACAAACAGAGAAAGGGAAGTTTGTCTTTTTTTAGTGATTTTTCCTTTTTCTGTGTGGAAGACGGTTCCGTCTCCCAGCTCTTGCCCGGCTCAGGGGGGCTTTGCCCCTTTTGCAGGAGGGGGTTCCCTGCATAGCCCGAGTCCGTGGATGCTTCCAGGTGTGGGGACCGAGGCTCTCGGGGTCTCATTCCCCCCTCTGGCTGCCGAGAGAGTTTTTGAACCCGCTGCTGCGCTCAGTAAAAAAAAAAAGAAAAGGAACAGTTTTAAACTTTAAATAAGTTGCAGGTACTCACCTACCTCTAACTTATTTGCAGCAGTTGACCAGCATTTTTTAATTTTTCTGGTCATAGCAGGCCTAGAACTGGCAGCCAGACAGGCAGGAGGCAGCAGGTTTCCCTCCTGCTCTCTCCGGCCCTGCAGGCTGTCAATCAAAGCTTTTTTTTCTACTTTTTTTCTCCAGCTGCGACTCTGCTTTGCCCCTGCAGGCAGTCTACCTCTTTTCTGCAGCCCCCTTCGAGTTTTTTTCGAAGGGGCTTTTTCTATGCCTCCCTGCCGGGTGGGGAAGGTCCCTCCTCGGCAGGGACAGCAAATTTAGCTTAGGGATCGAGTCCCCAGAGCTTGGCTAGGCCTTTCCCGGGTCCGGAAAGCCCAGGAACGGCCGCCATCTTGGATTTTTTAACAGCTCCGTTTTCGGAGCTCCCTGGGACTGGGGGGCCGATTTTTTTGCAGCTACCCCCTGATTTGAGCCCCCCAGCCCCCCAGGAAGGGATTCTTGCCACCCCCCCTCGCCTCCCCCTTCCCCTCCCCCACCCGCGATTTTTGGGGTCTTTTTTTCTGTGTTTTTTCCCTCCTCCTGTACAAATTCCCTTTAGTGGGCATGCAGGAGGAGGTGGAAGGTCCCCCCCTTGCCCCCCCCCCCCAATGGGGACAAATCAAAAAAAAAATTTGAATTAATTAATTACATCAGTAAACTAAAATTCCCTGCTCCGTGCCGTTGCTAGTTTGGCCGGCTGCTGAGCCCCCGGAGTCCCTTGGGGCGCAGGTGGTCTCGGAGGTGCCCCCTCCCTGTCCCCCGACGGATCCCGGTACTCCCGGATCCTATAGCAAACCCGGGTGCGTTAGCTAATCTTCCTGGTGCCGCCTCTTGTCCATGGATGTGGCCCCGGTCCGGGCGGGATCCTGGTTTTGTCAGGCGCCTTTTCCTTCCTTTCCCGCCGCGGTTTCGCAGGCGCCCCGGTCGGGTCGTGCCCTGAACGAGCTCCCCTCTAGGTGGCATGCTTTGTTTGAAAAAACAAAAAAACCCCCATAATCACTCCGTTGACTTCTTCTGCGATCGTGTTTCAGGAGGGTTTTTCCAGTTTTTCAAGCGGCCCCGGTCTGCCTGCTGACCACGGTTCGCGAGGCTCTTTTGAAGCGCACTCTGATGTTTTAGTGCCGTGGATGTGTTCCACTATTTGCTGCAGTTCCTGCTGTGCGCAGGTCTCTTATGAAGTCATTGGCAAGATTCCTCTGCGCCCTGGACCTCCCGTGGCCAGAGGCTGCGCATTCGACCCTTCGCCACCTCTAGCCGGAGGCGCTTGCCTCGGAGATGTCCGCCACACGGCTCCTGTAGCTGCGCCACTGGTCGGCCGCTCCGGCCTCCTCCGCCCGGTGGGGTACGTTGCCATTCAGAGGTAAGCTGTTCCTTGTCCAGGACCTTGAGAGACTTTGGATTCTTTAGGGGATGGTAGGGGCCATCAGCTGTCGGTGGCCCGTCTGCAACCATCCTGGTCCTTTATACCCTCTAGTCCATGCTTTCAGACCAGAGTTGGTATACCCCAAGTGGGCACGGTGTCTCCTCAGGGGGGTTTGTCTTTCGTGATCGCAGTTTTTTTTGTCGCAGCATTCTGTTGGGTGCCTTCTTCTGCGCGAGGGTTAGCCCACGCGCTCAATCCTTACGCCTGCACATACTCCGGAGTATCTTTGCCTCGTTTCTCGGTCCCCTTCTGAGGTGGTTGCCTCTCCCTCTTCTCCACGGACTGGGTTGGGCTCCGGTCGGACCAGGGGGTCCTCGACCTTCTCAGACACGGGCACGTCTTCGCCTTCCTTGTGTTTGGCGGGATCCTTTTTTTCTGTTTCCCTTGGTGGTTGGTCCCTGCGACATACGGTGCAGCTAACCCCCGCCAAGCTCCTGTGTCTGGGCACGGGGGTCCCGCGGCCAGCCAACGTACCTGCCGCAGGCCACTATCCTATTTTCTTCGTTCACTCTTGGACCTCACAAGAGTCCCCGGGCTCTCAGCTCCCGCTTCTCCACATGCACTGCCTGTGAGCATACTCGTGCCGTCCTCCCCCCTGGGGCATTCCTCGGCCCACTCGTTTCTCCCAGTGGCGTAATCCACTTTCCGTTTCTTCGTGGCTGCCATAGTCTCTTCGTGTTCGCGTCCTCTGCCGGGACTCCGAGCTCTGGACGCTTCCCTTTGATCTCGTGACGGAACCTTGCATCTTCACCAATGTCTAGGTGTTGATGGCTGCAGCTCTCCGCCGGGCAGGACTCCTTGTCTACTCTTATCTAGGTGTCTGGCGCGTCAGGGTCAAGGCAGAGGTTCTTGTCGGCGGTCAGTGTATCGCAGGCTAGCTTTCTTTGCGTCCCTGGGGTGGATACTGTATTTCTCTTAGAGCAATCTTCAGCCCTTCCTGGAGTTAGAGTACCTGGGTAGGCAAGGTCTTCTTGCTTTGTGTGCGGGCCCTCAAGTTGTTTGGCAGGTCTCAGAGCCTGCCCTTGCTCCCTTCCTTGACGGCTTGTGTCTGCCTGTAGTTCTCGGGCTCCTCGGCTCCCTCGCCCTTGTCCCTTGGGTCCTTGCTCCAATACGACTGTTCTAGTTAACTTTGCTGTCCCGTTGGCAGCCACTGGCAGAACAGTCTCACACAGTTCTCCCGTTCTTGGGCTCTACCGTCGCCGTCTCGCAGGGGTGGATTTCCCCTGCTTTTTCTTTTGCTACCGGGCCTACCTCTCCAAGTTCCCCAGTGGACGATAATGCCCACGGATGCTAGTCTTTCGGGCTGAGGAGTGGGCGGCCGCTCCTAGTATGCCCAGGGGACCTGGCCAGCGTTTCTGTCTCGCTGGCATATTACGGAGTCTTGGGTGATGATCCTGGCTCTTCTGGAGTTTCTTTCTCTCATACGTGGCAAGACGCTATGGGTCTTGCCCGACAACTCCACCTCCGTAGCTTGCTTCCATCGCCCAGGGGGTGCTCGCAGTCCGTGGGTGGCCCTGGACACCAGCCTTCTCTTAGCCTGGGCAAAGCAACACCTACAGTGCCCGGCAGCCTCCCACTCCGCGGGCTAGGGAAATGTTCAGGTTGCTCTCTCCGTCATCAGTCGCTAGATCCCGGGGAGTGGGGAATCTTGGCTCAACCATGGTTTCCTCATCGACAGGTGGTCCCCTCCCACCTGGGCCTCATGGTGACTCTTCTCAATACCATGGTAGATTGGTTCTTCCGCTGGAGAGACCATGGCTCGGCGGGCGTAGTTGCCTTGGCTCTCCCTCGGCCGGCGGTACGTCTTTTTCTATTTCCCCCCCCCCCCTTCCCCCCGTGGTCTCTGGTCGGGAAAGTTCTTAGAAGGATGGTTCTCCACCAGTGTCCCATGGCTCTGGTAGCGCCCGAGGGGCCATTTCAGGCCTTGGCTCACAGTTTTTTCTCAACCTAGCGATGGTCGGACCCCTGCGGCCACGCCATCTTCCTCAGCTCCTTAGACAGGACCCTGTATTTTTTCAACCAGGCCGTTCACTCTTGTCTAGCGCCCTGCCTTTTTGAACGGCAATGTCTCCGGTGTGAGTGTTTTTGGAGTAGGCCGTCTTCGCCTTCCTTCGGGCCCGGAAACGGTTGACTCTCCGGCGTACGTGTGCATCTGGAACGTGCTTGAGTTTGTTTGTGCGAAGTCGGGTTTTTCGGCGTACTCCGCACCAATCTCCTTATTCTTTTCTTCTCTGAGGCAGTCTCTCCAAGGATCCTTCCTTCGTTCTCGGCGCGTACCAGTCTACTCCCTCGCCTTTCTCCTGGGTTGAGTGGCAGGTCATCCCTGTGCAGCCAGCTGTTTGCGACTTGGCCTTTTCAGGGGCGTCGGGCATCTACATCCACCTTCTCGTCCACTTGTCCGTCGTAAACTTTTCACTCGATTGTGCGGACCCCTCTGTACAGCCCTGTTCGACCCTCTCCGTCGTGTCACCCTGCAGGCCCTTATGCTTAAGACTGTCTTCTAGTTTTATCTCCTCTGCTCGTCAGATCCAAGCGCTGTCCTGGCGCGATCCCTTTTCGCGATTTTCCGACTTCAGGGTAGCCCTCGTACGGGTCCTTCCTTTTTCGTGAAGTTTCGTCTAACTTCTTTGTCCTTCGGTCAGCGGAGCTCCCCGCTTTCTCCTGCGTTTGGTGACGGTTCCCCTTATCTTGATGCCATAAGGGTCTCCGTCACCTCGCTTCCATACGAGTTCTCTTGCTCTATTTCCTGGTCCCCAATGGCTTTCGTGCATCTGTCCATCTTTCTGTTCCCTTGAATGGGTCCAATCAGGGTAAGCCGGCTTCTGAGTCCACTATAGCGCACTAGTTGCAGGAAGTGATCTCACGGTTGTTCTTTGTCATGGCCTGGCGGTTCCCCGAGGGTCTTCCGACTCATTCTTTGTGTCTCGAGCTCCTTCTTGGGCGAACATTCTTTTGTTCTCTCCGTGGACGATTTGCACAGTTCATACTTGGGCGTCCTTATCTCTTTTTGCTCGACACTATCGCCTAGATGTGTAAGCTCTGCTTCGATTTTTTTGGGCTACCAGTGCTTCGAGTGGGACTGTCTTGATCCCACCCGTTTTAGGGAAGCTTTGGTACATCCCACAGTCTGGACTGATCCGGGTACATACAGGGAAAGGAAAATTAGTTCTTATCTCTTAATTTTCGTTCCTGTAGTACCACGAATCAGTCCAGACGCCCTTCCCTGTTTTCTTTTTCTGTCCTCTCGAAGCTGCTGTTTTCTTGCAGTTCTGCAGAGTCTATCTCGTTTTTGTACAAAAATACTGAGCAAAAACACAGGAAGCCTTGGTTGTTCTCATGCCAAGAATATGCAAGAGCGGGTAGTTAAACCATGTTCCTTACAATTTTCTACAGTTGCTCCATTTGAGCTTTATGGTTACTTGCTTGATCCTACTTGGTCTTCTTGTTTTCTGCTTTGACATACGTTATACTGAAGGGTTAGAGGATAGGCTCTGTCCTGATATAGGGCATCCTTCAAGTCTTAGTCTGTCTCCACCTGCTGGAAAGGAGGCTCAACCCACAGTCTGGACTGATCCGTGGTACTATAGGAACGAAAATTAACAGGTAAGAACTAATTTTCCTTTCACTTCTCTCCCTCTTCCACACATAGATGCCCATTCACTAACACATAACCACTCACTTTCATACATCCATGCACATTTACTTTTCTCTCACACATGCTAACACACATGCTCTCCCCCACCACGAATCCACTAGCGTCAGCTTCCTTCTCCATTTCCTTTGAGCCTAGGGGGGAGGGGGAGGCGGCAGCAACCTCTTTCTTTGGGCCCGCACAACTCACTGAAGCCCTCCTTTTTATGGTCGCACAAGCCGATGGGCAGCCACCTCATTTCTCGTAGCGCAGCTGGACATGCCTCCTCCATCTCACCATGCATCTGATTCTCCACTTTCTTCCCTGTGCACAGGCCAGTGGGCAAGAAGATGACTAACCTCTTCTTTCATTGCGCAGCTGGACATGCCTCCTCCTTCTAGCCATGCTGCTAACTCTTCCTTCCTTCTTGCCCATGTGGCCCAGAACATTTATTCTGGAGCTGTACCGGCCACTTCTGCAGTCTCCCTAGAGTTTTTGGATATTGGCTTGGAGACTCAGCAATTCCTTGAGAATTTTGGCGTCTTAAAGCCAAATCCAGAAAGTTCCCAGGTATGTGTATACATGCCAAAGTTGGACACTACGGCAACAGCCCACACATAGACTGATATTCCCTGACACACAGGGATATGCCACACAGGGATATGACACAGTTGTGATCCCATATTTACCTGGATAATAATTGTTAATAGACTTGTCCTCCAGAAACTTGTTCAAACCTATTTTAAACCCAACTAATCTACTATCCTCTGGCAAAAATGCCACAGCTTAATTGTGCATTGACCAAAAAATACTTTGTTTTAGAACTGCTACCAGTTAGTTTCATGGAGTCTTTCTTAGTCCTAGTAATACCGCCCCATATCCAACTTACCTTTCATAGCAAAAGTTCTTGAAAAAACCGTTAACCGACAACTCACTGATGACCTAGAACAACAACACCTTCTCTTCGCATCTCAACACAGCTTTCGCAAACATTGTAGTACGGAGACACTTGACCACCCTTACTGATTACCTCCTTAAAGGCCTAAACAAAGGGCAATCATACATTCTGGCCATACTCGACATCTCTTCAGCCTTCGATACCATTAGCCATAGCATTCTAATCAAACGGCTAACTGAAATTGGCATCTCTGGAATCCCACTGCTCTGGTTCAAATCCTTCCTAAGCAACAGAAAATACAAAGTCAAAATAGGTACCAGTGAATCCAAGGCGATCAACATCACACGTGATGTGCCTTCAAGGCTCCTCCCTTTCCTCCACACTCTTTAACATTTACCATAAGAACATAAGAAAATGCCATACTGGGTCAGACCAAGGGTCCATCAAGCCCAGCATCCTGTTTCCAACAGTGGCCAATCCAGGCCATAAGAACCTGTCACCTCCTCTCAGAACTCAGTCTCCCGCACTTCATATATGCAGATGATGTACAAATAATTATTCCCATCAATGACTCCCTACCCAAGGCCCTTAATACTTGGGGAAACTGCCCTCTTTGCCATCAACAATCTCCTTACCAATCTCCACTTAGCCCTTAACACCAATAAAACAGAACTCATGATTATTACACCCCAACACAACACTATTAATCTCACCCCTCCAATACTCTCCCGTCCACCATCACATTCTCTCAACACATACATGACCTAGGCGTCACTCTTGACACCCAACTCAATTTAAAAAAATTCATCAACACCACACTAAAAGAATGTTATTTCAAGCTACACACACTAAAAAAACTAAAACCCCTACTGCATCTCAACGACTTCCGCTCAGTACTACAATCCATCATTCTTTCCATAATCTACTCCAACAGTATCCTCCTAGGCCTTCCCAAAAACACCATAACCCCCCTCCAAATGTTTCAAAATGCCACTGCACGCATCCTGACCGGCACACGCAGAAAAGAGCATATCACCCTTATTCTCAAACAACTTCACTGGCTCCCAATATCCGCCAGGATTAATTTCAAGACACTCTCCCTCATACACAAAGCCCTTCACAACCCTAATATGCATTGGTTTAGCGACTCCCTACAGTTCGGCTCCACCACCAGACCCACCAGGTCGCAATACTTAGCAACTTTACAACTCCTTCACCTAAACTCACCCACCTTACTTTCACGAAAGAACGCTCACTCTCCATTGTTGGACCCAAACTATGGAACACTATGCCCTCCAAACTGCGTCAAGAACACTGTCCTAAAAAATTCAAACAAAAATTCAAAACTTGGCTGTTTAAGCAGGCCTACAGAAGCTACACCTAACCTTCGCTTTCTTCCCTACCTCCCTCCATTTCCTTCCCCCTCGAATCTAGTGCCGGCAATCCTCTTCTACCCCATCCTCTCCTCCTGGTCCTACTCCTCTGCCACCCTTGGCTGCTATTTGCCTCTCTGCCCAGCTTATGGCCGCGCTCGGCGGTTCTACCTCCCTTCCTGATCTATCTGCTTATTCCCTTTCCCCACCCCCACCCCCCCACTCAATTCCTGTAATCTCATCATTCACCCCTCCTTCCCCCCTCCCCCGCCCTGGTATTTCTTCTTCCTTCTCTTTAGTGTTAAAAATACTACTCCCCCCGGGGGCGCGCTGACGTCACCAACGTAGATGGTGACTTGAAGCGAGAGCTCCCGCCGATTCTTTTCTTAACTTACCCGAATGTGCTGCATAATCCGTCCAACTGCGCTCAAACTTTGCCGACTGGGTTAGGAGGACACCAGCCATGGCAGCCAAGTGAAAAAGCCCAGACCTCGCGCAGTTTTCCTATTTAAAACACGGCGAGGAGCTGGCGGAGACCAGCTCTCAGCAGGCCGCGCACGAGGCATCCGCCGCGGATTCCGACCCGGTGGGACCGGCAACTATCGCCGAACTGCCCTCCCGCGCCGAGCTACGTGAGTGGTTTGTCGACCTCCGCAAGGTTTAAAACAGCATAAACAAGACCTGATGCACTCTATTTCAGAAGTGAGAGAGGATCTGGCTGCTCTGGATCATAGAATGGATGATTTGGATGTGCGGGTAGAGAGGCAGGAGGATCTGGCCCACAAAATGGCGACCGACCAGCAACATTACCGGGCGGAACAACTCACGTTGGCGGAAAAGGTAGAAGATTTAGAGAACTGGTCGCGGCGCAACAATATCCGCATCCGAGGGGTGCCTGAGCTGCAGGAGTATGCCGATTGTAAAGCAGTGGCAACGAAAAATTTTCTGTTTCTGATAGCAGATGTAATGGATGCTGCCTCCGGGACCGATCCTAACCTATTTCATATTGAGAGGGCGCACAGAACACTCGGCCCACGGGTCGCGGAGAGACCTAGAGATCTGCTAATCTGCCTGCAAACCTTCCAGGAAAAATCCTTGATTTTTGATGCCTCCAGGAAGCACCGGGAATGGCTTTGGGAGGGCCATAAAATGTATGTGTTTCAGGACTTAGCGGCAACCACGCTGCGCAAGCGCTTTGAACTAAGGGCAGCAACTACTGTGCTTATGGAACGCAATATCAGATACCACTGGACTTTTCCTTTTGGCCTGCAGTTCATTGTTGATGGTGTCACACATCGGATAAAGTCCATGGAAGAAGCCAAAGAGGCTTTCCTTAAAGCCAACTTGCCGCTTGAGTTCTCAGCTACACGGCCAGAGACCACGTCTGCAAACATGGCGCCCACCCCCAGGTGGCAGAGAGTGGGCAACAATAAAAGGCTCGAACGCCTGAAAGGAGCAATGCAGAAGGATGCGCACCGGGCAAATACCTGATCGCAGGAGACGACGGACAGGTACCGGTGGACTGCCCTGGAAGATGGACTATCCTCGGTCATTTGCCATAAGCTTTCTTCATTCTTTTTTTTTTGTCAAAATCTTTTTCATTAAAGAGCAACACAGGTACAATCAATAATCCGAACTTAGGAGAAGAGAGCACAGCTGAAATCAAATATTAGCAATATGACACAATACATGGGCAATTCCCCAACATAACACAGTCAACTAGAACAACACCCCGTGTACTCTTCTTTTGAGGGTCACCTGACCCAGAGAAACATATTGAACTCCAAGCATATCCCACCAGCAAGCACACCACAGGCAACCACTAACAATCCACACACTACACACACATCTCCCTCCCCCCCCCTGCCCTGGGAAACAGCCCCCCCACAACTAGCACTGTCCAACATTTGTAATTAAAGAGACATCAGATGTTGTTGCAAAGTTTAGTCCCCACTGTGATGTACAATGGTCTCAGATCAAATGTCAAATCATAAGGCAAGCTAGGTAACCTGAGATTTTCAGTCACTTCCAAGAGGGATGATAACCAGCGGCGGCTAAAGTAGATTGAAGATCCTACAGTAACAGGTCATAACAGGTGGACCAACAAGACTGGTATAGCGTATCCCTTTCTTTCTCTCTGTCTATGGCCACCAATCGTTCCATTTGCATTGAAAAGGCCAGCCACCCAAACCATGCCCGCAGGCTGGGCAGTGTGTCAGGTAGGATCCAGTCAGCTAAGATCGTACGACATGCCAGTAATATTGCAGTATGGCCAAATTTATCCAAGGATGATTTGTATGAAGGAAGAGCTCCTCTTAAACCAGAAAGAAGTAACTTGCCTGTCCAGCCAATAGAGGAGCCAGTACATTGAGCTACTACTGCAAGCACCTTCATCCAAAATGGACGCAAAACAGGACAAAGAAACAATTTGTGTGGCCAAAGTGCCTGTCACTTGATGACATTTAATACATTTTGGGGAGGATGACCTTCCCATCCGGCAACGTCTAACATCGTCACAAAAAATGTGGTGTAAAATCTTAAATTGTAGCTCCTGAAGAGAGATCCGGTAGACTTTTGGGCATCAGCTTAAAGCATGAAAGCAAGTAAGAAGTAGGGATATCCATGTTCCACGCCTCAGCCCAGTATCTTGCTAAAGAGGCCACATGTGGCACGGTGCGATATGCTCTGCCAAACTCACACCAACCTTTGATGGAATTACACTTTCGAGCCCCATCAAAAAAATGCTGTGTAAAAGCTAACTCCCGACAATAGGACTCCTCAGTCCAGAGAAAGAATTGGATATAATGGCGGGTCTGCAAATATGCATAGAAATGTTTAGCTGGTAAGTCATATTCTCGGGCCAAAAATGCAAAGCCCTGCACTACTGGAGAGTCAGTAACATAGAAGTGAAAAATAAATGCTAAACCTTTCTGTAGCCATATATCAAAAAGAAAATGGTTGTCTCGGCCTGGAGGAAAATCTGTTACCCATTAAGGGCATGAAAAGAGAGGAAATACCAGCCAGTCCTCCCCTGAACTGTATCCATCGCCAAGCCTGCCGACACGGTTGCACCAAACTGCGAGGGATATTTAAGGTCCGATAAGCCCCAGGACTAGCCTGGATCAGGTACAGAGGGGACCAAGGTGCGACCATGCTAATAACCAGTCCATCTTCACAATGGGGTAGATTTTCAAATAGCGCGAATTGGCCTACTTTTGCTGGCGCATCAGGCGCAAGCAAAAGTAAGCTGGATTTTAGTAGATACGTGCGGAGCCGCGCGTATCTGCTAAAAACCTGGATCGGCGCGCGCAAGGCTATTGATTTTGTATAGCCGGCGCGCGCCGAGCCGCGCAGCCTACCCCCATTCCCTCCGAGGCCGCTCCGAAATCGGAGCGGCCTCGGAGGGAACTTCCTTTTGCCCTCCCCTCACCTTCCCCTCCCTTCCCCTACCTAACCCACCCACCCGGCCCTGTCTAAGGCCCCCCCCTTACCTTTGTCGGGGGATTTACGCCTCCCAGAGGGAGGCGTAAATCCCCGCGCGCCAGCGGGCCTCTTGCGCGCCGGGACGCGACCTGGGGGCGGGTACGGAGGGCGCGGCCACGCCCCCGGACCGCCCCGGGCCGTAGCCACGCCCCCGTACCCGCCCCCAAAACGCTGCCGACACGCCCCCTAAACGCCGCGACGACCGGGCCTGCCCCCCAACACGCCCCCGACACGCCCCCCTCGGAGAACCCCGGGACTTACGCGAGTCCCGGGGCTCTGCGCGCGCCGGTAGGCCTATGTAAAATAGGCTCACCGGCGCGCAGGGCCCTGCTCGCCTAAATCTGCCCGGATTTGGGCGGATTTAGGCGAGCAGGGCTCTGAAAATCCGCCCCAATATGCATATTCATCTAGGATCCATTCCCCCACATATCTAAGTTGGCAGGCCGCTTTATATAATCGAACATCCGGCAGGCCAAGGCCTCCCTCCCCTCTCTGGGACATCAACACCTGATATCGTAACCTCGCTTTTTTCCCCGCCCAAAGACATTCTTGAAAAGAAGACTGCAACCACTTTAAATCTTTGTTAGTAAGCCAACATGGCAACATATGTAATTTATAAAGAAGCTTAGGCAAGAGTACCATCTTAAAAAGAGCACCTCTACCAAAAAGAGAGAGGGGCAAAGAGCGCCAAGCCTTCAGTTGAGCATCCAAGTCTACCAATGTGCTTCTTATAGTCAAAGCATAAAGGTCCAAAGGGTCTCGAGAAATCCAAATCCCCAAATATTTTATTTTATTCTGAGCCCATGTGAATTAGAACCCTCCCGGCCAATGCTGTTGCACAAAGGGGTCAAGGGCAAGCGCCTCTGATTTAGAAACATTAATGGTCAGGCCTGAAATAGAGTGAAAAACAGTAAAACTGTTATGCTTTCCGATAACGGTAAGCTGCAGCCGGGGCCGGTCACTCACCAGGGCGGTAGACCGCGCCGCTCGCCGCTCACGGTGACCACCGGCAACTGCATCGCGGTTCCTCGGTGTTCCTGCTTCTGCTCCAACATGGCCGCGGCGTCAGCGTCTCTCCTGCTACTGGCTGACTCCGCCCCCTGCTGGTTCCTCTAGAGGCGCGCGCAACTGCAGTATTCTTAAAGGAGCCACTACAGGAAATTGAGTGGCTCCTTCCTGCAAGCTCCAGCTGGGTAAGAGTATTTAAGGCAAGGTCTGCACCTCAGACCTTGCCTTGGCTTCTGGCTCCTAGTTGTTCCTGTGCTTCTGTGTTTGACCCCTGGACTGGCTTTGGTGTGTTTCTCTGGCTCTCGACCCCTGGACTGGCTTTGGTGTGTTTCTCTGGCTCTCGACCCCTGGATCGGCTGCGGTGTGTTCTCTGGATTCTGATTCCTGGACCGGCTGAGGTGTGTTCTCTGGATCCTGACCCCTGGACCGGCTGAGGTGTGTTCTCTGGCTCTCGACTCCTGGACCGGTTGCGGAGTTCCCAAGATTCTGTTGGTTTTGGACTGCTCGCATTCTTCTAAACTCACGACCTGCTGGAGGCGCCAGCTCAGCTCTACCTTCTACGCTCCTTTGAAGACGTCTTCTTCTAATCTCACGACCTGCTGGAGGCGCCAGCTCAGCCCTACCTTCTACGCTCCTTTGAAGACGTCTTCTTCTAATCTCACGACCCGCTGGAGGCGCCAGCTATCTGGACTACACGACCTGCAGGAGGCGCCTGCATCCAAATCTTCTTCTTCCTCGGCATAAGACCTTGACTTGGCAGGCAGTGGGCTGAAGCGGAGTCAGGAGCAAGCGGAGTCAGGGGCAGGCTGCAGGCTGAAGCGGAGTCAGAAGCAAACCGGAGTCAGAGGCAGGCAGCAGGCTGAAGCGGAGTCAGGAGAAAACCGGGGTCAGAGGCAGGCGGCAGGCTGAAGCGGAGTCAGGAGCAAACCGGAGTCAGAGGCAGGCGGCAGGCTGAAGCGGAGTCAGAAGCAAACCGGAGTCAGAAGCAGGCAGCGTGGAGGTCAACAGGAATGCAACTGGAAGCAACTATGAAGTTGTGAACCTCGTTGCAAGGCTTTGAGAGTCTGAACGCCGGTTATATCGGGAATCAGCCGTGACGTCAGCCGCGAGGGTGGGGCCGGGCTTCCGGGAGCTGGGCGCGCGAGACCGGAGGAGAGCAGGTCCGTAATGGCGGCCGCCACGTGGAGTGAGAGAGGCCCCCGGGCCCCGAAGCGGGCGGAATCCGGCGACTACTGGAGCGGAGGTAGGCGGGCCTGAGCCCTATCAGGAGGGAAGCGGTCAGAACCGCAACATCAGGTGAGTTTTTAGTTACAGGCACTTGGACTACTTTTCTAATTATTGGAACCTCACTGTCGGGATGCCCTAATTCTAATGCATGAAGTTAGCAATGTTCGCTGATGATATCTTGTTTGTGGGGCAACCTCGGGCTAGTATCCCTGTCATTATTCACTGTTTTTGTTAGGCTTCGGAATGTGAACCCTTGGTCCAGCTTACTGGAGACTGTTGCTGTGGTATAAGTCTGCAGCGTGGTTTTTGTTACTAGTTATACGCTCAATAAAACTGTAAATTGAAAAAAAAATACAAATAAAAATACTATTCCCCCTCTGTGTAAAACCTCCACCCCACTGGTATAACCCTTTACTGCAACTTTGCTCCCCATACCACGGCCATTCCCATTCCAACCTGTGTCTTTGCTATCGTATTGGTCCCTGATTTATTGTAATTGCTTTCATATCGCATCGATACCTGACTTGCTGTTTACCTGTTATAGTTTGCCTGCTATAGTCTTACTTCCCCTCCCCCCCCCAGCTTGAATTAATTTTATTGTAAAGTTTCTTCTTTTTGCCTGTTATAGTTTTATTCCCCTCCCTAGTTTAATTAATTTCATTGTAAAGCCTTGTTACGCTGCATTATTTGTTCTCTGGAAACCGATGTGATGTTCCCAACGAATGTCGATCTATAAAAAATGTTAAATAAATAATATGTGCTAAAGCCTTGCTAGGCACCATCATTTTGCAGCTGCAACAGTACAGGCAGGAGAACTTTTGCATCCTTCCTGCCAGGTTGCCCTTTAGGATGGGGCCCTTCCAGAAAAGTAAGCTAGAAGGATGTGGGAAAGCCTGGCACTGTCCTGGGGGAAGGTTGCCAGGATTGTATTATTACTACTTATTTCTGTAGCGCTACTAGATATATGCAAGCACTGTACAACTGCAGATAAGAAACAATTCCTGCTCCATTGAACTTACAATCTGCTCCACAGACAAATAGGATGTTGGGGAGCTGTGCTGCTTTTAGTGAAATGTGATGTGCAATCGATTATTGCAATTCCTTGCTAATCGGCATTCCAGCTAACACCCTTAAACCCCTTCAAATGCTGCAGAACGCCGCAGCCAGGATACTAACCAAGACCAACAGGAGAGATCATATCACCCCCATTTTGAGGGACCTACATTGGCTCCCAATTAAGTACAGAATACTTTACAAGACATTAACTATCATTCAAAAAACCATATACAAGGGCAGTCCGCTTGAACTCAACTTTCCTCTTCTACTTCATCTACCATCCAGACCAACGAGATCAGCTTATAAAAACACTCTCCAAACAACACACGTAAAAACTTCGCTTAGCAAACGAGCCTTGTCATCAGCAGGTCCATCCTTCTGGAACTCGCTACCTTCTTCTCTCCGGACAGAACATTGCCCAATCAATTTCAAAAAAAGACTTAAAACCTGGCTTTTCGAGCAAGCGTTCAAATCATGATAATAAATCACATCAACTTCCACACACCGGCAAATAATCCATCCAAAGACTCTCAATCAAGCCCGAAACATAACACTTCACATTCAAAGATAATTTTAAGTTTCCCATTCTTCCTTTATGTTTTAAGTTATTTTACCTATGTATTCTGTTCCAAGTTTTAAGTCCCTGTTCTATGTAACTTGCATTCTACATGCATGTCTTGTTCAGTTATAATGTAAACCGAGCTGATATGCAATCCTGCATGAAGCCCGGTATATAAAAATGTTAAATAAATAAATAAATAAATAAATGTGTAGGGTGCTGGTCTGGATTGGTGTGAGATGGAGATGCCACAATGTGTGTGTGTGTGTGTGTGTGTGTGTGTGTGTGTGTGTGTGTGTGTGTGGGAGACTGCTGTGTTGAGGAAGAGGGAGCATTTTTGATCAGGAGGGTGGGGGAAATCTATCTCATGCATATTCATTGTGGATATCCTGAACACCTGACTGGCTAGGTGTGCCCTGAGGACTGAGTTGAGAAGCACTGCCTTACAGAGAAAAAAGCAGATTTAAAGATTATAAGCCAAGGCAAAAATATAAAACATCCAGGCTATTGATGATGAAGTCAACATCTACATGTCTAGTTTTCCTACCCAACATATACCTTCTAGATGTGGGATTGCAGCAGGCTCCATGTCATCAGAGACATCAGAGACAGGCAGAATTAGTCCAGTTCTTACCCACATTCAGGCCGATACAGTACAGTGCGCTCTGGCGGAGCGCACTGTTAACCCGCGATTGGATGCGCGTTTTCGACGCGCTAGCTTTACCCCTTATTCGAAAACGCGCATCCAACCCCCCGAACCTAATTGCGCCCGCAACATGCAAATGCATGTTGATGGCCCTATTAGGTATTCCCGCGCAATTCAGAAAGCAAAATGTGCAGCCAAGCTGCACATTTTACTTTCAGAAATTAGTGCCTACCCAAAGGTAGGCATTAATTTCTCCAGGCAGCGGGAAAGTTTTCTGTGCACCCTCTGACTTAATATCGTGGCTATATTAAGTCGGAGGTCCCGAAAGTTAAAAAAAGTTTAAAAAAAAAAAATTTGAAATCGGCCCGTGGCTCGCGGGTTGAAAACCGGACGCTCAATTTTGCCGGCATCTGGTTTCCGAACCCGTGGCTGTCAGCGGGTTTGAGAACAGACTCCGGCAAAATTGAGCGTCGGCTGTCAAACCCGCTGACAGCCGCCGCTCCTGTCCAAAAAGAGGCGCTAGGGACGCGCTAGTGTCCCTCTTTTTGCCACGGGCCCTCATTTGAATACAGAATCGCGCACACAGGAGAGTGGCCTGTGAGTGCGCCGGGAGAGCGGGCTTTTGCCCGCTCTCCCGCGACTTTTACTGTATCAGCCCGATTGAAAGCTATAGGGATAAACAAGGAACTGGGTCTGAAGTCCCCAATGAGATGGATCCTGCTATTCTCCCATTTATAGACCAACTCTGCACACTCCCACATGGAAAAAGTACATGTATACCACAATATTACAGTGGTTATACATGCATATATTACAGCAATATGCATGAGTGATAGCAAATGTGTGTATATTTGTTATTGACTTAAAAAAATGTATGTGTGTGATAATTACATAAATCCTGCGCTTTTTTATCCACAAACATACACCATTTACTCATGTATGTGGGTATAAATGGCTTGTTCCCAGTGCTTGTCTTTCTACATGCACCATATCCGGAAGGAGTGGAGCTGTACTGAGGAAATCTAACTTCCTTCCTAGAGAGGTGGATTTTCTTCTACAGGTGATTGCACTCATAAAGAAAATAAAGGATGTGGGAGAAGATCCATCACAGGTGAATGTAATCTTTCACAACAACCATAATATGAAATACCTGAGCCACAAGTGGTAGGACCTCTGATGTCTGGTCAAGAGAATGCAAGCCATAAGAACATAAGATTTGCCATATTGGGTCAGACCAAAGGTCCATCAAATCCAGTATCCTGTTTCCAACAGTGGCCAATTCAGGTCACAAGTACCTGGCAGGATTTCAAAAGGTCAATAGATTCCACGTTGCTTATCACAGGGATAAGCAGTGGATTTCCCCAAGTCCATCTTAATAATGGTTATGGACTTTTCTTCCAGGTACTTGTCCAAACTATCATGGTTTTGCCTGCTATGCAGCCTCACCATGCCACAGTTCAGCCTGCGGTGCAGCCTTCCCTCAACCAAGGGTCTTCAGTGAGCCCTGCTCACAGCTGTGCAAGTTACTCCCTTACTAATCACCTGATGCCTCAGTCCCAGCCCTACTTAACTCAGCCTGTCCATTCCCTCAATGCCTCTTCATTGAGTCATCTCAGCTCTCTGACCTGGCCAGCCTTGTCTTGTTTCTCTGCCTTGCCTTGTGACCTACCCAGGCCTTCTGCCTTGCCTTGTGGCCTACCTTGAACACTTACCTTGCTCTGTGGCCTATCTTGGTCCCTGGATTGCTCTGTAGCCTATCTTGGCTTCCTGCCTTGTTCTGGGGCCTTCTAGGCTCTCCTGCTTTGCTCAGTAGCCTATCTGTTTTGCCTTGTGGCCTTTAGGCTTACTGGGGTTTCCTTAGCCAGTCATGCTCCCTTTTTGATCTTTCTTGTTTCCTGTTGCTTGCCTAGTCCTGTCCTTATCTTGTCCTATCCTTGTCTTGTTCAGTTCTTGTGCTACCCAGACCATTTCAGTCCCTTGTCTGTTCCCATGCCTTGCCTTTCTCCTTGCTTCAGTCCTGCCTGTATCTAGCCCCTGCCTGCCCTCTGTACCACTTACTACCAGATTCTGGATCCAGCTCCCAGTCAGTACCTGGATCCAGCTCCCAGCCAGTACCTGGACCCAGCTCCCAGTCTGTGCCTGACTCCAGCTCCCAGCCTGTACACAGCTCCAAGTCCATGCCTGCTCCAGTCATGATTGCAGGAGACAAGTCCTACCAGAACCCAAGGGCTCAACTTGCGGGGAAGGGGGCTGGTTAGGTAGAAGACCAGTTCCAGTCCTGCCCTGCAATCCTGTGCCTCTTCTGCGGGGATGCTCCTTGACTCTAGCCTGCCAGATTGTGACACAAACCTTTTTTAAATCTAGCTTCACTATCATCTTTTACCATATCCTCTGGCAACAAATTACACCGTTTATTATGTGTTGAGTAAAAAAATATTTTCTCCTATTTGTCTTAAATGTATTGTATGTCCTCCTAGTTTTTGTACTTTTTGAAAGCATAAACAACTGATTTGCATTTACCCGTCCCATTCCACTCATTATTTTATATCTCCCCTCAACTGTCTCTTCTCGAAGCTGAAGAGCCCTTATCTCAGGGATGGTTCTATAATGAGTCAAGGGCAAAATTTTGGAGCTGCAAAAAGTGCCCCCAAAATGCCTGGCAGCCACATCACCTTGCATCCGAAAAAGGATGAAGCCTCATGTGCCACCACCAGCAGAAGAACAGAGGACTTGAATGCCACTAGTGGAGCCCACCCACTGGCAGCAGTAGAAAGGCAGGAGGAGTCATGCGCTGCCCGTGGCTAAAAAACTGAAGAGGTCGCATGGCCGCTGGCGGAGCCCAACCTGCTTGTGGCAGAAGTTAAAGAAGAGTTAGAGCTACCAGCAGAAGAAGGACAGGAGGAGTGAAGCATCACGGGCCAGGCCCAACCTGTCGATGGCCAAAATACTGAAGAGGCCTCAGGCCGAGCCCAATACACCGGTGGTAGCTTCTCAGGACATTAGATGAAAGACCTAGCAGTTCTGTCAGGGAGTACATCGGCTGCTGGGCAGAACAAACCCCAACAGCTAACGAAGAGCCAGAGTCACCAAAGGAAGAGGAATGGATGAATAAATAATATAGATTGGGTGAGAGAGGGGAGGGTACAAAATTGGGGTGAATGGGAGTGGGAGATGTCTGGAGAAGAGGGTGAAAGAAGGACAGGGGCTGAGTGAGGTAGGGAGTTAATGGAGAAGATGTGTAGGGGAAAGAATGGAATGGGTGGTGAGTGGAGGGGACAGAATGGGAGGAAGTTTGTGCATAAGACAGCATGTGTGTGAAGAAGGGAGCATGTGAGAAAGCATGTGAGAGAGGGAGGGAGCAAGCATATGAGTAAGGCAGGGAGCAAGCAAGTGTTACGACTGTCGCTGCCTGACGTCTCCACTCCACCCTCCTTACCTCTCTGGCGACTCCTCCCGCGGTTGACGGACGTTTGGCTACCGCGGCGTCTGCCTGCCGTCCTCTCCAGTGTTCCCGGTCTGGCTTGGGTGCTGCCTCCTGCCATGCTGTCCAGCTGCCTTAGGGCGCACATGCCGTGCAGCCCTGCTTCAAATACTTTCTTTGGCGCGAACCTCAGGAACGTCCCCCTGTGATGACGTCACGCAACCTGGATACAAAAAGCCTATGCTACTGCTAGCTAATCGAGTTAGCAAAGGGATTCCTTACGGATGGGATTCGCTCTCCATATCTAGTTACTCTGCCTCTCCATTATTTGACTTACTCTTTTTGGGGTACCCGCTCCTCGGGGGCCTCTCTCTTCTTTCAGGTCGCTGTCTGGAACCGGTACTCGCTCCTCGAGGGCCCAAGATCCCATATATCGCTGCTTGGACTTCACTTCCGCCATCAGTGAGTTACCATCTACTTCTCTCAGAGCTGTTCCCTGGAACCAGGTACTTGCTCCTCGAGGGCCTACCTCTACTCTAGCTCCTGTGATTCCTACCGAGAGAAACCGCTGTGAGAGTACTCAACCAACAAGGCTCTATTCCTGAACCCTGCATTCTTCATTGTACTCACTATCTCAGTTTCTCTTCACTTCAGCACAGCCATTGTGGGATCGCTGTTCCAGAGCCCTGAGGGACTACAAGCCCAGCCGGGCTTCATCTCTGCTCACTACTGCCACCTCTGGTGGCTCCTCAATACTGTTAATAAAAGATCTATCTGTGTTGTGTGTCCTAAAGCTGAGCCTGACCTGTTGCCCCTCACGGGACTTCCCCCCCGTGGGCGGGGTCAGCAGCCACAGTGTCCAAGGGTCCACCCAAAACCTTACAAACAATAACAGTAAGAGAGAGGAAGGGAGCAAGCATGTGAGAATGAAAGGGAACAAATGTATGAGAGAGCATGTGAGTAAGGATAGGGGAGAGAGGGTGCAAGTCAATGAGTAAGAGAGAAGAGAAGGAAGTGAACAAGTGAAGAAGAGGAGAGGAGGAGGAAGTGATCAAGCACATGAGTACATGTTTAAGTAAATGGAGAAGGGGAGGGAGGGAATAAGTGTATTATTTTATTTATTTATTTAATCAGCTTTATATACCAACATTCAAATTAATTTCATGTCAATTTACAATAACAGAATTTGCTGTAGCAAAATTCAACATAAAACAATTATAATAAACCCATTATACATCTTGTATAATTTTGCCTACACCTAGAAAAATATTTAAATTCCATAGTTCAAAATATATCAAACAAACATTAAAAAAAAAGATATATTACTTAATAGAATTACTCATATGTTAACTAAAATAAATCACTTTAAAAATATTACTAATAAAACACCTATGTTAAAAGCTAGACTAAATGCAAAAAAAAAAATAATAATAATTTTAAAAGCAAATTAATATAATAAGGTGTTAATTGGCTTGATTAAAAGCCTGCTCAAATAGCCAAGTTTTTATCTATTTCTTGAAGCTGATCATATTTGCCTCTGTGCGAATTTCAACAGGTAATGAATTCCACAACTTTGGTCCCGCCAGCAACAGTGACCTCTCCCTCACTGAACCAAGATGAGCTAGTTTTGGTGATGGTATTGTCAGTAAAGCTTGGCCGAGCGATCTCAAGTTCCGGGATGGGACGTGGATGCGTAATGAGGCATTTAACCATTCGGTATTATTCCCATATATGGCTTTATGAATTAAAGTTAAACACTTATATTAGTAAGAGAGAGGGGGATGGAGAAAGCATGTGAGTGAGAGGGAGAGAAACAGCTTGTGAGTAAGGGGGGGGGGGGAGGAGAAGAGAAAGTTTGTGTGGCTAGTCCATTCACTTCATCCACCTCTAATTCACAATAATGTCTAGGTGATTGGAAACTAAAAGTTCCCAAGTATGGAGAGTGGGACATTTTTTTCCTTATTAGTTTTAATTATTGGGTGATAGTGTGTTTGCTGATTTGAAATATTTTATTAGTGCTTGAAACATTTTTTTAAATTATGACTTTATGGAGCAATTGGTTTAGGAACCCGCAAGAGAGGGAGCAATTTTAGATCTAATTCTCAGTGCACAGGATTTGGTGAGAGAGGTAAGGGCCGCTTGGCAATAGTGTTCATAATATGATCAAATTTGAATTAATGACTGGAAGGGGGACAGTAAGCAAATCCACGGCTCTCGTGCTAAACTTTCAAAAGGGAAACTTTGATAAAATGAGAAAAATAGTTAGAAAAAAACTGAAAGGAGCAGCTACAAAGGTAAAAAGTGTGCAAGAGGCGTAGTCATTGTTTAAAGATACCATCCTAGAAGCACAGTCCAGATGTATTCCACACATTAAGAAAGGAGGAAAGAAGGCAAAACGATCACTGGCATGGTTAAAAGGGGAGGTGAAAGAAGCTATTTTAGCCAAAAGATCTTCATTCAAAAATTGGAAGAAGGATGCAACAGGTTAAAGGGGCAATTAGAGAAGATAAGGCCATTGCGGAAAGATTAAATTATTTTTTTGCTTTGGTGTTTACTGAAGAGGATGTTGGGGAGATACCTGTATCGGCGAAGGTTTTCATGGGTAATGATTCAGATGGACTGAACCAAATCACGGTGAACCTAGAAGATGTGGTAGGCCTGATTGACAAACTGAAGAGTAGTAAATCACCTGGACTGGATGGTATAAACCCCAGGGTTCTGAAGGAACTAAAAAATGAAATTTCACACCTATTAGTAAAAATTTGTAACCTATCATTAAAATCATCCATTGTACCTGAAGACTGGAGGGTAGCTAATGTAACCCCTATATTTAAAAAGGGCTCCAAGGGCAATCCGGGAAACTACAGACCAGTTAGCCTGACTTCAGTGCCAGGAAAAATAGTGGAAAGTGTTCTAAATATCAAAATCACAGAACATATAGAAATGCATAGTTTAATGGAACAAAGTCAGCATGGCTTTACCCAAGGAAATTCTTGCCTCACAAATCTGCTTCATTTTTTTGAAGGAGTTAATAAACATGTAGATAAAGGTGAACCGGTAGATGTAGTATATTTGGATTTTCAGAAGGCATTTGACAAAGGTCCTCATGAGAGGCTTCTAGGAAAAGTAAAAAGTAATGGGATAGGTAGTGATGTCCTTTCGTGGATTACAAACTGGCTAAAAGACAGGAAACAGAGAGTAGGATTAAATGGACAATTTTCTCAGTGGAAGGGAGTGGGCAGTGGAATGCCTCAGGGATCTGTAATGGGACCCCTACTTTTCAATATATTTATAAATGATCTGGAAAGAAATACGACAAGTGAAGTAATCAAATTTGCAGATGATACAAAATTTTTCAGAGTAGTTAAATCACAAGCAGATTGTGATAAATTGCAGGAAGACCTTCTGAGACTGGAAAATTGGGCATCCAAATGGCAGATGAAATTTAATGTGGATAAGTGCAAGGTGATGCATTTAGGGAAAAATAACCCATGCTATAGTTACACAATATTAGGGTCCATATTAGAAGCTACCACCCAAGAAAGAGATCTAGGCGTCATAGTGGATAACACATTGAAATCGTCAATCAAAAAAGCAAACAGAATGTTGGGAATTATTAGAAAGGGAATGGTGAATAAAACGGAAAAAGTCATAATGCCTCTGTATCGCTCCATGGTGAGGCTGCACCTTGAATACTGTGTACAATTCTGATCACTGCATCACAAAAAAGATATAGTTGTGATGGAGAAGGTACAGAGAAGGGCGACCAAAATGATAAAGGGACTGGAATAGCTCCCCTATGAGGAAAGACTAGAGGTTAGGACTTTTTAGCTTGGAGAAGAGACGGCTGAGGGGGGATATGTTAGAGGTGTTTACCTGCTATTAATTAAGTTGACTTAGAAAATAGCCACTGCTATTACTAGCAACAGTAGCATGAAATAGACTTAGTTTTTGGGTACTTGCCAGGTTCTTATAGCCTGGATTGGCCACTGTTGGAAACAGGATGCTGGGCTTGATGGACCCTTGGTCTGACCCAGTATGGCATGTTCTTATGTTCTTAACTTGTTTCTGTATAGAGATCTATAGCAGCCTGGCTTGTTCTGTTTTCCTAATAGGAGGTATGTTTGTGTTTTAGGGCCTGGCGTAATATTTACAGTGTTGCCTTTTCATAGGTAGGGATATTACTGTTTGTGTGCTGATAGTGCTATTTTGCTATGGAAGGTTTACTATATTGTAACTATTGTAGTTCGATTTACTCATGGCTTTGAAGCTAACACTCAGTACTTGTTACAATAAGCTTAATACTATATACATTCCAAGTATTTATTTATTTTTGCAGGGTTTTCTGGTTGGCATCACAGCAGTGCATGTAAATATAATATATATTTTGTAAGTGATATTTTTACCTCAGAAGTTTGTACTTTGAATGCCCTGTTTTATGTAAACTCTGTCAGCAGAAATGCATACATTTTAATTGTGTGGAAAGAAGTAGGTTTATGGGAACAAGGCTGCAAGGTTCATCTATGGGTGCCTAATACCCTTAAATTGGCCTTGAGTGTGCCATACAAATACCCCCACAATTCAACTATCTCTCACTTTTCCAGAGTGCAAAGTTGGGGAAGGATGAGAGATATGTGGTAGGATTCCTGGGATTGTGGCACAATTGCAAGCTTTCTAGAAATATTATCACTGATACTCTATTTGCCATGCCTTTGGAACCCTTGACCCCTGCCTCCCCTGTTCCCCAGCATTTCAGATCAGCAAATGGATCAGACTGTAAGGGGAACCCCTCCCTTTGCCTTCTCATTGATTTGACCTGTACAGGGGGTAGGGGGAGAAGTGCCATCTTATCCCTTGCCTCAGGCAGCAGATTGCCTTGAGTCACTCCAGCCTAACCTCTTTAACCTTTCCTCATAGGGGAATCGTTCCTTCTCCTTTATCATTTTGGTTCCCCTTCTCTCTACCTTTTCTAATTCCACTATATCTTTTTTGGGTTATGGTAACCAGAATTGCATACAATACTCAAGGTGTGATCGCACCATGGAGCAATACAGAGGCATTATGCTATTCTCTGCTTTATTCTCCATTCCTTTCTACTAATTCCTAACATTCTATTTGCTTTTTTGGCTGTTCCCACACACTGAGCAGAAGATTTCAACATATTATACACAATGACCCCTAGATCCTTTTCCTGGGTGGTGACTCCCAATGTGGAACTTTGCATTCTGTAGCAATAATTTGAATTGCTCTTCCCTATATGCATCATGTTATGATATCGAGGTGTTTCATGGATTCTCAGGGGCAACAGTGATGGTATCTTATACGAGGAGGAGCCCCGTAGGGAACTGAAGCACCGGGCTAGACTCAGATGCACAAACACAGAGAATATATATTTTATTAAACAGCTAGTGTGGTCCACCAGAGGTGGCAGCAGAGTAGATTAGATAGCAACAGTCTGTGATCCTTGGCATAGGAGACCCGTCCCTCAATGGTGGTGTAAGGCCCCGATGCAGATGTCCAGTAAGGCATTGTAGGAGAGACAGACTGGCAGATGTTATAACACACTCCCTGGTTGCTGAGTAGATAGAGTTCCCAATGAGCAGTAGATAGAGGATAGGTATTAACAGTCTGTAATCCTCAGTAGAGGAGACCCATCCCACAATGCTGGTGTAGGGCCCGATGCAGATGGACAGTGAGGAGCTGTAGATGGATAGACTGGGAGAAGTTGTACTCACTCTCTGTATCTGATAGGTAGTGTTCCTGCAGGTTGAAGAATTGGTAGCAGGCACCAGGATAGCAACACAGGCCCTCGAGGAGCGAGTACCTGAAATGACACCTGGAAATAAGCAAAGGCCCCCCAAGGAACGGGTACCCAGGTTAGTATAACCCCGGAGGGTGAAGGTAGCTTCCAGCAGAGTAGAAGCGGCAGAGCAGCTTCAGACTGGAACAAATCCAATCTGTTGCTAACTCGGCGAGAGTCAGCAAATGGGCAACCTTTTGAAGGAGGAAGCAGTGACGTCGCTCAAGGGGGATGCCCCCGAGGTTCACGCCAACACTGCTACAAGATGTGAGGCATGCACGCTCGCGCGCCCTAGGAGTCCTCAAGTCAACATGGCGGGACGCCGCGCCAGAGCCGCTCCAGGGAAGCCGGAGGGTGTGGCAAGGAGACGCTACGGACACCATTCTCCCGAGGCTGGTGGAGAAGGCTGAAATAGAGGTGAGGCATGTCGGGCAAAGCCGTCTGAGATCGATGGATGCAACAGTACCCCCTTCAAAGGACCTCCTCCAGTCCCCCTACCTGGTCTTGGTTTCCGAGGATGTGAACGATGGTACTGGTTCAGCATTGCTTTGTCCAAAATGTTAGACATAGGCTCCCATGAGTTGTTTTCTGGTCCAAAGCTCTCCCATGACAGGAAGTATTCCCATACTCTGCCTCTCTTCCGTACATCAAGTATAGCGTCTACTTTGTACTCAAGGTCCTCTTCTGTATCAACAGGAGGAGGATCTGGTGTCTTGGTGCTGAATTTGTTGAGTATGAGCGGTTTCAGTAATGAGACGTGAAACGCGTTATGGATCTTCATTGCTGGATGAAGTTTGAGACTGTAGGAGAGATTGCCCAGACGTTGGAGGATGGGGAATGGTCCGACATAGTATGGAGCGAAGCGAGCAGATGGCAACTTCAATCTGAGGTGCTTCGTAGACCAGACCTTATCACCAGGCGTTCAGGAGCCTTGCCGTGATGCATGTCATAGTCTCGTTTTGCTCGAATTCCAGCTTTGATGAGCATCTCCTTTGTCTTCTTCCAAAGATGTTGAATTTCATCGGCAGTGGCTTGTGCTGCCAGGGACAACACTGAAAGTAGAAGTGGCAAAAATGGTGAAGGTAGTCGTCCATATACCACTTCGAATGGTGTTGATCCAGTAGATGTTGCTGGATGAGAGTTGAGGGAAAACTCGGTCCACGTTAGAAATTCAGCCCAGTCATTCTGGCGTGAAGAGACATAGGCTCCGAGGAACTGTTTGAGGGTACCGTTCATCCTCTCAGTTTGGCCGTTGGATTGCAGATGGTAAGTTGAAGTGAAGTCGAGAGTGATATTGAACTTCTTGCAAAGAGCCTTCCAGAATGTGGCTGTGAATTGTATGCCTCTGTCTGAGACTATGTGCTTGGGTATTCCATGCAGACGGAATATGTGGCTGATGAACAGCTTTGCAAGTTCACTAGCAGATGGTAAGCCAGAAAGCGCCACAAAGTGAGCCATTTTTTAGAATCTATCCACCGTTACCCAAATAGTGTTGTTGCCCCAGGAGAGGGGTAAGTCCACCATGAAGTCCATGGCAATGTGAGTCCAGGGTGTTATGATATCGAGGTGTTTGGTGGATTCTCAGGGGCAACAGTGATGTTATCTCCTACAGGGAGGAGCCCCGTAGGGAGACTGATGCACCGAGCTAGACTCAATAGCACAGACACAGAGATAGTTTCTTTTATTGTACAGCTAGGATGACCACCAGTGGTGGCAGTAGACAGCAGGTTAGCTGGTAGCAGTCTGTAATCCTTGGCGAGGGAGACCCGTCCCACAATGGTGGTGTAAGGCCCCAATGCAGATGTCCAATAAGGCACTGTAGGAGAGACAGACTGGCAGATGTTAAACACACTCCCATAGCTGAGTAGAGAGAATCCCAATGAGCAGTAGAGAGGATAGGTGTTAGCAGTCTGTGGTCTTCGGCAGAGGAGACCCGTTCCACAATGGTGGTGTAGGGCCTGAGGCAGAGATGTAGCGAGGAACTGATGAGAGACAGACTGTTAGAAGTTGCACTCACTCTCTGTAGCTGATAGATGGATTTCCAGCAGGTTGAAGAATAGAGCTGGCACCAGGAAAGACACACAGGCCCTCGAGGAGCAAGTACCTGTAAGAGGATATGCACCTGTAAATAAGCAGAGGGCCCCCGAGGAGCGGGTACCCAGGTTAGTGAACCCCGAAGGGTGAAGATAGCTTCCAGTGGATAGAAGCGGCAGAGTAGCTTCAGACCGGGGCATACCGATCCTTGCTAACTCGGCGAGAGTCAGCAAATGGGCAACCTTGAGTATGCGGAAGCAGTGATGTCACTCGAGGGGGACGCCCCTGAGGTTCGTGCTGCTACAAAGGTAGGGACGCGCATGCGTGCGCGCCCTAGGAGGCCTCGGGTCAAGATGGCCGAACGCCGCGCCAGAGCCGCTCCGGGGAAGCCGGAGGGTGCGGCAGGGAGATGTCACGGACGCCATACTCCCGAGACTGGTGGAGAAAGCTGGGAGAAAGGTGAGGCATGTAGGGCAAAGTCATCTGAGCCTGACGGATGCAACAGTATCCCCCTTCAAAGGGCCTCCTCCAGACCCCCTACCTGGTTTTGGCTTCCGAGGATGTACACGATGATACTGCTTCAGCATCTCTTTGTCCAAAATGTTAGACATAGGTTCCCATGAGTTATTTTCTGGTCCAAAGCCCTCCCATGACAGGAGGTATTCCCATACTCTGCCTCTTTTTCGAACATCCAAAATCGCATCAACTTTGTACTCAAGATCTTCTTCTGTATCTACAGGAGGAGGCTCTGGTGTCTTGGTACTGAATTTGCTGAGTATGAGTGGTTTAAGCAATGAGACGTGAAATGTGTTATGGATCTTCATTGCCCAGATGTCGGAGTATAGGGAATGGTCCAACATAGCAAAGAGCAAAGCGAGCAGAAGGCAACTTTAATTTGAGATGCTTAGTAGATAACCCGACCTTATCACCAGGCTTAAGTTCAGGAGCCTTGCCGTGATGCATATCATAGTCTTGTTTTGCTCGTATTCCAGCTTTGTTGAGCATCTCCTTTGTCTTCTTCCAAAGAGTGTGAATTTCATCGGCAGTGGCTAGAGCTGCCGGGGATGACATGGATAGCAGAAGTGGCAAAATTTGTGAAGGTAGTCGTCCATATACCACTTCGAAAGGTGACGATCCAGTACATGTTGCTGGATGAGAATTGATGGAAAACTCAGCCCAAGGTAGAAGTTCAGCCCAATCATTCTGGTGTGAAGAGACATAGGCTCTGAGGAACTTTTTGAGGGTGCGGTTTATCCGCTCGGTTTGTCCATTGGATTGTGGACGATATGATGACGTGAAGTCGAGAGTGATATATTAAGAACATAAGAACATAAGAAATTGCCATGTTGGGTCAGACCAAGGGTCCATCAAGCCCAGCATCCTGTTTCCAACAGAGGCCAAACCAGGCCACAAGAACCTGGCAATTATCCAAACACTAAGAAGATCCCATGCTACTGATGCAATTAATAGCAGTGGCTATTCCCTAAGTAAACTTGATTAATAGCCGTTAATGGACTTCTCCTCCAAGAATGTATCCAAACCTCTTTTGAATCCAGCTACACTAACTGCACTAACCACATCCTCTGGCAACAATTCCAGAGCTTTATTGTGCGTTGAGTGAAAAAGAATTTTCTCCGATTAGTCTTAAATGTGCTACTTGCTAACTTCATGGAATGCCCCCTAGTCCTTCTATTATTCGAAAGTGTAAATAACAGAGTCACATCTACTCGTTCAAGACCTCTCATGATCTTAAAAACCTCTATCATATCCCCCCTTATCAGTCTTCTCCAAGCTGAACAGCCCTAACCTCTTCAGCCTTTCCTCATAGGGGAGGTGTTCCATCCCCTTTATCATTTTGGTTGCCCTTCTCTGTACCTTCTCCATCGCAACTATATCTTTTTTGAGATGTGGCGACCAGAATTGTACACAGTATTCAAGGTGCGGTCTCACCATGGAGCGATATAGAGGCATTATGACATTTTCCGTTTTATTAACTATTCCCTTCCTAATAATTCCTAACATTCTGTTTGCTATTTTGACTGCTGCAGCACACTGAGCTGGCGATTTTAAAGTATTATCCACTATGATACCTAGATCTTTTTCCTGGGTGGTAGCTCCTAATATAGAACCTAACATAGTGTAACTACAGCAAGGGTTATTTTCCCCTATATGCACCACCTTGCACTTGTCCTGTTACGATCCCCCCTGTTGCTGCGCTACAGGAGGTATCTTACCTTCCTTCCGGAGGCCTCTGCGAAGCCAGGGCCTCTCCTGGGCACCATCCGGGACTTGCTCCAGGGCTTGGGAGGCCTAGCGGTTCCTGAGGCCTGCCTGTGGCTTGCATACCTGCGTTTGGACTTCCTGTTTGTCGACGCCCTTCCCTAGGGGCTGGCCCGCAGCTCTCTACCCCACTTATAGGGCCAGCGAGGGGCGGTCCTGGCAAACTCCTCCCAGGGAGTTGCCTTCCACCTCCAGTATATAAAGACTTTCTTGTCACTTGCAACTTGCCTTCGGATTGAGTGTTACAGTTGCCTGTACCTCTTCCTCGATCCAGGTCTTCCGTGGTCTGCTTTGTATTGATGGCTCCTTGTCCTGTCTCTGTCCAGATGTTTGCTTCCTGATGTTACTGATGTCTGCCTTGATGTGTTCCTGATGTCCTGATCCAGTTCCGCTTGTTCTGCCCTACGTCCTGTCTGGCTCCTGAGCCTTCTGGCCTGTTGGGTCCTGGAGTGGCCAACAGGTGGGATTCTTCCCTGCGCTCTGGAGCTTCCCTGCCTGACAGCCGAAGGGGCTTCGGATGTCAGTATCCCAGCATCGGAGTTCCTGCTCGCCTGGATCTTCCCTGCGCTCTCCTGTTCTCAACGTGGTCCGCGACCAGCCTTTCTGGGCTGTGTAGGGCGCGTATGGGACGGGGTGGTCCGCGACTCAGTCCCGTGGGTGGGCTGAGTAGGGCGCCCTCAGGGACAGTGCCCGTGTCTCCTCCCAGCCCTCCTCTTCGATGTCTGCACTAGCCTTTGTCTACGATGTCTGCACCTGCCTTGTCTACGATGTCTTCAGTGTAAAGGACTCTGTCTGCCCTCGCCTCTGTCCGGCCTGCTGCCCATTGCCGTTCCCAGCGGCAGGTCCGAAAGGGCCGGGAACAGTCGGAGGACCGTTCATCAGTCAACTTCCCAGTGTTGGCTACCATGGGCGTGCAGGTCCGGCTGAGGGTCGGGCTCCCTGCTTTTGTACCCGCCTGGCTTCCCATGCCTACTCAGCTCACCTCCCACGGTGTGGCTTTGGGCTCCTCCTTGAGTCCTGTCGTGGCCCAAGGGCTCACCACCCGCTGGAGACGACCGCGCCCGCGCGCACTCGTAACATGTCCACATTAAATTTCATCTGCCATTTGGATGCCCAATCTTCCAGTCTTGCAAGGTCCTCCTGTAATGTATCACAGTCTGCTTGGGATTTAACTACTCTGAATAATTTTGTATCATCCGCAGATTTGATAACCTCACTCATTGTATTCCTTTCCAGATCA
Source organism: Rhinatrema bivittatum (assembly GCF_901001135.1). Lineage (NCBI taxonomy): Eukaryota > Metazoa > Chordata > Amphibia > Gymnophiona > Rhinatrematidae > Rhinatrema > Rhinatrema bivittatum. The sequence goes on along the minus strand of NC_042624.1, from coordinate 30,110,346 downwards.
TTTATATATATATTGAAAAGCAACGGTCCAAGTACAGATCCCTGAGGCACTCCACTGTTTACCCTTTTCCACTGAGAAAATTGACCATTTAATCCTACTCTCTGCTTCCTGTCTTTTAACCAGTTTGTAATCCACGAAAGGACATCACCTCCTATCCCATGACTTTTTAGATTTCGTAGAAGCCTCTCATGAGGGACTTTGTCAAACACCTTCTGAAAATCCAAATACACTTTGGGGCGGATTTTCAGAGCCCTGCTCGCATAAATCCGCCCAAAACCGGGCGGATTTACGCAAGCAGGGCCCTGCGCGCCGGTAAGCCTATTTTACATAGGCCTACCGGCGCGTGCAGAGCCCCGGGACTCGCGTAAGTCCCGGGGTTTTCGGAGGGGGCGGGCCCGGGGGCGTGGCCGCACCCTCCGGACCCGCCCCCAGGTCGCGTCCCGGCACGCAGGAGGGCCGCTGACGCGCGGGGATTTACGCCTCCCGGAGGGAGGCGTAAATCCCCCGACAAAGGTAAGGGGAGGGGTTTAGACAGGGCCGGGCGGGTGGGTTAGGTAGGGGAAGGGAGGGGAAGGTGAGGGGAGGGCAAAGGAAAGTTCCCTCCGAGGCCGCTCCGATTTCGGAGCGGCCTTGGAGGGAACGGGGGTAGGCTGCGCGGCTCGGCGCGCGCCGGCTATACAAAATCCATAGCCTTGCGCGCGCCGATCCAGGTTTTTAGCAGATACGTGCGGCTCCGCGCGTATCTACTAAAATCCAGCGTACTTTTGTTTGCGCCTGGAGCGCAAACAAAAGTAGGCTATTCGCGCTCCTTTTAAAATCCGCCCCTTTATGTACCGGTTCACCTTTATCCTCATGTTTATTAACCCCTTCAAAAAAATGAAGCAGATTTGTTAGGCAAGACTTCCCTTGGGTAAATCCGTGTTGACTGTGTTCCATTAAATCATTTCTTTCTATATGCTCTACGCTTTTGATCTTGAGAATAGTTTCCACTATTTTTCCCGGCACTGAAGTTAGGCTCACTGGTCTATAGTTACCCGGATCGCCTCTGGAGCCTTTTTTAAATATTGGGGTTACATTGGCCACCCTCCAATCTTCATGTACAATGGATGATTTTAATGATAGGTTACACATTTAACTAATAGATCAGAAATTTCATTTTTTAGTTCCTTCAGTACCCTAGGATGCATACCATCCGGTCCAGGTGATTTGCTACTCTTTAGTTTGTCAATCTGGCCTACTACATCTTCCAGGTTCACAGTGATTTCGTTCAGTTCGTCTGACTCATCACACCTGAAAACCTTCTCCGCAACTGGTATCTCTCCAACATCCTCATTAGTAAACACGGAAGCAAAGAATTCATTAAGTTTTTCTGCAATGGCCTTATCTTCCCTAAGAGCCCCTTTAATCCCTCGGTCATCTAATGGTCCAACAGACTCCCTCACAGGTTTCTTGCTTTGGATATATTTTAAAAAGTTTTTATTATGAGTTTTTGCCTCTATGGCCAACTTCATTTCAAATTCTCTCTTCGCCTGTCTTATCAATGTTTTACACTTAACTTGACAATTCTTATGTTTTATCCTATTTTCTTCAGATGGATCCTTCTTCCAATTTTTGAAGGATTTTTTTTGGCTAAAATAGCCTCTTTCACCTCACCTTTTAACCATGACGGTAATCGTTTTGCCTTCCTTCCACCTTTCTTAATGCGTGGAATACATATGGACTGCGCCTCTAGGATTGTATTTTTAAACAATGTCCAAGCCTGTTGAACACTTTTAACCTTTGCAGCTGCACATTTCAGTTTTTTTTCTATTTTCCTCATTTTATCAAAGTTTCCCTTTTGAAAGTTTAGTGTTAGAGCTGCAGATTTACTTATTGTCCCCCTTCCAGTTATTAGTTTAAATTTAATCATGTTATGATCACTGTTGCCAAGTGGCCCCACCACCGTTACCTCTCTCACCCAAACCCAAATGTCTGTATGCATTGGCATACAGACATTTCAAAGTGTGTTTTTTGTTTGTCTTAACAACCTGCTTTTCAGTTGTTTGGGATAAGCATTGTCAAGTTTGGGATAATTCGGAAATCATTAGCTTCTTGCAAAGAGCCTTCCAGAATCTGGCTGTGAACTGTATGCCTCTGTCTGAGACTATGTGCTTGGGTATTCCGTGCAACCGGAATATGTGGCTGATGAAGAGCTTTGCAAGTTCACTGGCAGAAGGTAAGCCAGGAAGTGCCACAAAGTGAGCCATTTTTGAGAATCTGTCCACTGTTACCCAGATAGTGTTATTGCCCCCGCATAGGGGTAAGTCCACCACGAAATCCATGGCGATGTGAGTCCAGGGCTCATCTGGTATGGGCAGAGGTTGTAGTTGGCCCCAAGGATGACTGGGCGGAGACTTTTGCTTAGCACAGTTGGTACAGGCTGCAACATAAGCGAAGGCGTCTTCTCTCATAGACGGCCTTTTTGCAGCATAGCTAGAGTTCTCCTTTGACCGGGATGTCCAGCCAGTTTGGAGTCATGAGCTCATGCTAGTACTTTCTTCCAGAGATTGGCAGGCACTATCGTCTTGCCGGCAGGTACTGGGTGCGTGGCGGATAGAACGACTCTCTCAGGTTCAATGATGTGTTGAGGAGCGTCAGACATGTCTTCAGAGAGGAATGAGCATGAAAGGGCATCCGCTCTGACATTCTTGTCTCCAGGTCTGTACTTTAAGATGAAATCGAACCTGTTGAAAAACAGGGATTACCTGGGCTCTCTGTGGTTGAGGTGTTGGGCGTGACGAAGGTATTCTAGGTTTTTATGGTCAGTTAAAACCGTAATCTGGTGTTGAGCACCCTTGAGCAGAGTCTCCATTGTTCGAACGCCATCTTTATCGCCAACAATTCTTTATCTCTGATTCCATAGTTTCTTTTGGCCGGTGTGAATCGTTTGGAGAAAAAGGAACATGGGCGCAGGATATTAGAGTCACTGCTTTGACTTAATACAGCCCCCACTCCGACATCAGAGGCATCCACCTCGACAATAAAGGGGTGTGTAGGATTCGGGTGATAGAGACATGGCTTGCTGGAAAAAGCGTCCTTCAGCTTTTAAAAAATGGTCACAGCCTCAGTAGGCCAGTTGGCAACATTTGCACCTTTCTTTCTCAGAGCTGTTAAAGGCACAGTTAGTGAAGAGTAGTTTTTAATGAAGGTCCTATAGTAATTTGTAATTCCCAGGAACCTTCTGAGAGCTTATAGACCAGTAGGTTGGGACCATTTCTGAATGCTCTCCAGCTTTTGTGGATCCGTTTGGAACCCCTTGTTAGCCATGATGTACACTAGGAACGGTACAGACTCCTTGTGGAATTTGCATTTGGACAGTTTAGCATACAGGTGGTTCTCCTGCAGTCTTCGTAACACTCTCTCTTGATATGCATGAGGTGGGTATTCAGATCCTGAGAAAAGATCAGGATATCATCCAGATAGACAACGACACATTGGTAGAGTAGGTCACGTAGGATGTCGTTCATCATGTTCTGGAAAACAGCTGGGGCATTGCATAAGCCGAAGGGCATCACCAAATAGTGTCCATTCCTGGTGTTGAAAGCTGTCTTCCATTCGTCCCGTGAACGAATGCGGACAAGGTTATATGCTCTTTTAAGATCCAGCTTGGAGAAAATCTTAGCCCCTTGTAAGCGGTCAAACAGCTCGGATATGAGTGGTAAAAGATAGCGGTCTTTGACTGTGATCTCGTTTAGAGCACGATAATCAATGCATGGACGTAGGGTTCTGTCCTTCTTCCCCAAAGAAAAATCCTGCTCCTGTAGGGGACTTGGATGGCCTTATGAAACCTTTTTGTAGATTCTCTTGAATGTATTCTGACATAGCTTTATTTTCCACCACCGAGAAGGGGTATACTCTTCCCTTAGGTGGTTCAGTATTCGGTTTCAAGTTAATCACACGGTCATAAGATCAATGTAGAGGAAGTATGTCAGTAGCTTCCTTAGAAAACACGTCTTGAAACGACACATATTGCGGTGGTAACCCGGGCATCAACGGAATTGTAGGCATACAGCGCAGTGGTGAGACTTCCTTCAAACACTTGCCATGGCAATCTGGGCCCCAGCGTGAAAGCTCCAGTGTAGCCCAGTTGAATTGGACATGTGCTCTTGCAGCCATGGTAATCCAAGGACTAAGGGATGCATAGCTTTCTCAAGCACAAAGAATGAAATGGATTCTGTATGAAAAGCTCCAGTCCTTAAACTGACTGGTTCCGTTTGTAGAGTTACTTTACCCAGTAAGGGCTCCCCATGAATAGAGGATAACAGAAGCGGCAGCTTCATAGTCATAGTGGGGATACGAAGGTGTTCCACTAGACATCTCAGGATAAAATTCCCTTCTGCCCCGGAGTCCACTAGGGCAAGAGTCTGAAATTCAAGCGGTCCATTAATCAAGGAGACTGGTAGAAAGAGTGGAGGAGAAGGAGCAGTTAGACCTAAGAAGAGTCCTCCCACAGGACTTAGGTCTGCCCGTTTCCTGGACAGATAGGGCATGTTTGTACTGCATGGCCAGCTTGGCCACAATACATTCAAAGGCCTAATCTTCTCCAAGTTCTTCTCTCCTTCGAAGTCAGGTGACTACGACCTAGTTGCATAGGTTCCTCTTCACCAGACACCACTTTAAACGGAATAGGCTTAGGTAAGTCTTGACTCGGATTTCTCCTTGGCTAGGCCACTTGGAACCTTTAACCTCTTGAACCTTGTCCCGAAGTCGCTGATCAATTCTTGCGGTTAACTTCATCAGGTCCTCTAAGGCATTTCTCGAGCCGCCAACTCATCTTTCAATCAGTTCAGGCCTTCAAAGAAAAGGGTCTTCAGGCATCTCGTGTCCCAGTTCAACTCTGAAGCCAATGTCTTACACTCAATGGCGAAGTCAGGCAAATGCTTATTACCTTGCTGTAAATGGACCAATACAGATCCTGTAACAGTGTATCTGGCAGGATCGTCGAATATGGATTTGAACAGTTCCAAACATCCAATAAGGTCCTTCAAAATAGGGTCATAAGAACATAAGAACATGCCATACTGGGTCAGACCAAGGGTCCATCAAGCCCAGCATCCTGTTTCCAACAGTGGCCAATTCAGGCCATAAGAACCTGGCAAGTACCCAAAAACTAAGTCTATTCCATGTTACCGTTGCTCCCACAGTGGAGAAGCCCAAGTCAGTGCTCTTCCGTCCAGATAAGACAGAATGTATGTTTTATTGGCGTAGGCTGTGGGAAAATTGTTAGGCTGAAGTGCAAAATGCATACAGCATTGTTTGAGAAATCTCCTGCATCTCCAGGCCTCTCCAGAGCAGCAAATAGGAGCGGAAAGGGGAACAACAGTTTTTACCGTCACCTCTGATGGTTTTTCATCTTTACCTGAGGTAGTAGAAGCATTCATCTGTGAGTGCAGTAGATTAAAGGCCACAGTCAAGCTTTCCAGCATGCTCTGTTGTTCAGTGATTCACTGGGCCAGGCCTGGAATGGCCTGTAACGCGGTGAGCTGAGCCGAATCCATGGAGTTAGCAATCTGTTATGATATCGAGGTGTTTGGTGGATTCTCAGGGGCAACAGTGATGTTATCTCCTACGGGGAGGAGCCCCGTAGGGAGACTGATGCACGGGGCTAGACTCAATAGCACAGACCCAGAGATAGTTTCTTTTATTGTACAGCTAGGATGACCACCAGAGGTGGCAGTAGACAGCAGGTTAGTTGGTAGCAGTCTGTAATCCTTGGCAAGGGAGACCCGTCCCACAATGTAACCGAACTTTATTGGCACCTGTTAGAATGTAAGATATCCTACATTTACTTACCTTAGTCTATGTGCCTATTTGTAAACCGTTGCGATGGTATATAACTTAGCGACGGTATAGAAAAGTTTTTAAATAAATAAATAAATAAATAAAATGGTAGTGTAAGGCCCCGATGCAGATGTCCAATAAGGCACTGTAGGAGAGACAGACTGGCAGATGTTAAACACACTCCCATAGCTGAGTAGAGAGAATCCCAATGAGCAGTAGAGAGGGTAGGTGTTAGCAGTCTGTGGTCTTCGGCAGAGGAGACCCGTTCCACAATGGTGGTGTAGGGCCTGAGGCAGAAAGGTAGCGAGGAACTGAGGAGAGACAGACTGGTAGAAGTTGCACTCACTCTCTGTAGCTGATAGATGGATTTCCAGCTGGTTGAAGAATAGAGCAGGCACCAGAAAAGTCACACAGGGTCTCGAGGAGCGAGTACCTGTAAGAGGATATGCACCTGTAAATAAGCAGAGGGCTCCCGAGGAGCGGGTACCCAGGTTAGAGAACCCCGAAGGGTGAAGATAGTTTCCAGTGGATAGAAGCAGCAGAGTAGCTTCAGACCGGGGCATACCGATCCTTGCTAACTCAGCGAGAGTCAGCAAATGGGCAACCTTAAATATGCGGAAGCAGTGATGTCACTCAAGGGGGACGCCCCCGAGGTTCGCACCAATACTGCTACAAAGGTAGGGACGCGCGGGTCAAGATGGCCGAACGCCGCACCAGAGCCACTCCGGGGAAGCTGGAGGGTGCGGCAGGGAGACGCCACAGACGCCATACTCCCGAGGCTGGTGGAGAAAGCTGAGAGAAAGGTGAGGCATGTCAGGTGAAGTCGTCTGAGCCTGACGGAACCAATACAGGGCTCATCTGGTATGGGTAAAGGTTGTAGTTGGCCCCAAGGATGACCAGGCGGAGGCTTTTGTCTGGCACAGTTGGTACAGGCCGATACATAAGCGAAGGCATCTTCTCTCATCGACGGCCACCAGTAGAATTTTTGCAGCTTTGCCAGGATTCTCCGTTGACCGGGATGTCCTGCCAATTTAGAGTCATGAGCCCATGCTAGTACTTTCTTCTGGAGTTTGGCAGGCACAATCGTCTTACCTGCAGGTACTGGGTGTGTGGCTGAAAGATTGACTCTCTCAGGTTCAATGATGTGTTGCGGAGCATCAGGCACATCTTCAGATAAGAAGGAGCGAGATAGGGCATCCGCTCTGACGTTTCTTTCTCCAGGTCGGTACTTTAAGATGAAATCAAACCTGTTAAAGACAGGGACCACCTCGCCTGTCTATGGTTGAGACGCTGGGCGTGACAAAGGTATTCTAGGTTTTTATGGTCAGTAAAAACCATAATCTGGTGTTGAGCACCCTCGAGCAAGGGTCTCCACTCTTCGAACGCCATCTTTATCGCTAACAATTCTTTATCTCCGATTCCATAGTTCCCTTCAGCCGGTGTGAATCATCTGGAGAAGAAGGAATATGGCCGCAGGATCTTGGAGTCACTGGTTTGACTTAATACAGCCTCTACGCCAACATCAGAGGCATCCACCTTGACAATAAAGGGGCATGTAGGATCCGGGTGATGGAGACATGGCTTGCTGGAGAAAGCGTCCTTCAGCTTTTGAAAAGTGGTGACAGCCTCTATAGACCAATTGGCGACATTGGCACCTTTCTTTGTCAGGGCTGTTAAAGGCACAGTTAGTGAGGAGTAATTTTTAATGAAGGTTCTATAGTAATTTGTGAATCCCAGAAACCTTCTGAGAGCCTTTAGACCAGTAGGTTGGGACCATTTCTGAATGCTCTCTAGCTTTTGTGGGTCCATCTGGAACCTCTTGTTAGACACAATGTACCCTAGGAACAGTACAGACTCCTTGTGGAATTTGCATTTGGACAGCTTAGCGTATAGACGGTTCTCCCGCAGTCTTTGTAACACTCTCTTGACATCTATGATGTGGGTATTCAGATCCTGAGAGATCAGGATGTCGTCCAAATAGACAACGACACATTGGTAGAGTAGGTCGCGCAGGATGTCGTTTATCGTGTTTTGGAAGACAGCTGGTGCATTGCATAAGCTGAAGGGCATCACCAAATACTCAAAGTGTCCGTCCCTGGTGTTGAAAGCTGTCTTCCATTCGTCGCCTGAACGAATGCCCTTCAGACATTTGCCATGACAATCTGGGCCCCAACGTGAAAGCTCCAGTGTAACCCAGTTGAATTAAGGCATGTGCTTTTATAGCCATGGTAACCCGAGTACTAAGGGGTTTCGAGCTCGAAGAAGAAAATGGATTCCGTATGAAGAGCTCCAGTCCTTAAACTGACTGGTTCCGTTTGTAGGGTTACTTCACCCAGTAAGGGCTCCCCATGGATAGAGGATAACAGAAGCAGAGGCTTCATAGTCATAGTGGGGATTCGCAGATGTTCCACTAGACGTCTCTAAACAAAATATGGATGTCAATTTTGAAGTCTGAGTGTACCTTCATACGATGCTGTGAGAAAATTCAGCTATCGTGTCTGTGAGCCTAAACTAAGGCTTCAAAATCATTAGGTACCTCAGTGGTGAAACTCTTTAAATGTCCACTTAAAGTTATTGCATTGATGGCAGCACAAATAAAGCCATTAATGTCACTTATCTTTAGTTGTGTGGTCGGTCTTGCACAGCTGACATCTAGATGTTTCGGAGACTAGCTCCTTCTTCAAGGGCTGGTTGTTCTCAAGAAAGACTCGTGGAACACTATTAGAGCATACATGAAGACATCTTTTAGTTATTGAAAAAATTTTCACTTAACTTAGGCACTGAGAAATGGAATACATACGTGTTGTAATGGCAGTATTCATTCATCAAGTGTGGACTGTTCCGCTATGATGGCAGTCTGTGGAGCTCCACTAAAAGTTGAAGTAATAGAGAAGGAATCTGAAGTGCACTAGCAATACTTAGCCTCGAAGGACTTCCCTTTAAATATGGCGCCTCAGTCGGCGTTCTCACGCCAATAAAGGAGCCGCAGGAGCAGCCGCTAGCAATGCAGTGAGTACCTTTAATACTTTGAACAAATAAGTTAACGCCGGTACCGATGTCACAATGATTTAAAACGATAGCATACAGCATCCATGAACATTTCAGAATTTTTAGAGGCAATAAGCTTGTATTTTGGAACTTTTATTTATTCTTCACGAACACATTTCTTCAAAGATTTAGTTTAACAATTTCACATATCCATGCATAGGAAGATGTTATCACATTCATACAATATTTTCATTAATGAGGTGATCCCACACCGAAAACATTTGAGGCTAAGTATTGCTAGTGCACTTCAGATTCCTTCTCTATTACTTCAACTTTTAGCGGAGCTCCACAGACCGCCATCATAGCGGAACAGTCCACACTTGATGAATGAATTCTGCCATTACAACACGTATGTATTCCATTTCTCAGTGCCTAAGTTAAGTGAAAATTTTTTCAATAACTAAAAGATGTCTTCATGTATGCTCTAATAGTGTTCCACAAGTCTTTCTTGAGAACAACCAGCCCTTGAAGAAGGAGCTAGTCTCCGAAACATCTAGATGTCGGCTGTGCAAGACTGACCACACAACTAAAGATAAGTGACATTAATGGCTTTATTTGTGCTGCCATCAATGCAATAACTTTAAGTGGACATTTAAAGAGTTTCACCACTGAGGTACCTAATGATTTTGAAGCCTTAGTTTAGGCTCACAGACACGATAGCTGAATTTTCTCACAGCATCATATGAAGGTACACTCAGACTTCAAAATTGACATCCATATAACAGGTCATATTTTGTTTAGATTTGGTTACATGTTATATTGTTCAGGGTCTTATAATTAACGTGCCACTAGATGTCTCAGCATAAAATTCCCTCCTGCCCTGGAATCCACTAGGGCAGTGGTTCTCAACCTTTTTCCCATCGTGACACACCTGACAGGCCACGCTCACATGTGTGACACACTGCTCATTACAATTCACGGCGGAAATAAAAAGTAAAGGTCCGGTATTTATTTTTATTGTTTAAAATGACACAAGGAAAAGATACATATTCTGTCTGAACAGAAATTGCATAAATAGTAAACATCCCACACCAAAACAGCACCAATTTCCAGTACTTAAACAGTAACCACCTTACCTAAGAAAAGGCAACATTGAAATATTACACCAGGCCTTAAGACACCAATACATCTCCTATTAGGAAAATGGACCAAGTCAGGCTGCCCTACACGGAAACTACACGCCAGCAGAAAACCTCACCTAAATCACATGTGCTGACCCTCACCTAACAAAGAATAAAGAGACCAAAACGCATAACTAGACGCATGCAGTGAAAACTGAATTGGAAACTGCAACAAGCCAGAGTCTCTGTATGCAGTGTAATAAAGGAAAAAAGAAACATCATCCATCCTTATAAAACAAATCAAGAAATATAAAATCAGTAGCAGTAAAACCATACTAACAAAAAGAACAGATTATTTCGAAACAACTGATGAGTGGAATATCCAATAATTAAAAACTCATATAAAAAATTTCTAGATACCAATAAAATATTTCAAAATAGCAGACACAAAGACCCAATAATGAAAAATAAGGATACAAAATTTTTTTTGCTCTGCATACCTGGAAACGTTTGATATCCAGGTGACCTGAGATTGTTTTGAATTAGCAGGAAGAGGGGTGGTTTGCTTGGAACTTTCTCCTCTCTCTGTCACATACCAGCGCTCTCTCTCACACTGGCTCTCAATTACACACCTATACACACATGCTCTCAGTCACTCACATATACACATGTTTTTTTTCTCACATATATAGGCTCTTAATTACACATTTACACACATGCTGTCTATCTTTTCACGCTTACACACACAGGCTTTCAATCACACAGATACATCAGTGGCGTAGCCAGAATTGATTTTTTGGGTGGGCACAAGGTTAACATAGGTGGGCACAAGGCATGCAGGTCTACTAGTTGTTTTCTTACTGATAAATAATGCCATATACTGCACCCTAGAATGGCTTTCTAAGTAGTTTGCAACAGCCATTATGTGTCATGTATGAAACTTTAAAATAATTTACTTCAATTATTTCAAGTATAGAAAACAATCAAATCCAATCATATAATAAAACAAAAATTAATGTATTCTTTCATGAACCATCTTTGCAGAAACCCAGAAATCTTCATAAATACAATAAAATATAATTAATCATCAGAACAGGTGCAGCGCAAAGCTAGGGCAATTCACATTACAAGTAACATGAAAAAAAAAATTCAAATTCTGGTGTAATCTCAGCAAAAAATAACCCTCCACTGCTATTTTGTGAAGTAACAAACTCTTGCAAAGAAAGAGGCATCTGGAACCTTGCCAAACAATCACAGCACTGATTCTCAGGATTCAAACAGCAACCTTATGAAAAAGCAGCAATGCAAATACTACACCAGGCCCTAGAACATTAATACATCACCTACGGGAATAACAGAACAGGCTGGACTACTACTACAGAGAAACTATATGCTAGAAATACTCATTTCTGTCACAAACAGGCAAAACTGAGACCGACCCTTACCGAATATAGAAATAAGAGACTATAAATTAGAAACAGAAACATGTAGATAAAGCTAAAATAGAAAGCCTGAGAAACTAAAATGTCTGAACAGTGGAATACTTAAGAAACAGCAAAATACAAAAATATAAGAATGCACATTCCCAAAGATGACATATTTAAATTGCTAACATCTCTCTCTCTCTCTCTCTCTATATATAATATATATATATTATTTTTTTTTTTACCTTTGTTGTCTGATCTTTGTATTTTTCTAATCAGTTGGTCCTGGTCTCTCTTTCCCATTTTTTCCCTTGTCGCTCATTTCCTAATTCCTCTTCAGTGTCTTTTCTACTACTGTCTTCTTCCCTTCCACACACACACACATATATACATAAATGCTTTCTCTCACAGACTCCCTCACACACTCAGGCTCTCACTCTCATATGCTCTCCCCCCCCCCCAGCTCACATTCTCTGCAGACACACATACAAGCTCTCACTTTCTCACCCCTCCCCAGGCTTATATTCTTATGCACACACAGACGCACATCCAGGCACCCATTCTCATCCACACACACAAACCCATTCTCCCATTCTCACCCACACATACACACATTTAAGGTCCCATTCTCACCCACACATACACACTTTCAAGCACCCATTCTTACCCACATATTCAAGCTTCCATTCTCACCCACACACACCCAAACCCAGGCTCCCATTCTCACCCATATATATACACATTCAAGCTTCCATCCTCACCCACATATTCAAGCTTCCATTCTCACCCACATATTCAAGCTTCCATTCTCATCCACACACACAAACCCAGGCTGCCATTCTCACCCATATATACACACATTCAAGCTTCCATCCTCACCCATATATACACACATTCAAGCTTCCATCCTCACCCACATATTCAAGCTTCCATTATCACCCACACACATTCAAGACTCCATTCTCACTCCCATACACACCCAGGGTCCGATTTTCACCCACACACACACAAGGCTCCCATTCTCATCCTCACATACACATTCAAGCCTGGGCACAGTTTCTGCTTCCTCCCCCCAGAGCAGGAAGATCAGCTGGCCTCTCCTGCTGCCACTGGCCTCCTGCTATCTTCGGGCCGTATGGCCGACCGATCTTCCTGCTGGGGGGGGGGGAGGAGGAGAGCGGAAGCGCCGCGCACAGTTTCCGCTTCCTCCCCCCAGAGCAGGAAGATCAGCTGGCCTCTCCTGCTGCCACTGGCCTCCTGCTATCTTCGAGCCATACGGCCGACCGATCTTCCTGCTGGGGGGGGGGAGCGGAAGCTGTGCGCGGCGCTTCCGCTCTTCTTCCCCCCCCCCCCCCGGAAGATCGGTCGGCAGTACGCAGGAGGCCAGTGGCAGCAGGAGAGGCCAGCTGATCTTCCTGCTCTGGGGGGAGGAAGCGGAAACTGTGCGCGGCGCTTCCGCTCTCCTCCTCCCCCCCCCCCCAAACAGGAAGATCGGTCGGCCGGCCATACGGCCCGAAGATAGCAGGAGAGGCCAGCTGATCTTCCTGCTTTGGGGGGAGGAAGTGGAAGCTGTGCACGGCGCTTCCGCTCCCCCCGCAAACAGGAAGATCGGTCGGCCATATGGTTGTAGGACCGCTTCCCCACGTGTGCCGTGATGGCGCGCCAAGCATGGGTTCTCCTCTTCACTGTCGCGGGGATGGGATCCCGCGACAGCCTTGCAGTTCTGGTGTCACTTGGGTGGGCCTGGGTCTAAATTGGGTGGGCAGCTGCCCACCCAGGCCCACCCGTGGCTACGCCACTGAGATACATGCTGTCTTTTTCTCTCACACACAGACTCTCATTCGCATGCTTACAAACATGCTCTCTCTCATTTACACACAGGCTCTCAATCACATACTCACATGCTCCCTCACCTAAACCAGCTCTCAGTCACACACAGACATACATGCTCTCTCTCTTACTTATATACACAGGCTCTTAATCATACATACACATGATCTCTCTCAAACACAAAGGATCTCAATCATACACACATACTCTTTCACACAAACAGGTTTTCATTCACAAACTTACACATACAGGTTCTCAGTCATACACTTACATTCATGCTCTCTCTCTCACACACAGGCATTCACTCACATACACTGTTGCAGTTTGATGCTGCTGGAGAAGATAGTGGACCCTTGGGCCGGCCTACCTAGGGAGACAGAGTAGGCCGGGGGGCGGAGCCACAAGCAGGAAGGGTTCACCCAGGAACCAGGGACCCCCCAGGAGGAGCCCATAGGGTCCCGGGTCCTCGGGACTAGGAGCAGTCTATAGAATGTCCAGAGATTGAGATGGGCGTAGGCCGGGACCAGAGCAAACAGAAAGAATAGGAAGTCCAAGGTACCCGGAAGGCAGGGGACCGGCTGCACAGTGCTGAGGGCCGGCTGAAGGCAGGGCAGCGGGCGGCTGCGGAGTCTGTAGCAACCGGAGACAGAAGCAGGCAGTGGGTGAAGCAGGGTCAGAAGCAAACCGGAGTCTGAAGCAGGCTGTAGGCTGAAGCGGAGTCAGAAGCAGACCGGAGTCAGGGGCTGGCTGCAGGCTGAAGCGAAGTCAGAAGCAAACCGGAGTCAGAGGCTGGCTGCAGGCTGAAGTGGAGTCGGAAGCAGGCCAGAGTCAGGGGCTGGCTGCAAGCTGAAGCGGAGTCGGAAGCAGACCGGAGTCGGAGGCAGGCAGCGAGCTGAAGCGGAGTCAGAAGCAAACCGGAGTCAGAGGCAGGCAGCGAGCTGAAGCGGAGTCAGAAGCAAACCGGGGTCAGAGGCAGGCAGAGAGCTGAAGAGGAGTCAGAAGCAAACCGGAGTCAGAGGCAGGCAGCGAGCTGAAGCGGAGTTAGAAGCAAACTGGAGTCAGAAGCAGGCAACGTGGAGATCAACAGGAACGCAACTGAGAACAACTAAGGAGTTGTGAACCTCGTTGCAAGGCGATGAGAGAGAGTCTGAACGCCGGTTATATCGGGATTTGGGCGTGACGTCAGCAGCGCGGGCGGGGCCGGGCTTCCGGGAGCTGGACGCTCAAGAGGGACGTCCTCGCGCGCGCGCGCGCGCGGGACCGAAGGGAAGCAGGCCCATAATGGCGACCGCCACGTGGCGTGAGAGAAGCCCCCAGGGTCCGGAGCGGGTGAAATGCGGTGATCCCTGAAGCGGAGGTAGGCGGGCCTGAGCCCTAACAGAAGGGAAGCGGTCGGGACCACAACACACGCACTCTCTTTCACATATACAGGCTCTCAATCACACACATACATACTATCTCACTCACACACACAGGATCTCAAACACACATGCTAGCTCATTCACTCTCTCCCCACCGGAACTAGCAGCAGCAGCAGCCTCCTCCCAACCCTAACCTCCTTCATTTTCAGCCCTCGCACGGAGAAAGGAGTCCCATCGGCCACGGGGGTCGACGATCTTCTTCATTTTCCTCCGAGCCGTGCTGCACATTCTTCAGACCGCGCCTCTCTTCTGTTCTTCGGGCTGATTCTGACCACACTAGCAGGGTCTCTTCTTCCCGCACATGCACCCGATGCTCACCACTTCCTCTTCCAGGCCGCGGGGGGGGAGGGGGCGGCGGGAAGAAGAGAACATGCCGATGCCGCTGACTCCAGCTGTCCTGACCCGTTCCGCCTGGGCTGACAGCATTTTAAGCCCGGGCGGAGGAGGACGGGGAGCAGCTGGGTCAGCGGGGGACCAGGATGTGTGGCGACACACCTGCGTGTTCTTGGCGACACAATATTGTGTCGCAACACACCAGTTGAGAACCACTGCACTAGGGCAAGAGTCTGGAATTCAAGTGGTCTGTTTATCAAGGAGACTGGCAGAGAGAGTGGAGGAGAAGGAGCAGTTAGACCTAAGAAGAGTCCTCCCACAGGACTTAGGTCTGCCCGTTTCCCAGACAGATAGGGCATGTTTGTACTGCATGGCCTGAGGCCTAATCTTCTCCGCGTTCTCTCCTTAGAAGTCAGGTGACTACGGCCCAGTTACATCAGTTCTTCTTTGCCAGTAACTGCTTTAGACTGAATAGGCTTAGGTATAGTCTTGACTCGGATTTCTCCCTAGCTTGGCCTCTTGGAACCTTTAACCTCTTGAACCTTATCGTGAAGTCGTTGGTCATTTCTTGTGCTTAACTTCATCAGGTCCTCCAAGGTCTCAGGCATTTCTCGAGCCGCTAATTCATCTTTCAGTCAGGAGTTCAGGCCTTCAAAGAAAAGGGTCTTCAGGCATCTCGAGTCCTAGTTCAACTCTGAAGCCAAAGTCTTAAACTCGATGGCGAAGTCTGGTAAAGATTTATTACCTTGCTGTAGATGAACCAATGTGGATCCTGTGATTGTATACCTGGCTGGGTCATCAAATACGGATTTGAACAGATCCAAAAACCCAGCAAGGTCCTTCAGGATGGGGTCATCATGCTCCCACAGCAGAGAACATAAGCCCAAGTTAGTGCTCTTCTGTCCAGATAAGACAGGATATACGTAGTCTTGGCATAGGCTGTGGGAAACTTGTTAGGTTGAATTGCAAAATGCATGCAGCATTGGTTGAGGAATCCCTGCATCTCCAGGCTTCTGCAGAGAAGTGAATAGGAGCGGAGAGGGGTACAACTGTTTTAACCATCACTTCTGGCGGTGTTTCTTCTTTACCTGAGGTAGTAGAAGCATTCATCTGTGAGTGCAGCAGATTAAAGGCCACAGTCAAGCTTTCCAGAGTGCTCTGTTGTTCAGTGATTCGCTGGGCCAGGCCTGGAATGGCCTGCAATGTGGTGAGCTGAGCCGAAACCATGGAGTTAGCAATTTGTTATGATATCGAGGTGTTTGGTGGATTCTCAGGGGCAACAGTGATGGTATCTCCTACGGGGAGGAGCCCCGTAGGGAACTGAAGCACCGGGCTAGACTCAGATGCACAAACACAGAGAATATATCTTTTATTAAACAGCTAGTGTGGTCCACCAGAGGTGGCAGTAGAGAGTAGATTAGATAGCAATAGTCTGTGATCCTTGATGTAAGAGAACCTTCCCACAATGGTGATGTAAGGCCCCGATGCAGATGTCTAGTAAGGCACCGTAGGAGAGACAGACTGGCAGATTGTTGCATTTGTGCCTGTTCTTGCCCTCACTCCACCCTCTCTACCTTTGTGGCGACCCCCTTCGGGTCTGACGGACAGATGCTGAAGTGGCTTCTCCTCGCCGTTCTTCCTGGAATCCCCAGGCTGGCCTGATGCTGTGGATCCGCCATGTTTCTGATGACGTAAGGGTGCACGCGCGCTCCAGAGTTTGTACCAGCAAGGGCGCGAATCTCGGGGGCGTCCCCCCCGTAGTGATGTCATCCGCTTCCACCGTAAAAGGTCTTTGCTTGCAACTACGAATCGAGTTAGCAAGGGGAATTCTTTCTCCGCTGCTCTGCCTCCACAACCTTACCTACGGGTATCCACTCCTCGGGGGCCCCACTCTCTCTTCTTGATTTCAGATTGCTAAGACGGGATCCGGTACTCGCTCCATGAGAGCCTACGTCCCTGAATGCTCAGAAGACTCCTTACTACCTGGAAGCGATCGCAGACATGAATACTGTGAGTTCTATTACAGATAGGAACCGGTACTCGCTCCACAAGGGCCTATGTTCCTAATCTCCGAAGACTTCCTTTTGTCTAAGATGTTATCGCAGGTACAGAGATCGTGAGTCATTATTGCAGATTGCAGATAGGAACCGGTACTCACTTCACGAGGGCCTATGTTCCTAAAACCCTCCAAAGACTCTCTTCTATTCCATAAGCCATCTCATACACAGATATTGTGAGTTCTCATTCCAGACTGCATATAGGAACCGGTACTCTCCTGTTCCTGAATATACTGAAGACTCTCTGTTGCATAGAAGCCATTACAGATCTCTACAACTGTGAGTGTATCATCTACTACTGGTTATGTATCCAGCATACCCTGTCTACTCACTACCTATAGCCTCTTTCTACAGCTCAGCAACCCAGAGACCGGAATTCCAATATCTGAAGGACTTCAGCTCTACCGGGCACATCAGCTCACTACTTCCACCTCTGGTGGTTCTACTTCCTGTCTAATAAAGAACTATCTGTGTTTGTCTCCATACTCCAGCCTAGCCGGTGGTCCCTCTCAGGATATCCTCCTGGGGGTGCTGTCATCTGCCATCGGCCCAGGGGTTCACCAACTTACCTTAAGTGTTCGTTCCTTACACTACTAGAGCGGTATTATACGACTGCCACTCTGTGGGAAGCCAACCCACCACAGATCATTAACTCCGCCTACGGAGTATTACAATTGTTAGCTCTTTCCCTTGGCAGGCTGATCCATAACAGATTGCTAACTCCCTGGCGGACTTATAATAGATTGCTACTCCTAGCAACAGGGATTGATAACAGATTGTTAACTCCTCCCTTTCCAGGAGGAGCTCGATAACAGATTGCTAACTCCGAGCAGCAGATTTATAACAGATTGCTAACTCCAGTGAATCTGGCTAAAAGTATTGGAGAAGAATTGGAGAAACGCTAACTCCAGTTAATCCGGCTAAAAGTATTGGAGTAGAATTGGAGAAACAGTAACTACAGTGAATTCAGCTTTCAAGAAAAGTATTTGGAAAAGCAGTACTTCTGGGGATTCAGCTAAAGGTGTTTGATGTCTGTAGACCATGGACCCAGCTCACCTTTCTGCCTTGCAGGCTATTCCTGGCCTGGCTCATCACCTCTCAGAACAGCAAGAAACCTTGGAGAAACTTACTGCAGCTTTCCACCAACTTCACACACAGAACGCACAAGGCACAGCTTCTATACAAGAAGGTCTGTTACCAGAGGTAACTTTGAAATCAGCTGTTCCACTGGCGGTGCCTATTCGATTCTCCGGAGAACTCCAAAAGACTCGGGGCTTCTTGAACCAGTGCAGCTTACATTTCACTTTACAACCTTCATTGTTTCCCACAGGCCTCTCTAAGACCAGCTACATTCTGTCTTATTTGGATGGGAGAGCCTTATTGTGGGCATCTACCTTGTGAGAACGCAAGGACCCTATCTTGCAGGACATAGAAGGATTTATGGACTTGTTTAAATCCGTTTTTGATGACCCTGCTCGTATGTCTGTTGCTGGATTTGCTTTGGTGGATCTGAAGCAAGGCAACAGTTCTCTGGCTGAATTTGCCATCAAATTTAAAACTCTTGCAGCGGAACTTTGCTGGGACCCCAGATGTCTGAAGACACTCTTTTGCAGAGGCCTGGACACCCGCGTAAAAGACGAGCTGGCTGCTCTTCAGACACCTGACTCGCTGGAAGAATTAATAGCCTTAGCTACTCGGATTGACTGGCGGCTCCGAGACAAGGTGAAGGAACTCTGGCCTAAGGTGTTACCTGGGTTGAAGCAAACTAGTGCTCCTGCATTATGAGGGGATACAGCACCTCCTGCTGTGGAGAAGAAGGAACCAAAGGAACCTGGTCACGGTCACTCGACCTCTAAAGAGAGAAGATTTAGGAGGAAGAACGGCCTGTGCATGTACTGTGGTCAGCCAGGCCATAATGTTTCTGCCTGCCCTATTCGTCCGGGAAACGGACAAGCCTGAGTCCCGCGGGAGGACTGTTCTTGGGCTATACAGCAATATCTCCTCCACTCTCTCGTCCAGTCTCTGTGATCCCTGAACCAGTGACGGTTCAAACCTCTGCCTTGAAGGACTCAGGGCAGAGGGCAACTTTAATCTCAGACATTTTGTGGAAGACCTGAGATGTCCATTCATCAAATTTAAAGATCCACTATTGTATCACAATTTGAAGTGGGCTTTGGACGATTGTTTTACCACCACTTCTTTTGAGGATCTTATCAACATCACCAGCAGCTTTTCTTTTACCTGCTGATTTCATTGCGGTTGCTATGCGCGCCATAGCTAGGTGGCGCTCTACATCTTTAATGTCTTCCTGGATTACAATTTTGAGATATCCGCTACTCACTCGGAAGTCGTGCTGAAAGACTACAGCACTGTTGATTCCGAAGAAGATGATATCTCTAATTACCAGCCTAGCTGTCTGCTGGTGCTACCATCAGTTCCAATGAAGAAGACATCTCTAACTACCAGCTTTCGCATTTGGTTCACTCGGAAGTCGTGCCCAATAACCTATGGCACTGTTGATTCCAAGGAAGAAGATATCTCTAATTATCAATCGTACGTTTTGTCCATTCGGAAGTCGTGCCCGGAAGCCTATGGCACTGTTGATTCCGAAGAAGAAGATATCTCTGACTATCAACTTTACGTCTGGTTTACTCAGAAGTCGTGCTGGAGGTTTACAGCACTGTTGATTCCAGGGATGAAGATATCTCCATTCATCAGCCTGATCGTTTTACTGGTATTGCCATCATCTCTCTTCCAGCATCCTGCAGAAGAGCCAATCAGAAGTGGATTTTGGACAAGTTTCTACATCACCACTTCCACTGAAACCTCAGTGACATCCACGGCAGCCCTCTCATTGCTGATGACTTCATTATACACTCTGCAAGATTCTTCAAATCTCAACTCCATCTGCCATCGTGAAATTACGAACTTGAACTCAAGAATTTAGAGATCCTGGATATTTGTACAGAGGCTGAGTTTTGTTTGCCTGTAAGAGCTTCGGCCCCAAATCCATCTTTGGGAGCCTCAGACCTATTGGATAAAGAGATGCTTCAATTCCATCTCACGCTTCCTTGGTACTTAAGCTGGTACCCGTAGAGGAGACCGCCCTTTCAAGGGGGGTACTGTTACATTCATGCCTGTTCTCGCCCTCGCTCCACCCTCTCTACCTTAGTGGCGACTCCCTTCGGGTCTGACAGACAGATGCTGCCGCAGTTTCTCCTCGCCGTTCTTCCTGGAATCCTCGGGCTGGCCTGACGCTGCGGATCCGCCATGTTCCTGCTGACAGAAGGGCGTGAACGCGCTCCAGAGTTTGTACCGGCAAGGGCGTGATCCTCGGGGGCATCCCCCCATAGTGACGTCATCCGATTCCACCTTAAAAGGTCTTTGCTTGCAACTACGAATCGAGTTAGCAAGGGGAATTCTTTCTCCGCTGCTCTGCCTCCACAACCTTACCTAGGGGTACCCGCTCCTTGGGGGCTCCGCTCTCTCTTCTTGATTTCAGATTGCTAAGACAGGATCCGGTACTCACTCCACAAGGGCCTACGTCCCTGAATGCTCAGAAGACTCCTTACTACTTGGAAGCGATCGCAGACATGAATACTGTGAGTTCTATTACAGATAGGAACCAGTGCTCGCTCCACGAGGGCCTATGTTCCTAATCTCGGAAGACTCCCTTCTGTTTAAGACATTATCGCAGGTACGGAGATCGTGAGTCATTATTGCAGATTGCAGATAGGAACTGGTACTCGCTCCACGAGGGCCCATGTTCCTAAATCCCTTCTCATCTCTCTTCTATATCAGAAGCTATCATATACCTTTATCTTGTGAATTACTATTATAGATTGCAGATAGGAACCGGTACTCGCTCCATGAGGGCCTATGTTCCTAAAACCCTCCAAAGACACTCTTCTATTCCATAAGCCATCTCATACACAGATATTGTGAGTTCTCATTCCAGACTGCATATAGGAACCTGTACTCGCCTACGGCTCCTGTTCCTGAATATACTGAAGACTCTCTGTTGCATAGAAGCCATTACAGATCTCTACAATTGTGAGTGTATTATCTACTACTGGTTATGTATCCAGCATACCCTGTCTACTCACTACCTATAGTCTCTTTCTACAGCTCAGCAACCCAGAGACCGCAATTCCAGTATCTGAAGGACTTCAGCCCTGCCGGGCTCATCAGCTCACTACTGCCACCTCTGGTGGTTCTACTTCCTGTCTCCATACTCCATACTCCAGCCTAGCCAGTGGTCCCTCTCAGGATATCCTCCTGGGGGCGCTGTCATCTGCCATTGGCCCAGGGGTTCACCAATTTACCTTAAGTGTTCATTCCTTATACTACTAGAGCGGTATTATACGACTGCCACTCTGTGGGAAGCCAACCCACAACAACCCCTCCGCCTACGGAGTATTACAATTGTTAGCTCTTCCCCTTGGCAGGGTGATCCATAACAGATTGCTAACTCCCTGGCGGACTTATAACAGATTGCTACTCCTAGCAACAGGGATTGTGTTGCATTCATGTCTATTCTCACCCTCGCTCCACCCTCTCTACCTTTGTGTCGATTCCCTTCGGCTCAGACGGACAGAGGCAGCCGTGGCTTCTCTCCGCCTCTTGGTCCCGGAATCCCCGGGCTGGCTTGACGCTACGGATCCGCCATGTTCCTGAGCACGCCATGTTCCTGAGCACGCATGCGTGTGTGCTCCAGTCTTTGTACCAGCAATGGCGCGAACCTAAGAACATAAGAACCTCGGGGGCGTCCCCCCATAGTAATGTCATCTGTTTTCAATTTAAAAGGTCTTTGTTTGCTAACTACAGGCGAGTTAGCAAGGAACTCCATCGGGACTTGCTTTGGCAATCCACGCTATTTGCAACAACGATCCGAGTCAGCAAGGGGAAATCTTTCTCCACTGCTCGGCCTTTTCAAACTTACCAGGAGTACCCGCTCCTCGGGGGCTCCGCTCTCTTTATTCTTGATTTCAGATTATTGGACGGGATCCAGTACTCGCTCCTCAATGGCCTATGTTCCCGAAGACTCAGAAGACTCCTATTGCCTGGAGGCGATCGCAAACGTGAACACAGACAGGAACCGGTACTTGCTCCACTAGGGCCCTTGTTCCTAATCGCTAAGGCTCCCTTCAGTCTAAGACATTATCGCAGGTACGGAGATCGTGAGTTACCATTGCAGATTGCAGATAGGAACCGGTACTCGCTCCACGAGGACCTATGTTCCTAAAACCTTTCTCATACTCTCTTCTTCCTCAGAAGATATTGGATACCTATATCTTATGGATTATTAATACAGCTTAACAGATAGGAACTGGTACTCGCTCCATGAGGGCATACGTTCCTAAATCTCTTCTAGCCTCTCTTCTATTCCAGAAGCCATCTCATACACAGTTGTGAGTTCTATTTCAGACTGCCTATAGGAACCAGTATTCGCCTGCGGCTCCTTTTTCTGTATACTGAAGACTCTCTGTAGCCTAAAGAAGACATTACGGATATTTACAATTGTGAGTGTATCATCTACCACTGGTTATGCCCAGCATACCCTGTCTGCTCACTACTTATAGTCTCTCCTTACAGCTCAGCAGCTCAGAGATCGTAGTTCCAGTATCAGAGGGACTTCAGCCCTGCCAGGCATATCAACTCACTACTGCCACCTCTGGTGGTTCTACTTCCAGTCTAATAAAGAACTATCTGTGTTTGTCTCAATACTCCAGCCTAGCCGGTGGTCCCTCTCAAGATCTCCACTTGAGGGTGCTGTCATCTGCCATTGGCCCAGGGATTCACTATTCTACTAAGTGTTACTCCTTACACTAATAGAGCGGTATTATCATCTGCCACTCTGTGGGAGCCAACCCACATCAGACCATTACTCCTCTCTCTGCGGAAGCTGATCCATATCAGATAGCTATCTCCCCGTGGGGATCATACAGGTTGCTGGCTCATCTGTCTACAGGAACTAAGCACTAACATATTGCTACTCCTTAGCAAGATCCGTAATAGAGTGCTACTCCGCCCCCTGGCGGGGTGATCACTAACAGATTGCTAACTCTTCCTTCAACGGGAGTATCCAGCAGCCAGATTCATAACAGATTGCTAGCTCCTCCCCTCTGGAGGAGCAGATCTATAATAGATTGCTAACTCCTCCCCTCTGGGGGAGCAGGTCTTTAACAGATTGATAACAGATTGTTAACTCCTCCCTCTCCAGGAGGAGATCCATAACAGATTGCTAACTCTGAGCAGCAGATTTATAACACAGATGTTATAACACACTCCCTGGTAGCTGAGTAAATAGAATTCCCAATGAGCAGTAGAGAGAGGATAGGTATTAACAGTTTGTAATCCTCGGCAGAGGAGACATGTTCCACAATGGTGGTGTAGGGCCCGATGCAGATGGACAGTGAGGACAGACTGGGAGAAGTTGTACTCACTCTCTGTAGCTGACTGAATTGGGGTCCAGGCTGACGCCGCTTATTAGAGATGTGAATCGTGTCCTCGATCGTCTTAACGATCGATTTCGGCTGGGAGGGGGAGGGAATCGTATTGTTGCCGTTTTGGTGTTTAAAGTATCGTGAAAATCGTTAAAATCGTGAGCCGGCACACTAAAACACCCTAAAACCCACCCCCGACCCTTTAAATTAAATTCCCCACCCTCCCGAACCCCCCCAAAATGCCTCTGCTGCAGATCGCTCCCGGACCCCCAGGGACTTTTGGCCAGCTTGGGGAGGGGGCTCCTGACCCCCACAAGACTTGCCAAAAGTCCAGCGGGGGTCCGGAACGACCTCCTGCAGTCGATCTCCTGCCGGCACCATTTTCCGTACGGAAAAACGATTCGCGGCAGGAGATCGCTCCCGGACCCCCGCTGGACCCCCAGGGACTTTTGGCCAGCTTGGGAGGGGGGCCTCCTGACCCCCACAAGACTTGCCAAAAGTCCAGCGGGGGTCCGGAACGACCTCCTGCAGTCGAATCGTGTTGGTCTATGGCCGGCGCCATTTTGCGCCGCCATTTTGCAAAATGGCGGCGCAAAATGGCGCCGGCTGAAGACAACACGATTCGATTTCAGGAGACCGTTCCGGACCCCCGCTGGACCCCCAGGTAATTTAAGGCATTTTGGGGGGTTCGGGAGGGTGGGGGATTAATTTAAAGGGTCGGGGTGGGTTTTAGGGTGTTTTAGTGTGCCAGTTTTCCCGCCCTCCCCTTCCCCCGATTTACGATTTTTGACGATAAATCGGGGGAATTGTTATTGTATCGTGGCCCTAACGATTTTTGACGATTTAAAATATATCGGACGATATTTTAAATCGTCAAAAAACGATTCACATCCCTACCGCTTATTGGCAAAGGTTTTAGCAGAGAGAGCCGCTTTACGAAGCATCCGTTGGGTACGGGCCCATAGCTGTTTTAATTGGTCCGCCGTGAGCTGAGCTGCCGGAGATGGAACCATTAACGGCAACGGCAATGGGGGTCTGGGTTGTCTTCCAAAGACGATCTGAAAAGGGGAAGCCCCCATAGAAACACATGCGTGAGAATTGTGGGAAAATTCCGCCCAAGACAGAAGGGTCGCCCAATCATCTTGACAAGAATTGACGTATAATCATAAAAACTGTTTCAATCCGCGGTTTGTGCGTTCAGCCTGTCCATTGGCTTGCGGGTGAAAAGCGGTGGTAAAATCCAGAGCAATGCGAAATTTTTTACAGAGATTACGCCAGTAATGAGCCGTAAACTGAGGTCCTCGATCAGACACAATGTTGTGGTCCGGAAGTGGATCCTTGGGCCGATCGATGACGGAGGCCGGTCGGGAGGCAGACACATGCTGCTGAAGCCGAGTCTTCACCTGGAAACCCGTGACCCCCCCAGAGGAGCTGTTGGGGCCCAGGTCGATAGGGCTTAGGTGGCTTCGCCCTGGAAGTCCGCGGTCCCCCCAGGAGGAGCCCGTAGGGACCCGGACCGCTGGGACTTAGGAGATAGGCCGGTGAGGAAGAAGACCAAGAACGGAGCCGGAGCAGGACGGACCACAAGAGACAGTAGAGATAGACGGGCCGAGGTCAGGGCAGGCAGCAGAATTCAGAAACGAGAGAACAAACCAGAGTCAGGACAGGCAGCAGGAATCGGAACGATGAGACAAACTGGAGTCAGGTCAGGCAGCAGGAATCGGAACGATGAGACAAACCGGAGTCAGGTCAGGCAGGCAGGCAGGCAGGGCTAGAACGCAGGATGAGCAGGCAGGCAGGGCTGGAAGTCAGGACAAGCAGGCAGGCAGGGCTGGACGTCAGGATAAGCAGGCAGACGGGTTGGAAGTCAGGACAGGCAGGCAGGGCTGGAAGTCAGGAACACGCAGGCAGGAACAGCAACTCGTAACTTCAGCGAAGCGACCGCGTTGCAAGGCAAGGAAGGACATCAGACGCCGGGTTTAAATCCCCCTCGGCGTCTGATGTCAAAAGGGGGCGAGTCCGGCTCTTCGCGCCAGAGGGCCTTCAAAAAGACTCCCTCTGCGCGCACGCGAGCCCTAGAGGTGGGGCCGGTGACTCCCGACGGTGTGTCCCTCGTGGGAGCACTGCGGGTAGGCCACAGCGGCAGCCTTGCGGGGCTGGTTTGTTCCCCTGGAGCGGAGCCGGGAGAAGGTAAGGAGCCGGTCGCGACTAGCGCGGCCGGTACCCGCAACAGTACCCCCCCTCTTACGCCCCCTCCTCAGGGGTCCGGGTTTACCGGGGTTGTCGTGATGAAACTGGGTTAGCAGGGATTTGTCCAGTATATTTTGAGCAGGTTCCCAAGTGTCCTCCTCGGATCCGCACCCTTCCCAAGCCAGGAGGTATTCCCAACGACGGTTGTGGAAGCGCAAATCCAATACTTCTCGTACCTGATACGTGGGTTCTTCGTTCGAGGAAGCCAGTACAGAATCAGTACTTGGTTGGTGGAAGCGGGAAACTACCACAGGTTTCAACAGGGACACGTGAAATACATTGTGAATGCGGAAGAAGGAGGGAAGATGGAGTCTATAGGACACCAAGCCAATCCGTTCTGCCACCCGGAAAGGACCACAGTATCTGGAGGCTAATTTCCCGCGAGAGTGCGGGCAGGTTGAGGTTCTTAGTGCTTAACCAGACTTTGGTACTGGGCAGGAAGACCGGTGCCGGGCGCCGATGGCGATTGGTGACCCTTCGGGCTTTGTTAGCAGCGTGTGAGAGTCGTTGCTGGATAACCCTTCACAGTTGATGAAGCTGAAGAGCTGATGTTTGCGCTGCAGGTGAGGGAACAGCAACCGGAAATGGTACTGGTGGTCTAAGGTTCCGACCGAAGACCGACTGGAACGGTGATAGTCCAGTAACCGAATGTGTGTGATTATTGTACGCAAACTCGGCCCACAGCAGAAGGGAGACCCAGTTATCCCTCTTTTCGGAAATGAAGCTGCGGAGGAACGTCTTGAGGGAGCAATTCATTCGCTCGGTCTGTCCGTTGCTCTGAGGATGAAACGCTGTGGACAGATTTAGTTGTACTCCGAACTTTTTGCAGAGAGCCCGCCAATACCGGGCCGTGAATTGTGGCCCCCGATCGGACACAATACTCTGAGGGAGCCCGTGGGCCTGAAAGATGTGTTGCGTGAAGAGAAGAGCCAGCTCCGATGCCGAGGGAAGTTTAGGCAAGGGGACTAGGTGGACCATCTTAAAGAAACGGTCTACGGTGACCCAAATTACGGTGTTTCCCTCAGAGGGTGGTAGATCAACCACGAAGTCCGTGGCGATGTGGGTCCACGGCTCGGTGGGAATCGGTAGAGGCTGTAGGAGGCCCCAAGGTCGACCGCCGACTGGGTTTTGTCGAGCGCACACCGGGCAGGAATCTACGTACATTCGCACATCTTGACGTACCTTGGGCCACCAGTAGTAACGATTCAGAAGGTCTAGTGTCCTATCTCTGCCGGCATGACCTCCTGTGAAGGAGTCATGGGCCCACTCGAGTACTCTTGTGCGGTCCCTACGAGGAACCACCACTCTTCCCTGAGCAGAGATGCTGGTACTGGCTAGGTAGATTTTGGCTGGATCGATGATATACTGAGGAGTATCCTCTTTTTCTTCAAGAATAGTGTTGCGGGACAAGGCGTCTGCCCGCACGTTTTTCGAGGCTGGCCGATATTTGAGAACGAAGTTGAAACGACTGAAGAATAAGGACCAGCGAGCCTGCCTGGGGTTGAGACGCTAGGCTTGAGTGAGAAATTCCAAATTTTTATGGTCAGTATAAACAGTGACTGGGTGTTGAGCCCCCTCCAGCCATTGCCTCCACTCTTCGAAAGCTAACTTGATGGCTAACAACTCTTTGACGCCTATTCCATAGTTGGCCTCGGCAGGAGTAAATTTCTTAGAAAAATAAGAACATGGTAGAAGATGTCCAGTACTGGAGCATTGGGAGAGAACTGCTCCGACGGCCACACTGGAGGCGTCCACTTCGACAATGAAGGGGTGCGATGGATCGGGATGCCGCAAACAGGTGTCCAGTAGGAAGGCCTCCTTCAAGTCGTTGAATGCCTTACAGGCCTCAGTGGGCCAGCGTCGCGCGTCCGTGCCCTTCTTAGTTAGGGCGGTCAGAGGAGCTACCAGTTGCGAATACCGTGGTATGAAGTGCCTGTAGAAATTCGCGAATCCTAAGAATCGCTGCAGTGCTTTTAGGCCCATGGGTTGGGGCCACTTCTTGATTGCGGATACCTTATCCGGGTCCATGGAAAACCCTGTGGCAGAGATAACATACCCCAGAAAAGGCAAAGTGTCCTGTTCAAATAAGCACTTCTCAAGTTTTGCATAGAGATGGTGATCGCGAAGAATCTGAAGTACTTGTCGAACATGGTGCCGGTGGGAGTTCAGGTCTCGAGAGAAAATGAGGATGTCATCCAAATATACAATTACGCAGGAGTATAGTAGTTCTCGAAGTATTTCATTCATTAGATGTTGGAACACAGCAGGCGCATTACACAAGCTGAACGGCATGACCAAATACTCGTAGTGTCCGTCCCGGGTGTTGAAAGCGGTCTTCCATTCATCCCCGGGACGGATCCGGACCAGGTTGTAGGCACCTCTTAAGTCCAACTTGGTAAATACCTGTGTTCCCTGGAGTCTATCCAATAGTTCAGGAATTAGAGGTAGTGGGTAGCGATTCTTTTTTGTAATGGCATTCAGTCCTCGGTAATCGATGCAGGGCCTCAAAGACCCATCTTTTTTGGCTACAAAGAAAAAGCCCGCCCCTGCAGGTGACTTAGAGGGACGGATGAACCCTTTGGCGAGATTCTCGGTGATGTAGTCCGACATTGCCCGAGTCTCCGGCTGAGAGAGGGGATACACTCTTCCCCGAGGTGGAATTGCGCCGGGAAGCAGATCAATTGCTCAGTCAAAGGGGCAGTGTTGAGGCAAAAGTTCCGCCTTTTCTTTAGAAAACATGTCGGCAAAGTCCGCATACTGAGTCGGAAGCAGGGATCCAGTGTGGGCCAAGGGAATCTGTTGGACCACCCCTGATTTGATGCAGGATTGAAAGCAGTGGGGACTCCATTGGGTAATCTGCAAGTCATCCCATCGAATCACGGGCGAGTGTTGCTGAAGCCAGGGTAGCCCGAGAACCACCGGGAGTACAGATTTTTCTAGGATCAGGAGAGAAATCTTTTCTGAATGTAATAGCCCTGTCTGGAGCGTGATCGGGACCATAGTAGTAGAAATACTTCCGGGTAAAGGAGTAACCTGGATAGACGTGACCCGTAAAGGCGGTTCCCGAGGTTGAGTGGACAACTGGAGCTGTTGCACGAGTTCGCGGGTAATGAAGTTCCCTCCGGCCCCAGAGTCAATGAGGGCTCTCGTGTCGAAGGAACCCCCCGAGAACTTTAAGGTTATAGGTACTGTACATTAAGGAGCAGTGTTAAGGCAGCCTAGGAGACGCTCCTCCTTTGCTCCTAGGCGCGAGAGTTTTCCGCCCGCTCTTTGCACTGTGAAAGGAAATGTCCTTTTCCACCGCAATAAAGGCATAGCCCTAGGTTGCGGCGGCGGCATCTCTCCTCTGGAGACAAGGAGGTCCTTCCCAGTTGCATAGGCTCTTCCGTGGAAGGTTCAGGAGTGGTACTGGTATTCCGGGGACTCGGAGTATGTGGTCTCGAGAAGGCCGGAGCCAGAGGAGCCATACGCCGTGGAGGACGTCCCTCTTTCGCTCTCTGCTGGAGACGACGATCAATGCGTCCTGTGAGGTCAATGAGTGCGTTGAGGTCCTCCGGGAGGTCCCGGGCGGCCAGCTCGTCTTTTATTCTGGCTGCTAGACCCTCCAAGAAGATTCCTCGGAGAGCATCGTCGCGCCATCCAACCTCCAGCGCAAGTGTGCGGAACTCCAGTGCATAATCCGCCAGGGTCCGAGTTCCTTGTCGAAGCTGGAGCAACTCCGAGGTTGCCGAGGTTTGGTGCGCAGGCTCGTCGAAGGCCGCCTTGAAATTTTCTATGAAGCTAGTCAGATTATTAAGAGTGGCATCGTTCTTCTCCCACATGGGTGATGCCCAGTTCAGGGCCCTTCCGTCCAACAGGGAGAAGATGTAAGCCACCTTGACGGCATCCGTAGGGAACTGGTTGGGCAATAAGGCGAACCGCACGAAGCACTGGTTCAGGAAGCCCCAACACGCCTTGGGATCCCCAGCGAAGCGTGATGATGCCGGAAGTTGGGAAGGAGCGTGGAATGTTACCACCGGTGGTGGTGGTGGTGCGGGCACAGGTACAGAAGGCTCCGCATCCATACGGGTAGCCAAACGCTCCACAGTAGCCGCCAAGGAGTCCAAGACTTGCTGTTGGTGCACCAGGCGTTGAGCGAGGCCTGGGATGGCCTGAAGGCCAGCGAGGTCTGCCGGATCCATGGCCTTGCAAACTGTTGTGGTCCGGAAGTGGATCCTTGGGCCGATCGACGACGGAGGCCGGTCGGGAGGCAGACACACGCTGCTGGAGCCAAGTCTTCACCTGGAAACCCGTGACCCCACCAGAGGAGCTGTTGGGGCCCGGGTCGCTTGGGCTTAGGTGGCTTCGCCCTGGAAGTCCGCGGTCCCCCCAGGAGGAGCCCGTAGGGACCCGGACTGCTGGGACATAGGAGATAGGCCGGTGAGGAAGAAGACCAGGAACAGAGCCGGAGCAGGACGGACCACAAGAGACAGTAGAGATAGACGGGCCGAGGTCAGGGCAGGCAGCAGAATTCGGAAACGAGAGAACAAACCAGAGTCAGGGCAGGCAGCAGGAATCGGAACGATGAGACAAACCGGAGTCAGGTCAGGCAGGCAGGCAGGCAGGGCTGGAACGCAGGACGAGCAGGCAGGCAGGACTGGAAGTCAGGACAAGCAGGCAGGCAGGGCTGGACGTCAGGATAAGCAGGCAGACGGGTTGGAAGTCAGGACAGGCAGGCAGGCAGGGCTGGAAGTCAGGAACACGCAGGCAGGAACAGCAACTCGTAACTTCAGCGAAGCGACCGCGTTGCAAGGCAAGGAAGGACATCAGACGCCGGGTTTAATTCCCCCTCGGCATCTGACGTCAAAAGGGGGCATGTCCATCTCTTCGCGCCAGAGGGCCTTCAAAAAGACTCCCTCTGCGCGCGCGCGAGCCCTAGAGGCGGGGCCGGTGACTCCCGATGGCGTCTCCCTCATGGGAGCGCCGCGGGTAGGCCGCAGCGGTGGCCTTGCGGGGCTGGTTTGTTCCCCTGGAGCGGAGCTGGGAGAAGGTAAGGAGCCGGTCGCGACTAGCGCGGCCGGTACCGCAAAACACAATGTGTAGC
The DNA here is from genome assembly GCF_901001135.1 of Rhinatrema bivittatum. Taxonomy (NCBI): domain Eukaryota; kingdom Metazoa; phylum Chordata; class Amphibia; order Gymnophiona; family Rhinatrematidae; genus Rhinatrema; species Rhinatrema bivittatum. The sequence continues at coordinate 30,079,573 of NC_042624.1, read as the reverse complement.
GGAAGACCGTGAAATCTGAAGATATGGCGCATAAACAGCTGGGCCAAACAAGGGAGGGAGGGTAGTGGGATAAAGTGGGCCATTTTAGAAACCCGATCCACTACTACCCAAATGACGGTGTTGCCCTCCAAAGTTGGCAATTCCACAATGAAGTCTGTGGAGATGTGTGTCCAAGGTTTCGACGGAGCTGGTAATGGTTGCAACAGACCTTGTGCTTTCTCTGTAGGAATCTTATGTTGTGCACACGTTGGACAGGAGGCCACATAAGCTTGTATGTCCTTGCACATACCTGGCCACCAATAATGCTGCTGAAGCAGTGCTTGAGTCCGCGCTCGTCCAGGGTGTCCAGCCAGCAGCGAGTCATGTCCCCAGGCCAACACTTTATTTCGTAATCTCTTGGGAACCACTGTCTTCCCGGATGGTACTGTGAAGGTCGCAGCCAAGCTGATGCAGGCCGGGTCAATAATGTGTTGGATGGGTTCCTCCATATCTTCTGCCGAGAAGGATCGAGACAAGGCGTCTGCCTTAATATTCTTGTCAGCAGGCCGGTACCGGAGCTCAAAATTAAAACGTGTGAAAAACAATGCCCATCGAGCCTGACGGGGGTTCAAACGTTGGGCCTGTTGAAGGTATACCAAATTGTTATGGTCCGTGTAGACTGTGATACGGTGCTGGGCTCCCTCCAGCCACTGTCGCCACTCTTCAAAGGCAAGTTTGATGGCGAGAAGTTCTCTATCACCGATCGAGTAATTCCGCTCGGCAGACAAGAATTTCCTGAAGTAGTAAGAGCAGGGATGAGATGTTCCCGAAGTGTCGTTCTGACTTAAAATGGCCCCCACTCCTTCCGCGGAAGCATCTACTTCCACTACAAACGGACGTCTAGGATCCGGGTGCCGCAAGCATGGTTTCTTGAGGAACGAGTTCTTGCGTGCCCGAAATGCCTCTTCTGCCTCTGGAGGCCAAACTTTTATATTAGCGCCTTTGCTGCTAATTTGGAGAAATTTAAGATAAAGCTGCGGTAGTAGTTGGCAAAACCAAGGAAGCGTTGCATCGCCCGTAGTCCGTTGGGTTGAGGCCATTCTTGTATACATTTTAATTCGGTCGCGTCCATCTGAAAGCCTTGTTTCGAGATTATATACCCCAAGAATGGTAAGGATTCTTGTTTGAAGATGCATTTTTCGAGCTTGGCATAGAGATGATTTTCTCTTAAACATTGTAATACTAAAATCACATGTTGTCGATGTACCTGTAAGTTCTGCGAGAAAATCAAGATATCATCAAGATAAACGACAACACATACATATAGCAGATCCCTGAATATCTCATTTATGAAATGTTGGAATACCGCCGGAGCGTTGGTTAACCCAAAGGGCATGACTAAATACTCATAATGTCCATCCCTGGTGTTGAATGCCATCTTCCACTCATCCCCTTCTCGAATTCTGACAAGATTATACGCTCCTCGAAGGTCCAATTTTGAGAAAATCTGGGCTCCCTGTAAACGATCAAAGAGCTCTGCTATGAGTGGTAACGGATATCAGTCCTTTATAGTAATGGCATTAAGCCCACGGAAGTCTATGCATGGACGCAGAGTCCCATCTTTTTTCCCAACAAAAAAGAAACCAGACCCAGCTGGAGATTTGGAGCGTCTGATGAAACCTTTCTGTAGATTGTCCTGAATATATTCCGACATGGCTCGGATCTCCAGGGCAGATAATGGATAAACCCTTCCTCGAGGCGGGGTGGTGCCAGGAATCAAATTGATGCTGCAATCATACTCCCGATGTGGAGGCAAAATGTCCGCAGCCTTTTTGGAGAACATGTCAGAAAACTGCTGATACGGTAATGGCAGACCCTCCAATCGAGAAGTGCAGATGAAACTACAAGATGAAGTGGATCTGGAGGTACAAGTCCTCTGACAATTTGGTCCCCAGCTGATCAGTTTCAAGGAGGTCCAATCGAACTGTGGATTGTGCTGCTGTAACCACGGAATGCCCAGGACTATGGGGTGAATGGCTCTCTGAATGACGTAGAAAGATATGCTCTCGGAATGGTTCGGAGAAATGTGGCATTCCATCGGAACAGTGTGATGAGTTATCCTCCCCGGCAGGGGATCTCCATGGATGGAGGAGATAATCAACGGCTTTGGACATAAGCGCATGGGAATGTGTAATTGTTTGACCACATCTTGGAGCATAAAATTTCCACCCGCTCCGGAGTCTACTAATGCTAGTGCGGAGAATCGATGTTCTTCAAATCCCAGGGAAACCTGCAGAGTAAGTGGGGGAGCCGGGGAGGTGATGCCTAGGGTTACTCCCCCGATGGAACCTAGGCTTTGGAGTTTCCCGGACGTGTAGGACAATGGGCAATCAGATGACCCGCTTCTCCGCAGTAAAGGCAAAGTCCAGCTTTCCGGCGTCTTAGTCTTTCTTCAGGAGAAAGTGGACCCCGACCCAACTGCATGGGTTCTTCAGTAGCTCCTTCAGGTTTAGGAGCGGCTTGGGATGCTGGAACCGAACGAGGAGAAGCGGCACCTGATATGTGCTTCCTCATACTAGAACCTTCCCGTGCTCTCTCTTGTAGCCGCCGATCGATTCGGGTCACTAACTCTATGATAGCGTCCAAGGATTGCGGTAACTCTCGGGCTGCCATCTCATCCTTTATTCTGGGTGACAGGCCTTCAAGAAATATGGACCGAAGACAGTTCTCCTCCCAATGGAGCTCGGATGCCAGAGTCCTGAATTCGATGGTATAATCGGTCAACGGCCTCCCTCCTTGTCGAAGCTGTAGAAGTTTGGAGCCCGCGTCTACTTGTCTCCCTGGATCATCGACCACGGCTTGGAATAATTTGAGGAATTTAGACAGATCTCGTAGGACTGGATCAGCCCATCGCCAGTACGGAGAAGCCCATGCAAGAGCTTTACCCTCCAATAAGGACAGGATATATGTGGTCTTGGTGAGATCATCTGGAAACAAGGAAGCTTGCAGATGGAAGTGCATACTGCACTGGTCGAGAAATCCTTGACATGATCGAGCGTCTCCAGCGTAGCGTGGAGGAGTAGGTAGAGGAATCACAGTCCGGGTATTACTCTGTACAGTTGGAGGTACGGGTGGCGGAACAGCCTGAGCAGCCACCATAGAGTCCATCCGGGCGTTAAGTCTTTCTAGGGAAGCTGCCATGGATTCCAAGATACGCTGTTGTTCCATGACCTTTTGGGCTAACCCGGGAATGGCCTGCCGGGCTGAGGCCTCTGCCGGATCCATGGCCTTAGTATTCTGTTAGTATCTGGAGCGTGGACCCTTGTTCTGAGGTAGAATCGGTACTGCCGTCAAGGGGCGAACTCCTCGTCGGTCTCTACCGTCAGATGGCGAGGCCTGTTGCAGATGTAGATCGGACTTCACCCTGGAAGCACGTGATCCCCCCAGGAGGAGCCCGTAGGGACACGGCCGCTGGGACTTAGGCGACTCCCTGAAGATAGATGGTCTGGATGCAGGCGCCTCCTGCAGGTCGTGGGTTCCAGACGGCTGGCGCCTCCAGCAGGTCGTAAGTTATCTCTTAAAGAGAAGTTGAAGAAAATCCAGAAGTCGTCCAAGACTCGGAGTCCAACAAGCAGTCCAAGGGTCGAAGTCCAAAGCATGATCCAAAGCCGGTCCAGGGGTCGAAGTCCAAAGCGCAGTCCAAAGCCAGTCCAGAGGTCGAAATCCAAAGCAAGATCCGAAGCCGGTCCAGGGGTCGAAGTCCAAAGTGAGATCCGAAGCCGGTCCAGGGGTCGAAGTCCAAAAGAAGCAATCAAACAAGGAGGGCAGAGCAGAAGCGGGACGAAGAATCAGGATACCAGGAACACAGGAACCAAGCAAGACCTCAATACTAAGGCAAGGTCTGAGGAGCAGACCTTGCCTTAAATACCAAATCCCTAGGAAGTGCTACAAAAGGGAGCCACGACACTTCCTGTCGTGGCCCCTTTAAATGCTGTTTTCAGCCGCGCCCGCGGCCCTAGTGGAGTGGAGAAGGGGGTGGAACCACGGCAGGAGTCGGAGGCCTGCAGCCGGCCGCACAGCAGCCCGGGCCGCGCGGAGAGCGTCTTCTGAGGCTTCTGCCCCAGCGGGAGCCTCTATGGAGCCCCGACACCGCGGGTGAGTGTCCGGTCCCGGCTGCGGACCGCCGCTACCGGCGGCCATGACAGTCGGCCCTGGTCGCGGACTGCCGCGGCCGGCGGCCATAACAGTGAAGGTAGCTTCCAGCAGAGTAGAATTGGTAGAGCACCTTCAGACCGGAACAAATCCAATCTGTTGCTAACTTGATGAGAGTCAGCAAATGGGCAACCTTTTATAGGAGGAAGCATTGATGTCACTCGAGGGGGACGCCCCCGAGGTTCGCGCCAACATTGCTACAAGATGTGAGGCATGCGTGCCCGTGCGCCCTAGGAGTCCTCAGGACAACATGGCGGGATGCCGCGCCAGAGCCGCTCTGGGGAAGCCAGAGGGTGCGGCAAGGAGATGCCATTCTTCCGAGGCTGTTGGAGAAGGCTGAAATAGAGGTGAGGCATGTCGGGTGAAGCCGTCTGAGACCAACGGACACAACACATCACTTTACACTTGTCCACATTAAATGCCATCTGCCATTTGGATGCCCAGTTTCCCAGTCTCACAAGGTCCTCTTACAATTTCTCAAAATTCTCTTGTGATTTAATAATGTCAGTGCTTAACCCAGTCCTCGAGGCACACCTAGTCAGTCGGGTTTTCAAAATATCCACAGTGTGCCCCGAGGACTGGGTTGAGAAGCACTGCTTTAGGTCACTTATAAATAATTTAAAAAGTAGTGGTCCCAGTACAGATCTCTGGGATGCTCCGCTAGTCATCTTTCTCCAATGAGAAAATTGACCAATTAGATTAATAAAGAAGTTTGGCAGAGTCCAGATCCAGATCCTGGCCCAAGTCAGGTTTTCTCCTCCTCCTTCTCCCAGCCCCTTCCCTCTCAAAGAATTCAATCCAAAGGAACTCCAGCCCTCCAAATCCCCCTTCCACCTAGGAACCCCTGCCAGAGAAGATCTTACCTCCTCCAGCTGGGCTGTTCCCTCACTGACAGCCAATTGGTCCCTCCACTGTCACATGTTAGTGAAAGGATCAATCCTCTTTCAGAATTCTGAAAGGACACCCTTTTGAAAAGGAATTGGTCCTTTTATGGATATCTTTTACGGATTTATTCACACCTTCAGCAATCAGTGAAGGTGTGAATAAATTAATAAGTGCTGGAGGATGTGTTAAAAGCTGTTAGTGTAGCAGGCTTGGAAGAAAAGTCCATAAACCATTATTAAGGTGGTCTTGAGGATATCCACTGCTTATGTCTGGGATGAGAAGCGTGGAATCTATCTATCTTTTGGGATCTTGCCAGATACTTGTGACCCGGATTGGCTACTGTTGGTGTGACCCAGTGTGGCATATCTTATGTTCTTATTTAGTTGAGTGGCTGGAGATGCTAGAGTAAGGCCCATAGAACTATAATGTTAGGCAGAAAGAAAATTACAGTGAGTATGAAAAAGAAAACCCCAGATATTATGTATATTGAAAGCATGTGCTCCTTTTCTTTTTGCAGGGGTGCAGCCAGGCGAAGACTCTGATGCCCCGGGTCAGGCCTCTCATAGGCAAGGTGGTGTTAATAGATGCTGTCTTCTAGCCCAGAAGAGGACACTAAGGAGGAAGAGGAGAGACCAGCTGAGCAGTCCCCATCACCTAAGCAGTGACCACCAGTGATGGAAGAGGAGGAGGAGACAGACACCCAGCCTTCTGCCACTCTGTCACACATGCCAGATCACCACTGAGGGATGCTTTCCCCTCTCTGAGGGAACAGGTGGATGAAGAGGAGTGGCCCACTACAGCTTCCGCCCCTCTCTGCAGCCTCACAGCTCTCCAGTCCCTTCCAAAAAAAATATCCAGATGTGCCACTGCCCTCAAGTACCCGGATCTCTGAAGGCAGCATGAGCTGCTATAGCAGCCCACTGAGGAGCAGCACACGACTTGGGTAGGCAAAGGCAGTTGAGTTTCAACCAAGAGAAAGAAGGTGGCCAAAGAAGCACTAAATGTATTTTATCTATATTTCAACACATTGAGCACTCCATGTAAATAAATGCACCATAACCTTCTGAAAGGTGTCCTGTGACTATGGGAGTCCCCCAAGGATCAGCACTCTCCATTCTTTTATTTAATATCTATCTCCACCAAGGGCCTCATTTTCCAATATCGCAGTGGTACTGCATTGGTACCGCCTGCGATAAAAAACGGGGGCGTTCCCATGCAAATAGGTGTTTTATCGTGCATCGGGAAAACGTCGCCGCTCGCGAAACCTTCGTGTACGGCGAAACCGTTTCGCGTGCGGCGAAACCGTTTCGCGATGTGCGAAACAAATATCGCGGTTCGCGAAGAAAAGTCCAAAATATTATCGCGGTACGCGCCGTTTTCGCGGTATGCGAAACAAAGTGAAACCAAGTACCGTGTCCCGCGATAATGTGTCTGGTATAAAAGCCCACTTCCTGCCCCTCCTCCTTTGAGGGTTTGGAAGGAGTTGTGGAGAGAGGTAGGTGTTGGAGGTGTAGAGTTTGGTAGGAGTTTATAGATTTGATTACTGAGTGCGGTGTCCTGTGTAATTGTTGTCATTTGTTTCCCTTTACCTTTGTCTTTTGTAATCTGTGTTGGAGTGCAAGTGTGTCAGTCTGCTGTTTGTCTATCTGTGTGGAGGAGGAGGAGGAGGAGGAGGAGGAGGAGTGTGGTGTTGGTGGCGGGGTTGGTGTTGGTGGCGGTGAGGAGGAGGAGGAGGAGTGTGGTGTTGGTGGCGGTGTTGGTGTTGGTGGCGGTGAGGAGGAGGAGGAGTGTGGTGTTGGTGGAGGTGAGGAGGAGGAGTGTGCTGTTGGTGGCGGTGAGGAGGAGGAGGATGGAGCGTGAGAGGAGTGGTAGGAGAGGAGAGAAGAGGGGAGTTGAGAGTAGGGGGAGGGGGAGGGGGATGGAGAGGGGGAGGGAGGAGGAGGAAGCGGGACCTAGTGGTAGGGGAATGAGGAGTAGGAGCAGGGACAGGGGTAGTGGGAGAGATAGGCAGGAGGGAAGTGATAGGAGGGAGGGGGAGGGGGATGGGGTGAGGCAGGAGAGAATGGTGGGAAGAGGTAGGGCTAGACAGGCAGGGCAGAGGGGAAGGGAGCAGGAAGTGCAGGGTCAGGTGGGGGGGGAGGAAGGGAGTGGGGAACCTGGGGGGGTGGAGAGAGAGCATAGGGAGGAGACCCCTCCGGAAGTGGCACCCCAACCAGGCAGCCAGGCCAGGGTCAGGCAGCGTGCCATCAGGTTCAGCGCAGAGGATAATGACCTGCTGATAGAGGGGGTCCTGCGTCACCATGCGTGCCTGTTTGGGAACCTGTCTGTGAGGACCACCAAGGCAGCAAAGGCCGAGATCTGGTCCAGCATAGCTGGCGACATATAGAGGCAGAGTGACATCCGTCAGACCGGGGAGCAGGTGGCCCACCGCTACCGCGACATAAAGGCCCAGCTCAAGACAAAGATAGCAGACAGGAACCAGTACATGAGGGACACAGGAGGAAGGTCCCCATGCCCCATCAGGTTCACCAACATGGAGCGGCAACTCATGCAGCGTCTGGGACCAGATGTCTTTGAGGGATTGGATCCCCGCCTGGATAATTCCCACCTCGAAGATGGTAAGTTGCCCTCTGGGGCCCCCCCCCCCCCCCCCCCGTCCTGTGAACGGTCGTAACACAATGTTTAGGGCAGGTTTCAGTTTCTGTTAACCATGTGCTCCGCAGAACAGTAGTGGCCCCCCTCCCCCAGTCAGCAAGGGGCAGGCAGCAGGGTGCAAGGCATGCTGGCAACAGGTCACTGTCTAAGTTAGGGCCTGCCCTGTGCACAGGCCAGGCCCTAACTGAGACAGTGAGCTGGGCCCTCCTCCCCCAGTCAGCAAGGGGCAGGCAGCAGGGTGCAAGGCATGCTGGCAACAGGTCACTGGCTAAGTTAGGGCCTGCCCTGTGCACAGGCCAGGCCCTAACTGAAACAGTGAGCTGGGCCCAGAAGCCTGGCCTGTGCACAGGCCAGGCTTCTGAGCCCAGCCCCCCTCCCCCAGTCAGCAAGGGGCAGGCAGCAGGGTGCAAGGCATGCTGGCAACAGGTCACTGTCTCAGTTAGGGCCTGGCCTCAGGCCTCAGCCCCACCACCCATGCCATGAGGAACATTTCAAAGGACCCAACTGTACTGTATACGCAGAATGACATGTTGGTTTAACATTAGCTGCCCCTGTTTGACGTAACACTAATATAACAGAAAAGCTGTGTTACTGATGCAGTATATCCTCTTTCTTCCCAATCTCCCTACAGAGCCATCTGGTCCCAGGCAGCAGCCCTCTGATGCCAGCTGGGAGGGCCCAGGCACGAGCAGGGATCCACCAGGGCTGAGGCGGCCACCCATGATGACGAGGCCATTCCATATTGATGCACAAACACAGTGGTCAGACTCGGAGGAGGAGGTGCAGCCCTCAATGCCACCCCCAGGCAGCCCCTATACCCTGACCGAGGCCTTTGAGGAATTTGAGTGGGGCCCCCCCCCACACTCCTCTGCGGGCAGGCATCCTGGGGAGCTCAGTGGCTACCCCGCCCATCCCAGCCACACCGGTGATGTCCCCATGCAGCCCTGCACCGGGAGCTGGGGCAGCAATGCCCATGGGACATCCCCCCGGCTCGGAGGAACCACCAGCAGCACCACCTGTCCAACCACAGCCAGAACCAGTGTCTGATGCAACGGTGCAACAGGTAGTGCTGGAAATGCGTGCCCTGAGGCGAGCATGGAGGCAGCAGAGGCAAGACTTCCAGCTAATGACGGCAGCACTCACAAGTGTAGGCAACAGCATCTCAGGAGCGATAGGCATGCAGAACACCATATTGCTGCAGATTCTACAGCGGCTGCCGGACGTGCAGGCCTCGTCGTCGGCAACCTCAACACCCCAGCCAAGTCCCTCAGTGTCCCGAGGCCACAGGGGCCGTCCACCTAAGAAACTGCCACCACCCAGCGGACCATCGGGACGTGGCAAGGGGCCCTGAGGGGACCAACATGCCCCATAAACGGGGTATGGGCAGGTACACCCAACCACCACTGTGATGCACACCCCACAGAGGGGCAGTGCCGTCGAGATGGAAGAGGATGTCCCGCTGGCTGCTCCCCACAGAGGGGCAGTGCCGTCGAGATGGAAGAGGATGTCCCGCTGGCTGCTCCCCACAGAGGGGCAGTGCAGTCGAGATGGAAGAGGATGTCCCGCTGGCTGCTCCCTACAGAGGGGCAGTGCCGTCGAGATGGACAGGGAGGCCTGTTAATGCTGGTTGTGTGGTGCGATTTGTGCCTCATGTCTCCAAAAGCCATGTGCTGCTGTGTCCTCCTGGGCCTCCCCCTGCTGCTGCTGTGTCCTCCTGGGCCTCCTCCTGCTGCTGCTGTGTCCTCCTGGGCCTCTTCCTGCTGCTGCTGTATCATCCTGGGCCGCCTCCTGCTGCTGCTGTGTCCTCCTGGGCCTCCCCCTGCTGCTGCTGTGTCCTCCTGGGCCGCCTCCTGCTGCTGCTGTGTCATCCTGGGCCTCCCCCTGCTGCTGCTGTGTCATCCTGGGCCTCCTCCTGCTGCTGCTGTGTCCTCCTGGGCCTCCCCCTGCTGCTGCTGTGTCCTCCTCGGCCTCCCCCTGCTGCTGCTGTGTCATTCTGGGCCTCCTCCTGCTGCTGCTGCTGCTGCTGCTGCTGTCTGGTCCTGACCCTTCACTGCTGTAGCCTGAACCTTCATATGTTTGCCTGCTGCCTACATGCTGAACCGCTGGGTACCTTGTCTGCTGGCTGGCCTGTCAGGCTGTCCTCTTTCAGTGCACTCTTTCAACATGGACTGCCTGGGGCCTGGACTTTTACTCTGCTGGCTGGCCTGTCAGGCTGTCCTCTTTCAGTGCACTCTTTCAACATGGACTGCCTGGGGCCTATGCCTGTCTACGCATTGTATACTGACCAGCGGTAATCTATGGATTACAGTATCCAAGCTATTGGGGTGCCACTTCCTGTTTCTCCGTTCCTGGGTAATCATGCTTTGCCAGTACTGATAACACCCACTACCTGCATATGTGTAAATACTGCTGATGGTGGAGTGATGTAGTCCGGAATTGGATCACTTTGGATCCATTAGCTATCTAGTACTTGCAGATAATGAATACCTAGGAACATCAATTGTATGCTGTTACTGCTGACATAATACTTGACTATACCCTGCTGAATGTTGTCAGGAATAAATATCCTGTTTAACCTGCCACCTATTGTGTCCTTGTTATGTTCCTAATGTGCTGTTGGTGTATCCCCGCCACACCTTGCATGCTGTATCTCACATTGCAGCAATACTGAGTGTTCAAACTGGCCCCTGCCTGAGGTTCAGTATTGCTACATGTGCACCTGTCTTTCACATACCTTACAGAGTAAAACATAGGGGAGTACCAGACATGTCCCTGACAGTAGAAGAGGTATTGTTCCTCAGTACAGGGAATGCACAGTAATGGAGTGTGCTGATGTATGCCAGCACTCCTGATCTGTGAGGAAAGGGGAATGGGTGGCCAGCTGTGTATTGCAATAGCACTGCTCATGTCATGCACTGATGTCGGTGAGGAGGCCAGACATGGATATCTGACCAGGGTTCAGTATGGTACCTATCTCTGCATGACCCACACCACGTAAGTAAGGCTAACTGATGCTAAGGTACTAGCCGACGTTGCTTCCTAGATAGTCTCTCACCTGTGCAGGTAACTGGACGATTGCTTCCACCACTGCTGGGTGACTGACCGAGAGGTTGGCATGCACGACATCCATGATAGTGATAGCGCATGCACTCTCTTCATTTCCAGGCACCATTGGCATACAATACTGTGTAGGCCTTTCCAGCTGTACATGCTAAGCATGTACCCTGTGCAATCCCATATATCGTTGTACATCCCCACCATGGCAGCATGGTTGTGTGCCAGGAACGCCATCCTATAGGCACGCTTTTAGCATTAAGGTTGTGGGCCCCTGACAAGTGTGGCAGGGGAAGGGTAATGTTGCTATCTGCATGCTGTGTATTACAGCAGTTGCACAGACTGTCAGCAGCCAGCTACGTGGGCTGTTAGTTGTACGGAGAGGGGACAATATTAATGGAAATATGTCATACCTGTGTACAGGGTGCAAGCGGTGTAAGGCATGGTCAACAGGCCTTAAGTGTGTTTAGCGGGTGTCCATGTGCACACAGATGTGGTGACTGCTGGTGTGCAGTCACTGTTACTCACACATATAGGATTTTGGTGGTCTGAAAAGTGCAAAGATCGCAACAAGGGGTCCCCATCCGTAGTGGCACACATCCCTCTGGTGCCATCTCCTAGCTGTGGGGTGTGCATGGATCCTCCATTAACTGTTCACATGGTGGACATGGGCCACCATCTGATGGCCCACACTGTGTGGTCCACAGTCCTACAGTGTCTTCACATATGTAAGGTCACTACACACACATATATGCCAGCCACTCCCCAAGGTTGACTGTCCTTGGTGATAGGGCATGTTGATTGGCTAACCAGTACAGGGCAGTCACAGGTATCGGTCACTTGTGACAGATAATCATTAGACATAACTGTCCCTCAACAGTACAACAATCATTAACATGCTGCAGAACCCCAGTGGACTTTCCTTCCTACAGGTGTGCAGTTGCGACGGTTACAGGTAAACAATGTTGCTCACACATCATTATCAGCAGACATTTTACACAGACTGTGTGACCTGTGTCACCATCATGTTATGTACCCACCTCACCCCCGTTGTGCTACAAACCCTGTCGTGAAGCTCCTGTACCTGCAAGCCTTTCTTGAGGGACATCATGTGGATGGGACGCCTACCCTCTCAACGTACCAATATGGGTGCATCTATGTCACGCGGAGGGACATGTAGGTCCATGTGTGGCCCTTATTCCCTATATGCCTGCACACAGCGCAGTTAGCAGTACTGGTAACACCACTGTGCACCAGCTCCTGTGCACTACATACTTGGGAAGCAAGGTAAAGGGGTCTTCTACACATATGGCCTGTCAGGCAGTGCCACAGGTCATTCAGCATGTGGAAACAGTAATGTTCTGCTGATAATGATGTGTGTGCAACATTGGTTAGCTGTCACCTTCTGACCAGCACACCTGTAGGGAGGGAAGTACACTGGGGTTCTGCAGCATGTGAATGATTGTTGTCCTGTTATAATTCAGTAGATTATAATGAAGATCTGGATCACTGGGTGTCACACACTTCTGTACTCATGGCATTACTAAGGACTCTGTTGGTGCACCCATGGAGGACACAATCCATGAATGATGGTTTGCCACTGTACGTGGACATCAGGAAGCTGTCACCTGTCGAATGCTTGCCATACATGGTGTACGGTGTTGCCTCCATGTCCATGCCACTGTGTGGCCTGTGTATGTACTGATGCAGAGGCCAAGTGCAACACTGAACACTGTAATGGTATTTGTCAGCACCCTTAGGCACATCTTGCTTCTCTGACACATTCCACCTCATTAAGAACAGGTAGCCATGTCAGAAGATACAGCATATACCGTGCAGCCTGTTTAACGTCTGCATACCCAGCTAGTGGAAACCAGGACCACACAACTGTGGTCCAGCAGGTAGCACAATTGTTAAGGATGCACATGTGCTTGGCCAAGTGTGAGGTATTTGAACACTGTGACCAGCCATGGCAGGGGCTCATGGCACCGTTGGCCCTCCTTATATACCCTTTTGGAGGACATCGCTGGGTGCAGCCAGGTCGCATGCTGCCAGACGGGTGCACCATCATAAGGTACAGTACATGTAGGCTCCAGGTGTACATTTGCATGGTATCATGGTTGAGGGGCAAAGCAAGAGTGGATGATGGTGAGGGGTGTGTGTCCTGCAGAGCCTAGGTACCACCTGGACCCCGAGATGCCATCCTGGTATGGGGTGCTGCAGTGGCCAACACCATCATTGTCATATAGTGGCAATACACCAACCTGTGCCATTCACACAAGCTGGGTGGGATGGGTTTGCATTTATTGTGGCCAGACTGGGGGGGAGGCAGGGTTATGGTCAGAGCGCAGACCAAACATCATCCCAATTGGTCACCTTCCTGCCCAGTGTACCATTGTACTGTACAGTATGAGGGCGACAGGGCAGTGTATCCTACATACTTTATGAGCCACAAATGCTTCCAGTATGATGATAGAGCCAGCCATTAGTTTGTCACCCGGCCTGACCCGCTGTCATCCCCATCACTGCATGTAGCAAGCGTGGAAACCGCTGTGGCTGTACAGTCATGGGTACCAACTAGTCCATCATCACTCACACCCATGCACGTGCTGGTGTACCCAAGAGCTCTGGAACACGGTGCGCATATGTTGTGTGCTGAAAGCCTGGTCGCCTCTATCCAGACACCTAGCAGACGGTCATTGTTCCCGCTCATTGTTCACCGATTCCTCCTATTCCACACCCACGTTTGTTGCCGCACAGGGGTCGTACACATGTTAGGAAAGGAGAGTGGCCGTACATCAATAGACCTCATCACCTGCCTAGCCGTACATCGGAACCCCTTCATGCACACATTGCACCCTGTGCAACCTCCATCAGCATTCTGCAACCTCCATATGGGCAAGATATGGGTAATGTGGGTTCAGCCACAGCCTTCGGCTCTATGGACAGTTTCACATGTATGTATTGATGGCCATTCTTGACAACTCAGGCCCTGTGCTGGAGGCCTGTGTGATCATCTGTCATTAGTGACATTAGTTAGCCATCATCATCATGTAAACCGCCTCCCCGGTGATAGTTATCTCTGTTAAATGTGAACCGGAGTGATATGTATTGTATACAGGAACTTCCGGTATATAAAAACCAAAAATAAATAAATAAATAAATCATAAGCAATACGGCAGCTGTGATGAGGGCATTGGTAGAGCCTATATAATTATGATGGTCTGTGTTTGCACAGGCGTCAATGACTGTGTGTCTGCTCACCCGGAGCGTGCTGTAGGGGTATAACTGGATGGTCCGAGGTGCTTCCACTGTCCACAACATGCCTTATGTGCTATTGAACAAACCGCAGTGGGTTACGTGGTAACAGCCACACCCACATCAGCACCTTGTGTAGCTGTGACCCATTTGTGGGTGGTTGGGCAGGCCATCTGTTGAGGCCTTGCCCGAAGAGGCACTCTGTTACAGTCCAGAGAGCCACATAGCCATTTGGACAAGATCCCTCTGTGTCACTATATAGCAGCCTGCTACTTTCTGCACCTTATATAAATTGGAAGGGCACCTGACACCACATTGAGGGGCACTGCAGCATGGTCCCTTCCACCTGTCAGTCCTCTGGTGAGGGCTCACACTTCAGTAATGGCCATCTATCACTCCATAGAGCAGTATACACATGCATGCATCCTTCCTCTGCTAGCCTGGCCGATCAGCTGTGCTGCCGATCACGGGCCATCCGCAAGGTGGCTGCCAACAGTCAGCCCATCACCTTTGTAGCAAACAATGCGTAATGTGGCTGGGTAGCCCCATGCCACAGCTCCGTGCAGCCAGCACTGCTGACACTTTCTTCAGGTGAGATGTCATGACAGGAGTATGTCCGGCCTGCATTAAATGGTGGCTGTGTGTCCCAACAGGGGACATCTATATAATGAGGGGTCTGACAGCATGTGTGTGTGCTGCTTCCAGGAGTATGCATGGCCGGTAGCTCTTCCTTGCTTCTGAGGTGCACTGTGTTGATCAGTAACTCCATCAGATAATGTGTGCCATATCTGGAATGACACAGGTGTGTGGTACACCTTGGATGGCAGAAGTGCACTGCACAGCAACCCAGAGTATGTAGCAAGTGCTTAGCCCAATGGCACAGAATAGGTATCACACATACAGCACCTCAGCAGAGGCTTGAGGCAGCGCTTCGCCACCCTATTATGGCCTACATCCTCTGTGGTAGGGCAGCACCCCAAACAGTTGTTGGCTGGACACACGTAGCAGGTGAAGCACGTAGCAGACTGAAAGGAGCTCTGCACATTAACCTATTTCCTACCCCATCGGTGGGCGAACAGGCCTTCCGGGGCAGGGTTCTGCCCCATGCCAACCTTAAAAGTGTGTCTGTATAAGGTGTTGGCGAACCTGGCTGCCCTGAGTGTGTTGTCATGCCGTCGTGCACGCGCACATGGGGGATCAGGTCTGAGGTCTGGAGCTAAAGCCACAGGTATTCCATGGCGAAGAGCCACATTATGGAACACACAGCAAAGCAGGATTATCCGAGCAACCTTGGGGGGGGCATACAGTAGCGCTCCCCCACTCTTGTCCAAACATCGGAAGCGGATCTTCAAAAGGCCGATGGTACGTTCGACGACCGAGCGGGTAGCATGTAAGGCCCCATTATAGGCCAGCTGTTGTGCTGTGGCAGGCTGGAGGATCGGGGTCATAAGCCAGGGCCTGCATCCATAGGCTGCGTCTCCTGTAGCAATGACATAGGGAAGAGATTACACATACTGATGTTTGTGTCCCATGGGTGTATGTGCTCAATACATACAGTCGAACCGGATGGCACGAGGCAGCCCATTCCAGTTTGCCTACACCTTATGTGTCTGGCGTTAGGATTGCTTTGGCACACAGCTGGTGTGTGGCTATTAGGCGTTATAGCACGTGAAGGGCCCCTAAACAGTGAGATGTATGTCAGCTCTGTGTATGCGGTTGGTGCATTACACCACTGTCCTTACAGATGACATCCCTGTGTTCAAATCATATGCATTATGCACTCCAGTCATTGTGTACTGACATATGTGCTCAAGTACACCTTCTCTGTAGGTATGCATACCCAACAACATACATGGTGTCAACTGGCTGCCCCTCAATGTGCACAACTGAGTAGAGGTGTTCATGCAAGGTGTCAGGAATGTCAGGGGCTCACTAACACCTGTGGATGTGAGCTGCTCTTACATGACAAGTCTCAATTCATCTTGCACACTGCCAGTAGCCATGGCTACACCCAATATGTATAGGCTGTCCACCTGTGCAGTGAGGTGAGCAAGCCATGCCACATACAGGCCTTACAGGGCCTTCTGTATAGTTTGTGCTTGGCAGCCAATAGGAAGTGGTTGGGTGGCTGAGCCATTCCACCACTTTTGCTAACACAATGTGCCACTCAGGTCTGTTGTGATGGGGACCTGTGACTCCATCCCAACAGGCATCTACATCACCTTTGTGTGCCATTACAGAGATGACCACTGCAAATATGTTATATGTATGTTAACGTGGATCTTACCTATAAGCCAACCATCGCCATACAGGCCATCTTCAAATTTGCGAAACAGAGCTGATTGCCTGAGTATGAAAGCATCGTGCGCTGATCCCGGAAACCTGGACATCACCGAGAGGATCCGCATTCCAGCATCACACACCACTTGCACGTTGAGGGAGTGGAACTGCTTTCTGTTGCGGTAGGCTGCCTCCGTCTCACGGGGTGGAACGATGGCCACATGAGTGCAGTCAATAGCTCCAATGACATTCGGAAAGCGGGCAAGGGCATGGAAACCACGCTTGAGGTCCATCAGGTCCTGGATGTTGCGCGGGAATGCTATGTAGCGAGGCATGCGGTCCATAACAGCTGCAATGACCTGGTGCAGACACAGGGGAAAAGGTGCTCTGTGACATGCCACCCACAACAGCTACCGTGGATTGGAAGGAGCCACTTGCTGTGAAGTGCAGGGCGGCCAAGAGTTTGGTCAGGCCGGGGATGGCACGGCTCTTTCGGGTTCGGGCCTCAAGGGCACCTCGTATGTCTTCATATAGTTCCATGATGGCACGAGTGCTGAGGCGATATCTGTTGATGACTACATCCTCTGGCATTCCCAGCAATGAGGTTCGTGGCAGATAGATCCGCTGCCTGTAACGATGGTGACGTCGACCAACATCCTGGCGTCTGCGTCTGCGTTGGGCCTGCTCAGCCATGGGGTACACCTGCCCCATACACTGTGAATGTGTGGAGCACATTCACCTACTAAGAACAGGCCTTTTTATTGGCCAGCTGTACATTTGTAGGTCTGTGGGGATTGGTTTTGCACATTTTCGTTCAACGCGATATTAGCGCGGTGCGCGCTGTGCGCCGCGATAGACTGTATCGCATTTGAAAGGGTTGTAGTTATTGGCCGCATTAGGAGCAGCGCTAACACCGCCGCGGGTTTCGCGCCACGCGATACGTCCTCCCTACTTTACATTTGCCCCGCCCCAACTCCGCCCCCTGAATACATTATCCCATATTTACATTCGCGAAACGCGATATATGCTTGTTATCGCGGTTCGCGAATGTATCGCACGCGGTACAGCCGTATC
This sequence comes from Rhinatrema bivittatum, assembly GCF_901001135.1. Classification (NCBI taxonomy): domain Eukaryota; kingdom Metazoa; phylum Chordata; class Amphibia; order Gymnophiona; family Rhinatrematidae; genus Rhinatrema; species Rhinatrema bivittatum. Next base: position 30,062,176 of record NC_042624.1, on the reverse strand, counting down.
GCGCGCGTTAACTCTTTGGAAAATGACCCCCCAAGTCTGTAGCTTACTCACCAGTTTGAGAATGGGCTACAGACTCTATGCATATGATATCAATTTTTCATTCCTGTCACATCATCAGTGTCTATGCTCCAAAATCTGTAGGTCACTGCTTTAGCTCCATTCGAGAGTGGATGTTCATAAATAAGCTTACTCTTAACATTGGGAACACAAACTTAATTCTCAATAGTTTTCCATGTGAAGATTTTCCAACATTTTTAAATTTGAGGATTGGTTGCTAAACATTTCACCCTCTCTAGGGTATTAGGTATACAGCAATTTGTCTCTAAGAGAACAGATAAAAAGTACTGCATCCAGTGCATTTAATAAACTTGGGGCACGTGAGGTGGGATTGGGATGTAATGGTATATACTTCCTTTCTGTTCCATCTGATACTATTTCGACTGGTATATTTTTCCTGGAGAGCTGATCTGTGCCCATATTTGGTTTTAAGTGTGTTCTGTGTTACAAGTGTGGGTATCTTCCTCTTACCATTTTATCTCCTAGAATAAGATGGGAAGTCTTACTAAATTTATAACTTGGAATGTAGTGGACATGGGAACTGTTATGACCAGGAGGGACAAGAACCCTTAGACTGACGAGAGGTTGGTATGACCTTAAGAGATGGCTCCTCAGGTTCCCCCGTCGGGTGGCGAGGCAGAACAGAAGTTGGGACTGGCTGGATCTTCGTCGCTGGAGACTTAGATGGATCTTTGAGAGGTCGAAGAGGCATGAAGTTGGTGCAAGGGCCAATTGGATCTTCGCCACTGGAAGCCTGCGGCCCCCCCGGGAGGGGCCCGTAGGGACCCGGGCCACTGGGACTTAGGTGGGCCTTTGAAGATGGATGGTCCGGAAGAAGTCCAAGGTCGAGTACCAGAGGGTCGCCGCTTGCCAGTCCAAAGTCGCACACCGAGGAATCACCGCTTGCCAGTCCAAAGTCACACACCAAGGAATCGTCCGAGAAGAAGCAGGAACCAGGAGCCCGAGACACTAGGAGACTCACCAGAGTGAGCAGACTCGTTGCCAAGTAGAGGAGTGAGTGGAGGGAGTCTGTTTATATACTTCCCTGTGCCTAGCCCATCAGAAACAGGTGTAGACAATTTGGAGGGCGAGGCCCCTTTAAATTCTCAGAGGAGGCGCGGCCTCGCGCCTAAGGGCAGGGCGGCCATCTTGGTCCCGGGAGCGATGCAGAGCAGCCTGACGCCGTGAGGGAAGGCCTGGGGAGCCTCCCCTGCCGGCAATTACCGCGAGGACCTGCGCTGAGGTGCGGGGGTAAACGGAGCCGGACTCCCGACGCTGCCACGGCAGCCCCAACACTGCAAATCGGGTAAGAGGTTGCGGTCGCGGGCGGCCGTGACCACGAGGCACAACAGTACCCCCCCTTTAGGGCGCCTCCCAGGAGGCCTGGGTTTGGACGGATGGTCCATGTTATGACTAAACACCAATCCCCCGCAACCAAAACCCTCTACTATCAACGCATGCATGATTATAGAAACTCTATCCATCATTCCAAACGGGAATACTACGCCAATAAAATAAATGGTCTACAATACAACCCCAAGGCCCTGTTTACCATGGTTGCTAACCTGACTTCTCCCATACACACGCAACAATTGACTATATCCTCCACAAATCGCTGCAATGAATTAGCGCAATTTTTTAAAAACAAAGTATCTTCCATCACAGCACAGTTCTCGCACAACAACTTCAATATCTCTCTTCCCATAGTTAACTCTCCTAGCTCCCTTTCTTCATTTGAGTCCTCATCCTCCCTGGAAGTAGAGAACATACTTAAGAAAATGAAGCCTTCCACACATCCTGCCGAAACGATCCCTTCTAAACTCCTACTTTCTATTCACAATGTGATCGCCAAACCACTCTCGAATATCCTTAACTGTTCCCTGGAGCATGGCATTGTTCCGGACTTTCTGAAACAAGCCTTAGTGAAACCCCTACTCAAAAAATCCAACCTTGACCCCACCATCCTCTCTAATTACAGACCAGTGTCCAACTTACCCCTCCTAGCAAAAGTTCTTGAAAAGCTAGTGAACTCACGTCTTTCCGATCACCTTAATCAGAATAACATCCTCCCTCCTACCCAATATGGTTTCAGGAAGCACTTAAGTACTGAAACACTTCTCCTCTCCTTATACGATACCCTGATCAAAGGAACCGACTCAGGGTCATCCTATCTTATTGCATTACTTGACATATCAGCGGCGTTTGACACTGTTAATCACGATGTCCTACTCAACATACTTAGAAATATTGGGATCACTGGCAAGGCCATCGATTGGATTCAATCATATCTTCAAAATCGTACTTTCACTGTCACTATGGGTAATAACGAATCTGATCCCATCAGTCTCCCCCAAGGTGTTCCCCAGGGTTCCTCTCTCTCTTCCACCCTATTTAATATATACATGCTTCCCCTCACTACGCTCCTTACCAATCTCCACATCAAACATTTTATTTATGCCGATGATGTACAAATCATCTTCCCTTTTTCGGACACCATCCAAACCGCTCTACACAGCTGGGAATCCTGTCTTTCCTCTATCAACCAACTCCTAAAAGACATGCATCTAGCTCTTAATTCAAATAAAACTGAGCTCTTAATCATATCCAATAAGCAATCGCTCCCAGACATCCCTCCTGCCTACTCTGCTACCAACTTCCCATCACACACTCGCAACCTAGGAGTTATCATTGATAATCACCTCTCATTCAAACCATTCATCAAATCCATCTTAAAGGACTGCTACTTTAAACTTCAAACAATAAAGAAACTCAGACCCCTACTACATCTCAATGACTTCCGCACTGTCCTCCAAGCTATTATTTTATCGAAGATTGACTATTGTAATGCGCTCTTACTCGGCATTCCTGCAATACACACTAGACCTCTCCAACTCCTACAAAATGCCGCCGCTCGGATCTTGTCAAACACAAAGAAAAGTGATCATATCACCCCCACACTTATTGAATTACACTGGCTCCCTATACAGTCACGAATTATTTATAAAACTCTCTCGATCATACACAAGAGTCTAGTAAACTCCAACCTCAACTGGATTAACCCCCCCCTCCTACCCCGTACCTCCAAGAGACCCACCCGCCCAGCACTCCAAGGAACACTCCATGCCCAATCCATCAAACCTTTTAAACTCTCCTCCACCATGAACAGAGCTTTTTCCCTTGCCGGCCCAACTATATGGAACTCACTGCCACATGATATTCGCATTGAGACCCATACCCCCGCCTTCAAAAAGAAACTTAAAACCTGGCTCTTCCAGCAAGCCTACTCCATCTCACCCCCTATCACATAATTTCCCCCTACAAATGTTTTTCTGATGTTTTTTCTGATATCCTGGTATGAACGCCTTTTTGCCTGCTGATCTGGTACTGTGCACTAACTTGTATATAGTTTCTGTTATAGTTCAACCCCATAGCATATCCCCATAGCATTTACTCATTGATGTTTGTATTTCTTGTAAGGGCTCCTCCCAAATATTATTTATATGTTGCCTAGTTTACTATGTTATCTGTTATTTGTAAGGGCTCCGCCCAATGGTTTTTTGTTCACTGTAAACCGATGCGATGTGCGAACGGTCATCGGTATAAAAGAAACGTTAAATAAATAAATAAATAAATAAATGACTATGGCTGCTATGCAGCCGCCTCACCACCAGAGGTCCCCCATGAGCATGCTCTCCTGGCTGGCCCAGTCCGCCCTCCTTGTCTACTCTATGTTCTGGACTTCCTTTATAACCCTGCCTAGCATATCCCTTGCTGCTTCAGCATCAAGCTCGTTTGGGCTCCTGCCTTGCCTTCGGGCATTCTGCCTCTGTCTAGCCTTCGGGCTTCTGCCTTGCTGTATTGCCTTTTGGCCTTCTGCCTCTGTCTAGCCTCCGGGCTTCTGCCTTGTTCTATTGCCTTTGGGCCTTCTGCCTCTGTCTAGCCTTAGGGCTTCTGCCTTGCTATATTGCCTTCAGGCATTCTGCCTCTATATTGCCGTCCCTGCTTTGCTGTCTTTGGACATTGTCTCTTACCTCTTTGATTTGCTGCCTTCAGGCTTTTTGTGTTTTATGTTCAGTGTTAGTATTGTCCTGGTTTGTCTGTCTAGTCATTGCCAGTCTTGCTTCCCAGGTTCCCTTAGTCCAGTCACTCATACCTACAGTCAGAATCACCCTTACCTGCACGCTATCCTGAGCCCATCCTTACCTGCACCCATCTCCAGTATTCTGATCACCTTTACCTGCACTCACTTTCACACATACCTCCATGCTACTCTTGTGTATCAAGCTCACCCTTACCTCCACGCACCTAGTATCAGATATTCCTCCAGCCTGTATCAGACTCCCTCCAGCCAGCTCCCACCACCACAGGCTTCCTCCAGTTAGCACTCAGTTCCACAGGTTCCAGCCAGTACCCAGCTCTACACATTCCTGCCTGCACCAGATTCCAACCCAGCCCTTATCAGAAGCCCTTCTGCAAGCCCTGTTTCTCTCTATTCTTGAGTCACTCCTGCAGGTGGTGTTCACGACACCTGACCACTGCCCAATTGTAACAGTCCAGATGGAACTGAGTAAGAAGGTCCCGATCTAGGATGTTGGCTAGAGGTTCCCACGTATTTTCTTTGGGGCTGAACCCCTCCTAGGCTAGTAAATACTCCCATCTCTTTCTATGTTTCCGAACGTCCAGCACCTCTCGGACCTGGTAGGTGGTGTCATCTTCAGAAGCGATGAGTTGGGGTGCTGGAGGCGTGCTAGAAGGCCAGGACAGCACCAAGGGCTTCAAAAGAGAGGCATGGAAGGTGTTATGAATTTTAAGTGACGATGGTAGTTGAAGCTGATAGGACACCGCAACAATCTGACGGAGGATGGGAAATGGTCCAATGAACCGAGGAGCCAGTCGCGCTGAAGGTAATTTTAGTCGGATGAATTGTGTACTCAGCCATACCTTCTGACCGGGTCTCAGCGGAGAACATGGTCTTCGTCGGTGGTCAGCATATTTTTTCGCCATCTGACTGGCTTTGAGCAGGGCGTGCCGGGTAGAGATCCAGAGGCGATGTAGTTCATCCGCAGAGAGTTGGGCCACCAGAGACGTGACGGTAATGGGAACAGGCAGTGGCAGACGGGGTTGCTTCCCATAAACCAACTGGAAGGGAGAAGATCCGGTGGCAGTGGAAGGATGCGAGTTGAGGGCGAACTCGGCCCACGGGAGTAGACTTGCCCAGTTGTCTTGTTTATCATTAACATAGATGCGAAGGAACTGTTTGAGGGTTTGATTTGTCCTCTCCGCTAGACCATTGGTTTGTGGGTGGTATGCAGAGGTATAATCCAAGGTGACATCAAATTTCTGGCAGAGGGCCCTCCAGAATCTTGCGGTAAATCGGGGTCCACGGTCTGAGAGGATGCTTTCGGGTAAACCATGCAATTTGAAAATGTGCTGGACAAATAGCTGGGCCAACTGGGGTGCGGAAGGCAACCCTGGGAGTGGTACGAAATGCGCCATCTTGCTGAATCAGTCGATGACTACTCAAATGACGGTGTTGCCACCGGATGAGGGTAGATCGACCATGAAGTCCGTCGAGATATGAGTCCAGGGTTCGGTAGGCACTGGCAGGGGCTGGAGTAAGCCTGGAGATGAACCTGGACTTCTCTTATGATGGGCATACAGATGACAGGATTCCACATAAGATTGAATATCCTTATTGACCTTGGGCCACCAATAGTAGCAGCGAAGGGCCTGCATGGTCTGATGTTGTCCTGGATGACCTGAACAGCGGGAGTCATGGGCCCACGCTAGAACTTGTTTCCGCAGGTGTGATGGTACAAAGGTCTTTCCAGGAGGAATAGTCATGGTAGCGGATAGCAGAACTCGCGATGGCTCAATGATGAATTGAGGGGAGTCTGGAGTATCTGTGGTCTTGCAAACTCGGGACAAGGCATCGACTTTAAGATTCTTGACGGCCAGCCTATAACGTAGGATGAAATTGAATCGGGTAAAGAATAATGCCCATCGCGCTTGTCAGGGATTGAGGCATTGAGCCCGATGCAGATATTCTAGATTTTTGTGGTCCGTGTAGACCCTGAATGGATGTTGAGCTCCTTCCAACCAAGGACGCCATTCCTCCAAGGCCATTTTGATGGCCAGAAGCTCCTTATCGCCAATGGCGTAGTTTTGTTCTACGGGGGAGAATTGGTGAGAGAGGAAGGCGCATGGGTGTAGCTTGTGTTGGGCCGAGTTCTGACTAAGAACGGCCCCTACACCTTCAGAGGATGCATCCACCTCAATAATAAATGGACGTTGAGGGTCAGGATGATGAAGGCACGGCTGGCGAAGGAATGCCTCTTTTAAGACAGAGGAAGGTGGCTACAGCACCGGGGGGCCAGTTCTTGGGGTCAGCGCCTTTCTGGATTAAGGCTGTCAGGGGTGTGACAATGGAAGTGTAATGGGAGATAAATGAGCGGTAGTAATTAGTGAAACCCAAAAAACGTTGAAGCGGTTTTAGCCTAGATGGTTGGGGCCATTCTCGAATGGCCTTTAGTTTCTGGGGGTCCATGCGGAATCCCTTGCTGGAGATGATGTATCCCAAGAATGGGAGAGCCTCCTGCTCGAAAAGGCATTTCTTGAGCTTGGCGTAGAGTTGGTTTTCTGTTAGTCGTTGTAGTACCTGGATGACGTGCTGGCGGTGAGTGGTGAGGGAATTGGAGACCTGCTATACACAGCGGTATAGCAGGTCTCGGAAAATTTCATTCATGGTGTTTTGAAATACTGCTGGGGCGTTGCAGAGCCTGAATGGCATTACTAGGTACTCATAATGGCCGTCTCTGGTGTTGAAGGCCATTTTCCATTCATCTCCCTCCTTAATAAGGATCAGATTATATGCTTCCCGGAGGTCCAATTTGGTAAAGATTTTAGCGCCTTGAAGGCGATCGAAAAGCTCGGAGATTAGAGGCAATGGATACCGGTCCTTGATCGTTATGGCATTCAGGCCCCGGTAGTCGATGCAAGGGCGAAGGGTTCCATCTTTTTTCTCTACAAAGAAGAAACCAGCCCCTGCTGGGGATGTCGATTTGCGGATGAATTCCCTATCCAGATTTTCCTTGATGTAGCGAGACATGGCTTGAGTCTCCGAGGGTGAAAGGGCATAGGTGCGTCCCCGAGGGGGTTCTGTGCCGGGAAGAAAGTTAATGGCACAGTCGAATGGTCGGTGAGGGGGAGCGTCTCGGCCTTCCGTTTGGAAAAGACATCAGAGTAAGTTGCATAGGATGTCGGCAGGCCTTGGAGACCGCAAGGACGGTTGAGCATTGCACTGGAACTACCGGTTGGAGGCAAGTGTCGTGACAAGTTGACCCCCATTGGGTTAGCTGTAAGTTTCTCCAGTCGAATTGGGGACAATGTTTTTGAAGCCAGGGGAGTCCCAGGACGATGGGGTGTATGGAGTGTTCCAGGATGTGGAAGGAAATCCGCTCGATGTGAAGAAGCCCAGCACGAAGTTGGACGGCTTCCGTGAGGTGTGTCACCCACCCCGGGAGGGGCTTGCCCTGGATGGACAAGAGGACCAATAGGTAAACACACAAGAATAGATGCCTGATTCTTTTTCTAAAACTTTATTGATGCAGAGACGTGTCAAGTAAAATCTCCCGACTCAGGCCGAGTTTCGTAGCTCTTTGGCCGCTGCCTCAGGGGCTACAAATAGAGTAAACAGTCACAAATCAATAATTTACTAAAACACCAATGTTAATATTATTAAGATCTTATAAATATTAAAAAGAATTTTATATAAAAATTAATAAAACATCCTTTTTAAACATTATAAAGATCTAAAATCAGATATCCACAAAATGGTAAAAAACGTAAAAAATATTAATAGTAAATTAAACGGTGACAAAAAATCCAAAATAGTGAAATGCAATTCAAAAACATATTTGTAATCAAAAAATTACAAATAAAAATCTTTTGACTAAAAAATCTTTTTAAATAACAATTTTTACCTCCAATATTCAAATCAATGATACGATTTCATCCAATCATTTGAAATGTTATGCCAGCTGTACAGAAGCAACTAGAAAGAAATCCAACTACTATTAAAACATAATCCTAATTCATACAAGCAAGTGGCAAAAAATATCATAGATGTATGACTAAAAATAAACTTCCAAATAACTTTGCAATTGCTACATGCATCCACTTTGCTGGACTACTGTCGCTTCAAATGCATTCCTAGAGGTTTACGAGTAAATAAGCCACCGAGTATGTTCCGAGATGATTCCACGTTCATGAATTGCTGGGAAGCAATTTTAAATAAGTGCCCTTTAGACTTAATGATTTTAATCATTAAGACCTCCAAACAAAGAGAAGAGAAATTGAAGAGTGAACTAGATGAACAATTTGGACTACTTGAAGAGACATGATTTGTGCTTCGAAATCATACACGAAGATTATAAGAAAAATGTTGACAATTTCACTAAAGATTTAAAAGCTACAAAATATGAAAAATTGAAACGAGATGAGGGAGATTATAACAATAATAGAGTTTATTCGTGGCAATATTCTAATAAACAAAATTTAAATAAAAATAAACAAAATTATGGTAATAATTATGATAATAGAATCCACAATAGAGATGAAAGGAATGAAAAAAGACAACAAGATAGTCCTAATCTTGATAGGAATGCAAAACGTGTAAGAAGCAGCACGGACGCAGAGATTGATGCATCTGCATCCCTGTTCTCTACAATTAATAAAGAAAGACCACTCACAAGAGTAAAAGAAATAGGTAAATTCTGGAGGAAAGATTCAGTAAAAGATCAAGGAAAAGAACCACAGACAGATGTACCCTTAGATTACAAACCATCTACTTCTTTTTTCAGGGGGAGAGGAGAATGGAGAGGGAGAGGGAGAGGACGAGGAAGGAGAGGAAGCTACAACAATCGATTTCAAATGAACTAAGGGCCTCATTTTCCAAAGAGTTACCGCGCGCGATACGGCTGTACCGCCTGCGATAAATTCGCGAACCGCGATAACAAGCATATATCGCGGTTCGCGAATGCAAATATGGAATAATGTATTCAGGGGGTGGAGTTGGGGCGGGGCAAATGTAAAGTAGGGAGGACGTATCGCGTGGCGCGAAACCCGCGGCGGTGATAGTGCAGACGTATTGCGTGGCGCGAAACCCGCGGCGGTGTTAGCGCGGCTCCTAACGCGGCCAATAACTACAACCCTTTCAAATGCGATACAGTCTATCGCGGCGCACAGCGCGCAGCGCGCTAATAGCGCGTTGAACGAAAATTTGCCAAACCAATCCCCATAGACCTACAAATGTAGAGCTGGCCAATAAAAAGGCCTGTTCTTAGTAGGTGAATCTGCTCCACACATTCACAGTGTATGGGGCAGGTGCACGCCATGGCTGACCAGGCCCAACGCAGACGCCAGGATGTTGGTCAACGTCGCCATCGTTACAGGCATCGGATCTATCTGCCACGAACCTCATTGCATCAGCAGATATCGCCTCAGCACTCGTGCCATCATGGAACTATATGGAGACATACGAGGTGCCCTTGAGGCCCGAACCCGAAGGAGCTGTGCCATCCCCGGCCTGACCAAACTCTTGGCCACCCTGCATTTCACAGCAAGTGGCTCCTTCCAATCCACGGTAGCTGTTGTGGGTGGCATGTCACAGAGCACCTTTTCCCGGTGTCTGCACCAGGTCATTGCAGCTGTTATGGACCGCATGCCTCGCTACATAGCATTCCCACGCAACAGACAGGACCTGATGGACCTCAAGCGTGGTTTCTATGCCGTTGCCCGCTTTCCGAATGTCATTGGAGCTATTGACTGCACCCATGTGGCCATCGTTCCACCCCGTGAGATGGAGGCAGCCTACCGCAACAGGAAGCAGTTCCACTCCCTCAACGTGCAAGTGGTGTGTGATGCTGGAATGCGGATCCTCTCGGTGATGTCCAGATTCCCGGGGTCAGCGCACGATGCCTTCGTACTCAGGCAATCAGCTCTGTTTCGCAAATTCGAAGATGGCCTGTATGGCGATGGTTGGCTTGTAGGTAAGATCCACGTTAACATACATATAACATATTTGCAAGGGTCATCTCTGTAATGGCACACAAAGGTGATGTAGATGCCTGTTGTGATGGAGTCACAGGTCCCCATCACAACAGACCTGAGTGGGACATTGTGTTACTGAAAGTGGTGTAATGGCTCAGGCACCCAACCATGTACTATTGGCTGCCAAGCACAAACTATGCAGTACGCCTTGTATGTGGCATGGCTTGCTCACCTCACTGCACAGGTGGACAGCCCACACATATTGGGTGTAGCCATGGCTACTGGCAGTGTGCAAGATGAATTGAGACTTGTCATGTAAGAGCAGCTCACATCCACAGGTGTTAGTGAGCCCCTGACGTTCCTGAGACCTTGCATGAACATCTCTACTCAGTTGTGCACATTGAGGGGCAGCCAGTTGACACCATGTATGTTGTTGGGTAGGCATACCGACAGAGAAGGTGTACCTGAGCACATATGTCAGTACACAATGACTGGAGTGCATACTGCATATGATTTAAACACAGGGATGTCAGGACAGTGGTGTAATGCACCAACCGCAAACACAGAGCTGACATACATCTCACTGTTTAGGGGCCCTTCACGTGCTATAACGCCTAATAGCCACACACCAGCTGTGTGCCAAAGCAATCCTGACACCACACACATAAGGTGTAGGGAAACAGGAATGGGCTGCCTCGTGCCATCCGGTTCAACTGCATGTATTGAGCACATACACCCATGGGACAGAAACATAAGTATGTGTAATCTGTTCCCTATGTCATTGCTACAGGAGACGCAGCCTATGGATGCAGGCCCTGGCTGATGACCCCGATCCCCCAGCCTGCCACAGCACAACAGCTGGCCTATAATCGGTCCTTAAATGCTACCCGCATGGTCATCGAACGTACCATCAGCCTTTTGAAGAGCCGCTTCCGATGTTTGGACAAGAGTGGGGGAGCGCTACTGTATGCCCCCCCCCCCCCAAGGTTGCTCGAATAATCCTGCTTTGCTGTGTGTTCCATAATGTGGCTCTTCGCCATGGAATACCTGTGGCTATAGCTCCAGACCTCAGACCTGATCCCCCATGTGCGCGTGCACGACGGCATGACACCACACTCAGGGGCAGCCAGGTTCGCCAACACCTTATACAGACACACTTTTAAGGTTGGCCTGGGGCAGACCCCTGCCCCAGACGGCCTGTTTGCCCACCGATGGGTTAGGACATAGGTTAGTGTGCAGAGCTCCTTTCAGTCTGCTACGACCCTTTATCATATTGTTTACACTTCTGGTTTACTGTGTTCCTATGCCTTTTTCCTTCCAACAATATACAGCTCCAAGTGTACCAACCTTGTTAAATGTACCTTTATTCTTCTTGTTTTTTACTATTATTTACTATTTGTACTGTTTTTTGTTACTATTGTTACTATTACCCTGATCGATGTAAACCGGTCTGATATGGTCATCCAACCATAAAGATCGGTATAGAAAAGCGTTAAATAAATAACTACATACGTGCTTCACCTGCTACGTGTGTCCACCCAACAACTGTGTGGGGTGCTGGCCTGCCACAGAGGATGTAGGCCATAATAGTGTGGGGAAGCGCTGCCTCAAGCCTCTGCTGAGGTGCTGTATGTGTGATACCTATTCTGTGCCATTGGGCTAAGCACTTGCTACATACTCTGGGTTGCTGTGCAGTGCACTTCTGCCATCCAAGGTGTACCACACACCTGTGTCATTCCAGATATGGCACACATTATCTGATGGAGTTACTGAGCAACACAGTGCACCTCAGCAGCAAGGAACAGCTACCTGGCCATGCATGCTCCTGGAAGCAGCACACACACATGCTGTCAGACCCCTCATGATATAGATGGCCCCTGTTGGGACACACAGCCACCATTTAATGCAGGCCGGACATACTCCTGTCATGACATCTCACCTGAAGAAAGTGTCAGCAGTGCTGGCTGCACGGAGCTGTGGGCTGGGGCTACCCAGCCACCTTACGCATGTTTGGCTACAAAGGTGATGGCCTGACTGTTGGCATGTGATGGGGAGGACAGCGTGTCAGGCAGGGTGAGAAACTAATGGCTGACTCTATCAGCTATGGAGACTCAAGACCTGGCTGTTCATGCAGGCTTGTCCATAACTCCAATATTATTTAACTCCTAACAGTCAACACACCTCACCATAAATATGACTATTAGCTACCTCTTACAATGTAATTATATATACTTATCTTGTTTTCCATTTCATATGTTGCCTTCTTACTCCAAATTCTATTTTCCGCTGTTACATGTAACAGCTTTTTCTGCACTATTGTTCAAGTGTAAGCTTATTTTGCACTCCTGTTTCATGTGAACCAGCATGATGGGACTATTGTCAGGAATGTTGGGATATAACGAACTGAAATAAATAATTACAATAAATAAAGGATTCCTCATACTGGAAGCATGTGTGGCTCATAAAGTATGTAGGATACAGTGGCCTGTCGCCCTCATACTGTACGGTATAATGGTACACAGGGCAGGAAGGTGACCGATTGGGCTGAGGATTGGTCTGCGCTCTGACCATAGCCATGCCTCCACCCCAGTCTGGCCACAAGATATGCAAACCCATCCCACCCAGCTTGTGTGACTGGGACAGGTTGCTGTGTTGCCACTATCTGACAATGATGGTGCTGCCCACTGCAGCACCCCATACCAGGATGGCATCTCGGGGTACAGGTGGTACCTAGGCTCTGCATTACCCCCCCCCCCCCCCCCTCACCACCATCCACTCTTGCTTTGGCCCTCAAGCATGATCCCATGCAGATGTACACCTGGAGCCTACAGGTACTGTACCTTATGAGGGTGCACCCGTCTGGCAGCACACGACCTGGCTGCACCCAGCGATGTCTTCCACAAGGGGATATAAGGAGGGCCAACGGTGCCATCAGCCCCTGCCATGGCTGGTCACAGTGTTCAAATACCTCACACTTGGCCAAGCAAATGTGCATCCTTAACAATTGTGCTACCTGCTGCACCACAGTTGTATGGTCCTGGTTCCCACTAGCTGGGTATGCAGACGTTAAACAGGCTGCACGGTACATGCTGTATGTTCTGACATGGCTACCTGTTCTTAATGAGGTGGAATGTGTCAGTGAAGCAAGATGTGCCTAAGGGTGTTGACAAATACCATCACAGTGTACAGTGTTGCACTTGGCCTCTGCCTCAGTGCATACACAGGCCACACAGTGCCATGGACATGGAGGCAACACCGTACACCATGTATGGCAAGCGTTCCACAGGTGACAGCTTCCTGATGTCCACGTACAGTGGAAATCCATCATTCATGGATTGTGTCCTCCATGGGTGCACCAACAGGGTCCTTAGTAATGCCATGAATACAGAAGTGTGTGAGACCCAGTGATACAGATCTTCATTATAATCTACTGAATTAGAACAGGACAACAATCATTCACATGCTGCAGAACCCCAGTGTACCTCCCTCCCTACAGGTGTGCTGGTCAGTCAGACGGTGACAGCTAACCAATGTGGCACACACATCATTATCAGCAGAACATTACTGTTTCCACATGCTGAATGACCTGTGGCACTGCCTGACAGGCCATATGTGTAGGAGACCCCTTTACCTTGCTTCCCAAGTATGTAGTGCACAGGAGCTGGTGCATAGTGGTGTTACCAGTACTGCTAACTGCGCTGTGTGCAGGCATATAGGGAATAAGGGCCACACATGGACCTACATGTCCCTCCGCGTGACATAGATGCACCCATATTGGTACGTTGGGAGGGTAGGCATCCCATCCACATGATGTCCCTTAAAAAAGGCTTGCAGGTACAGGAGCTTCACGACAGGGTTTGTAGCACAATGGGTGTGAGGTGGCTACATAACATGATGGTGACACAGGTCACACAGTCTGTGTAAAATGTCTGCTGAAAATGATGTGTGAGCAACATTGTTTACCTGTAACTGTCGCAATTGCACACCTGTAGGAAGGAAAGTCCACTGGGGTTCTGCAGCATGTGAATGATTGTTGTACTGTTGAGGGACAGTTATGTCTAACAAATATCAGTCACAACTGACCGATACCTGTGACTGCCCTGTACTGGTTAGCCAATCAACATGCCCTATCACTAAGGACAGTCCACCTTGGTGAGTGGCTGGCATATGTGTGTGTAGTGACCTTACATATGTGAAGACACTGTAGGACTCTGGACCACACAGTGTGGGCCATCAGATGGTGGGCCATATCCACCATTGGAACAGGTAATGGAGGAGCCATGCACACCCCACAGCTAGGAGATGGCACCAGAGGGATGTGTGCCACTATGGATGGGGACCCCTTGTTGCGATATCTGCACCTTTCAGACCCACAAAATCCAACATGGGTGAGTAACAGTGACTGCACAACAGCAGTCACCACATCAGTGTGCACATGGACACCCGCTAAACACACTTAAGGGCTGTTAACCATGCCTTACACCGCTTGCACCCTGTACACAGGTATGACATGTTGCCATTAATATTGTCCCCTCTCTGTACAACTAACAGCCCACTTAGCTGGCTGCTGACAGTCTGTGCAACTGCTGTAATACACAGCATGCAGATAGCCACATTACCTTTCCCTTCCCACACTTGTCAGGGGCCCACAACCTTAATGCTAAAAGCGTGCCCATAGGATGGCGTTCCTGGCACACAACCAAGCTGCCATGGTGGGGATGCACAACGATATATGGGATTGCACACGGTACATGCTTAGCATGTACCGCTGGAAAGGCTTATACAGTATTGTATGCCAATGGTGCCTGGAAATTAAGAGTGTGCATGCGCTACCACTATCATGGATGTCGTGCATGCCAACCTCTCGGTCAGTCACCCAGCAGTGCTTGATGCTATCATCCAGTTACCTGCATAGGTGAGAGACCATCTAGGAAGCAACGTTGGCTAGTACCTTAGCATCAGTTCGCCTTACTTACATGGTGTGGGTCATGCACAGATAGGTACCATACTGAACCCTGGTCAGATATCCATGTCTGGCCTCCTCACCAACATCAGTGCATGACATGAGCAGTGCTATTGCAAGACACAGCTGCCCACCTCTTCCCCTTTCCTCACAGATCAGGAGTGCTGGCATACATCAGCAGACTCCATTACTGTGCATTCCCTGTACTGAGGGACAATACCTCTTCTACTGTCAGGGACATGTCTGGTACTGCCCTATGTTTTACTCTGTAAGGTATGTGGCAGACAGGTGCACATGTAGCAATAGTGACCCTCAGCCAGGGGACAGTTGGACACTCTGTATTGCTGCAATGTGGGATACAGCATGCAAGGTGTGGCGGGGGGACACCAACAGCACATTAGGAACATAACAACGACACAATAGGTGGCAGGTTAAACAGGATATTTATTCCTGACAACATTCAGCAGGGTATAGTCAAGTATTATGTGAGCAGTAACAGCATACAATTGATGTTCCTAGGTATTCATTATCTGCAAGTACTAGATAGCTAATGGATCCAAAGGGATCCAATTCCGGACTACATCACTCCACCATCAGCAGTATTCACACATATGCAGGTAGTGGGTGTTATCAGTACTGGCAAAGCATGATTACCTAGGAACAGGAAGTGGCACCCCAATAGCTTGGATACTGTAATACATAGATTACCGCTGGTCAGTATACAATGAGTAGACAGGCATAGGCCCCAGGCAGTCCATGTTGAAAGAGTGCACTGAAAGAGGACAGCCTTACAGGCCAGCCAGCAGAGTGAAAGTCCAGGCCCCAGGCAGTCCATGTTGAAAGAGTGCACTGAAAGAGGACAGCCTGACAAGCCAGCCAGCAGAGTGAAAGTCCAGGCCCCAGGCAGTCCATGTTGAAAGAGTGCACTGAAAGAGGACAGCCTGACAGGCCAGCCAGCAGAGTGAAAGTCCAGGCCCCAGGCAGTCCATGTTGAAAGAGTGCACTGAAAGAGGACAGCCTGACAGGCCAGCCAGCAGAGTGAAAGTCCAGGCCCCAGGCAGTCCATGTTGAAAGAGTGCACTGAAAGAGGACAGGCCAGCCAGCAGAGTGAAAGTCCAGGCCCCAGGCAGTCCATGTTGAAAGAGTGCACTGAAAGAGGACAGCCTGACAGGCCAGCCAGCAGAGTGAAAGTCCAGGCCCCAGGCAGTCCATGTTGAAAGAGTGCACTGAAAGAGGACAGCCTGACAGGCCAGCCAGCAGAGTGAAAGTCCAGGCCCCAGGCAGTCCATGTTGAAAGAGTGCACTGAAAGAGGACAGCCTGACAGGCCAGCCAGCAGACAAGGTACCCAGCGGTTCAGCATGTAGGCAGCAGCCAAACACATGAAGGTTCAGGCTACAGCAGTGAAGGGTCAGGACCAGACAGCAGCAGCAGCAGGCGGAGGACACAGCAGCAGCAGCAGGCGGAGGCCCAGGAGGACACAGCAGCAGCAGCAGCAGGAGGAGGCGGCCCAGGAGGACACAGCAGCAGCAGCAGCAGGCGGAGGCCCAGGAGGACACAGCAGCAGCAGCAGGAGGAGGCCCAGGAGGACACAGCAGCAGCAGCAGCAGGAGGAGGCCCAGGAGGACACAGCAGCACATGGCGTTTGGAGACATGAGGCACAGATTGCACCACACAACCAGCATTAACATGCCTTCAGCAGACCGGTCATCCTACAGCACATTGCCAGAATGTGCAGCCCTTGAAACAGAAGGTGGCAGACAGCAGAGTGGCACAGCGGATGGCGGTGGGCCAGGTGAGCAGGTGGGTGGGAGCTTTGCATGGTGCTTCCCCCTCCATCTCGATGGCACTGCCCCTCTGTAGGGAGCAGCCAGCAGGACATCCTCTTCCATCTCGACGGCACTGCCCCTCTGTAGGGAGCAGCCAGCAGGACATCCTCTTCCATCTCGACGGCACTGCCCCTCTGTAGGGAGCAGCCAGCAGGACATCCTCTTCCATCTCGACGGCACTGCCCCTCTGTGGGGGTGTGCCTCACAGTGTTGGTTGGGTGTACCTGCCCATACCCCATTTATGGGCATGTTGGTCCCCTCAGGGCCCCTTGCCACGTCCAGATGGTCCACTGGGTGGTGGCAGCTTCTTAGGTGGACGGCCCCTGCGGCCTCGGGACACTGAGGGACTTGGCTGGGGCGTTGAGGTTGCCGATGAGGAGGCCTGCACGTCCGGCAGCCGCTGCAGAATCTGCATCATGATGATGTTGAGCGTGCCTATTGATCCAGATATGCTGTTCCCTACATTGGTGACCGCTGCCGTCATTAGGTGGAGGTCTCGCCTCTGCTGCCTCCATGCTCGCCTCAGGGCACGTAACTCCAGCACCACCTGTTGCACCGTTGCATCAGCCACTGGTTCCAGCTGTGGTTGGACAAGTGGCGCTGCTGGCGGTTCCTCCGGGCCAGGGGGATGTCCCATGACCATTGCTGGCCCAGCTTCCAGTGCAGGGCTGACTGGGGACATCACTAGTGTGTCCGGGATGGGTGGGGTACCCACTGAGCTCCCCGGGATGGCTGCCCGCAGAGGAGTGTGGGGGTGGCCCCACTCAAACTCCTCAAAGGCCTCGGTCAGGGTATAGGGGCTGCCTGGGGGTGGCATTGCGGCCTGCACCACCTCCTCCTCCTCCTCTGACCACTGTGTTCGCTCTAAGCTTCAACAGCAAGAGGTAATGGAAAAAAGGATTTGCACTCACAAAGAGGGGAGTAGCTGGCTTGTTACGGCGGTTACTACCCCAAACCAAATATGCCTGATACTTCACTTTCAATGCATATACAGCATAGCTCTTTGCTTCAATGACAGGGGAGAAGAATAACTGATACTTCACACATCCAGCAGAGCTCTCTGCTACAACGGCAAGGGAGAAGAAAAAGGGTTCGCACTCAAAACGCGGGGAGTAGCTGGCTTGTTACGGCGGTTACTACCCCAAACCAAATGTGCCTGATACTTCACTTTCCATGCATATCCAGCATGGTTCTCTGCTGCATCGGCATGGGAGAAAGACTGATACATCACGCATTTCCAGCATAGCTCTCTGCTTCAACGGCAGGGGAAAAAAAAAAATTAACAAACAAACAAACAACAAACAACGGCAGGGGGAAAAAAAAAACAAAAACAAAAAACTGATGCTTCACGCATATCCTGCATAGCTTCAACGACAGGGGTGAAGAAAAAAAGGATTCGCAATCACAAAGCGAGGAGTAGCTGGCTTGTTACGGCGGTTACTACCCCAAACCAAATGTGCCTGATACTTCACTTTCAATGCATATCCAGCATGGCTCTCTGCTTCTACAGCAGGGGAGAAGTAAAAAAAAAAACCAACAAGAGCTGTACAACATAGTCTAGGTAAAACAAATAAGCATGGGTGTAGCTTGCTTATCGCGGCGGTTACTGCCCCTACTACCCCTAACTAATCAAGCTAGATATTTCACTTGCATGCAGCTCCATCACTGCTCTCTACATTAATGGTGGGGGTGGAAGGGAAATAGAACAAGGAGCTAAGAGTAACAGATAAGAATGAGAGAAAAAATTTGTGAGGCTTGCTGGGCAGACTGGATGGGCCATTCGGTCTTCTTCTGCCGTCATTTCTATGTTTCTATGTTTCTATGTTTCTATGTTTCCGCGTCAATGTAGAATGGCCTCGTCACCATGGGTGGCCGCCTGAGCCCTGGTGGATCCCTGCTTGTGCCTGGGCCCTCCCAGCTGTCATCAGAGGGCTGCTGCCTGGGACCAGATGGCTCTGTAGGAAGATTGGGGAGAAAGAGGATATACTGCATCAGTAACACAGCTTTCTGTTATATTACTGTTATGTCAAACAGGGGCAGCTAATGTAAAACCAACATGTCATTCTGCATATACAGTACAGTTGGGTCCTTTGAGACATTCCTCATGGCATGGGTGGTGGGGCTGAGGCCTGAGACCAGGCCCTAATGTAGACAGTGACCTGTTGCCAGCATGCCTTGCACCCTGCTGCCTGCCCCTTGCTGACTGGGGGAGGGGGGCTGGGCCCAGCTCACTGTGTCAGTTAGGGCCTGGCCTGTGCACAGGCCAGGCCCTAACGTAGACAGTGACCTGTTGCCAGCATGCCTTGCACCCTGCTGCCTGCCCCTTGCTGACTGGGGGAGGGGGGCCACTACAGTTCTGCAGAGCACATGGGTAACAGAAACTGAAACCTGCCCTAAACATTGTGTTACGACCGTTCACAGGGGGGGGGGGGGGGGGGCCCAGAGGGCAACTTACCATCTTCGAGGTGGGATGTATCCAGGTGGGGATGCAATCCCTCGAAGACATCTGGTCCCAGACGCTCCATCAGTTGCTGCTCCATGGGTGTGAACCGGATGGGGCATGGGGACCGTCCTCCTGTGTCCCTCAGGTACTGCTTCCTGTCTGCGATCCGTGTCTTCAGCTGGGCCTTAATGTCGCGGTAGCGGTGGGCCACCTGCTCCCCGGTGCGGCGGATGTCGCTCTGCCGCTATATGTGGCCAGCTATGCTGGACCAGATCTCGGCCTTTGCTGCCTTGCTGGTCCTCACCGACAGGTTACCAAACAGCCGCGCATAGTGGCGCAGGACCCCCTCGATCAGCATGTCATTGTCCTCCTGGCTGAACCTGATGGCACGCTGCCTGACCCTGGCCTGGCTGCCTGGTTGGGGTGCCACTTCCGGAGGGTTCTCCTCCCTATCCTCTCTCTCCACCCCCCCAGGTTCCCCACTCCCTTCCTCCCCCCCCACCTGACCCTGCACTTCCCACTCCCTTCCCCTCTGCCCTGCCTGTCTAGCCCTACCTCGTCCCACCATCCTCTCCTGCCTCACCCCATCCCCCTCCCCCTCCCTCCTATCTCTTCCCTCCTGCCTATCTCTCCCGCTACCCCTGTCCCTGTCCCTGCTCCTACTCCTCATTCCCCTACGTCCCCCTTCCTCCTCCTCCTCCTCCCTCCCCCTCTCCCTCCCCCTCCCCTCCCCCTACTCTCAACACCCCTCTTCTCTCCTCTCCTACCACTCCTCTCACGCTCCATCCTCCTCCTCCTCCTCACCGCCACCAACACCAACAACACACTCCTCTCTCCTCCTCCTCCTCACCACCGCCAACACCACCACCACCACCACCACCACCACACTCCTCTCTCCTCCTCCTCCTCCTCACCACCACCACCAACACACTCCTCTCTCCTCCTCCTCCTCACCACCACCACCACCAACACACTCCTCCTCCTCCTCCTCCTCCTCCTCCTCCTCCACACAGATAGACAAACAGTTGACTGACACACTTGCACTCCAACACAGATTACAAAAGACACAGGTAAAGGGAAACAAATGAGAACAAAAACACAGGACACCGCACTCAGTAATCAAATCTCTAACCTCCTAACAACTCTAAACCACCAGCACCTACCTCTCTCTCCAAAACTCCTTCCAAACCCTCAAAGGAGGAGGGGCAGGAAGTCAGTTCTTATACCAGACACATTATCGCGGGACGCGGTACTTGGTTTCATTTTGTATCGCGTACCGCGGCAACGGCGCGTACCACGATAATATTTTGTACTTTTCTTCGCGTACTGCGATATTTGTTTCGCCGCACGCGAAACAGCTTCGCCGCACACGAAACAGCTTCGCCGCACGCGACGTTAGCGCGTGCGGCGAAAGTTTCGCGAAGCACGAAAAAACACCTATTTGCATGGGGCACGCCCCCGTTTTTTATCGCACGCGGTAACAATGCGTTACCACTGCGATATTGGAAAATGAGGCCCTAAGTTCAGAGGTTTCAGTAATAAATGAAAATAGGGTAATCAATTTATCTACAAGAGTACTAGAAGAAGAAGAAATCAAAATATTGAACAAAGGGTTATCCTTCATCCCCACCCCATCCTACAACTCTTTTCGCACCAGGGTTGAAATATTTAAATTTATTCGCAAACTTAAAATTATAGATTTCTTTGCTAACAAGGAAACTAAACACACCGACATTTCTGTGATTAAAAACCCGAGCAATTGGATGCCCCCTGGTAATTCGAATCCGGTTATAACCACCTTTGAAACGCTTATCTTACAAGAGGTCAGAAAGATTGAAGATAAGAAAATGAGCAAAAGATTTTTTAATATAACTAAGAAGGAAAGAGATACAATGAGTAAATTAAAAAATGATAATACAA